>NC_079386.1:0-600000 GCF_021018895.1 Seriola aureovittata
TTCATGGAAATTTTCTGGTGAGTAAGCACTTTACGTCATTGGAGGAATTTGACTTTGAAATTGTGAAGTAGCAGTTAAGCTGTACCGTGGTGCATCAAAGCTACAGAGTGATTGAGTTAAACACTGTTGAGTGTCACTTTTGTGTATATCAGGGCAGCTACGGAAAACCTGAGTTCCGTAAGCTCTGTCATGTGAGTTTGATGATTTTTATTATTCATTTACCTGCCACATGTTTGACACGTGACTGTCGTTTGTCAAAACAAAGTGGTGTGGAAGAACTTCAAGTCAGTGTTATTTGATAAAAATGCTTGTGAGAGCTCACATGTGGCTTTGACTTGCAACTGAAACTTTAGACCCCGTTGTAAGATTACCATTACCGTTCTACCCTTCATCCAGGAACAGAGAGATACCATTTTTCGTCCACGAGAGATAGTTAGACGTCTTGGCTGTTTCTCTTGTGAACTTCCATCCTAAGAACAGCTTGTTAAGGCTAGGAGAGACTGTGTGTACTATATTGTCCAAGTCTTAGTTAGTGGACAACTGCGCACGATTGGGGACTCCAACAGACTTCTTGTCTTCAACATCAAGATGTTGGAGATGCCGGGGATTGAACCCGGGGCCTCATACATGCAAAGCATGCGCTCTACCACTGAGCTACATCCCCTGTGTGCGCCAATGTCTTTTTGTCAGGACAGGCGTTCAGTGGGGCTGCAGCAGTTAAAATTGCACTTTTTCTCAAAGCGCTTGTGGATGCATTATATACCGACTGAGAGCAGATCCTGACGCTTAACAGAGCGTTACAACAGTATCGCATTCTCAGGTGCAGCTGATAACTTTATTACATGTAAACATGAAATCCATCATATTCTTCATGAATGCTACTCAAATAGACAGGAAAACTTATCCTGAAGTTTTCTGTGTAGAAATCCCACTAAATGTGAATCCTGAGATTTTGGAGACACACAGACAGCTTTAACGAGGAAAAGATACGATTTAGGCGCTGGAAACGTTAAAACAGCGCTTTCTAACAGTATTGCATTCTCAGGTGCAACTGATAACTTTATGACATGTAAACATGAAATCCATCATATTCTTCATGAATGCTACTCAAATAGACAGGAAAATTGTCCAGCGTACTCACCCCTTTAGGAAGAGGAATCAGGCACTGGCTGGTACTCCTCATCATCAGTGGTGATGTTTTCATCCTCTGAGGAGGGTGTCCCATCATCTTCAGGAGAGGATGTGTCCTCATCTTGAGTAGAAGATGTCTCTTCTTCAAATGTAGAGGATTTCTCCCTATCTTCGATCTTTGAACGCATCACATAGTCAAGTGCTTGAAGCAGTGAATATGACCTTCTTGCCACCTTGCCAGAGCAAAAATTATCTGGAAGCTGATAGGCTTACCAACAGCCTTAGTATTGACTGCACCTGCATAAACTCCAGGACAGGTTTACAAACAATGCCAGAGTTGCTTTTTGTTTACCCTGCAGCTGCTTCTTTGAACTCTGCAACTATGCCCTGTGATTTTTTTTTATTGTTGCCTGAGTCAAACAATGGTTTCTGCTATCCTAAAGGTCACACCTATGTCAAAATTGTGTCATTCATTCTCTCCATTGGAGTGCAGTATGCCATCATAGACCCATATTGGAAACTTAGAATATTAGATAAAATTTCTCCCTTGGCCAAAAATAGAGAAATGACTGAATCTGGTAGAAAACATTAAAAACTACATTTTTTAAGTGTTGAGTTTAGAATAAAAGCAATTTTAACTAAATTGTATGATTTAATACTGTAAATAACAAGGAATTAAAAAAGGTAGTTTTCATGGGTTTCAATTAGCCAAAAGTGGCCATGATGAAGACAACTTGTATTGCATTCTGTTGAACAGTATTGCATTCTCAGGTGTAACTAATTACTTTATGACATGTAAACATGAAATCCATCATATTCTTCATGAATGCTACTCATATAGACAGGAAAACTTATCCTGAAGTGTTCTGTACAGACAGGACAACGAGTGAGAAAAACTCAGTTCTCAGACACAGAAACAGCTTCTAAGGAGGAAAAGAGCCGATCCTGAAGCTTAAAAAGCGCTATTGAACAGTATTGCATTCTCAGGTGTAACTGATAACTTTATGATAACAGACAGGACAATGAGTGACAAAAACTCAGTTCTCAGACACACAGACAGCTTTAACGAGGAAAAGAGACGATTTATGCGCTGGAAACGTTAAAACAGCGCTTTCTAACAGTATTGCATTCTCAGGTGTAACTGATAACTGTATGACATGTAAACATGAAATCCATCATATTCATCATGAATGCTACTCAAATAGACAGGAAAACCGATCCTGAAGTGTTCTGTGTAGAAATCTCACTTAATGTGAATGCTCAGATTTTGGATACACACAGACAGCTTTAAGGAGGGAAAGAGCCGCTTTAGACGCTGGAAACGAGGAAACAGCGCTTTACAACAGTATCGCATTCTCAGGTGTAGCTGATAACTTTATGACATGTAAACATGAAATCCATCATATTCTTCATGAATGCTACTCAAATAGACAGGAAAACTTATCCTGAAGTGTTCTGTATAGACAAGACAATGAGTGACAAAAACTCAGTTCTCAGACACAGAGAACGCTTCTGACGAGGACTTAGAGCAGATCCTGACGCTTAACAGAGCGTTACAACAGTATCGCATTCTCAGGTGTAGCTGATAACTTTATGACATGTAAACATGAAATCCATCATATTCTTCATGAATGCTACTCAAATAGACAGGAAAACTTATCCTGAAGTGTTCTGTATAGACAGGACAATGAGTGACAAAAACTCAGTTCTCAGACACAGAGAACGCTTCTGACGAGGACTTAGAGCAGATCCTGACACTTAACAGAGCGTTACAACAGTATCGCATTCTCAGGTGCAGCTGATAACTTTATTACATGTAAACATAAAATCCATCATATTCTTCATGAATGCTACTCAAATAGACAGGAAAACTTATACTGAAGTGTTCTGTGTAGAGATCCCACTTAATGTGAACGCTCAGATTATTGATACACACAGAAAGCTTTAACGAGGGAAAGAGCCGATTCAGACGCTGGAAACGTGGAAACAGCGCTTTACAACAGTATCGCATTCTCAGGTGTAGCTGATAACTTTATGACATGTAAACATGAAATCCATCTTATTCTTCATAGAATGCTACTCAAATAGACAGGAAAACTTATCCTGAAGTGTTCTGTGTAGAAATATCACTTAATGTGAACGCTCAGATTTTGGATACACACAGACAGCTTTAAGGAGGGAAAGAGCCGCTTTAGACGCTGGAAACGTGGAAACAGCGCTTTACAACAGTATCGCATTCTCAGGTGTAGCTGATAACTTTATGACATGTAACATGAAATCCATCATATTATTCATGAATGCTACTCTAATAGACAGGAAAACTTATCCTGAAGTGTTCTGTATAGACAGGACAATGAGTGAAAAAAACTCAGTTCTCAGACACAGAGAACGCTTCTGACGAGGACTTAGAGCAGATCCTGACGCTTAACAGAGCGTTACAACAGTATCGCATTCTCAGGTGCAGCTGATAACTTTATTACGTGTAAACATAAAATCCATCATATTCTTCATGAATGCTACTCAAATAGACAGGAAAACTTATCTTGAAGTGTTCTGTGTAGAAATCTCACTTAATGTGAATGCTCAGATTTTTGATACACACAGACAGCTTTAAGGAGGGAAAGAGCCGCTTTAGACGCTGGAAACGTGGAAACAGCGCTTTACAACAGTATCGCATTCTCAGGTGTAGCTGATAACTTTATGACATGTAAACATGAAATCCATCATATTCTTCATGAATGCTACTCAAATAATAGGAAAACCGATCCTGAAGTGTTCTGTGTAGAAATCTCACTTAATGTGAATGCTCAGATTTTGGATACACACAGACAGCTTTAACGAGGGAAAGAGCCGCTTTAGACGCTGGAAACGTGGAAACAGCGCTTTAAAACAGTATCGCATTCTCAGGTGTAGCTGATAACTTTATGACATGTAAACATGAAATCCATCATATTCTTCATGAATGCTACTCAAATAAACAGGAAAACCGATCCTGGAGTGTTCTGTATAGACAGGACAATGAGTGAAAAAAACTCAGTTCTCAGACACAGAGAACGCTTCTGACGAGGACTTAGAGCAGATCCTGACGCTTAACAGAGCGTTACAACAGTATCGCATTCTCAGGTGTAGCTGATAACTTTATGACATGTAAACATGAAATCCATCATATTCTTCATGAATGCTACTCAAATAGACAGGAAAACTTATCCTGAAGTGTTCTGTATAGACAGGACAATGAGTGACAAAAACTCAGTTCTCAGACACAGAGAACGCTTCTGACGAGGACTTAGAGCAGATCCTGACACTTAACAGAGCGTTACAACAGTATCGCATTCTCAGGTGCAGCTGATAACTTTATTACATGTAAACATAAAATCCATCATATTCTTCATGAATGCTACTCAAATAGACAGGAAAACTTATACTGAAGTGTTCTGTGTAGAGATCCCACTTAATGTGAACGCTCAGATTATTGATACACACAGAAAGCTTTAACGAGGGAAAGAGCCGATTCAGACGCTGGAAACGTGGAAACAGCGCTTTACAACAGTATCGCATTCTCAGGTGTAGCTGATAACTTTATGACATGTAAACATGAAATCCATCATATTCTTCATGAATGCTACTCAAATAGACAGGAAAACTTATCCTGAAGTGTTCTGTGTAGAAATACCACTAAATGTGAATGCTCAAATTTTGGATACACACAAACAGCTTTAAGGAGGGAAAGAGCCGCTTTAGATGCTGGAAACGTGGAAACAGCGCTTTACAACAGTATCGCATTCTCAGGTGTAGCTGATAACTTTATGACATGTAAACATGAAATCCATCATATTATTCATGAATGCTACTCTAATAGACAGGAAAACTTATCCTGAAGTGTTCTGTATAGACAGGACAATGAGTGACAAAAACTCAGTTCTCAGACACAGAGAACGCTTCTGACGAGGACTTAGAGCAGATCCTGACGCTTAACAGAGCGTTACAACAGTATCGCATTCTCAGGTGCAGCTGATAACTTTATTACGTGTAAACATAAAATCCATCATATTCTTCATGAATGCTACTCAAATAGACAGGAAAACTTATCCTGAAGTGTTCTGTGTAGAAATCTCACTTAATGTGAATGCTCAGATTTTGGATACACACAGACAGCTTTAAGGAGGGAAAGAGCCGCTTTAGACGCTGGAAACGTGGAAACAGCGCTTTACAACAGTATCGCATTCTCAGGTGTAGCTGATAACTTTATGACATGTAAACATGAAATCCATCATATTCTTCATGAATGCTACTCAAATAAATAGGAAAACCGATCCTGAAGTGTTCTGTGTAGAAATCTCACTTAATGTGAATGCTCAGATTTTGGATACACACAGACAGCTTTAACGAGGGAAAGAGCCGCTTTAGACGCTGGAAACGTGGAAACAGCGCTTTAAAACAGTATCGCATTCTCAGGTGTAGCTGATAACTTTATGACATGTAAACATGAAATCCATCATATTCTTCATGAATGCTACTCAAATAAACAGGAAAACCGATCCTGGAGTGTTCTGTATAGACAGGACAATGAGTGAAAAAAACTCAGTTCTCAGACACAGAGAACGCTTCTGACGAGGACTTAGAGCAGATCCTGACGCTTAACAGAGCGTTACAACAGTATCGCATTCTCAGGTGTAGCTGATAACTTTATGACATGTAAACATGAAATCCATCATATTCTTCATGAATGCTACTCAAATAGACAGGAAAACTTATCCTGAAGTGTTCTGTATAGACAGGACAATGAGTGACAAAAACTCAGTTCTCAGACACAGAGAACGCTTCTGACGAGGACTTAGAGCAGATCCTGACACTTAACAGAGCGTTACAACAGTATCGCATTCTCAGGTGCAGCTGATAACTTTATTACATGTAAACATAAAATCCATCATATTCTTCATGAATGCTACTCAAATAGACAGGAAAACTTATACTGAAGTGTTCTGTGTAGAGATCCCACTTAATGTGAACGCTCAGATTATTGATACACACAGACAGCTTTAACGAGGGAAAGAGCCGATTCAGACGCTGGAAACGTGGAAACAGCGCTTTACAACAGTATCGCATTCTCAGGTGTAGCTGATAACTTTATGACATGTAAACATGAAATCCATCATATTCTTCATGAATGCTACTCAAATAGACAGGAAAACTTATCCTGAAGTGTTCTGTATAGACAGGACAATGAGTGACAAAAACTCAGTTCTCAGACACAGAGAACGCTTCTGACGAGGACTTAGAGCAGATCCTGACGCTTAACAGAGCGTTACAACAGTATCGCATTCTCAGGTGCAGCTGATAACTTTATTACGTGTAAACATAAAATCCATCATATTCTTCATGAATGCTACTCAAATAGACAGGAAAACTTATCCTGAAGAGTTCTGTGTAGAAATCTCACTTAATGTGAATGCTCAGATTTTGGATACACACAGACAGCTTTAAGGAGGGAAAGAGCGCTTTAGACGCTGGAAACGTGGAAACAGCGCTTTACAACAGTATCGCATTCTCAGGTGTAGCTGATAACTTTATGACATGTAAACATGAAATCCATCATATTCTTCATGAATGCTACTCAAATAAATAGGAAAACCGATCCTGAAGTGTTCTGTGTAGAAATCTCACTTAATGTGAATGCTCAGATTTTGGATACACACACACAGCTTTAAGGAGGGAAAGAGCCGCTTTAGACGCTGGAAACGTGGAAACAGCGCTTTACAACAGTATCGCATTCTCAGTGTAGCTGATAACTTTATGACATGTAAACATGAAATCCATCATATTCTTCATGAATGCTACTCAAATAGACAGGAAAACTTATCCTGAAGTGTTCTGTATAGACAAGACAATGAGTGACAAAAACTCAGTTCTCAGACACAGAGAACGCTTCTGACGAGGACTTAGAGCAGATCCTGACGCTTAACAGAGCGTTACAACAGTATCGCATTCTCAGGTGTAGCTGATAACTTTATGACATGTAAACATGAAATCCATCATATTCTTCATGAATGCTACTCAAATAGACAGGAAAACTTATCCTGAAGTGTTCTGTGTAGAAATCTCACTTAATGTGAATGCTCAGATTTTGGATACACACAGACAGCTTTAAGGAGGGAAAGAGCCGCTTTAGACGCTGGAAACGTGGAAACAGCGCTTTACAACAGTATCGCATTCTCAGGTGTAGCTGATAACTTTATTACATGTAAACATGAAATCCATCATATTCTTCATGAATGCTACTCAAATAAACAGGAAAACTTATCCTGAAGTGTTCTGTGTAGAAATGCCACTAAATGTGAATGCTCAGATTTTGGATACACACAAACAGCTTTAAGGAGGGAAAGAGCCGCTTTAGATGCTGGAAACGTGGAAACAGCGCTTTACAACAGTATCGCATTCTCAGGTGTAGCTGATAACTTTATGACATGTAAACATGAAATCCATCATATTCTTCATGAATGCTACTCAAATAAACAGGAAAACCGATCCTGGAGTGTTCTGTATAGACAGGACAATGAGTGACAAAAACTCAGTTCTCAGACACAGAGAACGCTTCTGACGAGGACTTAGAGCAGATCCTGACGCTTAACAGAGCGTTACAACAGTATCGCATTCTCAGGTGTAGCTGATAACTTTATGACATGTAAACATGAAATCCATCATATTCTTCATGAATGCTACTCAAATAGACAGGAAAACTTATCCTGAAGTGTTCTGTATAGACAGGACAATGAGTGACAAAAACTCAGTTCTCAGACACAGAGAACGCTTCTGACGAGGACTTAGAGCAGATCCTGACGCTTAACAGAGCGTTACAACAGTATCGCATTCTCAGGTGCAGCTGATAACTTTCTTACGTGTAAACATAAAATCCATCATATTCTTCATGAATGCTACTCAAATAGACAGGAAAACTTATCCTGAAGAGTTCTGTGTAGAAATCTCACTTAATGTGAATGCTCAGATTTTGGATACACACAGACAGCTTTAAGGAGGGAAAGAGCCGCTTTAGACGCTGGAAACGTGGAAACAGCGCTTTACAACAGTATCGCATTCTCAGGTGTAGCTGATAACTTTATGACATGTAAACATGAAATCCATCATATTCTTCATGAATGCTACTCAAATAAATAGGAAAACCGATCCTGAAGTGTTCTGTGTAGAAATCTCACTTAATGTGAATGCTCAGATTTTGGATACACACACACAGCTTTAAGGAGGGAAAGAGCCGCTTTAGACGCTGGAAACGTGGAAACAGCGCTTTACAACAGTATCGCATTCTCAGGTGTAGCTGATAACTTTATGACATGTAAACATGAAATCCATCATATTCTTCATGAATGCTACTCAAATAGACAGGAAAACTTATCCTGAAGTGTTCTGTATAGACAAGACAATGAGTGACAAAAACTCAGTTCTCAGACACAGAGAACGCTTCTGACGAGGACTTAGAGCAGATCCTGACGCTTAACAGAGCGTTACAACAGTATCGCATTCTCAGTGTAGCTGATAACTTTATGACATGTAAACATGAAATCCATCATATTCTTCATGAATGCTACTCAAATAGACAGGAAAACTTATCCTGAAGTGTTCTGTGTAGAAATCTCACTTAATGTGAATGCTCAGATTTTGGATACACACAGACAGCTTTAAGGAGGGAAAGAGCCGCTTTAGACGCTGGAAACGTGGAAACAGCGCTTTACAACAGTATCGCATTCTCAGGTGTAGCTGATAACTTTATGACATGTAAACATGAAATCCATCATATTCTTCATGAATGCTACTCAAATAAACAGGAAAACTTATCCTGAAGTGTTCTGTGTAGAAATGCCACTAAATGTGAATGCTCAGATTTTGGATACACACAGACAGCTTTAAGGAGGGAAAGAGCCGCTTTAGATGCTGGAAATGTGGAAACAGCGCTTTACAACAGTATCGCATTCTCAGGTGTAGCTGATAACTTTATGACATGTAAACATGAAATCCATCATATTCTTCATGAATGCTACTCAAATAGACAGGAAAACTTATCCTGAAGTGTTCTGTATAGACAGGACAATGAGTGACAAAAACTCAGTTCTCAGACACAGAGAACGCTTCTGACGAGGACTTAGAGCAGATCCTGACGCTTAACAGAGCGTTACAACAGTATCGCATTCTCAGGTGCAGCTGATAACTTTCTTACGTGTAAACATAAAATCCATCATATTCTTCATGAATGCTACTCAAATAGACAGGAAAACCGATCCTGAAGTGTTCTGTGTAGAAATCTCACTTAATGTGAATGCTCAGATTTTGGATACACACAGACAGCTTTAAGGAGGGAAAGAGCCGCTTTAGACGCTGGAAACGTGGAAACAGCGCTTTACAACAGTATCGCATTCTCAGGTGTAGCTGATAACTTTATGACATGTAAACATGAAATCCATCATATTCTTCATGAATGCTACTCAAATAAATAGGAAAACCGATCCTGAAGTGTTCTGTGTAGAAATCTCTCTTAATGTGAATGCTCAGATTTTGGATACACACAGACAGCTTTAAGGAGGGAAAGAGCCGCTTTAGACGCTGGAAACGTGGAAACAGCGCTTTACAACAGTATCGCATTCTCAGGTGTAGCTGATAACTTTATGACATGTAAACATGAAATCCATCATATTCTTCATGAATGCTACTCAAATAAACAGGAAAACCGATCCTGAAGTGTTCTGTATAGACAGGACAATGAGTGAAAAAAACTCAGTTCTCAGACACAGAGAACGCTTCTGACGAGGACTTAGAGCAGATCCTGACGCTTAACAGAGCGTTACAACAGTATCGCATTCTCAGGTGTAGCTGATAACTTTATGACATGTAAACATGAAATCCATCATATTCTTCATGAATGCTACTCAAATAGACAGGAAAACTTATCCTGAAGTGTTCTGTATAGACAGGACAATGAGTGACAAAAACTCAGTTCTCAGACACAGAGAACGCTTCTGACGAGGACTTAGATCAGATCCTGACGCTTAACAGAGCGTTACAACAGTATCGCATTCTCAGGTGCAGCTGATAACTTTATTACATGTAAACATAAAATCCATCATATTCTTCATGAATGCTACTCAAATAGACAGGAAAACTTATCCTGAAGTGTTCTGTGTAGAAATCTCACTTAATGTGAATGCTCAGATTTTGGATACACACAGACAGCTTTAAGGAGGGAAAGAGCCGCTTTAGACGCTGGAAACGTGGAAACAGCGCTTTACAACAGTATCGCATTCTCAGGTGTAGCTGATAACTTTATGACATGTAAACATGAAATCCATCATATTCTTCATGAATGCTACTCAAATAGACAGGAAAACTTATCCTGAAGTGTTCTGTATAGACAGGACAATGAGTGACAAAAACTCAGTTCTCAGACACAGAGAACGCTTCTGACGAGGACTTAGAGCAGATCCTGACGCTTAACAGAGCGTTACAACAGTATCGCATTCTCAGGTGCAGCTGATAACTTTATTACATGTAAACATAAAATCCATCATATTCTTCATGAATGCTACTCAAATAGACAGGAAAACTTATCCTGAAGTGTTCTGTGTAGAAATCTCACTTAATGTGAATGCTCAGATTTTGGATAGACAGAGACAGCTTTAACGAGGAACGGAGCCGATTTAGACGCTGAAAACGTGAAAACAGCTCTTTTTCAACAGTATTGCATTCTCAGGTGTAACTGATAACTTTATGACATGTAAACATGAAATCCATCATATTCTTCATGAATGCTACTCAAATAGACAGGAAAACCTATCCTGAAGTGTTCTGTATAGACAGGACAATGTGTGACAAAAACTCAGTTTTCAGACACAGAGAAAGCTTCTGACGAGGACTTAGAGCAGATCCTGACGTTAAAAGCGCTTTTCAACAGTATCGCATTCTAAGGTGTAGCTGATAACTTTATGACATGTAAACATGAAATCCATCATATTCTTCATGAATGCTACTCAAATACACAGGAAAACTAATCCTGAAGTGTTCTGTGTAGAAATCCCACTAAATGTGAATGCTCAGATTTTGGATACACACAGACAGCTTTAAGGAGGAAATGAGCCGATTTAGTGGCTGGAAACATGAAAACAGCTCTTTTCAACAGTATTGCATTCTCAGGTGTAACTGATAACTTTATGACATGTAAACATGAAATCCATCATATTCTTTCATGAATGCTACTCAAATAGACAGGAAAACTTATCCTGAAGTGATCTGTTTGAAAATCCCACTAAATGTGAATGCTCAGATTTTGGATACACACAGACAGCTTTAAGGAGGGAAAGAGCCGATTTAGACGCTGGAAACGTGGAAACAGCGCTTTACAACAGTATCGCATTCTGAGGTGTAGCTGATAACTTTATGACATGTAAACATGAAATCCATCATATTCTTCATGAATGCTACTCAAATATACAGGAAAACCTATCCTGAAGTTTTCTGTGTAGAAATCCCACTAAATGTGAATGCTCAGACTTTGGATACACACAGACAGCTTTAAGGAGGGAAAGAGCCGATTTAGACGCTGGAAACGTGGAAACAGCGCTTTACAACAGTATCGCATTCTCAGGTGTAGCTGATAACTTTATGACATGTAAACATGAAATCCATCATATTCTTCATGAATGCTACTCAAATAGACAGGAAAACTTATCCTGAAGTGTTCTGTGTAGAAATCCCACTAAATGTGAATGCTCAGATTTTGGATACACACAGACAGCTTTAAGGAGGGAAAGAGCCGATTTAGACGCTGGAAACGTGGAAACAGCGCTTTACAACAGTATCGCATTCTCAGGTGTAGCTGATAACTTTATGACATGTAAACATGAAATCCATCATATTCTTCATGAATGATACTCAAATAGACAGGAAAACTTATCCTGAAGTTTTCTGTGTAGAAATCCCACTAAATGTGAATGCTCAGATTTTAGATACACACAGACAGCTTTAAGGAGGGAAAGAGCCGATTTAGACGCTGGAAACGTGGAAACAGCGCTTTATAACAGTATCGCATTCTCAGGTGTAGCTGATAACTTTATGACATGTAAACATGAAATCCATCATATTCTTCATGAATGCTACTCAAATAGACAGGAAAACCTATACTGAAGTGTCCGGATAGACAGGACAATGAGTGACAAAAACTCAGTTCTCAGACACAGAGAACGCTTCTGACGAGGACTTAGAGCAGATCCTGACGCTTAAAGCGCTTTTCAACATTATCGCGTTCTCAGGTGTAGCTGATAACTTTATGACATGTAAACATGAAATCCATCATATTCTTCATGAATGCTACTCAAATAGACAGGAAAACTTATCCTGAAGTGTTCTGTGTAGAAATCCCACTAAATGTGAATGCTCAGATTTTGGATACACACAGACAGCTTTGAGGAGGGAAAGAGCCGATTTAGACGCTGGAAACGTGGAAACAGCGCTTTACAACAGTATCGCATTCTCAGGTGTAGCTGATAACTTTATGACATGTAAACATGAAATCCATCATATTCTTCATGAATGCTACTCAAATAGACAGGAAAACTTATCCTGAAGTTTTCTGTGTAGAAATCCCACTAAATGTGAATGCTCAGATTTTGGATACACACAGACAGCTTTAAGGAGGGAAAGAGCCGATTTAGACGCTGGAAACGTGGAAACAGCGCTTTACAACAGTATCGCATTCTCAGGTGTAGCTGATAACTTTATGACATGTAAACATGAAATCCATCATATTCTTCGTGAATGCTACTCAAATAGACAGGAAAACCTATACTGAAGTGTTCTGTATAGACAGGACAATGAGTGACAAAAACTCAGTTCTCAGACACAGAGAACGCTTCTGACGAGGACTTAGAGCAGATCCTGACGCTTAAAGCGCTTTTCAACAGTATCGCATTCTCAGGTGTAGCTGATAACTTTATGACATGTAAACATGAAATCCATCATATTCTTCATGAATGCTACTCAAATAGACAGGAAAACTTATCCTGAAGTGTTCTGTGTAGAAATCCCACTAAATGTGAATGCTCAGATTTTGGATACACACAGACAACTTTAAGGAGGGAAAGAGCCGATTTAGACGCTGGAAACGTGGAAACAGCGCTTTACAACAGTATCGCATTCTCAGGTGTAGCTGATAACTTTATGACATGTAAACATGAAATCCATCATATTCTTCATGAATGCTACTCAAATAGACAGGAAAACCTATCCTGAAGTGTTCTGTATAGACAGGACAATGAGTGACAAAAACTCAGTTCTCAGACACAGAGAACGCTTCTGACGAGGACTTAGAGCAGATCCTGACGCTTAAAGCGCTTTTCAACAGAATCGCATTCTCAGGTGTAGCTGATAACTTTATGACATGTAAACATGAAATCCATCATATTCTTCATGAATGCTACTCAAATAGACAGGAAAACTTATCCTGAATTTTTCTGTGTAGAAATCCCACTAAATGTGAATGCTCAGATTTTGGATACACACAGACAGCTTTAAGGAGGGAAAGAGCCGATTTAGACGCTGGAAACGTGGAAACAGCGCTTTACAACAGTATCGCATTCTCAGGTGTAGCTGATAACTTTATGACATGTAAACATGAAATCCATCATATTCTTCATGAATGCTACTCAAATAGACAGGAAAACTTATCCTGAAGTGTTCTGTGTAGAAATCCCACTAAATGTGAATGCTCAGATTTTGGATACACACAGACAGCTTTAAGGAGGGAAAGAGCCGATTTAGACGCTGGAAACGTGGAAACAGTGCTTTACAACAGTATCGCATTCTCAGGTGTAGCTGATAACTTTATGACATGTAAACATGAAATCCATCATATTCTTCATGAATGCTACTCAAATAGACAGGAAAACCTATCCTGAAGTGTTCTGTATAGACAGGACAATGAGTGACAAAAACTCAGTTCTCAGACACAGAGAAAGCTTCTGACGAGAACACTAAGTTTGGAAAGATTTTAGACCGTACTCCCTCAGATGCAGGCACTTATATTTCTTTTTTCAACAAAATTTCATAAATCTGTTTTACTTTCATATGCTTTAAATTCTTCTTAACACTGTTAAATTCAAGAAAAAGATTTGGCATGTCACTCTTTCCCAAATTTATTGTCTGTTTTTCAATAACCTTAACCCATTTTACAATACCTGTTTTAATATTTTCAAACACATTATCTACTGTTGACCTTCTAACGTCCTCATAGCATTCTAAAACACAGTCATATATTTCTCTATTGGGTAAGAAGCAACAATATCCTCAATCTGCCTAACTCCAGCTGACATACACAGCTAATACATATAAAACATTTTCCCATTCTTCTCTATTTTAGGGCTCAAACACATACGTTGTTCTATTATCTGAGTTATATCACCACAATCATATATCACATCCTTTAAGAATTCTGCCCATGCCCCAAAGATTTCCTGATAGAACAAAGGCACTGTATTTGTAACGCACTTTTCCAAACACATGAAAATTCCACCTTCACCTAAACCTCCACATTTAAATAGATAGTGCCTAAAAAAGACAATCCATCCACAATCTTTATTTCCATATAAATACTTCTGTACCATTTTAATTCTCATTGCTTTCGTTTTAGTATCTATATCAACTAATTTACGTTCTCCATTCTTGTAACTACCAATCAGTGGCTTTGTTGAAATCTTAACCAACTTACCACCCCATGGAAAATTAATTACATACCTCAAAATTTTATTTATTATTATTTATTTTATTTTGAAATTGACACTGACCTGCATCTATTATACCGAAAAACATAATTTTAGATTTTTAAATATGAGTTTTTGCACCGGAAGCCTTCCCATATATTTCAATGTCTTTCATAACACACTTCACACTAACTCTTTTACTGTGGAGGTAATATCATCTGCAATCCAATAAATCAAACTAATTTTGTCAAAAGGAATTTTAATACCTTTAATTATTCTATCTTTTTTGACAAATGCTGCCACAGGTTCAGCTGAAAAATTAGAGAAAATATAGCAAAAAAGCAGCGTTGCCTCACAGATCTCTCTAGTACATAATTTATTTTAACAATATAACAAAATTAAAAAAAAAAACCCTTTCATATTTAAATTCAGTCTGTAATATTATGTCAGTTTGTACTGAAAAGGTTAATGTTCTCATCTGACTGCTTTTCCAATAAAGCCTGTGTATATTCTCATTTGTCCAGGTCATAGTATCTTAAAGGAGTTTTTTTTAAATCGAAAACAACTGGACTAGGTTATTTGTCTGCGAAGACGTTTCACCTCTCATCCAAGAGGCTTCATCAGTTCGTGTACGCATCTGACCAGGCTAGGACTGGTCCTGGTTTATTTTCCAATAAACAGCAGTCCATTCGATTATACACAGCTTTAAGATCATTAAATATCACTCTGTGCCTTGCTTCACGTCGACTGTGTTTTTTAAACAGGAATGCCTCAGTATGGTGTTGCAAATAGGAAGTGAATATGAAGTTTAAACAGACTATATTGTCATATTACGTCAGTATGGACAGATGAGGTCAAAGTGTTGCTTTGAGCGTCCCGAGCGCAAACAGCAGTCTATTAGGCGTAATACAATGTTTGAAGTTCATTCAAAGCAACACTATATTTAGTGTTCAGACTCCTGCCCGACTCATACACACCGTGAACATCGTTAAAAAGCTATCTGGTGCCTTTTTTCATGTCACCTGTCTTTTGTCTCAGGAAAACCTCAGCATGCTGTTTCCCGTGTGTACGTGTGGCAAATAGGACGAATATGAATTTTAAACAGACTCTATTGTCGTATTATGTCAGTATGGACAAATGAGGTCAAAGGCGTAATATAGTATATACGATCCATTCAAGTAATACAATGTTCACAGGACTCATACAAACCTTTAACATTGTTAAAATGCAGTCTGGTGCCTTTTTTCACTGTACATGTCTTTTCATTCAGGAAAGCCTCCGCATGCTGTTTCCCCTGTGTACGTATGGTATATATAAATATGATTTTTAAACAGACTCTAACGTCATATTATGTCAGTATGGACAGATAAGGTTTAAGTGTCGCTCAACGTCCCGAGCGCTAACAGCAGTCTATGAGGCGTAATGTTTAAAGAACATTCAGAGCAATATAGTATTCAGACTCCAGCTGGACTCATACACACCGTTAATATTGTTAAAATGCAGTCTGGTGCCTTTTTTCACTGTGCATGTCTTTTGTCTCAGGAAAGAAATATTATGTCCGTTTGTATTGAAAATGTTAATGCGCTCATTTGACTGTTTCTCCTATCAACAGCAGTTCATTTGGTGTTATACACAGCACTAAGATCAAGAAATATCACTCTGTGCCTTTTTTTTTTTTACTTCGCTTGTCTTTCTTAACAGGAAAGCCTTTAAAATGTTAAAGTGTTGATCTGAGCGTCTGTAGTGCCAACGGCATTCCATTTGGGGTCATAGACAGCGTTAACATACAATGACATATACCTGAGCAGGACGTGTTAAAGTTTACAAACATAATATTACTTTTATTTTGGGAATGTGGCAGAGTTGAACAGTTGGACTTTTTGCACTTGGTTGGAACAGATATGCTGCTGTATGCAGTAAGTATAATATCCTTATGTTTTATCTTCGAGCAGTTATGTTTGGCTTCAGGCTGACTTTACTCAGCTTTCTGGATCTTCAAAATGTAAGTCAAATTTCTTGCAATGCTTGGCAGTAACTTTATTGAAGCAAGGCAATGGTCCATTTCACTGAGAATTGTTTTAGTTTTTCTGGTCCAAACCGAGGCTGTTGTCGGGATCAGGAAATTCCTTGTCTTGCCCTGAACAAATTCCTGACTTAAGTATTTAAGACTTTTCTTAACATTTGATTTATTCTCTTACGTTTTTCATTTTACTCTCTGTGATATGTTAAAGTCAGTGACCAACAGTGTGCTGATTTTTTGTTTCATTTTTCAGTCAAGAACGTCTGTTCAGTCTTTCTTTATTGTGACTGTTATTAAGTCATCCGTCTGTTCACTCACAGATCAATAAACTTCCATGTTGAGGACACCTCAGATTCATTGACGGAAGAAACAACACACTCATCAGTTTTATTTTAAGGCAAAATCACTCAACTTCCTTTGTGCCTCAGGTACAGTTTTCTAACATAACACTTTTGTTACAGAGGAATGAAACGACACTTCAATGTCACCACTGCTGTAAACTGAACACAGGAGCTGGTGAATGACGTCGAGTCTGAAGACTTGTCAATGTGCTCATGCTTTCATACAAAACAGTTGCTGTAGGAGAAACTAGTTCTTCTCATGAATCAGCAGCATCAGGTGATGAGACCAGTGATCAATGACATCATTAGACAAGAAGCAGAGCAAATCAGGTTTTATTTATATATAAAAATTGTAACTTTTTCAATCATTGGGAAAAAGAAACATCTATGAAAATAAGGTGAGAGAAGAAATGTGTTAAGTGTTATTAAAAACTTCTCTGCTTTCACAAAGTAACACGACACCTCAGAATAACAGCAGGATGCTGCTCGACTGCTGCTGCTCCATTTAGAACCACAATCCAACACTTATGGCTCAGAGCCTGAGAGCTGGGCTGAACCTCGCTGAGTGAAATCATGGCAGTGAGTATCTCAGACACGCTCCACCCTGACAGATGACAGAAGACTATCTGGGGAAAAAGTGAGCCAATAAAACTTGATGATGAGCTCCTCTTCACACAAATGCTTTCCACAAACACCACAAACACATAAAACACAGCTGATACATCCCCAGCTCAAAGTGTCAGTTTAGCTGAATGTGTGTGTGTGTGTCCTCAGGTTGACCGTTACCCAGCCTGCTTTGGTTGTCAGGGTGGATGGGCCACTGTAATTGTAGCATGTTGGTGAGGTTGGATGTGAGGGCTTGTAGATGGCAGCATCGACAGGCTGCAGTGATGTCACACTTCACTCCAGTGTCTCGCATGAAGCAGCATCAGGGCACCGCCCTCAGGCTTAGTCGTTGTCTTTCCCGCCTGTTTTACTCAACTGCAACAAAAACACAAAAACACATGTAACACAGGTCTGTGTTGTTGAGGACGTTTAAAGACATTTTAACTGAGATGGTTTCACTTACATGCTGGAGGACGGTTGTATCAACGAGCAGGGAGAAGAGACAACAGAACAAAAAGAAGTTAGTTCATCATATTGCTAGACTCAGAGGTAAGAGGTGCTGCACCATCTAGTGGAGAAAAGGTGAAATGCACCTACTTTAATAACATCCACCCAGTTCCAGCCTCGAGGCAGTTCTCCTTTATTATCTGAAAGAACAAATCCTTCTTTTAAAATGATGAATGTGTTTAGAACTAATATCAACCAGACAGTCAAAATTAAATAGCATCTGTTGCACAAAAATGAGACATCCTGTTGGGTTTAATTGTTTTATTGTACTCAGTGTCAGCATCATGCAGCTTCAATGAAGAGCTGAAATAAGAACACAGACCATATACAGTAGGTCATTGTATCATATGTGTGGGAAAAGTGTTTTTCAAGGTTAAGTTTAAGTTCAACAGTGTTATATGTGGATATCTGTCAGGACAGTGCTTCCCTACAGCACCTCCTCTCATAATTGTTTTCACGTTTCCTATATATACTCTGTTGGTGTGATGTGGTTGATGAATCTTGAAAATCAAATGTGCTTTCATGTGAGAGGGTCACAGAGGAACATGAATGAAACACTGTGGCAGTTGCAGCTATCCACTGTGGTTGGTTTGTCTATAGCACGATATTTCAATTTTGCAGTCAATGCGAGAGCCCCATTTAGGGTTGAGGTCCTTTTGGTGCAGTTTCCAAGACTCCTTCTCCAGCTGCTTTCCCTTTTCCTATTCACCAATTGGTTTGCTTAGTCAATTAGCTTCTCCTGTTAGGCTTTCTGTGACAGGGCCTTCAGTGCTGTAAAACCAGGCTAAACAATCCCAATTGGCCATGGGATGTAACAAGCTCTCTGATTGGTTGGAGAACTAACCAGTCATATCATATCCATAGGGTTTTAGGCTAAATTGGCTTTGGGCTTATTTATCGGTGGATTAATTGTTCATTTATAAATTCTTTTAACAATTCCCATTTTATTTCACATTTAAATATGAAATTAAGGAAATACTTTATTAGTTTTCCTGCGATGTCCCTGGTCCTCCATACTGTTGATTTATCAGTAAACTCAACAGCTAATAATGTTATGTGGTTTGTCGTTAGTTGTGTTAAAGAGGAGCTATTATGGCCATTTTTAAGACATTATTTTTCTTCTGCTGTACATTTTATACAAGACCCTCTCTCTGAAACGCTCTGTTAGCGCTCAGGGCCAGTATTCACAAAGAATCTTAAGGCTAAAAGTAGTCTTAACTTGCCGATTTAGGAGAAACTCCTAAAAATAATGGGCGTGTCAGTCCTAACTTTAGGATTCCTATTTTATTTTACTAAGAGCTATTCACAAAGCCAGTTAGCGCTAAAAGTAGCTCCTAAGTCTGGGAGAAGTTAGAAATAGTTGAGAGGACGCCTAACTCACTAAGACCAAATCACAAAGAATCATAAAAGGGTCAGCGCTGTCATTCCACGTCGCAGTGTTTTGAGAACCTAAAACGATGTTGAATTACTTAAAAGATACTGTCAATCACGAGGGAATAATGATTGTTGTGGAGTTTGTGAAGGATGCAATCTCCTACCAACTGACACAACCCGATCAGTGCGGAAATTTGTCTAGCAACACTGTGTTACTTGGCACAGAGAAAAAACGATCCACAAAACAATAAATGCGCTTTGACCTAACATCATAGGACAATACATACGATTTTTTAAAAATGTTCAACAACTACAGGGAAATAGAGCAGCTTTATAGCAATAGCTGGTCTACCTGCTGTGATTGATGCCATAGATGGAAACATGTAAAAATGATTGCACCATCGCAAGACAAGGAAGTATTTGTGGACAGGAAAACAAAATCACGCCATCAACACACAGGTTGTATTCAATGCTGGCTGTACAGCTGTAGACGTTGTTGTACAGTGTACAGGACTACCCAAGAGTCATGGATCTAAATGGAGAGTGACCTGAGGCAGCTGATTGAAAGGTTCATATTCTACCTGTCTGGTGTATGAGGTGTATGAAGATTTCTCCTGTCCCCCACCAAGGTCCCTTGGTGAGGGACAGCAGAAATCTTCATACACCTCAACCCACAGCCAGGGCCACAGCTACATTACAAAAGGTACACCTACAATAGGTTGTGGATAATAGGCTGCCAGT
Organism: Seriola aureovittata; assembly: GCF_021018895.1. NCBI lineage: Eukaryota > Metazoa > Chordata > Actinopteri > Carangiformes > Carangidae > Seriola > Seriola aureovittata. Next base: position 20,475 of record NC_079386.1, read on the forward strand.
TAGGTTTATTTAGGTAGTCTAGGACTTTTTTTCCATTGGGAGAATTGAATGTAAGTTTTGATAGTAAAATTAAATTCTCCCAGGTCGACACAAACCTTATTATACAGATGCATTTTGGAGAATGCACTACTTTTGTAAACAGCTCTTAAGCCGTTATTATTTAATTTGTATTCATTTATTTCTGTTTTTTTTTTTTTTTTTTTTTTTATTATTACTGCGGGATGTTGCACATTTGTTTTCATGGGCACACACCTGTCTTTCATCAACCAATCGCTGTGGTTCCTGCAAGGGAGCTCATCCATTGAAACTGACAAAGCAATGCAGTCGCACTCCTAGCTTAGGAGTTTTCGCTTCTCCATACTAAAAGTTGGAGTGGTAAGATAAAATGCTACAAAAGCAGATGGGCTACAGCAGCAGAAGACCACACCAGGTGCCACTCCTATCAGCTAAGAACAAGAAACTGAGGCTACAATTCACATGGGCTTAACAAAATTGGACAGTAGAAGATTGGAAAAACGTTGCCTGGTCTAATGAGTCTCGATTCAAATTGGTAGGGTCAGAATTTGACGTAAACAACATGAAAGCATGGATCCATCCTGCCTTGTATCAATGTTTCAGGCTGGTGGTGGTGGTGTAATGGTGTAGAGGATATTTTCTTGGCACACTTTGGGACCCTTAGTACCAGTTTAAATGCCACAGCCTACATGAGGATTGCTGCTGACCATGTCCATCCTTTTATGACCACAATGTACCCATCTTCTGATGGCTACTTACAGCAGGATAACGTGCCATGTCACAAAGCTCAAATTATCTCAAACTGGTTCCTTGAACATGACAATGAGCTCACTGTACTCAAACGGCCTCCACAGTCACCAGATCTCAATCTAATAGATCACGTTTGGGATGTGGTGCAACTGGAATGAAAACCTCTGAGGAATGTTTTGAGCACCTTGTTGACTCTATGCCACAAAGAATTAAGGCAGCTCTGAAGGCAAAAAGGGGTCCAACCCGTTACTAGCGAGACGTACCTAATAAAGTGGCCAGTGAGTGTATAGTTAATGGGCTAAGTATATGAATCCACCAGTATAACCAGTATAAATCCGGCAGTTTGAACAGGTGAAGACTGCCCTGACTAATGTACCTGTTCTGTTGATGATCCTCCTCTTCTGAGCTTTTGTCAGCTGTTCCTTCTTCTCCCTCTTCTTGGTTGTTGAGCTGGTTGTTGTTACATCACTGCTTGATGTCAACGCCTGCAACAACAAGACATAATCAAAAGCTGTTTTCTTGAAACACAATGACTCTGATCATCACTGAAACTGATGTGCACAGCTGATGGAGAATGAAAATACAATGAATGTCTCAATTCAAAATGTCTCAATTCAAAATCAAGATATACAACCAAACTTCTGACTTAACTTTTCATAAGATGTGATTTTGAGGGAATAGATTATGTAATTGTATAAAACACCACAGCCATCAGTCGGAAGTATTGAGGATGGTCAGAAGACAGAACTGTACTCACCACAGCTGTCACTACAGGTTTATGGTTCTCCATGAGTGCTTCCTGGTTATCCTTGGCCCACTCAAACAGGGTGTACATCATGGCGGTCCCCAGGTTTGCCTCCACTTGCTCCTCCAGCTTTGACAGGATCATCTGCTTCGTCTCTGCAGAGCTGTGATTGAACCCAAAGAAAAAATAAGACAATGTCCATAAACAACGGTATCGTACTGCAGTCTCTCACTGACACAAGCTGACCAAAGACATTTTTGCTACTTTAGCTCATTTGAGGCCACTGTGTGTTGGCATTGGCGTCCCCTAGTGGTGGTGGCAAAGAGAAAGATAAGAATTCAGACAAAATGTATCTGCAGTGGCAACTTTTAACTGATTTGAGTATTTTTAGACTCATTATGCTTAAATTTGATAATGTTTTGGTAAATAAGAGGATTTAGTATTTCTGTTTTGTTCCAGGCAGTCTGGAGCTTTGAAAAAGCTTTCAGATATTCCTGTTCAGAAATAAATTTCAGAAAATCTAAGTCCACCGAACCAATAAAACAAACAAAAACACACAAAATCTCAAAAATTAAAAAAAAAAACTTAAGACAGGCTGTTTGTAAGTTTTCTCTGCCTCTGTACATGGTTTCTTGCTGGGCCATTGTTATGTTTACAAGGCAAGAGGTTATAATACGTTCTCTGAACAGCTATGTCTTCAGGGCAGACTGGAGGCTGCAGTGAGTCACTATCAGAGAGTGATGAGATGGGCCGGGGCTAGCTGGTTAGCATGCTAACTTCAGTTGAAGAAAAGACATGATAGAGTCAAGAGTTAACATTGGTGTTTGATGCTGAACGTGATGAAAACAATGATGTCAAACTCATCTACACTAATGGAAACTGTCAACAAGAAGAAGCCATGGCGGAGAATAAGAAACGGTCCAAAGTTTAGCTACACTTCACGAAAAAATGGTCATTTCAAGTCAGGGTCTAAACACTAGTATGTTACATAGAGTAACAATAAAATTAGTGTCACATTTAAACAGTTAAACTGGGGCTTCGGCAAACCTTCAGTCACATCCATATTGTTTTTGTACTGTTTCTACACTTTGTTCAGACTCAGTTGTGTTGATGCTGAAAACCTCTGTAGGCAGAAAATTAATTTCCTGATTAATTTCAATAACCAGAATCAATAATGGCATCGGCATATTAATTCCCATAAATACACATGGCTTTAATATTTCTAAAATAATTTTTTTTGGCCCAGACAGCAACAATTTTCACCTGGATTGTCCTTTTTTTAATTTTTTTACTCAAATTTCCTACTTAAAAATTAATCAAGGTGTCAAAAGACAGTATTGACACTAAAACTGTTCTGTGGTTCTATCAGAGCAGGTGCATCCCTCTCTATCTTTACGAATCAGAGAAGACCTCCTCTCCTAACACCCCAACATGTCTAACTAGCTCTTACTGTGAACTTTACTTGCACCTTTTTACTTAGTTCTTGCACCAAGGTCTCCTACTGAAGCTTTAGTGATGTCCCTCACTCGTAAGTCTCTGTGGATAAAAGCATCTGTCAGATGACTAAATGCAATTGTGTGTGTAAACTGTTTATTACAGTTGAATGGTCCTACGATTTATCCCTGCAGGTATGAAGTGATTGGTGTTTCCAGATTTTGCTCTCATCTGTCATCAGTAGTTCAAATAAAAATCAAAGCATGACCGAAGGGAGATCTGACAATACACTGTACTTCAAACATACATCCTATTGTTGAAAAAGGCATCAAGGGAGATTTCGGGGGCTGTCTCAGGATACGTCTCTGGCCATGTGATGTCCAGGATGAAAGCTTTGATGTCCTCAAGGTTTCCTATCTTTTATATAAAACAGAAGGTGAGACAAGTTACTACAGCAGAATCAATCCGAACAGCTTGTAGCTGTGAAGAATAATCTTCAGTCTTTGTCTTTCTTTTAATTTCTGTTGATTTGTTGTATTTTTAAAGCAGGTTTGTACGGTACAGAGTACTCACCCTAAACTGAAATGACACTGGGCTGACTTCCTTGAAACCCTCATCCCCTTCATAGATGGAGCGCAGAGCCTCCAGCTCCATCTGTGATTGAACAAGAGGTTAGTGACAGGTTAGTCTGATATAAGTAGTTGTTTGTCGCGCCCGAACACCGTTCAGAAATATGGTAAATTAAATTTGAGGCAGTTTGAGGGGTGTGCAGGACAGAAACTAAACTTTACACATCACCATGGTGACTTATTTTTTTATTTGGCATATATGGAATCCTCTAGGCATAAAATGACTTCCATAAATATAACCTTTGACTTCCTAAAGCCACTTTCTCCTGTAAATGGAGCAAGGTGGCTTCGGTGAAACGTCGATATTTTGTGGGCATAATATTGCTACTGATGGTTACAGTGTACACCGAATAACTTTGCAAACGTTTTCTAGTGAGACAACGTCTTTAATTTTAGTTTCTGTGGCATGTATTCCTATCAATAACGCAACACATTAATTTAGCAGATTTTGGATGGAGTTTGGTGATATTTTCTCCGTTATGAACGTCGCGAATCAGGGCTTAACAACGGATGAAAACCCACTTGACACCCTGGTCTGGCCGCTTCTATAGTTACAAACAGTGCTTGCACATTAAAGTAAAACTAACATGTTGACTTATTTTATGTCTGACAAGTAGGGAAGCCCTGAAACCCAGCCTCAAATGCTAATAGCCATGCTACTGATATGTAGTTAGCTATTAGCCGCTAACGGCAGTGGCAACTACTGCACCATCATTCATTCATTCATACCTCTTGATCCTCGTTCGCTGTCATGGTTCTCCTCCTGTTTCTGTTCACAGCTTCAAACCTATAAAACTTCCACAGTTAACGACCCATTTCTCTCATTAAAACTTCACTGTTTTAATTTCACAACTTCCCCAACTGCTACAACCACTGACACCATGCCAGTACACGCATGCGCTGTAGGGCACGCTACGTAAACTGAACCATGTTGTCGTGCGTGGATACAGTTTATTATTATAATTATTACATTAAAATGATTACATTATTACAGTTACATTAAAAGAATAATGTTTTTGGGAATACATTTGACCGCAGCATATTGTGGATAAACTGATATAATAAAAGAAAACATTCACATGGATATAGCAGGAATATAATATGAGATGTAAGGGAAGTGATTTTGGGTAGTATATGTTAATAAATACTGTTAGTGATGAAGTAAGAGACACATCAGGTAAAACGGGCTTTAGTCTGCATACTGAATTATCCTGTGATTTATGTGGATTAGATAATACCATACTTTCCATTTTATAAATTGTTTTTGACACGTTTGCGTTTACACAGAGCTATCTGATAATATAGTACTGTTTACCAGCGTTGAGGAAGCTGCTTTAAAAGAACCTGTTGTGACGGTCAGTCTATCTAATAAATCCAGGTCTATGTAGTGGTGAAGGAGTCGCAATCATCTGCTGACTTTATTACATTCTTTGGTACACAGCACACGGAAGATTTTCTTTAGCATCAAGCTACCTACATGCACACACTACTTTCGGTTTCCGTTGCCGGGTATTTCAGAATAAAGGTCCTGTAGACATTTTTACCAAACGTTACAGAACCCATACCGAAATGTAACATAGCATATCAACAGTGATGTTGCCATATATGTAACCTATAAAGGGATGTATTATTGCATATGTACATCCTCTGGATATATGAAAATCTAAGTTTAGTAAAAGTTATATACATGATATATATATATTAAAAATATCTATATGATGTTTTTTTTTATGGTATAACATGTTGTGACCATACATGTTAAAGACACATATTGAATTTATATATGCAAAACAATATACATATAAAAATTCTATATGTTTATATATTTTCTCTATATTAATTTCTTATTCATTTTAAACATGTCTGTTTTCACATTCTGGGAAAGGGGTCTCAGACTTTTTGACTCCACTGTTTATAATATCAACATATATTGACAGACTTTGAGGTGGATATATATTTATGCATCAAATGTTTACAGTGTGAGCATGCTTACATTAACATACATCTTTATTTGCGTTAGACATATGTGACCTTCTTAAGGCTCACCTTAACCCGGGTTTCCCAAGACTGGATTCTTTTTTATCCATACAGGCCAACACACAGATAAGTATAAAGTAGGTTAGTCAGAGACGTGGCTTCGAGAGCAATTGTACAAAGTTTATTAAAAAGAGTAAAATGATCTAATATTTGTATATTTACTATTACACAATACTAATATACCAAGACACTTGCCTGGCTGGTTTAAGATAGCACAAATGTGGCGATGCTAGAAGAAATTACTGAAAAAAGAAAAAACTGTTTCTGGGCAAAAGGGTCAATCAAAAAGGGGGCTGCACTGTTCCTAGAAAAAAACAAAAACAAAAAGGATATGATTAGTAACGGAGGATGACTGCTGGGGGGCCAGCTTGTACCTGACTACTACACCACATCTGTTACAACAAATGACACACACACACACCAATGGCGGCTGGTGCATTACTCTCCGGGGTGGGGGGGGGCTATACCAAAAAACAAGAAGCCATTTGTACTACGATATCACACTAGTATATTTAAACAAATGAAAATACCTGTTTTTGTTTTTGCTGAGCTGAAAGTACATATGTTATAATAAAATATAACACAATAACAAAACATAACTAGAAAACTCCAGGGAAATTTTGAGTGCCACAGGGGTTATTGCCGGGATGAATACATGATTTATTTCCAGTGTTCAAAAGTCACCCTGATCATATTCTGGTTTTGAGAAATGTCTTGATATAAAACAATGTCACATCCCTCCATCATGTATTATGTGGGAAATATCTCATATTGTTGTTTTTTTTAATAAAACAAGAGGCAACATGTCTTCAAACTGGCATTTAAAGGGTTAAAATCCTGAAAACTAATAAACATTTGGTAGGTTTGAGCAGAACTGAAGCAGTTTAAGAGATGTATGCAAAAAAAAGCAGAAAAAAATATTGATATATGATGATTTTATAGTATTTTCTTTGTGTGTCCTTTTTTGGACGCGAGGAACCCCAGAGGGTACAAAATGTGTTACCAGTGTATAATAAACCTGTAACAGTAACTGACATTAGATTTTAAAAATATGTCAAAAAAGACACTTTCTTGCAGAAATCCATACCTTCAGCTGTAACACAGCCAAAATGATCAGCAAATCAAAAAAGAAAAGTGAAGAAAATGTCCAAAAAAGGACAGAGGGACCCCTGAGGGTTAATAAATCCCATGAACCGCTATTTAAATTACCACTATTATGTTTTTTTCGGTGCTAAATTTAACATTACTGGAGAGGAGAGCAATGCGACTAGAAGTGACAGCGAGAGAGGGCTAGTAGCTTCTCCTCTCCTCTGTCTCAGCGGAGACCGTCACAACTTCATTCACTCATTTAACAAAACAAAAAAAAAAAGCAACGAAGGAAGCAGTAAATGGACTTACATATTTAAGACCTAACTAAATGTAATTTAAGACCTAACATGCGGCTAATGTAAAGCTAGCGGAGCTTGGAGAGTTGGTTATCTGGTTGCTAGGCCCAGAATTTGGCTTCTACATGGCTTCAAAACAACTGCAAATTATGAGAAAACCGTTACTTCTTTTCATAAACCGAAAAGACCGTGCCAGACACTGAAGCCAGAAGTTTCTACAGTCTCTATTTTATTCAGATATTCCTTAAAATTAGTGCGTAAGCTCAGTGCGAAGACAGAGTGAGATTCTTTTGAAAAAAAAAGACGATTATATTAGGTGTCAATGAAAGTGAGACAGGTATTGCTGCCGGACTCGGCAGCCCCGTTTAAATTTTGTGCAGACCCTGCCTGTCAAAGTTACATTTTATGAATCCCAACAACTATGTCTACATTTTCAGAAAGAATTATTTGTCTCCTTTTTACGGTTTGGCCGCGAGCTCGAGTTAAAAATAAAAATAAAGGTTATTTTTTACTGCTTCACGCACTCTAGCCAACTGACGCTTTCACTCTAACTTTGAAGAAAAAGGGATTTGCACTCCTCCTTTGAGTGCTCCCAGTTTGAAAAGTTTACATGTTATGTAAAAACAGTTCCTGTTTTTTTGAGAGAGCAGAAGTTTTCCTCTGTTTTATAGTTTGAATCACATTTCTACGTGCAGATATGAGAGAGCTGGGTGACTCAGCAAAAAGGTGCAATTTTGTCGAAAAAAGGTGGGTTTCTAAAGAAAATTCCAATGCATTTCTAATGCATTATTTATTCTCAGTTTTTTGGGAATAACTTTGGGAAAAATTGGAATTTTAACACCAAAAGTCATAGCACCCCTTGCGGGATCAAGACGCATGTTTTGATGTATATATTACCGGGGTTTTCTCAAAGCTGCGGGATGAGTTACGCGCCAAAATTTGGCGGAATAATAATAAACCCGAAACAGAGGCACTCCTCTCAGCTATTCTAGCTGTAGAGGAGTGCCTCGGAGCTGAGCACCAGTGGCACTAATAATAACAAAAACAGTTCATAATAAGTAAACAATAATAATTAGATCAGTCCACTTCCTTTGGCTGAAGTGTTGTATAGCCTGATGGCAGTGAGAACAAAGGATCTCCTGTTCTATAACTTCTATAACTTAAAAACATAACCTCATCGGTGGATGTAATAACTTATCATTCTATATCCTTCCATCCTCTATCCTGCAGCAGCATTCAGAGTATTCCCAACAGGCATCAAATTGACCAGTTAGTCTCCTTCTGTGTGTAGCTGCCCACTCCACCTCATCCTTTCTCCCTGCCTGCTTATGCTCCTTTGGACTTGGTTTCCTGTTCAGATTATTTAACTGTTGGTGACCTCTTGACTAAATTAACTAAATTTTTACCCCAACTTCCTTTTCGATGAGTTCTGCCTTTGAGTTAGACCTTGATGTACTGAGCTGTTATAAGTAGTTTCCATTTGTATCTCAGGATTTTGAGTTAAAAATATATAATAATTAATATTACATTTAGATTTATAAATTTACAGATTTTTTTGTTATGTCCTTTAAAAAACAGCTGTGAGGGGAGTTAAAGACAATGATATATATAATGTGTGTGTCAATCCACAGCAGTCTGACAGAGCTGTAGCTGATGCAACACTCATATGAAGTTACAGTATGTCTGCTTAATTAGAGCCACAGTGTTAAAGTGAATTAGCTTTGATATAGTAAACCAACAGGACATGGACTGATGAGTGTGTAATGTTAACTGCCAGCAGCAATGTGGGGGAAGCAGTGATAATTTTCAGTATGCAGCTGAAACTGACACGTGCTGTTTGAGTTGTGATGATGTAGATTCCCCTCAGGTGAAGAAGGCAGCCATAGTGAGGAAAAGGAAGAGGAGGATCAAGAGAGATGATGAAGAGGGAGGAGGTCGCTGAGAAGGTTCTGGCTTTCACTGTGAAGTGTGTGAGGGTTGCTCTCTACTGAAAAAATGGAGGGGGTTTGTTCAAATAAACCTGATTGATAACTACTGCCTCTACAAATACCGGAATCAACTGTATTTCATTGTAAACACCTCTAGGGCATGGCCTAGCATCCTCATGGTGGTTTCACAAACAGAGGAATTTGTAGTCATTAAAAAGAGGAGATCCACTCAATGTGTTTACCTCAGATTAACAAAGCATCCCAATAAACAGGCGCTGGTCATTTTTTGTCAGTAATGGCTAAAAAGTGTTTTGTGTTCATCCTCTAACTTCTACCCTCCTTTGAAGAGTTCTGGTGATAGGCCAAAACCATGTTTTTTGTGGTCATTGCGACCTTAGACCATTGACCACCAAAATTTAATCACTTCATCCTTGATGCTAAGTGAATCTTGGTACAAAAGTTCCATCAAGACGTTACTGAGATATCGTGTCCACAAGAATGAGATGGCTGGACAATATGATAACAATATGTTTGGCTGTTAAAGAGGAATATAGGAAAACCAGAAACCGGATACACCCTGACAACTCTATCCCCCTCCCAGACCTGCTCCAACCCCCCAATCTACCACCCCACCCAGTTGGACATCCTACCCCATACAGGTCAAAAAGGAAAGAAAGGGTCATTGCATCAACTGTTCCTTTCAAGATTTTGTCTTATTTCTTAAGCTGATGAAGTCCTGACTGCAAGGACAGGATCTGCCTATTCTTTCAGAATGTTAGATTGAGCTCTGTTGCTGTTAATATGCAACAAAGCATATGAAAGAACGTGTTGTTGGTTAAATGACAGTGGGAGTGATTGATCTGACTCTACAGATAATATGAGAAATGCACCTGGATCAATGCTCTGTTTGATGACTTCTGTGATGACTTTGAAAATTTTCAACCAATAACCCTGTAAACTGGGGCAGGATACAAACAGTAGCTGTGGGCTGGGTGCATCAATGGCATCAGTTCAGTGGATTTCATCCCCCATCTCTTACATCGGTCCTGGGCTTTAGGAGCTGATCTCTCTGCAGCCGCTACAACAGCAGGAACTACAAAAACCTTTTTCCACATGTTGATTCTGTGTAACACCTTCAAATTGAACTGAGCAAAAACACACATTGAAATATTTCCTGAGAGAACATCATTTAAAATTCTTGGTATCACTTTACACTGAGACTATCCTTATAAAATAACAAGTAATTAGCTTGTTAACACTTTATAAATATATATAAGCTGTTTTAACACATTAGATTAAAAGGGCAATAGTGACCTGTTGCTTGCCAAATAGTGAGGCCACATGTATCTGTACTGCCTCATATCTCATTAGTTACTGAGCTTTCTTTGTCTTTTCCATCATCCAACGTTTGTACCTGATGCTTCGTCACACATTTGTTATGTTACTAGCAATTAACCATGTCAGCATCTTAATGGTCAAAACATTCCATTTAGATTAGATTTGATTAACTTTATTTATCCCACAACTGGGAAATTCATTTACCACAGCAGAAAATAAACATCTATAGAATAAAACATCTATGTAAATATACAACAAAAATATACCAAATATACACTAATAAATACAATATACACAATACACACGATATGTACATGAAAAAGTGCAAGTTTGCACATGGTCAGGAAGAGCAGGAGTTGTGGAGTCTGACAGCTGCTGTAAAGAAGGACCTGCGGAACCTCTCCTTCTTACAGCGAGGATGTAAAAGTCTGCTGCTGAAGAAGCTACTCAGAGACCCTACAGTGTCATGCAGAGGGTGAGAGGTATTGTTCATGATGGATGTCAGCTTAGCTAATTTCCAGATCAGTTTGTTGAGCCTCTGCCTATATTAGCAGATCATTAACATAGATCCAGACACTAAGGCTTTGGCAGTATTGTCAAAGATTTGAATAGAAAGCAGACTGACTGTCATAGTCAGTCTAGTGTCTCACTATCTTACTTCATTTATTTTACTCACTAGCTTCAACAATATATATATATATATGCATCTTACTGAAAAATTTATATTAGGTAAACGCGAATGTAAACAACTCAAAAATGGTTATGTGAATAATACTATAGAACTAGAAAATTCCAGGGAAATTTTGAGTGCCACGGGGGCTACTGCCGGGATGAGTACATGATTTATTTCCAGTGTTCAAAAGTCACCCTGATCATATTCTGGTTTTGAGAAATGTCTTGATATAAAAGACTCTGATATAAAACAATGTCACATCCCTCAATCATGTATTACGTGGGAAATATCTCATATTCTGTCTTGTTTTTTTTAATAAAACAAGAGGCAACATGTCTTCAAACTGGCATTTAAAGGGTTAAAATCCTGAAAACTAATAATCATTTGGTAGGTTTGAGCAGAACTGAAGTGGTTTAAGAGATTTATGCAAAAAAAGCAGAAAAAAATATTGATATATGATAATTTTATAGCATTTTCTTTGTGTGTCCTTTTTTGGACGCGAGGAACCCCAGAGGATACAAAATGTGTTACCAGTGTATAATAGACCTGTAACAGTAACTGACATTAGATTTTAAAAAATATGTCAAAAAAGACACTTTCTTGCAGAAATCCATACCTTCAGCTGTAACACAGCCAAAATGATCAGCAAATCAAAAAAGAAAAGTAAAGAAAATGTCCAAAAAAGGACAGAGGGACCCCTGAGGGTTAATAAATCCCATGAACCGCTATTTAAATTACCACTATTATGTTTTTTTCTGTGCTAAATTTAACATTACTGGGGAGGAGAGCAACGCGACTAGAAGTGACAGCGAGAGAGGGCTAGTAGCTTCTCCTCTCCTCTGTCTCAGCGGAGACCGTCACAACTTCATTCACTCATTTAACAAAACAAAAAAAAAAGCAACGAAGGAAGCAGTAAATGGACTTACATATTTAAGACCTAACTAAATGTAATTTAAGACCTAACATGCGGCTAATGTAAAGCTAGCAGAGCTTGGAGAGTTGGTTATCTGGTTGCTAGGCGCACGCAGGCACACACACAGGTCAGGAGCTGCCGTTGCCATGGCAATGTGAAAATCTGCCCAGAATTTGGCTTCTACATGGCTTCAAAACAACTGCAAATTATGAGAAAACTGTTACTTCTTTTCATAAACCGAAAAGACCGTGCCAGACACTGAAGCCAGAAGTTTCTACAGTCTCTATTTTATACAGATATTCCTTAAAATGAGTGCGTAAGCTCAGTGCGAAGACAGAGAGAGATTCTTTTGAAAAAAAAAAGACGATTACATTAGGTGTCAATGAGAGTGAGACAGGTATTGCTGCCGGACTCGGCAGCCCCGTTTAAATTTTGTGCAGACCCTGCCTGTCAAAGTTACATTTTATGAATCCCAACAACTATGTCTACATTTTCAGAAAGAATTATTTGTCTCCTTTTTACGGTTTGGCCGCGAGCTCGAGTTAAAAATAAAAATAAAGGTTATTTTTTACTGCTTCACGCACTCTAGCCAACTGACGCTTTCACTCTAACTTTGAAGAAAAAGTGATTTGCACTCCTCCTTTGAGTGCTCCCAGTTTGAAAAGTTTACATGTTATGTAAAAACAGTTCCTATCTTTTTGAGAGAGCAGAAGTTTTCCTCCGTTTTACAGTTTGAATCACATTTCTACGTGCAGGTATGAGAGAGCTGGGTGACTCAGCAAAAAGGTGCAATTTTGTCGAAAAAAGGTGGGTTTCTAAAGAAAATTCCAATGCATTTCTAATGCATTATTTATTCTCAGTTTTTTGGGAATAACTTTGGGAAAAATTGGAATTTTAACACCAAAAGTCATAGCACCCCTTGCGGGATCAAGACGCACGTTTTGATGTATATATTCGCCCCGAGGCACTCCTCTCAGCTATTAGCTAGCTGTAGAGGAGTGCCTCGGAGCTGAGCACCCGTGGCACTAACAAGGCTCCAGTTGAGCAGTCACAAATGTGAGTACCTCATCAATAGATGGTGATGTGTTTCACACTTTACAATAAGGTTTCCTCTTACCAGTTATAAATGTTTGTAACTCATTAGTAAGGTTAATGAGTAGTAAGCAGTAACTTGATCTCTCCAAATAGTGAGCCTGCATGTATGTATGTATGAAAACAGATTATAATAGTTTATTTATGAATTATCAAGTGTTGATAACCAAATTGATAACGTAATTACAATTATAAATCCTTTATAAGGATAGTCTTATTGTAAACAGGTACCAAATTCTTCTACATTATATATCTCCTCTTATTATTATTACTCATTCATACTGTATATGTGCACTGTCAGAGCAAACTAAGCCTTTACTGATTCCAAGCAATTAGCTGAACCTGAGCAACCTGACTTAACTCTGAATATGAGATTCATCATAACGGCACTTCACCTCGAGTGTTGATTTAACGATCGTCAGTTCTGAAACTGCAGTTTGAGATGCTGTTGTATTGTGCTGCATTATATTTACTATGTTGTTCCCAGTTGTGTGTGCAGGTGTGTGTGTATGTCTGCAGGCTGTAGGGGTGAACAGACGCCATCCTCTGCCTTAATAGGCAGGAACTTCACAGAGACACCAGCGGGCCATTACAGTTTTCTGTCTGTTGAATATTTTCATGCTGATTTTGAATTTTTGTCATTCCATTATTACAAACTGCTCCAGTCAGTTTTATTTTTGTAGCAAAATATTTGTCTCGAGGGGCTTTAAAATCTGCCCTTAGACCCTTGATGTGGATCAGGAAAACTTGCCCAAAAACCCTTTAAATGGACACCTTTTTTTAATCTTAAAGGGGACATATTATGCTCCTTTTCAACAAGTTTGAATAAGTCTCAGAGGTCCCCAAAGCATGTCTTTGAAGCTTCTTGCTAAAAAATCCACTCTGATCCTATATTTCAGCATGCCTGTAAACCCCTCTTTTCAGCCTTGTTCAGAACAGGCTGTTTTTGTGTCTGTAGCTTTAAATGCAAATGAGCTGTGCCTGACCACGCCCCTCTCCGGAAGGGGATGCTGTTCGGGCTTCTGGCACCATGCTCTAATGTTTACGGTGACTGTGACAGGCGACCTGGCGTCGGTAGCAATTTGGTTCAACCACACGACTTTTATCCAGAATCTGACCCAGAGGGAGAGGCTGCTGAAGAAGTTCAAACTCTACAACTGCAGCAAGACGTTTCTGAATGTTTGGTAATCAATTTTGTGTATTTTGACATTACATTTTCAGTTTGTTGATGAGTGCTGGCACACAGTTACTAACATGTAGCTAGGTAGCTAATGCTAACTGTTACTGTCTCGTCATTACTGGGAGCTCTTTTGGTAAATAAGCACTATTGTGAATTGCGTAATGTAGTTATCTGTCATGCCTCCTTAGATATACTTTTACAGTCTGAAAATGTTTGTTGTATGTGGACTGCTACAGGTGTTCAATGTCAGTACTAGTCAGATATTTTAATAGATGCTGACAAAGTAAATAATTTTTCTCCATGTTTTGAGCAGAGATGCTCATCATGACATCTTCCTTTATGTAGTAAATTTATTTTATGTATTACAATGAAAGCTGTAAATCAGCATAAACATGTCTGACAGCAACAGTAATCTTTAGTCAAAGACTAAACTGGGCAGTTTTCTACACTACACTGTTGTCAAGCTCCATATTATATGCAATAAGTGACATGTTATAAATTACCTATGTTATATGCGCTTGATATGTAGCCAAGCTTACTTCTTACCCACCTTAGCTCCACTGTCTGTCAGTGTTTGAATTTCACAAGCTTTATATTTTGGTGAATGTTACCATTTTTCTCTATATGTTGGATAGGTGCTCCTGTGGAAACTGTGCAACCATGCCCACAGAAGCTGAGAATATCTGCTGCTAGGAGATACCACAGGTAGCATTCTCACTGGACAAACTAATCAGTAATTTGTTTTGATTACATTACATTAATAATAAACCATAGCATTTACCATTTGCAATTCACTGTAGGTTACCAGACGGCTATGGGAGATCGAGGAAGATTTACCATGTATGGTAGACCGTCCTGGGTTGGAGCTTGCCTCAATGTGTACTCCCTCCAGAATGCCTGCAACATGTACCGCACTGACTATGGTCCTTTACGGTTGAGTGGAATACACCAGTACGTTTTGCTTCTTTGTTAAAACATAGTTTCAATCTAAATAAAATATGTTAGGCAGTCTTGTTTTACTTCAGTGCACATATTTTTACAATGGTAATAACACACTACAAATAGAGTAACACACCCTCAAATAAATTAGTTTAGCTGCTCTTTGATTTGTAAAGTTCTTTTATCAGCAGATAGTGTGCATATAATATATGAATTCAGAGGAGTCATTTCTTTAGTAACAATCAAGTATTTATTTACATCAAATGAGGGACTTATAATCAGTGATAATAAAAAAACTGTAGGATTCACTGGATCGGTAAAAAAAAATTGTGAGACACATCATAGATATATGTTTGAAAGACTAAATGCCCTGTCCAGTTGTTTTAGTCAGTACAGGTATCTAGCCTATAGGAGCTTTGTGAGCTGGTGCTGGGGCTTCCTTGGTCGCAGAATCCGGGTTGTCATTCCAGCCTGCCTGGTCCTACGCATCCATGCCGAGTTTCCTGACGCCACATGCCCCAGTACGTGGGTTTTAGACTGGCCCATGATAGAACCGGGACACAGAGCTGGATATGACCTCCTCCTTCTCAGGCCGCTCGAACTGTGCAGTGAGGTCCTCTGGGATTTGGATGGCCAAAGCAGCTTCTGTGTATGGTCCCAGGTCAACAAAGACTTTTTCAAATATGAGGTCCACCACATTCCCTGTTTGATAAAACACAAAAGATTTTGTTTACATTTTTCACTTTTTTTTGTTGTTTTTTACAAAACAATGACTGAAAGTCTGTTTCTAACTTCTTCTTTACTGTATTTTGTTGTTGATGGAACTGTCATAACATTATACGTGCAATACTCAATACAATGTGTACAAAACATTTTTTGGTTGAAAAATAAAATAATATAACACACCTTTGGAAATTGGACCTTGAACAGTGGTTCTCCTTCTTTTGTTTGGGCTTGTGGTCAGTCAGCATTTTCATTGTAGTACATGGCAGCCAGGTAGAGTCTGGAGGTACAGTAAAGAGAAAATCAAAGATGTTAATTTTGACAGAAACCTTAGGCTACACACTCTCACAAGTTCTAAGTAACCTAAGCTTCATTAACCTGCACATTATTCCAAGACTGATAAATGACTGTTAGGTTTATCAAAAGTAGATGCACTTCAGATGGCTACAGACCTGTACTTCTGATGTGGGGCTGAAGTCTGGCATGCAACATCCCTTGTTGCAGGAAGCTGTATAGATACACTTGATGTGCTGGCCTGAACAGAGGAAACAGAGGCAGTAGTTATGGCAACAGTTGCAAGCAGTGCAAAAATGATAACAACAAATGCACTCAATTATGTGTAAATCGGGTTGTCAATAGCTTGTAAATATGTGTAAAATGCAAAAAATGTATATTACAGACTATACCCTTGGACATATCCCCTTAACTCTGCGCTTATCTAGATATTTCCTACAGGCACTGTATCTGTAAACATGATATAAACGTTAAAACGGCCATCATAAGGCATGACTCTCACAAATAACTTTCACAGCACTAATAAACAAGCCCGGACACCTATGCTAATCACTACAGAGCCTGTTTTTAGTCTGAATTTTGTCGGCTCGACTTTACAGACAGCTAAAACGCATTTAAAGTATAATACATTTAACAGGGTGGCTCTAATCAATGTCACACGGCGATACCAAGCAGAAGAATTACATACAATCTGTACCCGGCTGCGTGTCGACGACGCTAAAGGTTAGCCACATTAGCTGCCATGCTCACAACACACGCAACAGGCTCTCGTGAACATATAGTAAAGCAACATAAAATGGTAAAACTTACAGCTCCCAAGTTCAAAGTTGGACCACGGACAGTCGATACTGATCCAAGCTTTATCTTGAGACTTGTAGCAAATCCTGCATTGTACTGGCCCTCGTGGAGAAAGCAGTCCGAGGTGAAATGGTTAGCACACACGTACAACACTTTCGGGCTTGGAGCGAGAGCATTTCCATCAAAAATAACATGAATCCACTGGGTCTTCAGATCCTCGGGCGTAGGGATTAAAAAAAGACTTCTGTGTTGGTTTGTGCAGCCAACAACAAAGCAACTACTGTGTTTCGCTTGTACCTTCGACATTGTTCTACCGAAAGCCAGTGTCTGCGAGGGAAGTAACGATAACGTCTGCAAGGCGGACTCAGTGGGCGGAACACACACCTAGCTCGGGGAGTGTCACCCACCCGGGGGAAGGTGGCATCGCCCTTCTTGACGACATCAGGGGAAAATCTCCAATTCGCCCGTTTGAGCACACATTTCTTGAAAGGTGGAGAAAGCAAAAGACGGAGAGGATGGACTTTTCTCATGTTTGGGGGGTTCGTAGACATGCCAGGGACACATACTACTGATAGAAAACCATGGAAAAGTGCATTTTGCATAATATGTCCCCTTTAATATACAAAGAGCTTCACAATTTGCTTTTCATTTAGCCACACACTTGCACACTGATAGTGGCAGAGCTGCCATTCAAGGCACCGGGCTTACCCACCAAGGTTCAGCTCACATGCTGTATAGACAGAAGGAGCCGGGCACAGAACCCCCAACCTTGTGGTTAGTGGATGAGCAGCTGCTCCAACAGCAGACGTGAAGAATAGAGGAACACAGTAAAATTCATGGGGAGATGTGTACAAAATGCCAAAATCTTAATTTTCTTTAATGGATTTTAGATGTTGGTGTTTGTAATTCTAAGACTTTTGTAAACTTTTGTATCTAGTGTGAATGTGTTTTTGATGCTGACTGCATGATTGACTATTCACCCAGACCTATGTGGATGATGTTCAGAGGTCAAAAACTATTGTTTACTGGTAATAATAGATAGTCAGTGTGTTACCTCAGTCAGTTCAGCAGTTGAGAAAAATGTTGTACCGAAGGAAAGTGCTGTTTTGACAGGAAGATAACGGGTTGAAATATTCTACATGAAGTAAATATTTAAACAACCATTGGATGTTTCGGTGGGCATCGTTTAAAAGTGTCTAAAACTGTTTTTTTCTGCTGACCCCGTTCACAGTAGCACGTCACTCCGCGAGTGTACCGTGTTCTCTGCTGCCTCTCTTAACTTGCAGCGCACTGATCTGAATCTCCTGTAGGTAACACACTGACTATACATGACTACCTCACACAATCCCACATCCAATAACCCCAACTATTCCTTCAAGCATAACTGTGATATAATTACAGGACAGTTTCAGTTGTATCTCTGAGTGTAACTGTGCTCTGCTGCACTTCACTGTAACACTTCAACTCTGCATTGTGTGTGGAGAATAAAGAGCAGGAGGCTTGCTTATCTTTATGTGGCGCCATTTATTGTCTGAACAGGAACACAAAACAAACTGGTCATTCACACAGCACACTTCTAAAGAACAGAAGTTATTTTAGCACAGATGCTAACTAGCTAGCTTAAAGAGTGCGATATGCCGTTATTTGAACATTTCAGCACTTAAAACATACAGCGACTCTCTCATAACACTATTCATGAACATTTCTACAAATCACAGAGAGCATATATGTTCATACTTTGTACATACAGACGTTATTGCACAATATTTGCACACCGTGCTACGCTCTGCAGCTCACTTCAGGCACATCTCTCATGAACTGGTGATCTCTCAAAGCTGCCAGTGGCATATATCTACCTCCAAGAGAAGGTGCCTGTTACGGCCGCCACTCTGGCCATTTTTGTTGTGTTTAATTTCCCTGTCTGCCAGGCTGCCTGCCGAGCTGCCTGCTCCGTCCACCCAGATGCTCCACCCTCTCTGGCCTGATTGGTGCGGTTTGTTTGCAGCCGGCCAATCCCTGCCGCCCAATCAGGAACCACCGGATATAAAACTCCGGCCAGTCTGTCAGTCCAGGCAGCTGACTGTTAGTGGCAGCTCGCCTCTTTGTTGAGAGAATATTTGTCTTGTGTGAACTGTAAGATAGCAGAGATTGGTAGTTTGTTTTGTGACAGTTTTGTTTCTTTTTGTTTTACTCTTGGCATCTTTGAAGCCTGGAAGTGGGTTCAGGTTGAGGATTTAGTATTACACTCATTTTGCTGATTCCTCCACTTGTAGCTATTTGTTGTTACATACACTAGGTGAAGGGATGCTGTTCCTGGTGTGTTTTTGGTTTTTGTAGGAGCAGTTTTAGTTAGTGTTGGCAGATTATATTATTTTTATTATTTTTTATTTTTGGACACACGGTGGCAGTAATGGGAGACACACACAGGATATATGTTGGGTATAGGTGGGAGGAAGTAGGTAGGCACAGGAAGTGGGAGGGCACACAAGTTTTCACCAGACCTGAGGCACAGAGGACAAAGGGACAACACCTGTAGAGAAAGTGGTATGTTGGAAACCTTCGGGGTTTTGTCAATAAAACGACAATTAAACCAGCAAGGCTGACTGGACATTGATTCTGTCT
This sequence comes from Seriola aureovittata, assembly GCF_021018895.1. Taxonomy (NCBI): domain Eukaryota; kingdom Metazoa; phylum Chordata; class Actinopteri; order Carangiformes; family Carangidae; genus Seriola; species Seriola aureovittata. The sequence goes on from NC_079386.1 coordinate 39,970, forward strand.
TTTTGGGTCTGCGTAAAGACAACTGGCTGCCCCTCCTGTGCAAGTAATGGCAATATGGGAAATTGGATGAACAATGAAAATTGCTATTACAGCTAAGTGAAAACTTCGCTTTATTGGAGTGGATTTGGATTTGTGGATCATTCATAAGGAATGAAAGGATTGTTTTCACGGAAAAAGAGGTTGTTTCATGCACAAACCTGACGACCACACCTCAATCAACGATTGATGCTGCCTGTGCTAATCAGTGGACTGATGATCGAATGACTGCATGCTACAATCAGCTGTTTGAAACACCTCTAACTGGATTGCTGCAAATATGTCCGATGTTGCTGGAAGGGAACCTGAAAGGGAAAAAAGGGTCACTAAACACACTGCTAAAGGTTTGGAAATGTTTGTTGAAAAATGTCAGAAGACAAGAAGCATTAAATGCAAACAGGCAAACAAGTTAATGGAAACACTGAAAGAGCTCAGTAAATCAAAGGAAAATGCAACTGAAGTAGAATCTAACTTGTGTGAATTAATCAAATTGTGTGATGAAGCAAAGGAAAGCCATGAGTCACTGGTGAAAGTACCACTGCCTGAAGATGAACTTGAAAAGCAAAATCAGTGGTTTCAACAGAGAATGGAAACTCTTGATGGTTTTATTAAAGATGTACATGTGTGGTTAACTGATGTTGGACAGCAAATAAAACACACCATTGTTGAGCCTGAAAATGCCACACAACGCAGTGATGTAAATGCTGATGAAATTGGACCAGATGACAGTGTTTCAAATGCCCCAAAACCCAACTTAAAGCCCAAATCCAGTTCTTCTACTTCATCATCATTTGCAGCTTCAACATCCTCTGTTTGCATTAAAGCTCAGGCAGAAAAAGTTGTTCTCATGGAACGGATTGCTGCCCTGAAGAAAAAACATGAGCTTGAAGCACAGCAAGAACAATTAAAAAGGATGAAAGAGCAACTGGAACTGGAAACTGAACTTGCAGCAACTACTGCAAAGATCAATGTATTGGAGACCATGGGAGCTGGAAGCAATTCCAGTGTTTCTGATGGAATGAACTCTTATCTAAGGAAAGCAACTGCTCAACGTGAAGCATCAGCTGAATTAAAGCCACATGCAGATGAACACCTACCTGTTGAAAGACAACATGTTCAGACTCATGTGCAAGGTGTACAGAGCCATGTCAGTACTGCACCCCCTGTGGTGAACAAAGGTAATTCAAGTGACATCTGTGACATAATTCAGAGGCAAAATGACATAACTGCACTTCTGGTTCAACAAAACCTCTCATCTACTTTACCACCAAGAGACATTCCTGTTTATGATGGTGATCCTCTGCAATATGAAGCCTTCATCAGAGCATTTGAGAGAGGAGTGGTAAAAAAGACGGATGACCACAGTGACTGCTTACATTTTCTAGAGCAGTATACCAAAAGGCATCCGCAGGATTTGGTCCACAGATGCCAACATCTGCCTTCAGCCCTGGGCTATAAAAAGGCAAAAGATCTGCTTAAGGAACATTTTGGTAACGAACATAAGATTGCCACTGCATATATCGATAAAGCATTTGCCTGGTCAGTCATCAAATCAGAGGATGTGAAATTATTGCAGGCATTCTCACTGTTCCTTAGAGGTTGTTGCAATGCAATGGAACATCTCACCTATATGGAGGAAATGAATGTTGTATCCAGTATGAGAATCATTCTGCTGAAACTGCCTTACAAGCTCAGAGAGAGGTGGAGGAACAGGGCATGTGAGCTACAGGAGCAACGTGGACATCGGGCTAAATTCCCTGACTTGGTAAACTTCATAGAAAAACAAGTGAAGATACTGTCAGATCCACTTTTTGGAAACATCCAGGACGCCAAGCCAGCAACAGCTGCCAAAAGCTCTGCTTTTGTGAAACCAAGAGAAAAATCAAGACCAAGAGTAAGTGGCTTTGCAACTACTGTAACACCGATAGAAACATCAGTGCAGGAAAAATTGATACCAAATGAAATGAAAAGAAATATCTCGACCATCACAAACTCTTTAAGTTCTTGTCTGTTCTGTAACAAAAGTGGTCACACATTGGCGTGCTGTCCACAGCTCAGGAAGAAAATGCACAGAGAAAAAATAGACTTCCTAAAGGAGAAGGGGGTCTGTTTTGGATGTCTGAAAATAGCACACATGAGCAAAGACTGCAAGAGTCGTTTGATCTGTGATGTGTGCAACCAAAATCACCCTGAAATACTTCACATTGAACACAAGGACAAAGAAAAGAAGCCAGAACATACAGAACAAAAAGAGAAATCAACTGGATGCAATGCTGTTCTCTCACCTCAGACTTGTGGGCATATTGGGGCCGGTGATGAAACCTGTATCTTCTCCATTGTACCAGTACAAGTTAAAAGTCACAAGGGGGACACAGTGTTGCAAACATATGCATTCTTGGATCATGGAAGTTCATCTACATTTTGCACCGAAAGTTTGTTGAGAAGGCTGAACAGAACAGGACATAAGACTAATGTTCTTTTGCGTACCGTGAATCAAGTGAAGTCTGTGAGCAGTTATCATATCAAAGATTTAGAAATATCTGGGCTGGACAATGATGATTTCATTCAACTTTCTGATGTGTTTACACACAAGACTATGCCTGTTTCTCAGTACAACATTCCTAAACAAGAAGACCTGCCAAGTGGCCATACTTGAAAAACATCAAGATTCATGAAATAGACTCTGGCATTGACTTACTCATTGGAACAAATGCTTCCAAGGTACTGGAACCTTTGGAAGTGGTCAATAGCCAGGGGGATGGACCATATGCTGTGAGGACCCTATTGGGGTGGGTCATTTATGGTCCATTGAGAGAAGACGATGACATCAGGGAGGAAAATGGCTGTCCTTCTGTTGCTGTCAATCGCATATCCATTGTGAATCTAGAGGAATTACTGGTGAAACAGTATAATCAGGACTTCATTGAAAGAACCAGCAAAGAAACAGAGGAGATGTCAAGAGAAGATGTCAAATTCTTGGATATCATGAATCATTCAGCAAAGATGAAGGATGGACACTACTGCCTTGACCTGCCTTTCACACAAGAATATCCAAGCATGCCAAATAACCGCTGCATTGCAGAGCAGCGCATCCAGAGCCTGAAACGCAAATTCATGAAGAATGATAAATTTCATGATGATTATAGATCTTTCCTCACAGAGATGATTGACAGCGGTTATGCTGAAGTGGTACCAGAAGACCAACTGGACCGGACTGATGGACATCTCTGGTACATTCCACATCACGGTGTATATCATTTAAAGAAGGGAACTTTAAGAGTTGTATTTGACTGCGGTGCTGTTTTTAAAGGAACATCACTCAACTGCCAACTGCTACAGGGCCCAGACCTTACTAACTCGCTCATTGGTGTCCTCATCAGATTCAGGCAAGAGCCAGTTGCTTTGATGGCTGACATTAAAGCTATGTTTCATCAGGTCAAAGTATCAGAAAGGCATATCGACTATCTGAGATTTCTGTGGTGGCCCAATGGCAATGTGCAGCAAAACCTTGTTGAATACCGGATGAATGTACATCTTTTTGGAGCCGTGTCATCACCTAGTTGTGCAAACTTTGCATTGAGAAAGACTGCTGAAGACAACAAGGCTCACTTTCCAACAGAGGTGACAAACACCATCAAAGCCAACTTTTATGTTGATGATTGCCTTCAGAACAGGATGCAATTCAGATGGTAAAGGACCTGACTGCTCTCTGCCCGAAGGGAGGATTCACACTCTCAAAATGGATCAGCAACAGCCGCGCTGTATTAACATCTATCCCACCAGAAAACAGAGTCAAAGAAATCAAGCATTTGGACTTGGACAAAGACAATCTGCCAATAGAGAGAGCTCTAGGACTGCACTGGTGTGTTGAGACAGACGTCTTTAGGTTCAAAATTGCAGCACGAGAACGACCACACACAAGATGTGGCATCTTATCTGTTGTAGGCTCTATATACGACCCCTTAGGATTTCTTGCACCATTTACTCTGCCAGCCAAACTGATAATGCAGGAGCTCTGCAAGGAAAACATTGGATGGGATGAAAATATACCCCAAATCTTCTCTCAAAAGTGGACAGAATGGCTAGCAGATCTGAAAAAAGAAAAAGGCTATGGCATTGCTTCATATCTAAGATTAGAAAACATCCACAAAGAAGTGCATGTTGCATTCATAATTGGAAAATCAAGAGTGGCACCATTGAAACAGATGACAATCCCCAGACTCGAACTTGCAGCTGCAGTCTTAGCTGTCAGAGTAGACATAATGCTACAAAAGGAATTGCAGCTTCCACTGGACCAATCAATCTTTTGGATTGATAGCACTACAGTGCTTAAGTACATTAACAACGAAACTAAACGCTTCAAAACATTTGTAGCAAACAGGATCTCCTTCGTGAGGGATGCTACTAATGTAAAACAATGGAGGTATGTCAGCACAAAAGAAAATCCAGCAGACGAAGCCTCTAGAGAGCTAACAGCAAGCCGTTTCTTAAACTGTAAGAGATTGATCAAGGGACCAGAATTTCTCTGTAAACCAGAACTAGAATGGCCAAAACCTCACTGGGAACCAACAATATCAGTCACTGATCCAGAAATCAAACATGACATCACAGTGAACATCATTGTCAGAAATGCACTGAACCCCACAGATTCTCTGATCAACTACTTCTCATCATGGAGAGTTCTGAAGACTGCTGTGGCCTGGCTACTTAAAGTAAAGACAACACTCTTGAAACTGACTCAAAAAATAAAAGAGATTCAGACTGCTGTAAGTAGTTCTCAGAAAGATCCAAGCAAGCTGAAGGAGAATGTGGAAAAGGAGATGCAATCTTCATAACAACACTTCATGGACAGTGTTTTTGTCTTGAAGATCTCATCCAAGCTGAAAAGGCAGTAATCTCTTTCAGCCAAAGACAAAGATTCAAAGAAGAACTCGCTGTACTGGAAGCTGGTAAAACTCATGTCAAAAGAAGCAGTCATTTGTACAAACTGGATCCAGTGCTGGATGAGGGACTTCTGAGAGTAGGTGGTCGCCTGAACAGACTGGCGATGCCTGAAGAAGTGAAACACCCGATTATTCTTTCAAAAGACCTTCACATATCGACACTGTTGCTACGACATATCCACAAACAACTTGGACATGGAGGAAGAAACCATATGCTTTCTCGCCTCCGTAAAAAGTATTGGATCATCAAGGCTAACTCTGCTGCAAGAAAGATCATATCAGACTGTGTTGTGTGCAAACGACAGCGTGGGAAGGTGGGAGAACAGAAAATGGCAGACTTGCCCCTGGAGAGGATTCAACCAGATAAACCTCCATTTACAGATGTTGGCGTGGACTACTTTGGTCCTATAGAGATCAAAAGAGGACGAACTCTTGTGAAAAGTTATGGTGTAATCTTCACCTGCATGGCAAGCAGGGCAGTACATCTTGAAGTTGCACATACACTCGACACAGACTCCTGCATTAAGAAGATTTATCTGTCGCCGAGGTCAAGTTTCATCCTTAAGGTCAGACAATGGCACAAATTTCATTGGAGCGGAAAGGGAACTGAGGGAAGCACTCAGTGGCCTGAATCAAAATCCAAAGTGCTATGCTTCAGCATAGCACTTTGGATTTTGTCCTGATTCGAGGGATAAAATGGTATTTTAACCCACCAGCAGGATCCCATCACGGTGGTGTTTGGGAACGATTGATCCGTATGGTTAGAAATATGCTACGTTCTGTTCTCAACCAACAAGTTTTGGATGATGAAGGTTTGCAAACCTTACTTTGACCCATAACCAAGATTTCTGATGACCCAATGGACCTGGAAGCACTCACACCAAATCACCTTCTTCTGTTGAAAACCAAGCCAATACTGCCCCCTGGACTCTTTGTGAAAGAAGATTTATACATCAAACGCAGATGGAGACAAGTGCAGTATATGGCAGGTCTCTTTTGGAAACGGTGGACGCAGGAATACCCGCTGCTAATCCAAGAACGACAGCGATGGTCAAATGTGAAAAGAAGCTTTGCTCCAGGTGATATTGTTGTAGTCGTTGATCCCACTGCACCTCGAGGCTCTTGGTTAATGGGAAGAATACTGGAAACCAAAGCGGATGCACAAGGTCTTGTGCGCACAGTTAAACTTCAGATGAATAACAACATCTTGGAAAGACCAATAACTAAAATTTGTCTTCTCCACGAAGCTGGGGCCTAAGAAACAGACTGTTAAACCTACAGATTAAAAGAAAAAAAAAGGGAAAAATACTGAAGAAACAGGAAGAAAAAAGAATGCCAACACATAGTACTTTTTGTTGTTGTTGTTGAAAGTTCCAAAAGTAATATAGCTCCTTTTAATATTCATCAGTAATTGTTTATTTAGTTATATTTAAAACAATTAGGGGCCGGTGTGTAGGAGCAGTTTTAGTTAGTGTTGGCAGATTATATTATTTTTATTATTTTTTATTTTTGGCTTTAGATTTCATTATTGATTTGGACACACGGTGGCAGTAATGGGAGACACACACAGGATATATGTTGGGTATAGGTGGGAGGAAGTAGGTAGGCACAGGAAGTGGGAGGGCACACAAGTTTTCACCAGACCTGAGGCAGAGAGGACAAAGGGACAACACCTGTAGAGAAAGTGGTATGTTGGAAACTTTCTGGGTTATGTCAATAAAACGACAATTAAACCTGCAAGGATGACTGGACAGTGATTCTGTCTTTTTGGGTCTGCGTAAAGACAACTGGCTGCCCCTCCTGTGCAAGTAATGGCAATATGGGAAATTGGATGAACAATGAAAATTGCTATTACAGTTTTTGGTCAGCTTTGGTAGCCAGTTTGGTAGCCACCATGTTTTTCCTTTTACTTTGAATTGGGTAAATGATTTTACCGATTAGCTCCTAGAGAGTCCTCCTTTTGTTACATTCTGTTTTTGATTTGGACAGCACCCGCCGGCCCCGTTCCTTGGTTTGTGTTTTGTCCATGTAAACCATTATTTTTTATAATTTATGTTACAATAAACAACCTCATACCTAATACCAACTGGTTTTTGTGTTGCTTCCCTTTCCCCTGTGAGCTGGGTTGTAACAGTGCCCTTGAGCCATTAAATCCATATAGATACATAGATGTGAGATCATAGCAATTACAGCAAGTGGAATCACATGCTAGACAAACTCTGTTACATCATTAACCATGTCCATCTCTATCATACAGACTCATTGGCTGTACATCACTAATATTGAAATACACGAACCAGTTACAGAAAAAGATGTGAAAAATAACAGTTCTGATGAAGGAGTAGATCAGTGTCAAAAAGGTACAAAAGGCACATCAGTTAGTTCTAGTTCTTTTTTATCCACTGCAGTTCTTGTGGAGAAGATAAACTCTCATTACCAGTTCCACCACACAAAAATTTCATTTTGCAAAAATAAGTACAGAAGTTTTAGAGACTTGAACAACCTGTAAACAGAACGCTGAGATCAAGCATGAATACCATATAAATATTTGTGTCTCTACTGTGATCACTAGTCAGCTAATTGGTCATCAGTATGGAGTCAAAAAAACAGAGGGAGAAAGAATGATTTGGAACAAGGGTCACCAACACCATTTTACATGCTATAGTGCTAGTTAGTGTGACGCCCAAACCGTCACATCACCAAGAGATGGTGGCTCACATAGAACGTCACTTTGATGTTCTCACCCACTTTCAATCTGAACTATGGAGCCCCCGATTATCGGCCTGGCCAATTTTTGGTGGTAATGAAGGAAACCAGGGTGAGTGCTGCACAGGGTCAAAAAGGTATTGTGGAGAAAACTGTGAAACCAGGTGCTCTTCCAGGATGAGGCTAGTGGTCAGATAAACTAAAATTGTCCAGTGTAATAAGTCTTATAAGAATTGAAACTGTACAATGGCTGTCAGAAAAACTATCGAGGGCACTCTGATTTGTGACGACCCTTTTCCATTCTCCTGGCATGTTGCCTCACTCTTCTCCTGCAGTTATGGGAGTTTGCTTGAAGGCGGAGCTTGGAGGCTGGTTAGGTAATACGAGCCCGTTTGGGTAGGGCCTCCCAAAAGGCATAAAGGTCCGCCCCTCAGGTAGTCTGTCTCTCTCTCAGCTGGGCCTGCTGCAGCCACTACAGCCTGTCTCCCTTTGTTTGGTTTGTTGCATCTTACAATATACACTACACCATATTTTCACCCATCCACACACTTCTAACATGACTGATAACTTTCTTACTTACACACACCATTTGGTTGGTTACTTTGGTTATGCATTTGAGTTAAATAAATCGTTTCTTGATCAAAGTGTCTGTGTGTGGCCTCCCTTTTTGTTGCTGGCCTAGAGCCAGTCGGTAATAAATGGGGGCTCGTCCGGGATCCTTAATAGTTAGTGCTGGGAAACCGGCAATGTAAAGTTTCTGTAGGGGAGTGTTTCACACAGGTTTTGGTGCTTTGGTATTTTTAGGGGCTTTTGTGGATTAACTGTTTGTATTCCACTAGTGGAATCCATACAAGTGTTGCTCCATAGATCTTGTCCTGCAAATATTACACATTTTCCTGAACTACCAGTAAGGGTTGAAGGCTTCTGAGTCATTTGGAACCCTTATTCCTGATAGGCATAAGCAATGTGGGGCACTAGCTGTCTCCATTGAATTTTTTTGTTTAAATTTGTTGTTTTTGTGCAGTAAGTGGTTAGAGCTGTGCTCGGGGGCACTACCAGGACTGTCTAGGTGATTTTCAGTATGCTGGAAGTTAACGAAGGTTGCTGGGCTTTGTGTTTAATCCATCCCGCTGCTGACCTGCATGAAGACTAGGGTTGAGTGAGTTAGTTAGTATTGGTTGGGCAGCTAGCCAGAGGGATAGGGTTCCATATTTAAAGCAGCCTGTTAACTCTGTTGTGTAGTGGTGGGAAATGTCTTAATTGTAGTCTTGGCCTATCTGGGATGGATTGATTTATTGAGTCGTTCATGCTGGAAAAGGTGCTCCAAGGTGGTGAAATTGTGAAATGGCTTCAATTGATGATTTTGTTCAGGATCCATCTGAGGATTTGCTTAACTCTTACAAATGAGAACAGCTCTTTAAAGTGGCTGATTATTACAGTGTTGAGCTTTCTAAGAAGCTAAATAAAGAGGAGTTGTTGGCCACGTTGAAGGCACAATTGGTGGAGTTGAATATTTTGTCTGTTTCAGTGGAGGGTGTCAGTGCCAGAGTAGCTAGTCTGTCTGTAGTTTTCTGCTAGGGTTAGTGGGCCAGGTAAAGTGATGGCTCCTGTTTGGACTGGGCTTGGTGCTGGTTTGACATTTGAGCAACAGAAAGAGCTTCTCCTGCTACAACTGCAACAGGAACAAAGGAATGTTGTGGAGGTAGAGATATTGGCCCTCATTTATCAAACGAATGTACGGCAGAAAACCGTGCGTACGACAATTTCCACGCAAGCTTCGGCATTTATCAATTTGGGCGTGAGTGGAAGCTACGATCAGATCTCACGTCAGGTCTGAGCTCGTGTATGCAAATCTGAGTCAGGATTTGCGGTGCAGCACAGCAAAATCTGTCTGAGTCTGAAAATAATTATTAAACAAACCTCAGCATAAACAGTCACATATTTAGAACAGATCAAAACGGATTCTTAAAACGAATAAAACAAGATAAAAAAAAAATTTAATTTAAAAAAAGACCACGTTTTTTACTGATACCACTTTTTTGTACAATAAAACAATAAGATAGGCTAAATAGCTTAACATGACATCTAATTATTGCACATTAAAATGTTAAATAATAATAAATACAAGCAGAAATGTGTGTTTGCAAATTAGCTCATGGCAAAATTGTGTAATTGTTTTTTGTTTTTTCCGATGGGTATGACACAACTCATCAATCGCAAAAACTACCACTCTATAAATGTACAGGTGATTTGTGATGCCAAGCTATCACTTTTAAACATGGTGGCCGGGGGGACACACACGATTCTTTTACTTTTCAAAACATCTGTGTTGGCGCGCAGCTGCAGGAGGGCGCACTGCAGAGCCAAAGTCATATCCGTTACCCTCTTCCACACAGCGGTTTTATGAGCTCCTTTGATGCCAATCTTCAGACTGTCAAAAAGCAAATCCTTATTTTGCGCCACCTCGGATGTCAGGATGTCGATCTCCATCTCTGAAAAGTTTCGTTTTTTGCCAGTAACGCTTCTCTCCACGTTTGACCTTAGTGGGCGGGGCCTCCGAACCAGGAATATTTAAGGGCGTAACATGTTAATGACGATCGAATTCAGCCGCCGCATTTATCAAGACCCAATCATTCGTACGCTGGGATTGGTTAGATATGAATGTTTCATGAATCACACGTGGATCCTATCGTACGACCAATTCCTCGCTCAGATCTGCACCTGTTTTCACGCAAGATTGAGAAATGAGGGCCATTGAGACGAGGCCCGTCTTCGGGAGACTGAACTAGCCCATGTTCAGGCAACACAAAAGTAACAGTTAGAGCGTTATAGATTGGACATTATAAGTGAGGGAAAGCTTCAAGCTGAACTAAAGGCGGAAGAGTCAAATTCGTGTGTTTCTCGCACTCCAGCATTTGATATTGCTGTCAATTTACGGTTAATTCCAAAGTTTCATGAAAAGGACCCTGACATCTTTGTTGTGTTGTTTGAGCGATTAGCTGTAGCTCGAAACTGGTCTGATGCTGAGAGTACCCTACTGCTCCAATGTGTGTTCACTGGTAAAGCTCAGGAAGCTTTCTCAGCCTTGAATGCTACAGATAGTGGTAGCTATCAGTTGGTTAAAGCGGCTGTACTCAAGGCATATGAACTGGTACCTGAAGCGTATCGTCAGCGGTTCAAATGTCTTAGGAAAGAGAAGCAGTCCTACATGGAATTTGCTCGTGACTTATCTACTCATTTTAGCCATTGGTGTGTTGCTTCTGAGGTCAAAACCTTAGGAGAATTGCAGGAACTAATTTTGCGTGAGCAGTTTAAAAATACTCTACCAGATCGTGTTGTGACTTACATCAATGAACAGAAAGTAAGCAAGGTTTCTGATACTGCCAAACTAGCCGATGAATTTGTCTTGACCCATAAAGAGTTTGGTGAGAGCCGGGGTGGTGGAGATAGTGGCAGCAGAGAGAGCATTGTGGAATTTTTTCCCACCAAGCTTTGTCGGAAGGGACTGATAAGTTTTCAGCTAAAGCAGGTTATAGTTTACAGGGTAAGTTGGACCCTAACCATATTTGTAACTATTGTTGTGGTAAGGGGCACTGGAGAAATAAGTGTCCGGTTTTGAAGAAGAAATTTAAGTCCGGCTATGTACCTGCAAAAACCAGGAGAGAGAGCTCGTGCCATTGCTGCTGTGCAGGCGCACATGAAGCCCTCTTCCTCAAAGTTGGTGTTTGAGGTTCCAGTTGTGGAACAGGAACAGGCAAATTTTTCAGCTAAGGATGGTATTGACTCTGGTTATGCTGCATTTGTGACAGTGCCTGTAAAGATTTTAAGGGATTTAGGGGGACTGGATTAATTTATTGTTGAATCTATGTTACCTTTTTCTCAGAGACAGACACTGGTTCCTGTGTTGAGGTTCAGGGAATGGGTTTGACTGTTTTCTCAGTTTCCCAGCATAAACTGATCCTGTTTTCAGATCTGGTCCAAGATGATGTGGCCATGGGAGTCCGCCCTTCCTTGCCTATGGGGGGCGTACAGGTAATCCTAGGAAATGACCTGGCTGGTGATAGAGTGTGGCCTGTTGTATCTGCACCTATGGATGCCCCAACATCTCAGGGAGAAGGTTTCGATTCTCCCAAAAATCCTCCTGTGGTACTATCCAACTGTGCAGTGACACGCGCTATGAGCCGTGGTGGTGGTAGTCCACGTGTTGACAGTTAAAATAAGACAGGAGAGTCTGTGTTTCCTGTGCCTGCTTTTCTTTTGCCTGTGTCTTGCAGTGATCTTGTGAAAGAGCAAAAAGCTGTCCCCACTCGTCTGGCACTGTACAGCCAGGTTTTACCAGAGGCCGAGGTGGAGAGTGCAATTTGTTGAAAGCCTATTTTGCTCACTCTTCGATGACAGGTTCGGGGACGTCGACTTCCTCTGTTGCTGTAGCAGCCCCAGTGGGTTATTCACCCCCACCTTTTGATCAGGCGGCAGAAGTTGAGTGAGAGTTGTGTATGCCAGACGATGGGATGTTGAGAGGACGTCTCAAAAACTCTGAGTCTCTTGCCAATCTTGTTGGAATGTTGAGACATTTACCTGATTCAAATCGAACAGAGTTGGTGAATTTGGTTAAGAGTTACCCTTGCCTTTTCAGTGACATTCCATCTCGTACTCATCTTATTGAGCATGATATTGAGGTGGGAGAGGCCCAGCCAGTCAGACAACGTTTTTATCGTATGTCTCAGACAAGCGTGAACAGTTGGAAGCGGAGGTCAGGTACATGTTAGAGAACAACATTGCTGAGCCTTGTGCATCCAGTTGGTCTTCCCCGTGCTTGCTAGTAAAAAAGGAAGATGGTACATTTAGACCTTGTACTGATCTTAGGAAGGTGAACCAAGTAACCAAGCCTGACTCTTTTCCACTCCCACGTATGGACGATTGCGTGGACCAGGTTGGCTTGGCAAAGTTTGTCAGTAAGTTTGACTTACTTAAAGGTTACTGGCAGGTTCCTTTGATGTCTCGAGCTAGGGAGATTGCAGCATTTCTTACACCCAGTGGTTGTATTCCTACATGGTTATGCCATTTGGGTTACGTAGTGCCCCAGCTACCTTCCAGCGCCTAAGGAATAAGGTGGTGTCTGGATTGGTGGGCTGTGCTGTGTACTTGGATGATGTTGTGATTTATAGTGACTCCTGGGAAGATCACCTTCAGCGCATCCAGGCCCTGTTTGACCGGTTAGCCTGGGCATCGCTTACTATTAAAAATGCATAATGTGAGTTTGCCAAGGCAACCATCACCTACCTAGGTAAGGTATTTGGCCTGGGGCAGGTGTGCCCAGTAAGGGCTAAGGTGTTAGCAATTGATCAGTTTCCCACGCCAACGACCAGGAAGGAACTTTCTCAGTTCTTGGGGATGGTGGGTTACTACCGTGGATTCTGTAAAAATTTCTCCACAGTCGTTGCTCCGCTCACTTCCCTTAGAAGGTTAAATTCGAATGGTCTCTTCACTGTCAAGAAGCTTTCGACTCTGTGAAAGCGTTGTTGTGTTCTGCCCCTGTCTTAGCGGCTCCTCAGATGAACCAGCCCTTCTTGCTCTATGTGGATGCTAGTAAGGTGGGTGCTGGGGCTTTACTCATGCAGGCAAATGAAAAGGGTGTCGATTGTCCGGTGAGTTTCTTTTCTGAAAAGTTCAACTTGCATGAATTGAACTACTCTATTATCGAAAAGGAAGCATTAGCACTCATCTGGGCCTTGAAACATTTTGAAGTTTATGTTGAGGGTGGAATAAATCCGCCGGTGGTGTACACTGATCATAACCCTCTAACTTTCCTCCACTCTCTCCAAAACCCAAATCAGCGTCTTATGTGTTGGTGTCTGTTCCTCCAGCCCTTCCATTTAGACAGCTGCCATGTCAAGGGAGCTGAGTTTTTCTTCTTCAGTTCTCTTCCTTTTTCTGCACGAGAGGGATATGTCCTTTTTGATATCATGATACCATTACTAATACTACCGTTTTTCTCTTCACTGACATGATGTGCAGGTGGTATGGTTATGAACAAGTTTATACTCATTGCGTGACAGCCTAATGATACAAATAAAGACAGGTAATTTTAATTCTCCCCAAATACATTGAGGCTGAACTTGCAGCTTGGGGCCCCCTAGTGGCTGCATAGTCCGCATATTGTCACTAACTGTATCTGATCAGTTCTGTGAGTTTATCTGAGCCTGTTCACAGATGATAGCTGCTGCTGAGGGTCAGAAAATGAAAACAATGTGCTCAAAGAGGCTAAGGGCTCTAGAGAACTGTGGGGAAGAGCCTTTCACACTATACAGTCATTGATCCATAATTACTATAAAAACATTTTACTGCACCTTTAACTTGTAGTATTTTTTTTACATTATGTAAGTAACCATCTGCATTTTAAAATAAAAAGCTCCATCTCATCACACTGACGTTGAGTTGCTGTGTGCAGTGTCTCTGAGGGCTTATGAGTGATCCTTTCTGACATCTCTATTACTGCGAATCTGTCTGGACAGAGAGGCATGGCCAGCAGAGTCTAGTCAGAAACACCCCTCACCACTACTACCACCACCACCCCCAAGCTGAGATCGATAGTCATTTGGTCAGACCAATTCAACCTCAGTCAGCCTGCTGTGCTGTGCTTTACTCCTGAGCATTAACATTTACATGTCAATTTTAGTTAGATTGGACTCACTGGAAGAGGTAATTGAAGAGAAGGCCAGTCAGTGTGTGTGTGTGTGTGTGTGTGTGTGTGTGTGTGTTATTATTTTCTGAAGTAGATAGTGAGACAGAACAGCTTCCTCTCCATACTAATGTGTTTGTACTGCTAATACCAATGAAGGCTCAGGGCTTTCTATATACTGATTTTCATAATAAAACCTGTCGTCTAATAAACAGAGGTAAAACTGGGCAAAATCTACAGACACATACCTGTTGATAACTGATATTTTGTACCAATGCTTCATTGCATTTTGACCATTTTAATGCGAAGACTAAATCAATACATGAATTAAACTGGTATGCGTGTTTCCCTTTTATTACTACTCTTATCAGAGTATAAAAGCTTTGTACTTGTACAGGTCAAGTAGCATAAACAGGATAAAGAAGTAAAAGGTATTTGATATTTTTAGATATGTTATTTTCGGAAAAATATATTGACTGTAGGCATCAGTTATGCTTATTATATCATCTAACGGCCTGTTTGTTTCAAGCATACACCAGCCTTCACTCTCTCAGTTTGTTTGGCTCCCCATTGCCTTCCACGACAGCAGGGTGCTGGGATCCACATAAAATCATTCATACACAATCAGCATATAAACATATAACAAACAAACAAAAAAGCATTGACTGACACCCTGTCAGTCTAAACAAAATTACATAATTAAAAATCAAATACTCAACATATCAGACAACTTTAACAATACATGTAAAAAATGTAAACAGTAATGCTATGCATTAAAACAAACAAACATCCTTGCAGATGGTTTCATAGGGCGATCTCTTTCATCAGTTTCTCTTAGAGTGATTTTTTAAAGTAAATATTTGCTTCTGATTTGCTTTATGTGTCGGTAGTGAGTTCCACTGGCTGGAGACTGGAGACTTGACCCTGATGACCCTGGCTGACCTGTCTAGTTTGATGATGGTTACAGAACAATTAGTACAGACAGGTCAATAACACAAAGTCTGGTTTTCTGTCTATGATAGCATTACGGATAAATGTCAGAAGGCTGGACGTTAATTTCGCCAGTCAACTTTAACAGACTGCGGTGCATCTTAATGACATTAGTTTGAAACAAGCAGATGAGAGCTAGTCTTGCAGCCCTATTTTCTGGAGTATTTTGATATCTTTTTTTACTGTGCTTAGTTTAGTTAGTTTATTTCGAACATGTGCGAGTAACACACAAAGTAAACTGAAAAACAAACAAATCCAATAACAATAATCAAAACAAAAATAATAATGTTAACCCAACATGTCCGAAAAGGAGTAGGATGAAGCATATGCTTATTTAAACCTACCCCTTCTCCACAACTCAATTATCAGTCTTTCTTCCCAAACATATATATTTACATAAAGTAGAAGAAAATAAATAGATTAAATAAACAAATACATAAATCATTTATCATTTATGAAAACACCCGATTATTAAAGCCCTTCTTCCTCCCTGTACCTCGTGAAAACCATGTGTTTGTACCACTTTTTAAACTGGATCATGCTCGGACATTGCCTGAGCTCCACACCCAGTCTGTTCCACAGCCTCACTCCACAAACTGACAGACAAAAACTTTTTAATGTTGTACGTGCCCGCTGATGTTTTAAGTTGAACTCACCCCTCAGATTATAACCCCCAACTCTGTGAAAAAACAATTTTTGAATATTTCCAGGAAGTAGATTGTTTATTGCTTTGTACATAATTTGTGCTGTTTGGAAATTAACCAGGTCAGTGAATTTTAATGTTTTTGATTTTAAGAATAGTGAATTTGTGTGATCTCTATAACCAGTATTATGAATTATTCTTATGGCTCTTTTCCGCAGTATGGATAGAGATTGTATTGTACATTTATAAGTATTACCCCAAACCTCTGCACAGTATTGTAAATATGGTAAAATCAGTGAACAGTAGAGAATGTGGAGTGATTTGTGGTCCAGAATGTGTTTTGCTTTGCTCAGAACTGAAATGCTTCTTGACAGTTTGCTTTGTACATATTTTATATGCGACTTCCAGTTTATTTTATCATCAATTGTTACCCCAAGAAACTTGTTTTCATATACTCTTTCAACGTCCACCCCATCTATTTGTAACTGTACTAGTGTATTCTTATTGCAATTACCGAATAACATGAATTTAGTTTTACTTAAGTTTAACGATAATTTGTTTCTGTCAAACCACATTTTCAGTTTGCACATTTCAGTGGTGATCCTCCCCAGTAGTTAATGTAAATCCCCCCCACAACAAAAAATACTAGTGTCATCTGCAAATAACACTAATTTTAGTGTTCTTGAAACTTTGCATATGTCGTTTATGTAAAGTATAAATAATATTGGACCTAATACTGACCCCTGTGGGACGCCACAAGCAATATCCAAGCATGACGATGAATGTTCCCCCAACTTCACAAATTGTTTTCTGTTACTTAAATAACTTCTCACCCAGTGCAATACTAACCCCCTAATCCCGTACCGTTCAAGTTTATTGAATAATATGTTATGATTAATTGTATCAAAAGCTTTTTTGAGATCTATGAATACTCCAACTGAATGCAGTTTGTGATCTATAGCGTTTGTGATCTCCTCAATTGATTCTGTTAATGCCAGTGATGTTGAGCTGTTTGCTCTAAATCCGTATTGACTGTCAGAAAGTAATTTATGTTTGTTTATGAATTTGTCCAATCTGTTATTGAATAGTTTTTCTAGAATTTTGGAGAATTGAGGAAGTAAAGAAACTGGCCTGTAATTTGTGAAGTGGTGTCTATCCCCAGTTTTATACAGTGGCACAACTTTAGCTATTTTCATGTTGTTAGGAAATTTTCCGGTTTGGAATGATAAGTTACAGATGTATGTAAGTGGTTCAGAAATCCCCTCAATGACCTTTTTTACAACTTTCATATCAATTTCATTCAGATCAGTAGATGTTCTGTATTTACATTTATTTACTATATCTATTATTTCTTTTTCTTCCACTGCTGTAAGGAACATTTAACTGGGATTTCTCACTATGAGGTTATCATTCCAATCCTCAGATAACAATGGATCTGGAATTTTTCTTGCCAGGTTTGGTCCAACATTTACAAAAAAATGATTAAAGCTATTGACCACATCATCCATATTGTCCTTTTTAATATTATTATCGATAAAATATTGAGGGTAGCTCTGTTGTTTAGGACTATTTTTAATAATACTATTTAATATGTCCCATATTCCTTTAATATTGCTCTTGTTATAATATAATATTTTAGTATAGTATTCTCTCCTACATACCCTTATAATATTAGTTAACTTATTTTTATAGTTTTTATATTTCTTTTCTGCCTCTTTAGTCCTTAGTTTTATGAATTCTCTATATAGTGTATTTTTCTTTTTACAGGCATTTTGTAATCCTTTCGTGAACCATGGACGATCTTTATATTTTTGTTTTTTGTAGTATCGTTTTATTGGACAATTTTTATCATATAATGCTGTGAATATTCTTAAAAATGTTTCATATGCACTATCAATATCACTTTCATTATATACCTTTTCCCAATTTTGTGCCAGTAAATCATTCTTAAGTATAGTCATAGTTTCCTCTGTCCTCACACGTCTGTATTTTAGTTTTTCTTCTGGCTGATTTCTCTGGCAGTTGCTGTCATAAACTGTAAACACTGGTAGGTGGTCACTGATGTCATTAATTAATAGTCCGCTCATTGTATTATTTTCAATATCATTGGTAAATATGTTATCGATTAAAGTGGCACAATGGGATGTGATTGTACTAGGTCTGGTGATTTTTGGATATAAACTCATGCTGTACATTGTATTGATAAATTCGTCGGTCATTTTGTGCCTATTTGAACTGAGCAAATCAATATTGAAGTCACCACAAATGAAAACAACTTTTTGATTAGTTTTTGAAAACATTTCCCCTATCCAGTCCTTGAATGCTTCAATATTAGAGCCCGGTGCTCTGTATATACAGCTGATTATTACATTTTTGTTTTTTTCTTCACATATTTCAATTGTTATACATTCTAATAAGTTATCAATGACAGTTGTCATATTTTCTACTACTCTATAATTCAAGTTATTATCCACATACATAGCCACTCCTCCTCCACTCTTGATCTTTCTGTTTACACAGTTAAATTCATATCCTTCCAATTCAAAGTCCATTCCTTTATCCGCATTGATCCACGTTTCTGATATCGCAATTATTTTAAATGTTTTAACTTGACCTAAATATTCCTTGATGTTATTGAAGTTTGCATATAGACTTCTGCTATTGAAATGAATTATAGACAGTTTGCTGTCCGTTTTAATAGTCTGATTGTACTGTTCAGCTGTGTAATAGCAGCAGTTGTCGTTAATGTTAGAGAAGAAGTTATTGTCCGGGTCTATATCGTGCTCCAAGTCCAGTAAATTATGGTCAGTGTATTGAAATGTTCTCAGTTCCAGCTTTTCATGATCAGCGATCCTTTGAATTATATCCCTGTTATCTCCACTTGTAGATGAATGAGTTCTTTCAGACGGTATCATGGTGATGTGTTGTGTATAAGTCATCATACCTTAGTCCAGATTGTGATAATTATGCGTGTTTGTCCATTTCCTCCATGTTCCTGATGACCAGCACTTTGGCTTGCTCTGGTGTCCCGTTTAGTTTAATGAATACTTTACAGTTTGATGTCCATGTGTGTTGAATTTTTCCCTGTTTTTTCATGAGGCGTGCTTTTCTGGCAATATCGGCGATTCGTTTGGTCAGATGCTCATTGATAAATACGTTTGATCCTTTCAGTTTCCTTCCTTGTTTTAACAGTGCGGCTTTGTGCTTTGCTTGACCACACAACCGTGCAGTACCCTAGATGTGAGAGAACATGTGCCACCTGATTCCTAACTAATGGTGTTACGCAGAGGGAGCATTTATGCATAATAACGATACCCTTCCCCATTTTTACAATACTTGCATTAATATGGTCTGACCATGTTAAGCAGTCATCAATTATGACATGAAGTAATTTCATTTTCCTAACTTGCTGCATTGGTGCCCCCCCTATGGATAGATCTAGTTGGGGTCACTAGCTAGTATTTTTCTTGTGCCAAAGACAATTCACTTTGTTTTGGCTACATTCTAAATCAGATTATTTTCATCTACCCAATCAGACACAGAGTTCAGTTCAGTGCTTAATGCTTCATTTAGTTCATCAGTGGTAGACGCAGCACAAAACAGGGCTGCGTCATTTGCATACTTTATTTTTGCTTGTTCTAATACATATGGCAAGTGGTTTGTGAAAATAGGAAATAAGAGAAACAACTGATGTGTCAGCCAGGATGGTCGACCCAGGAATTGAGTCAGGAGCAGATGAGACGTCAATTGGTACCCCCGACGCTGGAACAGCTGATGAGTCAGCCAGGGTCGTTAGCAAAGGCTCGAGGTCACAGGAGAGTTGAGGCTTGTGGAGCAATCTCAAAAAAGCCATGAAGTTGGCATAGGCTGCTGGGTCCATTTCTTACTCAGTTCATTCTGTCACAGTTTGTGGTAAGGCTGGACCCAAATGCAGCCAACATATGGGGATGAGTGCAAAAATGTTTATTAACAGAAGACAAAAACTGGTGAAAAACCAAAACACGAGGAACCACAGTGGATAAAGATAACACAAGGAATTTCAACAGATACCAGAGGGGAGAATAACAGACGAACAGACACACAAAGGGGAGCACAGAGACTGAATAGACACAAAGGAGGCAAGGGTGATTGAACACAGGTGAAACCCATTCAGGCAGGGTAGACAATCACCAAACAGGGAAACAGGACAAAGACAGGAAGTACGAACATCAAGAGACACACAAGGAAACTGACTACAAAACAAAACAGGAAATAACAAAATCAAAACATAAATTGTCCATCGTGGACATTTATGACAGAGAGCTCTGCATTGGTATCATGCATTGGTATCATGCAATCACATTTTTCTACCTTAAAATAGTTTTCTATTTCTTGAGACTTTGTGATATAAACACCCTCATGATCAACAAAAGTGGTGTGCATATTTGATTTCCTTCTCATAATTTTATTCAGTGTCTTCCATATTTTATTGTTATCATTTGTTGCGTTTTATGTTTTTTTATGTTATGTGTTTTTATGTTTATAATATTTTCTTTTTGTATTCTTACTCACTTTGGTGACCTTATTCCTTATTATATTTCCCTATTGTTTAAACAACCTGATTGATTTGCAACCTTCCTAGCATCATCACGCTGAGTCATCAAAGCCTCCAACTCATCATTTAACCATGGGGCATTGTTATGTTCCTTCTGTGCCAGTTCGTCTCGTTCTTTCATGACAGCGTTCCATAATTTTTCCTTGTGAGTTTCTTAGAGCCAATAGTTTCCTGACCTGTTTTTGCCTTTTGACCTTGCCTTTTGCCTGCTGATTTGGATACTGTTGCGCTTCTTACCGATCACCTGTGTAACAACCTCATTCTGATTAAAAGGACTGACCTTTTAACTGAGTCTGTGTTTGTGATTGAGTCCAAGCCTGTGGCTTAGCATTGACACGGAGTGTGATCCTATATCCCATTTTGGGTGTTTTAATATTCCTTTTAATGGCAACCAAGTTGATCACTGCAACTTATGTAATCCATGCAGGTTGATGACTTTGCACCAGCCTTATTTGTAAACATTGTGGTTGGTTGGTTCACAACTTGGTTTAGATTGCAAGTATATGCTACAGAGTGGAGCTTTTCTCTCAGATGGCAATTTGTGGAGAGTTAATCGATGTTCAAATAACCCAATATAAACAATTCTTTGTTTTCATCAGATATTTTATCAATAAGATCATACTACCCAATTAAGTATTTTATATTAGCATTCGGAGGCCTGTAACAGCAACGATTAACATTGGCTTCAAGTGTGGCATGCAATTCTGCACCAAAATAGCTTCTATATCACTCAACAAAAAATCCTTACGGTCATTTGCTGGTATTTGACTCTTTTCTGATGCCATTTCCTTCAAAGAAGATAGCAACCACAGCTATTAATAATTATAATTACACTGAGCCCATCTGCTTCAGAGACAGAGACGTTCAGAGGTGTGTCAGTCAGTTGGCTTGGTTCCACCCTGGCCTCGTACAATAATGAGGTGTTTTTATCTTCTTGAAGTGCGGTTCTCCAATACACAATGACCCCCTGCCACAAATACCGTGCATGAAATGCAATTATTGTACAGCAGGAGAATACAAGGTGGTTTTCATCCCTTCACTGTTCTTAATTAACTTATCCACTTTACAAAAGAATTCTGGCCCATAGGGAAAATTCTAAATTGGCTGAGGGAGGCTTGCCTCCTCTTGAGATGTGATAATCCAAATAAACATCTCTCACCAGGATAACTCAGAATAACTCTGCGTTTTTTGTGCTCTGCAGTGGAGAAAAGAGCAAGTAGGGGAGCTTTGTTCATGTGTTTTAGCAGAGGAGGGGTACGCTTTAGGCAGAGTTTCTGTCATTTGGGGATCCAGCTAAGCCCTGATTGATAAAACTGGGCCTGTGTTGTGAGAAGTGTGTCACACTCCCCAGACAGGTCTGCTAATAACATTAGCAGAGAGGAAGGAAACGTTTGACTCTATCTTTCGAGCACAGGATGTCACTCGCACATTTGATATCTCTTCAGAGGCAACAAAGCAAACACTCATAACACTGAAACCATATGGCATGTATAAATAAGTTATCTGGTGGAGAGAGAGGAGTGTTTTCTCTGGGCTACATTCAGCTAACAGCTTTGTGTTTGTGGTTTTGAACTGGCAACTCAATGATGAGACGGTGCTGACAGATTACACCCAGTGTTCGGATGTTTTCCATCTGCTGTCAACAGCGGCTCAGAAACACTGTGCTTGTAAACAACCTTGTTATCTTGACTATTATGATTCACTGATACCGGTACAATATATGAGTTTGCCTGTATGGGCCCAATACTATTGTTTTATTAAAGGGAAAGTTCAACATTTTGGGAGCTGTGCTTTATTTCTCAAGAATACAGAGCTGGAGTCAGGCTGTAGCTAGCCTAGCTTAGCATAAAGACTGGAAACAGGGGGAAACAGCTGGCCTGGCTCTGTCCAAAGTTCAACAATACACCCACAAGCAGCAAATACCCTGAGTACTTTAATTTGCACATTCAAATTTTTTATGAAACCAGAGCAGTTTTATGTAATACCATTCTGCAAACTAAACCTAGATTATCTTATTAACCTGAATGAGTGGGTGGTTGCAGCCTGCCTCGGTACACAGGGTCTGTAGGAAGGCTGGCGAAAAATTAGATTATGATCTGATCTGCCATGCGGTCGTAGAGCTGAAGCAGTGTTAGCCTCCTTGGCGTTTGCATACAGTAGATCACAGGGGACTGTTCTGGCTCTGTTCTTGTTCACCCTGTATATGGTGGACTTTAATACAGCCACATCCATGAAATTCTCAGATGACACAGCAATGTTGATGTGTATCAGGAGGAACAGGCAGGAAGAGGAGTACATGGCGATGGCCTTCAGTGAATGGAGCAACAAGAACTGCCTCCTTCTGAACACCTCCAAAACCAAGCAGATGGTCATCAACTTTCGGAGGTCTAGGCCCACCCTTCAGCAAGTCAACATTCAAGGGAAGGACATTGAGGTGGTGCACCCCAGAACTGGCTCTTTTTCCTCAGGAGGCTCAGGTCCTTTGATGTCTGCAGTGAAATGCTGCACGTTTTATCAGTCACGTTTTAAAAGTAGTAGTAAGGCCATTGGTGGCCAATGAACTTTTTTATACTACAGTCTGCTGGGGCAGCAGCATGTCAGACATGAACACAAGGACACTGGACAAGCTGGTCAAAAAATCTGGGTCTGTGCTTAGCAGGAATCTGGACTCACTCAGGACTGTTGTTGAGAGACACATGCAATGTAAGATGGAGGCCATCTTGGACAATAAAAACCATCCTCTCCACAACATCCTGGCAAGACAGACAAGCAGCTACAGCTGCAGCCAACATCTCGTCACTGCACTGCAGAACAGAGACGTGTAGGAAATCCTTTGTCCCTACTGCCATCCCGGTAGGTAGGGAGGTATCTGCCTATCTACCTATCTACCTTCCTACCAACCAACATATCCATATATCCATCCCATGTATGTAAACTGTTTTTGTAACAGGGTGTAAACATGTTTATTTCTGCTGTAAATTTGGATATTTTGTGGCTCTATGGGATTAACTCAACCCCATCTTTACACTTTTTTAAAACTTTGTTTAACGAGTCAGCAAATGTCAGCGGTTGACTGTCAGTCACCCTGGAAACCTCCAGATGGTGACTCTGCCCTGCCCCTGCAAATTTGAACAAAACGTAAAATGCAACAGTCTTAAAACAACAGTACCACAATAACAAACCTGGAGTTAGCCCCATAGCTTCTCATTCAAATAGCAGAGGCACAACTCAATGAAATAATGTCAGTTCTACAAAATATTCTTAACATTTTAGAATAAGGCTTGACGGTTTAGAGAGAATGAACTTTTCTGTAGCGCCATTAGGAAAAACTGTATGTACATTCATGATCTAAGTGGAATCGACCCATTTGAACTGAACTCCACAGCCTTTCATTTCCAGCCCCACATAACTCATAAATCAGTGTTGTTCATCCAACACTAATTCATTATAGGGAGTAAAGAGGCTGCTAATGAGGATTTTTGCCTTTTCTCTTAATTTTTAGTGAGTAGAGCTATTATTCTTACTTCATTGTCTGGTTTTTAGCTTGACCCCCTACTTGGCTTCTGCAGAGCTTTGTCTGTGAAATATTATTGGAAAAGTAAAATTGCAATCTTCAAATTAATCCATGCAGTCCCCTTTCTTCTGCATAGTTTTTCAACTTTAAAGTCTATTTTGCTCTTGAAAATAACAAACTGCAGAGGAAAGCCTTAAGCTCTCCATCATACAGAATATAACACAAAAAGTCCTCAGAAACACGAAGAAACAGCCACAGTAATACAAAAAAGACAAAGCACTTGGAGAAAAATGGGGCCAGCTGTTTATTTGCTCATGAGAATAATATGCATATATTTTAAAAGCCAAATACTCATCTACAAAAGGGACGAGGATAGATGGAATACAGCCAGTTTCATTAAGAGGGGTACACGGTGAAGAGGAAGGAGCTGTCAGGAGGCTTGTGGGGTAAATAAACACTCTGTCATTACAGATGCAGCCGCTCTGAGCTGGGTTTGTTTGACAAAAGATAAGTAGCATCTGTTTCACTTGGAGTCCTGGAGCTGTTTAACAGGGAGCTCCACTGAACTCCATTCACCCTCAGTAACTACCTGGAGGCTAAACAGGAGGAAGAAGTAGGGGTGCTGACTTTACATGCTAGAGTATGATGTCCAGTCCCCACAGGATGAGACAACAACTGACTGTTTTGTTCTAGATGAAGGTCAACCAAAGTCAAGCTTGGCATGATGCATTTATTGAGTATATAAGAGTATTGCTCCTCCTTGAACCGTCACCTTACCGTGGTGGAGGAGTTTGAGAGCCCTAATGACCCTAGGAGCTATGTTGTCGGGGGCATTTTGCCCCTGGTAGGGTCTCCCAAGGCAGATTGGTCCCAGATGAAGGGCCAGACGAAGAACGGTTCAGAAGATCCTAATGATGAGAAATATCAAGAGCCTGAGTACCCGGCCCGGAGGGACACCGGGGCCCCGCCCTGGAGCCAGGCCTGGGGTTGGGGCCCGTGGGCGAGCGCCCCTTGGCCGGGCCTTGGCCCATGGGGCTCGGCTGGGCCCAGCCTGATCCAGCTACATGGGTTCGTCTCCCAGTGGGCTCGAACCCATGTAGAGTCAGCGGGATCGGATGCAGTGTGGATTGGGCAGCAGACTAAGGCGGGGGCCTTGGTGGTCCGATCATCAGTTACAGAAACTGGTTTTTGGAACATGGAACGTCACCTCTCTGGCGGGGAAGGAGCGGGAGCTTGTGGAAGAGGTTGAACGATACCAGCTAGATATAGTCGGCCTCACCTCGACACATAGCATCGGCTCTGGAACCCAAGTCCTTGAGAGGGGCTGGTCTCTCCTCTTTGCTGGAGTTGCTCTGTGTGAGAGGCGGAGGGCCGGGGTGGGCTTTTTGGTGTCCCCCAGGCTCTCTGCCTGTATGTTGGAGTTTACCCCAGTGGACGGAAGGGTTGCGTCCCTGCGCCTTCAGGTCGGGGATCGGTGCCTATGCACCGAACAGCAGTTCAGACTACCCGCCTTTTTTGGAGTCTTTGGGACGGGTGGTGGAAAGTGCCCTGAAAGGGGACTCCATTGTCCTATTGGGAGACTTCAACGCTCACGTGGGCAATGACAGCGTAACCTGGAAGGGTGTGGTGGGGAGGAACGGCTTCTGTGCTAGTCACAGCTTGGCCATAACTAACACCATGTTCAAACATAAGGATGTAGTCCTTTGTAGTCATATCATCAGACCTGCGGCCGCATGTTTTGGACACTCGGGTAAAGAGAGGAGCAGAGTTGTCAACCGACCACCACCTGGTGATGAGTTGGATCAGATGGCGGGGGAAGACGCCATGCAGACCTGGCAGGCCCAAACAGGTTGTGAGGGTCTGCTGGGAAAGGTTGGCGGAAGAACCCGTCAAGATGATTTTCAACGCAGGGCGGTGGGGGACATTGAGTCCGAATGGGCCTTGTTCCGCTCTGCTATTGTTGAGGCGGCTGTTGCAAGCTGCGGCCGCAAGGTAGCTGGGGCCAGTCATGGCGGTAACCCCCGTACCCGCTGTTTGACAACAGGGGTGGGGGAAGCCGTTAGGCTGAACAAGGAGGCCTACAGGGCGTGGTTGGCCTGTGGGTCTCCGGAATCAGCTGACTGGTACAGGCGGGCCAAAAACTCGGGCGTGGGAGGAGTTCGGTGAGACAATGGAGGAAGACTATCGATCGGTTCCAAAAAGGTTCTGGCAAACCGTCTGGCGCCTCAGGGGAGGAAGGCAGCAACTCACTCACACTGTTTACAGTGGGGGCGGGGAGCTGCTGACGTCAACTGAGGATATAGTCGGATGGTGGAAGGAATACTTACCAACACGTATTCCGTGGAGGAAACAGAGCCAAGACCTAACCCAACCTGGGGATGGATGGTTTAATCTTCGGGGCAGAAGTCGCCGAGGTAGTGAAACAACTGCGCGGTGGCGGAGCCCCGGAGGTTGATGAGATCCACCTTGGGTATCTCAAGGCTCTGGATGTTGTAGGACTGTCTTGGTTGACATGCCTCTGCAACATTGTGTGGACATCGGGGGCAGTGCCTCCGGGGTGGTGGTCCCCATCTTTATGAAGGGTGACCAGAGGGTGTGTTCCAACTACTGGGGAATTACACTCCTCAGCCTCCCTGGTAAGGTTTATGCCAGGGTACTAGAAAAGAGGGTCCTGTCGATAGTTGAACTTCAGATTGAGGAGGAGCAATTTGAGGTGGGTCGGGCATCTGGTGAGGAGGCCTCCTGGATGCCTCCCCAGGGAGGTGTTTCGGGCATGTCCCACCGGGAGGAGGCCTCGGGGCCGACCAAGGACACGCTGGAGGGATTATATCTCTCGGCTGGCCTTGGAACGCCTCAGGATTCTCCTGGAGGAGCTGGTGGAAATGGCTGGGGAGAGGCCCCTGCGACCTGGATCCGAATAAGTGGGAGACGGCGAAGACGAAGAAGACGAAGATAAGAGTATTGAGTGTACAAGTTAAATTATAACACCCAGCTATTATTATCAACACCCAGTAGCATCAAATCAGCTTAATCCAGCTCAGTGACCACCAGCTGTTCGACATTCAGAGTTCAGTGTGGCACAAGTCTTCATAAACACTCTGAATGCAAACCATGTATTACACATAATTTTAATTTTTTCATTTCAAAGATCATAGTGTTTTTCCATTGCTTAGACCAGGGCATATAATCATGTAGATCTGATAATCAAATATTCAAAGTTTAATTTTACTTTTTATTGTTTTGGGAATTCAACAGGTCTAAATGTGAGATTTGAATGTTTTTGCTGAGTGAATTGTAACAGCAGAGTCTACCCTTATTGTCCAGAATTTTCAGTCTTACTATTTTTTCAAGCGGAGCTGTACTGGCAGGACATATCCAGTTTTACCATCAAACACGACAAACCACACAAGTTGGATGCAGGATTTGGAAACCTCCTCCTAGCAACTCTGCTGTACTTCATTCACTCAAATACTGTGCTGCTTCTGAACATGATCCACCAAGTGACTGTGTCCTACAACACGTTTAGGTGTTGCAGTTTAGTTGTATAGAAAAGTCATTTCTAGGGAGACAGGGTTATAGCTGTATTGTGGTGTATACTTGGTTAGCTAGTTAGCTTAGCTCACTAGCCTCAAGGAATGTTTAGAACTAAATCTCACAATACCTGTTATATTTGTAGAAAAGGGGACCTTTTTCAAAAAGCTATTTTGTCTCTTAAACAACCCTGTACTGGATAATAACTCAAGAGGAAACTCTAACACCAGCTGCTGAAGGTTTGGGGTGCACACCATGTGATAACAATGTGTAAAATTGTGTTAAACAAGTGTGAAAACAACATAAATCTATAAATGTGCTTAGTAGGCAACACTGCAGACTATAAACACCCCAGATAGAAGCTAGTTTGTGCCAGTTCATTTTGAAAGAGCAACAGCCAATGGAGAAACTCCAACACTTGACCAATGGTGTAAACTCATGAATCAGTCATGTGGCATTCGGCTGACCAATGGTGCAACTCTATTACTGAACTTTATCACTCACTCAGTCACAGAGGTGCACTGTCAGGAGAGGCAAACCAGGCAAATGCTTGGGGCCCCCAAGGGGAAAAGGGGCATCTGATGGCCCCTCATATTGGCACATTTTGCAAGGACAACAATAAACCCCCTTAAACCTCCCATAAAGACATAACTCAGTGCACTTTTGTTACTCCTGATTATGTGTGCTGCTAGTGTCTACTTACTTGCATGTGAGGCGTTTAGGAGACAGTATGCATGTGGTGGTGGTTGTAGTGGTGGTAGGGAGTTCTATGCCTCGATGGACTTCTTTGCCAGGGGCCACTGCTCAGTCAGTCATGGACATTTGCATTTATAAGGCTGGCCCCACTGCCGTGGTCCAGCCTATAAAGACTGAATGATGATGTCTTCTGGTTCATATACGTACAGTGGCACAGGTATTTTATTTTTACCGGGAGCAACTGAAATATGAAAGGTAACTGAATTTACATTTGTAGCCAGTTTTGAAACACAAAGATCGCCTTCAAACTCTTACATCATGAAGTGGTGAACCATTCAGTTGTCATAAATATCATAGCAGAAAAAAACACTTAAGCCACAAAAAAACCCTTGCTTTCAAGCAGCAGGATGCTCTCAATAGGCAAACTGCAGGAGTGGGGGTTATTTTTAATCCTATGACTCTCACCACCTGTGCAACCAAAAGCCAAGTGAAGCGTGACACAAGGAAGACAGACTACCTCCCTCCATACATCCCTAATATCCACATTTGAAAAGCAGAGGATGGAAACTTCTCATCACCACTAATCCCGCTGTGAACAATCAATTAAATGAGCTTCATAATATTGCAGGAATAATTATTTGTGTACAAAAAAAACACCTGAGAGTGAACAGACAAGTTCAAATCAATAAAACAAAAAGGTGACTAAGTGATTAGAGCATCTGCTCAAGCGTATTTGAGTAAAACACTGATCAAGAGTCAGCATGACTGAGCTGCAAGGTTTTTATTCAATGCTTCATTAAGTCATGTTCACCAACACATTATGTTAATCAAAATGTGATCCAAACAAGCCCATTAAAAGAGATCTGTGAAGTTAAACAGACTCTTAACCAAATTCAAGCGCAGAGTATTTAAGATAGAAGCCACTGAGGCTGCAGCCCTTGACCTAATTTATAATTGTAGTGTATTCTGATCGGATACTGCAGGATAAATGTCAATCTGTCTCTAAGCATGGGAAGAGTAATGTTTCTAATGTTTGGATGAGGCAAGAAATATGAGCAAGGTATTAATGAAATCCCCAGGTAAGACCGAGTTACCTGGAGGAGAAAACTTGTTATAAGTATTTCCAAATCAGCACTATACTGTATAAAGATCATGTTTAGGGGTCAGAACAAGTGGCTGTTACTGACATTTCAGGTGTCTCACTTTCAGATTGACCTTCAGATAAGAGGTTCCGATAATGTAACTAAACTACTTATGGTATTTGTTCTGCCTTCTGACTAAGTAGCCGTGATGTCAACATGTCGTTGGTTAGGACATTATCATAACTGATGGAAACTAGAATCACCTCCTTGCGGTTGCTCCCTCCATCAACCAGCCAAGTATCATGAAATATGGTAACAATCTCCTCTTCCTGAGTTATAGTGTTGAATAATGACCAGAAGTGTTTTTGGAGAATATTATGATGTCACGGTGAAGTTGACCTTTGACCTTTTGGATATAAAATGTCATCACTTCATTTTATCCTTATAAACATTTGAGTTAAATTATTTATTATTATAAATAGTGTACGAATATATAATCAGTAGTTTTTTTTGTTTTTTGCACCAAGAGGAAAGACAAAACATAAGATAGCCTTCAACATAAGGCCATAAGAAAACAGACAAGATGCACAGGATACAAAATTATATAGATGAACAATTAACAAATCTAGCACACCTGACACAGACTAACTAGAAGAAAACAATAGGAAAAAAAACAAAAAAACATATATAATATATTCATTTACATACACACATACAGATCTGTACTTTGGCAGATGTGAAGGTAGTTTAATGGTACGTATCGTGATTCAAGATAATTTCTAAAGATTCGGGCCAGTATTTTGTGGTATTGCTGTGTTAGGGACCTTTCATAAAGGAAATGTAATTCCCTCACTTAGCATTGTATTTATCCACCTGATTGGTCAACCTAAAGTAAAGGCGCTCATGTGCAGCCACAATACCTAGCTGAGAAAACCACACCCTGACTGGCAACAGGTAGACCGCCTTCCATTTTGTAAGAATAAGTTTTTTCCCCAACATGAGGGATGTCTGGAACCAGTCTGCCTGTGATGCAGGTAGATGTTTTAAAGGGAGAGGATAACCCAATACAAATAAGCTCAGGCAGAATGGGATGTCTAATTTAAGGATAATATTGATATTCTCGTGTACTGCTGTCCAGAAGTTTTGTGCAACAGGGAAGGACCACATCATGTGGAGGAGAGTGCCAATGCCCACCCCGCACCTCCAGCAATTCAGGCTGTCTCTTAAATTCACCCTAAATAACCTGGAGGGGACCAGTATACCCTGTTTATTATTTTAAATTGTACTAATCTCGTTCTGAGGTCCAGAGATGATTTTTTTATAGTTTTTAAAAAAAATATTATTCCATTCCTGCTCTGTGAAGGATAGGTTAAGTTCAGTCTCCCAGGCTATTAACATGTTCAAGAAGCATGGAATAATATTTGGATGCCTCATGGTGAGTACCAAATATTTTAACTACATTAGAGAGAACGTCTGAATTTGGTGGGGCAGTTGAAGTGGAGCCGAATGTTTGAGTTAAGAGGTGTCTAATTTGAAGATATCTCCAAAACTGCTGCTGATGGAGACCAAATTGTTGCTTCAGTGCTGTGAATGATTTAATTATGCCTTTTTCATATAAATCCCCCAGCACCAAAATGCCTCTATCTATCCACTGCTTCCAAAGAAATGGTTTCTTCTTTATTTCTAACTTAGGGGTTAAGCCAGATGCTTGCTGATGAATTCAGGTGGGGGTTAGATTTAAGCTTAATTGAAATTCTTTTCCAGATCAATTACATGTTAGTAAGTATAGGGTGGGTCTGCGCTTCATCAGACAATATTCCTGTGATAAAGTGGAGGGGAGGGAGTGCCTCACAGAGTGTCCATTAAATGCAATACCAGGGCGGAGCACGCTCAGGGGGCAAACACCAGTGGGCAAGATGTCTGAGACCATATGCATAACAGTATAGTAATAGATTGGGAATACCCAATCCACCTTGGTCAACCGGCCTTTATAGTTTAAGAGAATGTATCAATAATTTTGAATAGTGCAGAAAGTGACTGCTCAGGCTCAGAGACAAAAACGAGTATATCATCCGCATACAGCATAAGTTTGTGGACCTACTGGCCAATTTTTAACCCTGAAATTTCCGGTTCCAGGAGAATGGCTGTGGCCAGAGGTTCGAGGGCCAACGCAAGAGGCCCGGGGAGATGCCGTCGCCTTGCCTGGTTCCTCTACCAAGCACAAACCAGGGTGAAATCAGGCCATTGGTTAATACTGCTGCTTTAGGATGAGTATACAGCAGCCGAATCCAGGTGATAAATTTATTGCTGAAACCAAATGACTCTAGGTGAGAAATAGATAGAGCCACTCAACCCTATCAAATGCCTTTTCGGCATCCAGAGAAATGGCGGCTGCAGGGGAATCATTATTACGAGTAGCCCACATAATGTTAATCAGGCGTCTGATATAATCGGTGTAGCTACGTTTGGGGAGGAAGCCCACCTGGTCGGGATGAATCAGCGAAGTAATAACCTTATTGAGCCTCAAAGATAGAAGCTTTGACAACACCTTTTCATCATAACCGAGCAGCGAAATGGGCCTGTACTTTTTGCAGTCTGTTAGATTTTTACCGCTCTTTAAGACTACTGTGATAACTGACTCCATCAGAGTGGGGCAAACAGCGAGTTTCAAACGCCTCGTTGGAGAGTAAAGGTACCAACTCAGTAGCATAACATTTATAAAATTTGGCTGTGAAGCCATCAAGCCCAGGGGATTTACCAGAAGGAAGGCTGCCAATAACCCCTACCACCTCCTCTACAGTGATGGGTGCATCTAATAAGTCATGTTGTTCTTCTATTAGAGTAGGAAGACTTAGACTGCTAAGGAAGGCTCTAATATCATTACTATTTGGATTGGTTAACAAGCTCCCCCCCTGATCTTCAATCGCAGGGATGGCACTCATACTCTCTCTATGTTGTATATATCTCGCCAACATTCTTCCTGCTTTGTCCCCTTCTTCAAACTGTTTCTGTCTGGCTCTAAATAGGGCATACTCAGCTTTCTCAGTGAGAACAGTGTTGAACTGATATTTGAGATGAGTTAATGAAGTTAACTTGGTGGATGACATGTCCTGTTTATAGGTATTTTCTGCTGTCTGAATCTGCTTGTCTAATTCAATTTGTTTTACCATGGTTTGTTTCTTCTTATATGTAGCATGTTGGATGATAAATCCTCTAAGGAAAGCTTTCATGGCTTCCCATGCTACCCCCATTGAAGGAGCTGTAGGTAAATTGGTTTCTTTGAATAGGGTAATTTGGGCTTGTAAGGTTTCTCTGAAAACAGTATCCATGAGAAAGCTTGAATTCATTCTCCATCCTATGATACTTAATATTAGGGAGGATGTTAACTGAAACATGGGCATGATCTGAGATGTGTATACTGCCTATGCTACAAGATTATGCGGAAGATACAATGAAGTCAGAAATAAAAAAGTAGTCAATCCTAGATAGTGATCCATGAGGCGGAGAGTAAAATGTATATTCTCTGGATGTTGGATTATGGAGGCGCCACATATCTACAAGACCCAAACCCTTACACATGTCCTTTAGTATGTTAACCGATCTACCGTGTCGAAGTATATAGGGTTGCCGGTCCAGGACTGGGTCCCACACCTGATTAAAGTCTCCGCCCATGATCACTGGGTAATTACCCATCTCATTTAATTTACATTCCAGAAGCCCTAAAAAGGGTGGGTCATCTAGCATAGGCATTGGCCAGAACTACGGTAAGGCCCTGTATTTCTCCTAACATTACTAAAATCCTCCCTGAGTCATCTCTGGTCTCTTTAAAACATTTATATTGCAGGTGTTTATTAATCAAGATAGCGACTCCCCTACTGTGACTAGACCCACATGCTCCAGACACATGTCCCACCCATCCAGTACACAGTTTTTTTGTCTCATTATCTAATAAATGCGTTTCCTGAAGAAATCCAACTTTGTGCTTTGACTTAAAATAGGATACCACTTTTTTCCTTTTAATAGGTGAATTTAGTCCCTTTACATTTAGGCTCAGATAACACAAACCCTTATTATGTGACTGCATATTTTGCGCATGGCATGATTATGTATCCTTTTATCTCAATATCTGCCAAAAACTGATGTAAGCTACACACAACATAGGAAAACAAAAACACACCAATATAACATTTAAAAGAACATCCATGTAACACAAGAACTGCAAACTCTAGCATGTTCATTGGCACTGCGTTAAGCTTTAAACTAAACATACTATGGTCTGTGACACGTAGAGAAAAGCTGCCTTTATAGATCAAACCATCGTGGAAAAAATGTTGCAGCCAGTAGAGCGAACATTAAGTAACGTTCATGTTACACATTGGGACACCCGCTCTCATTTATGATAGTGATAGAAGATAAAAGTACTGACTTAGAGATGAACAGACACGTCTTGGGTCAGCAGATGAAAATTAACATTAATATATTTAGCAACATTATTGTATACTGGCCCTAATAACTGTTAACACCTAATCAACAAACAACATAACATGTTGTTTCAGATTATGAATTTAAAGAACCGAAACCTTTGCGGTTCTAGGTATATAACCAAAAGCAGGATAGCTAAGTCTGTAATACAGCAAAGCTCCAAAAATCTGAGCAAACTGGCCCACACCTCCAGGATATATTAAAACAGGTTAAATTTACACACATGTAAACCCGAATCACAGTGTAGGGAAAAACAGTTACCCTTCATTTGCACAGTAGATAACAACAAAAGGGTAGAAAAATTGAAATAAAAAATACCACATGGCGGTGAGCATACTTGGATCCATTAAGTGTGCGGGGGAAAAAAATGTGTCCATCCTTGGGATCATGAAACTCCCAGCGCCATCCTCCTTCACCCTTGGGATTGATGACAAATACAGCCAGGAAGCACAGGGAAAAACCCATGCGGTGTTCATGGAGCATCTGCTTGCACTGTTTAAACCGCTTGCGTTTCTCGTTCACTGCCTTGGAGTAGTCAGGAAAAATCATGATATGGTGTCCTCTCCACATCAACTTTCCCTTGTTTTGGGCTGCCTGCATAATCTGATCGCAGTCTTGATATCTTAGGAACCAAGCCATTATGGCTCTAGGTAGCTGGCCTTACGCTCTGCACGGTGCAAGCACCCGGTGGGCTCTTTCTTTTTCCAAACCCCTGGTAAAGTCGTGCCCTAAGACTTCTGGGATCACTTCAGCTAAAAAAAGGGCGCCAGGAAAGCCCACAAAAACCAAGTTGTTACGGCAGCTTCTGGAGTCAAGGTCGTCCACCTGCTCACGGAGAAGCTCCAGGTCAACTTTTACGAAGTTTATCTGCCACGATGGCTAGAATCGATTATCAGGCAGCCATCATCCAGCGCATGGTCACTTGACTCCCAATCTAGTGTATGAATTTGTGAGTTATGGCCAAAACGTGTTTTGTGAAGTCACAGTGAACTTGACCTTTGACCTCCAAAATCTAATCAGTTCATCTTGAGTCCAAGTGAGTGTTTGTGCCAAATCTAAACACATTTCCTCAAGGTGGACTTGAGATACCACATTCAAGAGGCCAAAACCATGTTTTGTGAGGTCAACGTGATCATGACCTTTGACCACCAATTCACCTTTGATCAGTTCAATTCAAGTCCAAGTGAATGTTTGTGCCAAATTTAAAGAATATCTGTGTTACTGAGATATCGTGTCCATGAGAATGGGGCAGACATCCTTCATCACACTACCTATTCAACAAGATTTAATCATGTAGAAAATCTACAATTTCAATATCCATTGTCCCCCGCAGTTGGTTTTACACGAGCACAGCACTACAACGTCAAGCTAATCATGAACTGTTATGAATAAGCTTAAAGGAAAAATTTCTATGTGTAGACTGCAGCTTCATTCATCACAACTTTTATAAACTTATAGGTTTAGGTAGGTAACATCTGTTCATTCATTACAGTGTGTCTTCTGTGTCTTAAGTCTGCAGTACCTCACCTACAGATAAGAATCATGTGGGCAAAACATCAGGATCTGTTTATATGGATACATGATAGATGCAAATAGGCTTTATTCTATGTTCATTATTTCCCCTAATTGTGTAGTGATAATGAATAACATGGCATTCTGATTGATCATTATTGTGACATAATCACTGAGACATCATTTTGTTCTTATGCAAAACATCTAAAACTGACTTGAATTTCATCCACTCCAGTTCCAAAGAAACACTATCTCTGTGTGACCCGGTGGTCTGCTGTGTAATCACAGTGTCGCTGGTTTGATTCCAGCTTTGTTGGATTTCCCCTTCTGTCTGTCTCTGCTGTCAGCTTTTCAATATTTAAAAGGCAGAATGCCAACAGCATAAAAAGCTGTCGTATCTGTAAATTCTAAACGCCTAATTCTCTCAACTACATTTATGACTGTGTGTTAATCAATAAAAGTCATCACATTATATGGACAGTAATGGATTCTGCCAACAACAGTCAGGCCAGAATAAATGAGGATGTGTCTGAGGTCAATATCACCTATGTAAAGCCCACAAGGCAGAATCATAATAAAAAGTTAAAGCTGCACTAATCAATATTTTCTGATATCAGCAATGGCTCAAATGACTGTGCAATGTGAAAGGTGTAAGTTGCAGTGACAAACTAACTCTGCAGCTCCCCTCCCCTAGGGTGGCCACCTCTCCTTGATTGTTCTTTTTCTTGAACGACTGTCACTGAAAATGAATATTCTTTCCCAGGACATGAATTGTCCCAATCTTAATGAAAATGCACGTCTAATCTCTACCCACCTACCCCCTACCTACCTCTCTACAGTACGTACCTTCTTACCTACCTACAGTACGTACCTACTGTGATGTCACGAGAGGGTGTGTCCTGGGTGCCAACAGCCAACAACTGTTGTCCACTGCCATGCAGTTGGTAGAGGCGGTAGAGCAATACCAGGCCTCAGTAGAGATGCTACACACTTCCAGGAGGGAGTCCAGGAGTGCATCCCCGGTACAGCCGGGAGGAGGTGACCCACAGCCCATCCAATCCAGTAGCCGGCCCTCGAAGAGCCGCTGGGGGCCAGTCTTTCCAGTGGAGAGGCCCTGGAGAAGGTGAGCCCTGACAGTGTTTTCGGTGCGGTGAGTTGGGTCACAGCTCTTGGCAGTGCCAGAAACCCAATGAGCCCATGCCGACCACCGAATCATCTTCCGGCTGACATACCCACCTGTATGCCTCACTTTTAGAGGCCACTGACAACCCCAGAGATCGCCGTCTGATTTGCCCGGTAACTCTAAATGGTAATGATGTAGAAGCGTTACTTGATTCCAGTAGCAACGACACCCTTGTGCATAAGTCATTAGTAAGACCCGTCACCTTTGACCTCAGAGAAGGTAATTGAAGTCTCATGTGTTCACGGGGACACCAGGGAGTACCCCACTACAGAGCTGACCCTGACCACCACCAGGGCGCACATACATACCCTGGCTGGGGTGGTTGACACCGTTCCCAGTCATAGTGCTGGTCGGGTGTAACTGTCCAACTTTTCACCTGCTGTGGAGAGACATCCAAGAGCAATCAGCCCAGGAGCCTCAAAAACATAGAGGTAAGACTCACCAACATTGAACCAAACATTGTCCAAACACCATCTCAGGATGTTTGGTCTCCAGAGTATGCCCTTGCAGGTGTGGGGAGCTCCCCAGAGGAGGCAGTCAGCCCCAGACAATGAAGAGGAGAAGAGTGGCCAGGACAGTATCCTGTAATCCAGCGGTGAAGGTGAGCAAGGAAACGGGGGGCTGCCAACTCTCACAGGCCAGTATGGAACTGCCCAGGTCCAGGACCCCATTCATGTCCAGGGTTACTAAGGACCTATGTGCCCTCCTCAAGGTAAAGCAGCTGAGGACCTCAGTGTACCATCCCCAAACGAATGGCCTAGTGGAGCGTTTTAACAAAACACTCAAGCCCATGCTCCAGAAGGCAATCAGCAAGGATGGACGCAACTGGGACCAACTGCTCCCCTACCTGCTCTTTGCGGTAAGAGAAGTGCCCCAGGGCTCCATTGGTTTCTCACCCTTTGAGCTCTTGTACTCCCACAGACCCAGGGGGCTGCTGGACATCGCCAAGGAGGCCTGGGAGGAGCAGCCATGCCCACACAGAACTCTCATCGAGCATGTCGAGGCCATGAGAGATAGGATGAAAGCCATCTACCCGATAGTACGGGAACACATGCAAACAGCCCAACGGCAGCAGCAAGCCTCCTACAACCGACCTACCCAGCCCAGAGAGTTTAACCCAGGAGATCCTGTCCTGGTACTGTTTCCAACGGTTGAATGTAAGTTTCTGGCCACCTGGCAAGGGCCGTATGAGATAATTGAGCGTGTGGGAGAGGTAAATTACAAGGTGAGGCAACCCGGAAAGAGAAAACCAGAACAAATTTACCATGTTAATCTGCTGAAGAAATGGTATGCTAGAGATGCCCTGTTCAGTTCTCTCCTCCCCAGAGAATCCAAGGAACCGGCTAGAGAAGAAGTCCAGGTGGGCCCAGATCTGTCCCCACACCAACGTCAGCTGACTCTGGAGCTGGTGGATCGCCATCAAGACGTCTTCTCCTCCCTACCTGGCCACACCCAGTTGGTCCAACATGAAATACGGACCTAACCAGGCAAAACGGTAAACCAGAGGCCTTACAGGGTGTCCGAGGCCCACAAAGCGTCCATACAAAAAGAGGTCGGAAAGATGCTGGAGCTGGGAATTATTGAGGAGTCCCAGAGTGCATGGTCAAGCCCCATTGTACTTGTTCCCTAACCAGATAAGTCAATACGGTTTTGTAATGACTATAGAAAGCTCAATGATGTGTCACAGTTTGATGCTTACCCCATGCCACGAGTGGATGACCTGATTGACTCCCTAGGTCATGCTCGTTTTATAACCACCCTTGATCTCACAAAAGGTTACTGGCAGGTGCCCCTTACCCCAACATCTAAGGAGAAAACAGCCTTCGTTACCCCGGAAGGCCTCTTCCAGTACAGAATGCTCCCATTCGGGCTCCAGGGGGCACCTGCCACGTTTCAACGCCTGATGGACCGGGTCCTCAAGCCACACAAAAGGTACGCAGCAGCATATTTGGATGATATGGTAATAGAGAGTCCAGACTGGGACAGCCACTTACCCAGGGTGCAAAGTGTACTTGACTCTCTCCGAGAAGCAGGACTAACGGAAAACCCCAAGAAATGCAGACTTGCCTTCGGCGAGACCAACTACCTGGGGTATACCATAGGAAGGGGCCTAGTAAAGCCCCAGGAAGCAAAACTGCAGGCCATCCAGGACTGGCCACGCCCACTCACAAAGAAGCAGGTGAGATCATTTTTGGGCCTGGCTGGCTATTACAGACGATTTATTGCTGGTTTTGCCACCCTAGCTGCACCCCTGACGGAGCTGACGACCAAGCGTCATTCACGGATGGTGAAGTGGAACCCAGAAGCCGAGGAGGCTTTCAACAACCTGAAACAGGCCCTGTGCTCCGGACCAATCCTTGTGGCCCCAGACTTTGACAAGGACTTCATTGTCCAGGCGGATGCCTCAGAGGTAGGGCTGGGTGCTGTACTGTCCCAGACACATGAAGTTGCGGAAAATCCCATACTCTACCTCAGCAGGATGTTGCTTCTACGGGAGGTGAACTACTCAACAGTAGAAAAGGAATGCCTGGCTGTGACATGGGCCCTGGAGACGCTGCGCTTCTACCTCCTGGGGTGCCATTTCACAGTGGATGGCCAGGAACAAGGAGACCAACGGTAGAGTGACGAGGTGGTTTTTGAGCTTGCAAGCATTTAATTCTTCTGTCGTTCACAGGGCTGGCAAGCACCATGTTAATGCTGATGCCCTCTCCTGGCGTGACGCCCTCTTCACTTCTTCCACCCCGCCGAGGACGTCGGGGTTGGGGGCGGGGCTGATGTCACGAGAGGGTGTGTCCTGGGTGGTAAATACATTCCTCTCCGATGGCTGCAGTCAACCCCCATAACAAATAGAGGAATGCTCTGTCCCCACCTGGTGGCAGGGAAGAGAGACTATAGGAGTGGAAATTACCCACTTAGCACAGCTGTTAAGGATTGAGTCTGATTCACTGCTGGGACACAGCCTACTAAAGCCCAGAGAGAGACAAATAGGGGGGGGGAGTGTTTGGAGGACGTGGACTGCAGACCAGTGGGTAATGTGTTGAATCAAGGAAATGTATGATGGATTGAGAACTATTTTTGAGAGACATTTAAGTTACACTGCCAGAGAGACTTTTTGTGAGAATCTGAAGAAGGTATTTAAGTTGATTTGTTACTGTTTTCAATGTGACAAAAAGCCCTGTTTTTGTTAATAACTTTGGAAAACATCAGTAAAAGACTTGATTAGTTTTGAAACGTTTTGTGTTGTGGTGTTCTTGATGCCCATGCCAGACATTCTGTGAGTCAAACCTCTCATGACATCACACTACCTATCTCACTACTGTAGCATGCAAAGGATTGGGCATCCTTGGTTTAGTTATTGTAAAAAGTTGAGTAGAATATGAACAGATCAAAAAAAAAAATGCATAAACATGAATCAAAATTTTAAGCACAATTAGTGTTTTATTTTTATTGAGCACCATACAAAAGTTTGGGCCCCTCCAGGAATGCGAGATCTTAGATGACTTACCAAGGTCTCCGACCTTAATTAGCTTGTTAGCACTGTGGCTTGTTCACAATCATCGTTAGGAAAGGTGAAGTGACACATTTTTTTCTTTACAAATACTCCTCAAACCTTGCCCCAACAATCAGCAACCCTGAGCTCCTCGAAGCATCTGCCTCTGAAAATTATAATAATTGAACCCCACAAAGCAGGAGAGGCTATAAGAAAATTGCAAAGTGTCTTCAGGTAGCTTTTTCCTCAGTTTGTACTGCACAGACTCCAAGGCCATTAACACACTAAACACTATGCAATAATCATCCACCAACTATTATTCATCCCACACTGTCATCTACTCATGCAATATTGCATTTTATACTATTTATTAGTGTGCAATACCAAGACACCTCAACATCTTAATGTTTGTACATACTTTCTTCTATTTATACTATTTATTTTAATTTGGAATTATTCTGTGTGTTATTGTGTTGTTTTATTCATATGCACCAATTTAGAAGCTGTGCTCCAAATTTCGTTGTAAAAACCTCCTGAATGTCTGGTTCATAAGTTATGAGAGAAACAATCAACACAAAGGTTAGCAACAACCTCAGCTCCAATTCTTCCCTAACGTCTCTGTCTTCCATGCATCGTCATTGAAACACTTTAAATGCTACCTTATTCAGTGTTTCAGGACAAAAACAATATGAACACATGTAGAAGTATATTCCGAAAGACTTGTGGCTGTTACAGGCCTCTCTCTGATGCCTTTGGCTGGCACAGTGTTTTCTCTCCCTGGGCAGTGTGAATGTGTCTGGGTCTAAAATTTTGACCTTTCATTGTGAATAGCGGTGACAGTATCCCCCCAGAGCCGAGTAACAACAACACCATTTGTGCCGTGGCTCAGAGAATGAGCGAAGCATCCACTCTCCCACCGGCAGGATAAAGACTCACTGAAGTGGTCAAACGGCAGAGGAGACATTTTCCAGATGAGGTGAAATAAATCCATCTCATTCCGCAGCCTGTCCTGCCAGCTAAGTCTAAATCCTCACCATAATTCCAAAGTCAAAGAGAGCGGGCATGACACAGGCACGACTTTGGGCTTCATCCTGGCCTGTCAGCACACTCTGAGTGCTGCAAGTCCCAACATTACAGAGCAAGTGTGGCAAATAGGATAGTTATTTAATATTATTTATTAATTTAATTGCCCACTTATTAATGAGTGTTGTTTATATGTATATATGTTTTATATTTTTACAGACACCCCCCTTAAGATTTTAAACATTCGTATTCCAGGCACGAGACCACCTGTGAGGCTATATAAGATGTGGGCGAGCTGCAATCTTTAGTTGGCAGTCCAGGTTTTAAGTAAAGCAACTGAAGACCAGTTCACCCACAGTGCCTTTGTTATTTGTCCTCACAGTTGGATAAATTAGATG
Organism: Seriola aureovittata; assembly: GCF_021018895.1. Classification (NCBI taxonomy): domain Eukaryota; kingdom Metazoa; phylum Chordata; class Actinopteri; order Carangiformes; family Carangidae; genus Seriola; species Seriola aureovittata. The sequence continues at coordinate 81,475 of NC_079386.1, forward strand.
AAAAAGGGTCGTACATGTTGTAAATATTGTGTGTTTTCTGTTTTGTGTATTGTTATGTGCTTTCGATAATCTTACTTATATGTTAAATGTGTAACTGTCGGTGTCAGCAGAAGCGAGTGAGAGGTGAAGTTTGCACTCCTCCGATGGTAGATGTGTGTGTGTGAAAGTTAATGTTACAGTTTTTTGTCATTTATATTTTGTATATTTTGTCATTAGGTCCCGATAGTTTTGTTAATTTGTTTTTTTTCTAACTGGGCAGTTAGTTAACGGTATATAACAGCTACATTGCGAGCCGCAGCTTATTAACAGCACAGCGCAGTTTACCATTGCTAGGCAACTAGCAAGCGCTCAGGCTGCGGTGCTGCAGAATTAGGAAGAGCGAGATTTTCTTATAGATACATTGTAAATATGATTATTTTGTGATTTCATATATAAAGGGGAATAAGATGATTGTTTATATAGGTAAAGATTATAATTATAAATAGTAAAATGATATAGAATTAACATTGTAAATATCTGGTGAATAGTTTTTCTTTGCATTTTTGAAATAGAGTAATTATGATTATTGTGATTATTGTGGTTAATGTATTGATTTAGTTGGCAGTTAACATTTTTAAGTAAAGCAACTGAAGACCAGCTCACCCACAGTGCCTTTGTTATTTGTCCTCACAGGCACTCCTGGAGTATGCAACTTCATGGGCGTAACACAAGCAGCTCACTAGCACATGATCTAAGTCCCCTGGAGGACACAGATAGCTTTTCTGCACCAGACCAGGCTATGGCATTTTGTCTGTGGCCAGATAGAGCAGAGCTGAGGGCAACACAGCCAGTGAGAAATTAAGCGGTTCAGATTGTTTGATTTTTGCACAGAGCTGAGAGACAGAGAGGGCAGAACGATAAAAAACATACCACTGGGAGGAAGGATTTTAAAACTGGAGTGGCACAAAATGTTTATTATTTAGTGTGGCTACAGGTGTACAGCTCAGTGTTTGAATTAACTGTGGTGGTAATGCAGGCAAAAGAAAGAGAGGTAGTCATCACAGTACACAAACTCCTTCGTAATGTCGACAACTGAAGCTTGCAATAGTTTGGGTCTGTGTATTAGGGTTGAGGCTGGTTGGGGAGCGTGGAGAAAAGGAGAGGAGGCAAAAACTTACCATGCTCGTTTGGACAACTCTATCTTATCATACAAGAACAAAACAGAAGCCAATATTCCCCAAACATTACTCTTGAGTTGAGGAGCTTAAAGAATAAGGAGCTCAATAATAGGCATCCTCCTTCATCAAGGTTCACAATTTCGACAGTTACAAGCTCATAAACAGACGAAAACATGAAAAAATACAACTATTAAGCTGCAAAGAAGGAATGAGTTTGAAGCCTTAAATGTCCTAAAATATGTTTTGTCAAACTATTATCTTGTACCTTTGAGACTGTTTTGTCCACAACTTGTCTTGTTTGAAAAATGTCAAATTATTCACATAAGTTATCACCTTTTACAAAGTCATAATGTAGCAATCCCTCCGAAAGATGGTCTGACACTTGACTGATGGTTTCAGATTTACTGAAACAATTCCAAAATCAACGTAAGAGCTGAGTAAAAAACACAAAAACAAAAATACATGAGTTATTTTATCATAGTTTCATTGGAATACCATGGCCTGACACTAGCTCACATTAAGCTAACATGAACATAAATCAAAGCGAAAGAAAAGTTATTTTAAGTTCAAAAACTACTTTAAAAGCACAAACCACAACTTAACATACTGTAACTGTAGCGGAAATCTTTCTTCCTACCAGTACTCCGCTTTACCAGTACTATTAAGCAGTCTTCTTGGCAATAAGCTTGACACAAAAAGAATCTTCAGAGGCAGTAACTCCGTTCAAAAAATAACTTTACTTAAAAAGCAAAAAGCAAAGTTACAAGATTCAATCTCAGGTATCGTCAAAAAAATGTCTTGCTCTTTAGGCTGCTTAACCTGGTCTGAGAGCTAAGCTACTGTGCAGCATAATTAAAGGAGCAGTTCAACATTTTAAAGGAAAACTACTAACTATTGTAAGCAATACAAATATGGCTCTTACAATAACAGTGTTCCGACAAATACTAACCTTGTGCCTCTTCAAGGGGTGCTAAACATTCATATTTTACTGTTTGTGCTCTAATTTAACCGTGTTTCTCTTTATTTATGGTTTTCACTGTTTCTACCTTTGTAGTTAAGTTACCATCTTTCTCTGGGCACCACAGGAAGTACGTAAATAACAGTGGGTAGTTTTCAAAAATAAAAGCCAGTCTAATCACAAAACAGGAAATAAGAAAACCTATAAAAACACTCAATGAAAGGCTATAGAAATTACTGTTACTGTTAACAGGGTTAACTCTTCTTTTGAACAATAAACGTAAATTTACACTTTATTTTGTTTGTTACTTTGTACAAAAAAAATATTTATTTGTTTGTACAGGAATAAAATTAATTTATGTTTGGGACTCTGGGGACTATAAATGAGTGATTTTAAAAATGAGAAATGCCTTTGCCTTTTACACTGAGCTGTTCTGTTTCAGTGAAGTTCCCTGTGTCCTATAATCTAAATATATAATGGGATCTTTGGATGTGAGTAAATGGCGACCAAATTGAAAATGGAGATGGAATTATGCATCGCAGGGAACTGCGATGCATAATTCATCCTGTCTCATTTTCCTGACTTTATGCAAACTGATAAGCAATAATTTATACACATTAGAGCAAAGGGAGGCACTGTACCATCATCATCGTACTATCTCCCCCCTTTAAACCAGACAAAACACCTTCCAGTGGAGGTTTGATGACAGTCTTTTCGGCATGCAAAGATTTGTTTAATTGGAATCACGGCAACATTTTTTATTTATGTATTTATTTTTTGTATGATTGATCATCAGCTCCTCATACAATTGATGATTTTTTTTTCAATGCTGAAACATGAAACCAACATATTTTGACACATTTTTGTGACTAAGACGAACGTGACTTTAAGGAAAGTCTTTCTGTGGATTCAAATCAAAGAGTTTTACAAAAAATCGTGAAGCATCATCAGCCAAATCCAGGACTGGTTTTGTGGCGTGCCAAACGGTGTCAAGCTAAACGCAGTCAGAAAATGACCGGATGAGAGTTGATTTTGACTTCAAAATAAAAGCATAAATTGTCAAGTACACAATTTTTCAAAATGCCTAGGGAAATCTTTCTGCTGTGAAGAAAACATTAGCATGTAAGCAGACAATAAAAGCATTTAATATTATAGTTGACAGTATTTAAGTGCCCTGTAGTGTCTTTGGTGGACTTAACTGCTGACTGTTAACCTCTTGTTGACTTTGTGCATGAATAAAACAAAGCTGAGTGAACGATAACTCTTTTCCTATAGTTTTTCTTTCCTGAACTGAAATTCAGTTCAAGTTTTTTTTTATTACTTGAAAAGTGTTGACTTTTGAAACTATAAAGTTGTGATTTCTGCGCTCCTAGAGTTTGCTACTGCTTTACATTCATTAAGTAAATCTTAGATAGATAGATAGATTAGATTAGATAGATAGATAGATAGATAGATAGATAGATAGATAGATAGATAGATAGATAGATAGATAGACACTTTATCAATCCTAGGAAATTCAGGATAATAAACCAAATAAAGACAATGCTAATGCTGAAATTTTGTAGGCTGTAATATTAAAGAGAATTATTATGAGATAAATAACACATCTCTTGTAATTATGTTACCTGACAAATGCCACAGTCTTAGCTAATTGTTGTTTTCAAATTATAATTCTAAATGAAGAAAATACTTTATTTTATCCCCTAATTGCTAAAATGGCCAGTGTTCGCTTTCAATTGTGGTTTGGATAATTTCGTCGTACCTTTATGTTGATGGTACATACAGGAAGTGCTGCATTCTACTCTGTCGTGTTTGACGCTCGGGGGAGGCAGAGAGGGAGGCAGAGTTGAACAACGGCGAGGAAAAGGAGGACGGTCGGTGGTACCGAGGGTCACAGGGATGTACAGTAAACACAGGCAGAAAAATGGTCAAATATCACCGGCAAAATGTGGACGTTTGCTCCTTTTTCTGTCTTTTCTGTTGCTGAACGGGACTTTGGAAAGAGCCAGCGGAGACACCGGAGAGGAAGGTAAAGAGACATACTGTCCAACTTCTTTTAGTATCTACCAGTTGCGTGTAGAAACACTGAAGCTCAGTAGATAATCTGGTACGAAGGGTTTCAAGAGTGTCATTCAGTCTGTCGGTTTTTAGGTGAAGCGGGAAATATTTGGATGTGATAGCATCAAACTTTTCTCAGAGTAATTGACTGAGCCGTTAAATTAAGAGGTGGGCTACGTGAACCAAATTCCATTTAAAAATCTGGTAATTTAATTCCGCGGTGTTTACCAGTCATAGACGAGAGGCAAATATGCCCCAGAAGGCATTTGTTGAGTCGTCTGGTTTCATCCTTGGCTGCGTCCAAAAATTAACACACAACTACTAAGTAACACTGGTAAACCTCTACAGTCATAACCATGTGTGGTCATTTCCTATCTGCACCCTCCTCAGATTTATAGGTGGCTGGTTTGAGGGGGAAATAAAGTGAAACGCTTCAGAAAGTTGACATTATTGAGTTGTATTTTTTATGCCGAAATTAACGGAAGACGTTAGTTTTTCTGAAAACAAAGACTCACGTTTTATCCATTGTGTTTCTTTTTTTTGTATGTAAGGCAGCAGTAAATTGTAAGATTTTTTAAACGTGTTTTGGTTGAGCGTCTCTTGATTGGAGGCATGTATGTAGCTTTCTGGCTTGATGACCACGTCTTTTCTTTTAAAATAGAAGTTTTTACAGTTTGACAAATCTGACTAATTGTCTGTAGTATAAATGTTACAAATAGAGTTTCCCAAGCAAACTACAGTATCAGCCCTGTTCTCTTTGTGTGTTTTCCATAAAAGGCAGACTTCAGAGACATGCTGGAATGTACAGTACAGTGGAGTGGCCCACATTTCAGCCAATAAAGTCACAATGTGTGTTTTTATTGACTTTTTTTGGGTGAAACCACAATAATGTAAACCCCAGACTGGATTTCATTCTTTGGTCTCAGGGGCGGGGGTAGTGGTGGTGGTGGTGGTGGTGGTGGGGGGCTGTCTTGGCTTGGAGCCCTGGCAGCAGTCAGTATATGAAATGAACTCTGAAACTTCAATTGAATAAATTCATCACCTTCCCTCTCAGTCACTCTGAGAAAGGTCAAGCAGTGGTATGAAGATGCATCAGCCTGTCCAGTCATGTGGGCTCAGATACTCCAGGGCAAATTAAGAACCAAACAATAACCCCTATTCATAAACTATGCTTCAAGTTGATATAGTTAACTGCCTGTGTGTGTGTGTGTGTGTGTGTGTGTGTGTGTGTGTGTGTGACTTCTGTACAGCTTTCATCACACTGTTGAGTGTTCAGTGAGAGTATTCACATGTAGTTTACATTAAAACATCCAGTTATGTGATGGAAGCCAACAGAGCAGCTCTGCAGTGAGTCCCCCCTTTGTGGAGTTTAGTATGTTAAGTGTTTAATGCTGGAATGAGCGGTTCTGGAAGAAATACTGCTCATATTTGAACTCAACAGCAAAACAAATACACCCCTCCCTTTAGTGCTCTTTCAGGCTACATCCAAAGTACTACATTTTCATTTCAAAACAGCGTTTTCAGAATATAATGATCTCTGTCCAGACTATCACACCTAAAAACACATACATGACCATTCATGTACTCTGGGCATGCACGAGCTGGTGTACACAGGAAGCAGTTGAGTCAACTCTGCAGTTTATTATTTGCAAAAAATACTGTGAATGAGGAACAGCAAAGACAGTCGTTGCATTAAAATGCAGAATATAATGAATATATGAACAACAGCTGCTAGCAAAGACAACAAGGTCAGTAACGCTTGCATTTCATTATCCATATTGCTTTCACCACATGTAGTCGGGGCTGGTGAGACCCATTCAGGAAGCAACCATGGATGTTTACGTCACAGTTTCTAAAAGTCTCTGTTTCCAAAAGTCTAAGTTCTTGGTTCTTGAAAACTCTAGAGTAGTGTGGATGTCAGAAGGAAACGTAGGAAAAGAGATGTATTTTCAAACTGAAACTTATTAGTGTGGATGAAGCCTCAGAAGCTTGGCCCCTCCCCAAATTTAGTGTCCAAAGTCAGTATTATACTTTCTGCAATCGTAAGTGCATGAGTGATTAGTAGTGTGCATGTGTGAAATACATGGACGACGATCTACTGCACATGTTTGGAATGCATACTCTAAGCAGACTCTGGGCAGAGTTTAAATGAAAACATCTACACTTCTGTAGCAACCACAGCTGTCCATGCAGCATACAAAGACACACACCTCCTCGTCTACATCACACATGGATTTCTGGATGGGCGGAAGTGTGTCTGTGCGAGGGAGAAAGCCGGAGGAGTGAAACACCAAAGAGAACTCAATGTTTGTAATATTGTCATTTTATTTATCTATTTTTTTTGGCATTATTACCTTTATTTGTATAGTGAAGTGAGAGACAGACAGGTAAGTCAGGGAGAGAAAGAGGGAATGACATGCAGCAAAGGTCCACGAGTCAGATTTGAACCCATGGCCACTGCGGTTGGGACTAAGGCAGTGTGGTACACACTCTACCAGGTGAGCCACCAAGGCGCCCCTATTGTCATTTTATACATCCCACGTGGAACAAGCTGTGATACATGGAGTATATTCGATATATCGCCCACCCTTACCTACATATTTACCTGTCACCTTAACCTCTTAGCACCCACTCCTTTTAATGTAATTCTCGCCTATTTGGCACACCCAAATGCCAAAGTTTATAACAAGAACTGTAAGGTCAAAATGCATATATGAGACATAATTTGAAAGGTGATATCTTGTAGTTTCTGTTTATTTTATTATTGGACTAAATCCCAACCTAAACTACATCAGTTCAAACATGCCATTTGCCAACTAGTCATTTTTCTCCTCGCCTGGAGCAGCTGTTGTCATGTGACCAAACAAAACTATGCACGAAACAAAAATGAATATATTCAAATCAATTCAAAACAAGGAATTTTTATTCACCAATGGTGCCAAAACAGTAATTGCACTCGTTTTAACTATATACAAAAATACCAAAAATTTTGAAAGTGCACATAAATGAACAAATATATAAATAACTATCTACAAAATAACATTTCAGGGGCATGGTTCTTTATAGCCCTTTCTGTGTGTGCCAGGCATTGAAACAGTCCCTGTTACAACAAAACACAGGGGCGCATCACAGCTCTTAAGTTCCCATGGGTGTTTTCCTGTGGCAAAGGGCACACTTTCTCCTGTCTGCTGTGCCAGCATCACTTTTTTCCACATTCCATCCCTCAATGAAATAGTGCAGCTTGTTGCTGCTGGGGGGCAAGGGGTGCGATGTGTCTTGAGGATGAGGGCTGAGACCTCTTCCTCTTCTGCATCTGGCCCTACCTCGAACAACTCTGGCAGCACGAGACCATCCAGTGGTGGGTGGGGTGATCACAGCATCCATAGCAGGCGTAGATGTGGCGGCAGTGTTGGTTGCAGCAGTGCTAGTTGCAGCAGAGGAGGAGCAACGTCTCATTCCTGGAGATGGCTCTGCATCAGTCTGAGGGGTCAAGACTGTCCAATCAAACCAATCAAAAAATAAGTAGTAGAAGATGCAAATAACTGATGAATGAACAGTATTTGTGTGAGAAAGTGAATGTTTTCAAGTCATTTTACATTTGCTAGTGAAAATAAATCCAGTCCAGTTTTAAAACCAGGAAATGTGTTTACAATTCAGCCTACAATGCAATTTACACAACTTTATATTCAAGGAAACACAAGGTTGTTGAATGTAGAAGAAATTTAAGTTTAAGTTAGTAAGCAGCTAATTTGTTGTCTGAACCGTAACAGTGGGGCCAGCCCTACGAACTTGAGTGATGAAGTTACACCATTGGTCAACTGGGAAAAAAAAGAATTACCAATACTTTGACTTTGATACCGATTCTCAACAATACTTTTTCGTGACCAGTTTTATTAAACCCATTTTAACAAAAAAGAAAAAGAAAATTACAATACACATCATGGTACACATATTAGTTTTACTTTAGTTTTATTTTTTACTCACTTTTGTAAATATACAGCCAATCACCAGAATTATTAGATATTGGTCCAAGCATGCTGCATGCCATAAAAGTATCGAAGTTCGATACGCAGCCCTAGTCTAGCTTAAAGGAGCTGTTTGTAAGTTTTGCTATTGCTACATAGCCAATGTTAGTCTTAAGAGCCATTATCTTACCAGTATTACTGAGAGCTTCTGCCATTGTTGCATTTACTGTACAACAGGTTATAATAGGTCCTCTGAGCAGGTACTTCTTCAGGGAAGATGGCGCTGCAGTGACTAGGTATCAGAAAGTGAGGGGCCAGCCAGACCAGAGCTAGCTGGTTAGCATGCTAACTTCAGTAGGAGAAAAGAAGTAATAAAAATAGAAGCAAAACAAGAGGGTAGCATTCCATCCCTGGGGGACAACTCTTGGTTAGTAAAGGAATGAAGTTTGATGCTGAGTTCACAACGTTTCCTCTAGACTTATAAGTAAACATCTGTTAATGCCAACGTTAGCTAAGTTTTGCTCATCATAGCAAAACTTACAAATAGTTCCTTTAATATATAATATCACATTTCCCACATATGTTTCTCACTGCTGGTCAAAGAGAAGAGGACTGTGCCACTTTGCTGTCCTCCAGTCCTCTTCCTCTTCCTCCCCCTCCTCCATTATTGTTTTACCATATTGTTTTATTTATTTTTTGTCTCTCCATCAATTTGCATCAGTGTTATCCTCTGCAGTCAGTAATGCATTAGTTAATTGGCTGCAGATCATGTTCTGAATAGAACAGTGATAATTTGCTGTTTCTCTGATCCAACTGCCCCTCAAAAAAATCCTCTTAAAAAAGAAAAACAGGTGTCAGGAAAGTGGTGATTTATTGCCCTTAAAACTGGGGGGATAATCTGCAGCAGTCAGCAGAACCACAGTCATCAACTACACACCATGCATCTGCCATTAACAGTTCATTTGTCAGCACAGACTCAGATCATCTGAAGACTGAGAATAAACTGTCGGAGTGAAAATAACAGAACACATAAATAAACAGTTTAAGCTTCTGATTAGGCTAGCTGGCTTTAAACTGTATGATGTCATTACTGCTCTGGATATGTATGCCAAGATGAGCACCTTCTGGTTGGAGAACCGGTTGAAGTTTGAGAAGTCGCATGGTGTTAATAGCACCCTGGATATAGAGATCGTTCCAAAGTTTGAGCATAAGGGAGGAGACTCACATCCTTATTGTGGAGGGCTTCCTGCATTACACCTATGGATCTTTGATCGACGTGCTGAACCAATGTTGCTTTATTTCCATCCCATATGCAAAGAGGAGGTGCTCTAGGAGCTAAGTGATTCCAGACCCCCCCGGACTTTTTGATGGGCATGTCTGGGCCATGTATTAGAAACATATGAGCGAATGTTTAAGCTAGGCTTCTTTCAGAATTGTGACTAAGATAAATATTTAAACAATTTAAATTACCTACCACAAACATACTGTATCTTTGGTGTTTATCTGCCAGGGCTCTACTGTGTGAGCATTTTGACCCTAAAAATAGAGTAATGTATTTAGGAGCAGCATGTGTGACTAAAAAGTATTACAAAATTCAGCCCAGGCAGCCTCACGGTGATAAAACAACAGTGACGATTTGGTCACTGCGCTGAACCAGTGTTGTCTATTGAAATCAGGTGATCCAGTCGTCAGTCGTGCTGTGGACCACTGGCTGGGCTGAGAGTGGGAAAGATGATCCGTCTATAAAAGCAGTATCGTGCTGCATTAGCCAGTGAAATATTCATTGTGTGAAGCAATGACTGACTCTGTCCTCAGACACATAGTTTGTAAAGATACACAGGTTCATGAGCATTAGCAAAGCAGTATAGCAAACATTCAGCTGCAGCTTCTCACGTTAGATGGTGCTGAGCATTGCTTTCAGCTTTAGTTTAAGCTTAGAGGCTACATTTCTGAACCATGACCTAAGTATGTGTTCATTATCAACACTGTGACGACTGTCATAATTACATATTTACTAAATAAGTACAGAAAGAAATAATTAAAAACCTACTGTACTTTTTTTCCCCAAAGAAAATCAAATAATTTTGCTAGTTAATGTTTCCTCGTTTCTATTTAATGTGGGAAAGCACCTCATTTGATACATTTTCATTGTGCCCCCAAAGTTCTTTACGCACTCAATTTTTCAACTTGTAGCACAAGTGCAAAAAAGTGAGTGCTGAGTGATGTCTGTTGCAAGTTCCTGTTGCATATCAATTGCCAAAATATTGACCCCACTGATTTATAAACACGCAAAGATTATATATTTATATACGATCATAGTCTGAAGAATAATCATGATTTCATGATTATTATGCATTTATTTATCTAACAAGACTTCTGATCTATTAAATCACATGAGCATTCTTTTGAGATTTTAATGTGTTATTTATTGCTGCCCTTTGAAACAAATAATAGTGACATTCTATACCATGAGTCTGCACAGAGAGCTGAGAGGAGGAACGACTCAAGGACTCTTACAAATCAAAATTCAGGTTTGTTCCACTCTCAAAGGCTTTATCTAATGCATTTTAAAATCTGTAACTTCATGATACTATCAAGCAGCTCAAGGACCCTCTCGCAGAAACTGAGCCCATACAAATTCTCACTGCTCCACTTCTTTTTTCAACACACAGCTTCTTTGTGCATATTATGTTTTGGTCAAGCTTGTGCTCGTACTTGTGACCTGCCCACAAATTTAAGCAACTGACAAATTCTTCTGAAATGTTTTACAGCTGTGGTTCTTGCTCCAAGGTAAACCCAGCATGTTTTACCCCAGCAGAACGGAGTTCTAATTTACTTTGAGTGTTTGTTTTGGCCCTGTTAGACAAATATGTGGGTGCAGTTTGTAGATGTGTTTAATTCAAGTTCATTTTAAGTGGCACTCTCAGTCTGTAACAGATGCACCTGAAAGGATTTTATGTCACTGCAAATCCAGTGACTATGTGCATGTATACCCCAAGACACTCAGATTAGGGGTTAATGGAGTCCTGACATCGCAACTTGATTTCACGACCTGGGACATTATGTGTCTGATCAACAGAGCGACCTCATGATCCTCATGTCATCCAGACGTTTGCACATCTGTGTGATAAACTCACTAACCTAATGTTGCTTTCTGTTATCAACATGCTCTTCATGCTTCCTGATCACTCTTGTTGTCAGTTTCCTCACACCTTCTGATTTCAGACATGTCATCAAACTTCTAATGTACTTCTGCTCCACCAGGATTCAAATAAACTCTGTGCTCAGCACTTTCCTCCAAAATATCTTGCAGCATGGCCCATTTACCAGCCCGTCCAGGGCCTTCACTCCACATGCTTTTGCAATGTAAGGCCTGTTGTCGGAGCCCAGAGGAATCTGTATTGGATGATTTGAGAGCTCTTGAAAGTGTGTGTGTGTGTGTGTGCATGTGTGCGTGTGTGTGTGTGTGTGTGTTGTTTTGACTCAACCTCTAAACAGGCAAACTTTCATTAGCGACACATTCCCAGACAATGCCTGTGATGAAAGAAATGTGTTTTATTACTTTAAGACCTGTGGGGATGCGCGCATGCGCAAAACAGTGGTGACAGATAACGGTTGTTGATATGTGTTTTTGACAAAGCAGTTAACGAGCAGTAAAAAGTTAAGCTCGCGACAGCGTCCGAGTTTCTTCCTTTATAGTATACAGTAAGACTGAATACCCACAACATTACATGGTGTCAGAAGTGGGATCTGGCCAAGAGTAACGATGCCGCAGTTTACTCCACCGAGCGAGTTTAAGTTTGACTGCCCCGCGGAATGGCCGGAGTGGAAACAGAGATTTTCGCGCTTCAGGTTAGCAACGAAGCTGAACAAAGACGACGAGGAGATTCAAGTAAGCTCGCTGATATACGCGATGGGGAGCGAAGCAGAAAAGATATTCAGCTCATTCGTGTTCACGGCAGAAGACCAGAAAAAGGACTATGAACTCATATTAAAGGAGTTTGATGAGTATTTCATCCCTCGACGCAACATCATACATGAAAGAGCATGTTTTTATCAACGGAACCAGCAGGCAGGCGAAACAGCGGAGATGTACATCCGGACACTGTACGAGCTGGCGGAGTACTGTGAGTTTGGGGACAAGCGGGACGAGCATCTCAGAGACCGCTTGGTGGTAGGCATAATAGATAAAGAGCTCTCCCGGCGGTTCCAGCTAATGGCAAACTTGACGTTGGCGCAGGTCATAGAGCAAGTGCGTCAGGCGGAGGAGATAACTAAACAGGTCAGTCTGCAGTCCAACCAACCTCAGGCCAGACCTGCTAACGTTGATTTCGTCAGACAGCCGACAAAAGAAAAAGAGATGGCAGCAGCGTGGGAACACCGGTCCGACGACCCACAATATGGGAGACCATGGGAAATGTGGGAGATGCGGAAAGTCACGGCACTCTGAAGAGAAAAGGTGCCCTGCTCTGCAAAGTAAATGCAACAAATGTCACAGAAAGGGACACTGGGAACGTGAATGCCACTCAAAAGCTGTAAGTGAAATTACTGAAGGAGTGAAACAGATATACTTCCTCGGAGAAGTGGGACGAGAGGATAGCCAGGATAATTGGACTGTTAGCTTAACAATATGTGACAAACCAATAGCCTTTAAAATCGACACAGGGGCTGATGCTACAGTTATTAATGAAAAGATATTTAAAAAGATTAAATCAAAAGTACAACTAGATCCTCCAGACACACACTTCCTAAGCCCAGGAGGCGACATCAGGTGCACTGGAATGTTCCAGACCACCACCAGTTATAAAGAGAGACTGTATACATTCCCAGTGTACGTGATAAAAGGGAAAGGAAACTGCCTACTAAGCCGCCCTGAAGCTGTGGCCATGGGTCTAGTGCGGCGAGTGGACGAGGTCAGTAGTGTTTTCGGCTCAGGTGGACTGCTGAAAACAGAGCCTGTGAAAATCGCCTTAAAAGAGGATGCTCAGTCATATGCAGTGCAGACAGCCAGGCGGATACCTCTGCCACTAGTACCACTGGTAAAGAAAGAACTGCAGCGCATGGAAAATGAGGGCATTATTGAGAGAGTTACTCAGCCGACAGAGTGGTGTGCTGCAATGGTACCGGTACTCAAGCCCAATAAGAGAGAGGTTCGCTGCTGTGCAGACCTCAGGAAGCTGAACAGAGCGGTGAAATGTGAAAAATATGTAATACCCACTGCAGAGGAAATCATGCCAAGGCTGGCCGGATCAAAGGTGTTCACATCATTGGATGCAGCAAGTGGATTTTACCAAATTCTCCTGCATGAGGACAGCAGGAAGTTAACCACCTTTATCACCCCATTTGGGAGATACGCCTTTCGCCGCCTTCCCTTTGGGATAACAAGTGCTCCCGAAATCTTCCAAAGGAAAATGGCAGAGACCTTGACAGGTCTCGAAGGGACAGAAGTGTACATGGATGACATCCTCATACACGGAGAAAATGAGGAAATCCATGACCAGCGCCTAGCAGAGGCATTGAGAGTCATTGAAGCAGCAGGTCTCAAGCTGAATGAGGCAAAATGCAAGTTAAAGCAGAAACAGGTCCGCTTCCTGGGTCACATTATCGATGAGACAGGAGTCCGTCCTGACCCAGAAAAGGTAACGGGGATAGAGAATTTTCCCCAACCTCAGAATGTGACTGAGCTAAAGAGGTTTCTGGGGATGGTCAATTATCTGGCAAAGTATGTAGCAGAGCTGTCCACAGTTGGTCAGCCACTATATGAGCTGCTAAAGATGAAGACAGTGTGGTTATGGGGGCCCGCACAGCAAACAGCATTCAACAAGCTTAAAGCTGCACTAGCCACTGCTCCTGTACTTGTCTTCTATGACGTCACCAAGCCTACTGTAGTCTCAGCGGACGCCAGCAGCTACGGACTAGGTGGCGTCCTGCTTCAGCAACATGGAGACCAATGGAAACCCGTGGGCTACTGCTCCCGACGTCTGAGTGATGCTGAGACAAGGTATGCTCAGATCGAGAAGGAGTGTTTGGCCAGCGTGTGGGCCTGTGAAAGGTTTGAGAAATACCTGTTTGGACTTGATAGCTTCAGACTTATTACTGACCACAAACCTCTCGTACCTCTCATGAACAGTAAAGACTTGGACAATGTCCCCATCAGGTGCCAGAGGTTATTGATGAGGCTAATGCGTTTCAATGCCATAGCTGAATATGCACCTGGGAAAACACTGGCTGTGGCAGATGCTCTGTCCAGAAGCCCAGAGCAGCATTTCGGAGACAGAGCTTCTCATGATGATGTGGCAGCACACATTGATGCTGTAGTGTGCCAGGTGCCAGCCACTCCGCAGAGGATGGAGGAGCTAAAACAGCACACAGCTGATGATCCACAGCTCCAGACGGTCTTGGGCTTTATCAGACATGGATGGCCCGAGTATATTGAAAAAGTGCCTGAGGTAGTGAGAGACTTTTACCAGGTGAGAGGGGAGTTATCTGAGCTAGAGGGCTTAGTCACTAGAGGGTGTCGCATAGTCATTCCCGCTACCATGAGAGAGATTATCTTAGAGAAGATCCATGACGGACATCAGGGACTAGTAAAGTGCAGGGAAAGAGCTAGCCAGTCTGTATGGTGGCCCAAAATGTCAGAACAGATCACTACAAAAGTGCAGCAGTGCACATTCTGTAGAGAAAACAAGAGCACTCAGAGGAAGGAGCCTTTAATGTCAAGTGAGCGGCCTTCCAGGCCATGGCAGAAAGTAGCTATAGATTTATGTGAGTTCAAAAAGCAGAACTACTTGGTGATATCCGACTACTACTCTAGATACTTAGAGATTATACATTTGCCAACAACCACCAGCAGTCAGATAGTGGCCAGACTGAAAGCTACTTTTGCACGTTATGGCATCCCTGAGGTGTTAGTGAGTGATAATGGGCCCCAGCTAGCTTCTGCAGAGATGAGGAAGTTTAGTGAGGATTATGACTTTCTCCATGTGACATCAAGCCCACATTATCCTCAGAGTAATGGTCAGGCAGAGAGGGCTGTCCAGTTAGCTAAGGGGATACTGAGACAGGAAGACCCCTTCCTAGCTCTACTGACATACAGAGCCACACCCTCCTCTTCTACTAGAGCCAGTCCAGCAGAACTGCTAATGGGCAGGAAGATCAGAACAACCTTGCCCACTTTACAGGACAATCTGAGGCCGAACTGGCCGAACGAGAAAGATGTCAGACAAGCTGACGCCTCAGCCAAACAGAAGCAGGCGTTCTACTACAACCGTCGAAACAGGGTGAGGACTCTAAACCCCTTAAACCCAGGGGACCCCGTCCTCACAAAGTTGGATGGACAAAGACAATGGGCTCAGCCAGCTGTTGTCTGCAGCCCTGCTTCCACTCCCAGGTCTTACATAGTGGAAACAGCCACAGGTGAGCAGTACAGGAGAAACAGGCGCCATCTGCTGGCAATACCAAATACACCCGGATCCTTCGATAATAATCCCAGCCAGGTCGCTCCAGACATCAAGACTGAGGCAGCTGCCACTCAGACTCAAGGGACTGTTGTTACTCTCTCTGGCAGAGTGAGCAAGCCGGTTGTCAGGCTGGAGTTGTAACGTTAAGGACTGATTCTTCCTCTGAAAAAAAAAAGGGGGGGAGATGTGAATAGTACTGTTGATGATTTGTTAAGAGTTGAAGGATGATATGGAAATTTTTCAGTAATGTATATTTTGCTAAATATGAGACTGCATTTATACCTGTCATAAGCTAGTCAGAGGACAATGCAAGACAAAGATGGTTATCTTTGATATTTATGTTGTACGTTATAGAAAGTGTTTGGTTGAATGTTAAACAAGATTTTGAAATAATCCTAAAGCTAATATATAAATGAGCACAGTGGTTGTTGTAATGTGAAGTTTAAGTATTCACCGTTAAGAATTAAATTACATTAAGAATCTGTAAGAAACCTTTAGGTGGAACATTCCAGAGGGGGGAGATGTGATGAAAGAAATGTGTTTTATTACTTTAAGACCTGTGGGGATGCGCGCATGCGCAAAACAGTGGTGACAGGTAACGGTTGTTGATATGCGTTTTTGACAAAGCAGTTAACGAGCAGTAAAAAGTTAAGCTCGCGACAGCGTCCGAGTTGGTCCTTTATAGTATACAGTAAGACTGAATACCCACAACATTACAATGCCCACCTAACTTTTTCACACCACCTCATTCTTCAGCAGGCTGGTGTGATGGAGAGGTTGCACCCTTGAAGAATATTTAGTTTGAAACCTAACAAGCATGCATGGTTGTTAATCATAGCACCCACAGAAACACTATGCGAGGTCTTCTCTGGTCTGCTGTGTGGGCTTCTTGTTATCATTATTAATTTTCCAAATTTTATCTTTGTGGGTCTGTGGTGTGCAGGTAAAGGGGGCTACTGCTCTGCTTCTGAGAGCTTCCTGTTCCAATCTAATTCCATCAGTCTCTTTGCAAGGATGGAGTGTAATGTAGCTTCGCAACAACATGTGAGGACTGTAACCCCTGAGGAAAGAGCCTATCTTACACAACAGATAACCAAGCTGCCTCCTCTCTGAGAGCAAGTGTCAGATGCTGTTTAGACGATTACATATTGTAAAGGAGCAAATCAAAACCATTCAGTTTTATAGCTCGATCCAGTAAACATGTCGCTAAATGTTTTAGCAGTGGATGTAGCACATGATACAGCTTTTTTAAAAAACGAAATAGAGTAAATGCATCATCACAAGAATAAAAAGCTCCTCTTGTGAAAACAGATCCGAACTAAACAGAAGGTTCCATATGTAACCCAGGTTCTCTGAGTGGAAAGACTATCTCTCTACCCTACATATTCCATATGTACAGGGACTGACCCCCATGGGGACAGCTGATGTGGATACTCTTTAAGACACATCACCTGTGGTGGCCACTCACTGGTTAGCAACACATGGTTATATAAGCACCACGCATGCGTGGCCTCTGGTAAACCTTGATTGGAATCATCGTGTCAAGACTATCTCTCCCCCCCAACATATTCCACATGTACGGGGACTCTGTAAGACCCACTGTGAGGAAACCAAGTAGACCCCACTGCTCCAGTGGAAGCCTGAGATGACAGAGTTCGAATGAGACGCCTACTGGGGCTGGCCTTCCCGCTGCGTTGTATACCTCTTGGATTGTATACACAACCCAATGAGAGAGTCTTGCCTTGGAGTCTGGTTGCCCAAGGCCGTTAGGTTTGTAGCAGACAAAGGGCTGGTCTGTTGTCTTGTGGACACATGGCTGGCGAATGTACACTGTCAAGACCCTGACAGGGCAAAACAGTGATGTCTCACTCACCCCCACAACACCGTCTTGAGGAGGACAGAAAGGGTGCAGCTCAACAGACAGACCGACATGGGACAGATCTTAGGGTGGAATGCAGGGTTTGGGCGCAGCACCACCCAAGCGTCACCAGGCAAGAAGTGGCAGCATTCCTCATGTATCAAAAGGGCATGAAGCTCTCCCATTCTCTTTGCTGATGTAACCACCAACAAGAATGCCGACTTGAGAGAAAGCTATTTCAGCCCAACTGTTTCCTGTTGCTCGAAAGGCTCATGCGCAAGGCTGGCAACACCAGCTCCAAATCCCATGGGGGGACAGCTGGCCTTCTTTTGGTAGGGAGTAATCCTATGGGCACTTTTATGAAACTGAGCAATAAGGTCACAGCAACTCTCTGCAAGTTTCAGAGGACCAACATGAGCTGCCTTTATGGCTGTCACCATTCCCCTCAAAGTCGAGGGAGACTTGCCCAGCTCCAACATTTCATGGAGGAACTGGAGAATGTCATGGGCCGTGCAGGAGAGGGGGTCCACCTGTCTCAAGTTGCACGCATGATTGAAACACTCCCCAACCATAGGAATATGCTGCCCTTGTTGATGGAGCCTGGGCTCACTGCAGAGTGCATACCACAGGCCAATCCTATGGCTAGGAACTCGGTCCTCTCAGGGGCCAGTCCCAAAGCCTGAGCCCATGGGGAAAGGGATGAAAAAGTGTCCCGTGAGGAGGTCCTGCAGAACAGGGAGCTCCCAGGGCAGTCCTCGAAAGACATACATAACCCCTCCTCCTCCTCCAGGGAGTCGTTTCCCTGAAGGCATAGAGATCAGCTATGGCAGTACCAAAGCGGTCCCAGATCTGGTGTACAACCTCTGGATGCAGCCCCATTCTCCGGGGAGAGCCCCTGAAGGTTCATCTGACCCGGCACATGCATCATTCTCAGGGACTTGAACTGTGGGTTTTCCCAGTCCCATATTGTCCGTTCCAATCTGCAAAGACGAGGGGAGCCCAGACCCCCCTGTCTGTTTACAAAGGCTGCTGCCACTGTACTGTCAGTCCTCACCAGCTCGTGGCGATCCCTCAGCTCTGGCTGGAAGTGCATGCTCTTCCTCCTGTTGAGGCACAGGCCCAGGTGCTCTAAGTGCTGGAGGAGCTGGGCCACATTGTTGTGACATTGCTCCTCTAAGCGGGCACACACCAGCCAGTCTTCTAGGTAATTGATGATGTGAAGACCTTTCCATCAAAGGGTCCAAGGACTGCATCCATGCACCTTGTGAATGTGCGAGGGGCTAGTGATATCAAAGCTATATTTTCAGCTTCTCCCATCCACCATGGGATGTTTTACATGAGCGCAGCATGATGATGCTAAGCTAATAGTGAACTGTTATGAACAAGCTAAAAGGAAAAACTGTGTGTATACTGCTGTTTCATTTGACACAAACCTTTGTAAACTTATAACTACAGATTAAAGCTGAGCAGAACCCACAATTATTCATATTTAAAAGTTAAAGTAGCACCCACTTCCCTAAATTCCCAAGGTGGAGGAATGATGTGCTCAGACCATAGTGGTCCTTTTTTTTAAAGGAACATCTGGATTTTTAGTTTGGCTCTAGTTTTTACAAGATACGAGACCAGTATCATACTCAAACTGTCAAACAATCCATTTACTGTGCAAAGGTTGTGTCATACATTGGTGGCATGTTGAGACTGCAATCAAAAATAAAATTTTGTGCTAGATTGCATTATTAACATTACCCAAAAAATGTGCATTTGTCAGCAGTACCTGCAGATGTAGTCAAAGCCAGTAGTAGCCCCGGGCGAGCGGAATGAAGGGTGATCAAGAAACTGACAGGACTCTGTTCTTAATAGTATCTACTAATTCTCCCTAAGGCAAATCTGCAAAAGATTTTGTTGTACATTCTTTGTTGAGTTGAACTCCAACATTTCAACTGAATTTGAACATCAAATTGAATATTAGAAACCTTTAGCAAGCTCTGTCTTACCAACTGTGTCATCCTTCTTTCACCACCCTACCCCCCCACCCCACCCCCACCCCACCCAAACCCACATCGCTTACCTGCTGTGTGGGTATAAATGTGCGTGACGATTAAGTAAGGCTGGACCCAAATGCAGACGAAACACAAATGCTGAAGGTGGAATGAAATGACTACTTACAAAAAACACAAGGAGCACAGGAGTAAGGGACACAAGGAAACATCAAAAATCCAAACAGAAATTCCACAGGGGTAAAACTGAACTGAACAGGAAGCCAAAGCACGGAACAGGAAGCCTAAGCATGAGGTTTCACTGGGGACGTGACCAGGTAGCAGAAGCACAAAGTAACACGGGACTTGAACAGACAAACTGACCCCAACAAAGGGGAGCACAGAGACTAAATAGACACAAAGGAGGCAAGGGTGATTGAACACAGGTGAAACACATTAGGGCGGGGCAGACAATCAATTCAGAGGGAAACAGGACTAAGACAGGATGTAAAAACATCATTACAAACAAGGAAAATAACTACAAAATAAAACAGGAAAAGACAGTGACAAAAGTCCAAACAAAATCTCAAACATAAAATGTCCACCATGGCAAACCATGACAATTTGTCTAAATGTCTCTTAAACACAAGTCTTGCTCATTGTACTGAAGCTGCCTCAAACCCATTGTACATTTGTAATTTACTTTGTTTGTTACCGTACAGAGAGAACAACATGTACACTTTATTATGAATTTTTTATGATGAAATCAGACAGAGACAGAGTGCATTTTTGCCTAGGTGCCCAGCAAAGTGAATTTGAGTGTGTTGCTTTGTGGAATAGTCAAACAGCCATTTTGCTTTTAAATGATAAATGGTGCCTAGGGAAAACAGCCATAATAGCACAGCAGCATATTCTAGAGGCATTACTTACATATGTTGATAGCTTAAGTGATGTAATCAGAGAACTATTGATTCATATGGTACTTTTATAGCTTCATGTGGGCTGCAGTGGCCTAATACTAACTTAAGAGGTGGATATAATGTCATTGTATGTCCCATTGAGGCCAAACAGTCCCGGATATGGATGCTGCCATCTTGCGCTGGGGGCGTTGTTTGGAGCCGGAGTCTGGGGCGTAGTGATTGGCTGATGGTCCCATTCCATACTCTCTCCTGACCCAATTGCAACACAATCACAGATGTCAATAATGATGTAAGACACCTGTTTGATAGCATAAAATAACTAATTAAAGGCAAAATTACCACTTTAGTGCGATAAGAACTACCTAAAATGAAAAATTTATTTTACGTGTTCTTCTTTTTTTGGTTAGTTCCTTCTCATTTCTGCCGTATTGAAGGTTACCAAGAGCACAGTGGCTTCCATCATTCTTAAATGGAAGAAGTGTTGATCAACCACGACTTTTCTAGAGCTGGACCTGGACACTCTGGCTGAGCTCCCGAGATCCTGTGTGGAGATGGAGAAACTTCCAGAAGGACAACCATCACTGCAGCTCTCCATTGATCTGTATGTCAGTGTCCAGATGAAGCCTCTCCTCAGTGACAGTTTGTAAAAAAAAAAAAGCAGCTAAAGGACTCTGAGACTGAGAGAAACCAGATTCTCTGGTCTGGTGAAACCAGGACTGAACTGTCTGGTCTCAGTCATGTCTCGAGAAAACCAGGCATGGCTCATCCCCTGAACATCATCCCAATGGTGAAGCATGGTGGAGGCAGCATCAGGCTGTTGGGGGACAGGGAGACTGGTCAGGGCTGAGGGGAAGCTGAGTGGAGGAAAGTACAGAGATATCCTTAATGAAAACCTGGTCCAGGACCTCAGACTGGTAAATGTCCTTGAGCTCAGCCAGAGTCCTGACTTGAACCCAATCAAGCATCAGGAGAGACCTGAAAATGTGTGTCCACAGATGGTCCCCATCCAACCTGACAGGTTCTGAGAAAAGTGTCTGAATACTTATGTCAATGTGATAATTCAGTTTCCTCTTTTTAATACATTTTTGGTTTCATCATTAAGGTAGTGTAGATTGGTGAGGGAAAATATTCATTTAAACACATTTATCATAAGACTGGAACATAAAATGTGGAAAAAGTGAAGGGGTCTGAATATAATTCACAATGATAATTGAAATGTGAAGCAGTCAGGCTTCTATGAAAACTAACTTAAATCTATTTCAAACATCAAATATAAAGACAAACATAAAATGTATTACACAATGGTGTTATGAAAGACTTGGGCAGTCGCTGGTTGAATAGGACAGGAGAGTTAGATGCTTGGTTCTCACTGCGACTGTTATCATTCTACCAGCCCCTTGGCTCACACTTCAGAAGACACAGATCATAAAAATGACTTCCTACTTTGTGCAAGATTTTCTTTTATGAGGCTTTTGGCTGCGTTAGAAGTAAATATCCTTAATGCCTGGTGAAAAAGAAGCGGGTATACACCGCTCGCCACACCGCTGCTCACTTTTAGAGCTTTATGTTTGCTCTGCAGAGGCTAAATTAGTTTTTCAGCGTACAGTTTCAGTTTGGGGTAAACCAACATCCCTCTTGTCTCTCCGTCTGACTTTCTCTTCTCTTCGTGTTGCCGTCCTACAAATTTTCCACCCAGTTCCACAAAGAATCCTCAAAGTGGGTTAAAGAATGAGAAAAAAACAACAAACAAAAGAAACATTCACACACTCAATCTTGATGGCAAGGAAAGTGTATGCTGAGCAATCTCAGTTCTCTGTAGCGCCACACTGGGCATTAACCCCAGGGGAAGGAAGAAGAAATGGAAGAGGGGATTCAGCTCTTGAGTAGGACTGGGCATGCATGATATGGCGCAGTAAAACAGCAGAAATGTAAACAGGCCTGGGCTGTCATTACAGGCAGTGTTTCTTGTCAGAGACAGCACAAGGATAGATGGTAATAGGCCAAAGAGAGGTTGGTTTGGATCAGATAACATAAAGCAGCTGATTGCCCCCTTGCCATTGAAAATACCCACTTTATCTTTTCCCTTTTTTTTCTCCGTGGAGAGCCCTTGCCACTGCCTTTACAAACAGAATCCACACAGTCATCTCTCAAGAAGATAATGTATTTATTGTGTATTATTTCTCCTCTTTCTGCCCACCGTTGTTCCCCGTCATCCCTCTCTCTATCCTCCAGCTCCTGGAGTGCCTGTCAGATATAGATCACACCTCTCATTGTTTTTCCTCAGCACCCTGCAGTGATAGCTCGCCAGGTGAATGCAGGGTGTGAGTGCAAATCTTCTGGCTTTCTCTCTTGATGTTGACTGAGAGTCCCAGAGAGTCAGCAGAGTAAGAGAAAGAGTAAATAAAGAAATGTATAAGATGAATATAAGAGGTGTATGTATGAATGACAGGGTGTGATTCTGTTAGTGGTGGTAGCTGACTGTGGGGGTGGGTTTTTAAATTATTAGATAATACTGTATTTACTTTTCCTTTTTTTAACAGACATTTATGATCTCAACTGGATGAACTGCTATAGCTAGTTCTGTAATTGTTACATATCTAATTCTACTATTAACAGCTGTTTACTTGCAAGTCAAGTCTAGAAGAATCATTGTAAGTTCAAACTTCATTCCTTTACTCACCAACAGCTGTCTCCATAGGGGGAAACAAACACTAGTGTTAACTCTTGTCTCTATCTGTCTGTTCTTCTACTGAAGTTAGTATGCTAACTAGGCCTACATAATATGAGGAAAATTGTTTGTTGTTTGATAACATTATTCAATATTGCGATGATGATGTGACTTGCGATAAGTAAACAAATATTGAATATACAGTTTTGCTCAGTGAAGCTGAATCAAGAACACAGACAAAGGTCACTATCAGTCACCTCCGTCCTCTCTCTGCTGCAGTTAACGCTGCTAAGAGGGGGGTCTGCTGTCTCAGGCTTAAGTTTAACAAAGGTTTGTGTCAAATGAAACTGTAGTTTTCCTTTTAGCTTGCTCAACAGTTGACTATTAGCTTAACGTTAGCGTGCAGTGGTTGTGTAAAACAAACTGTGGTGGGTGGGAGGAGCTGAAAATTGAACTTTTCTACATGTTTAAATCTTGTTGAATAGGTGGTGTGATGAAGGACACTAATTGCTTTTTTACTTGCGAAGGTTGTGATGTCACTCACAGAGCTACAACCGTAGTTGTTGTCATCTCCAGTAAAAAGTTCACTTCTCAGTGGTCTCCACTGCCGCCTCTGTGCTGTCCGCTGTGTGTGTTTGAGAGAATGTAAAAGCCTTAGTAGAGAAATAATGACTTTTTTTCTTCAGAGCATTTTACTTTAGTGGACTTGTGGTGGTGTCTAATCTACTATAGGTGTTGTAATTGTGGCACCTGTAAGGGGTTAATGTTTTACAACATGTGCTAAAATACATTCATTTCATCGTATGGTTATTTAGTGTTAAAAACAGTGTTTTTCTGGGGTTAAAAGGTCAAGTTCATGGACTGCACCCGCCTGCAGGTGGCAGTAGTTTGTTTATGGAACGTAGCCACAGGCCATAGCACGTAGAAGTGGACATGTATGTTAGTGGTAGTCAGAGCCCGGACGAAGTGTTGACGCAGGTGCCCGGTGCTACTGTATTGCTACTCTTGCCATTTTGCTGAGTTCGCCAGTGAAGTCAATAAACAAACATTCTTCTACACCACGAGTGTCGTCCGTGTGAGTGGTGTAACAATTTGGAGGTTCCACCGAGATCTATATTGCTTCACGACGGAGAACTCCCAGGCTTTGAAGGAAAAAAACAGGGTAAAATACCGGTGTGTGAGAGCAGTTACTTCGGTTAGCTGGCGGCTAACAGTGAAAGTGAAGCTAGTACGACACCGTCCCGTTTTATAGTTTTTTTTGAAGTGCAAAGTGTTAGCAAAACAAGATGACGGAGCACCAAGAAGAGTATCTGCTAGAAATTGAAAAAAGTTACTCAAACTGACTGTGAAAGAACTTCACCGAGTATTTGAGTGCTGTGCAATTGCACGCAAAGACCATGAAGAAATAAAAGGCAAAACTCGTCGTGCACTTGTTAAGCATGTCATAAAGTTTTGTGAACGTGATGAGTTGCTGGACAGGGAGGACGAAGGTATATCTGTGCTTTTGGAATTGAACAACACACTAGAAGCACTGCTTGAGGGACGACTGCAGACTGACGCCACGGGATCAGCGCCACTCGTTTCTTTACCTGCGGTCAGCGAGGGGGAAGCGGGTGCGGCTCAGACAGCGGACCCGACGTCGGAGGCGGCCCAAGCAGCAGACATCACGTCGGGTGAACACAGAGACAGCACACTGCGTCAGTCGTCGCTGCAGGGACAGGCGGTATGGGACAACGGAACACCTAGCAGCTGCTGTGCTTCTTACACCCATGGTGGTTTCCGGAAAGACTTCTGAATTAATGGACATGTTGGTGAGTCAAACTCCAAAGATACTCTGAGCTTAAGCAGCCTTGAGCACCAGATTGAAAGTGGCTTGAGAAAGGGATATCCTGATATGGAAATTGTGGAGGCAGTGATACGTTCTGTGAGCGCTGGATTGAAATTAAGGAGCTACTTGGAGGGAAAAACAGATCTCACTCTTGCCACTCTGAGACAAATCTTAAGGGCTCACTATGCAGAAAAAGATGCAACAGTATTGTACCAACAACTGACTTGATCTACGCCAAAAAGTCCTGTTTGCATCTGAGCGCACCCAGTCTGGCCTGAAATACCACAAAGAGTTAGTCCAGAGTCAGTGCTTTCAGTCTATCATGACAGGCTTGTCAAATGATAACATAAAAGCAGAGATGAGAATGTATTTACAAGATGAAAAGAGTAGTGATGAACAGCTGCTACAAAAAATGTAGATTGCTCAGTATAATGAAAATGAGCGGGTACAAAAGATTAAAGTCACAAACAAGGCCGTTCACAGGGCAAGTCTGAAGCTAGTGGAAGCAAGTGAGGAAGAGAACAACCTTCTAACAACTGCACCCTCAGCTAAACCTACCAAACCAACCAAAGAAAACTCCCTGTTTACAAAAATAGAGGACAGCAACACAGCTATCAGGGAGCTCACAGGCCAAGTAGCATTGCTAGTACCATTTGCCCAACATGAGAGGAAAACTACTGATGATTATCAGACAAAGCAACCCGCTAATGCTGTTAAAAGACCCAAGAGACGTTGTGTAGCATGTCAACAGGACGGGATTGACTGTAACCACTGCTTTAAATGTGGAAGTGCCACACACTGGGCTAAGGGGTGCAGAGTAGGAGAGAAACAGAAACCGCAGGGATGCGCCACCACCTCTAACCCAAAGTCCCAGAATGACACAAATTTGGATGTGAACTCACCACTAGAACTTACAAATGCTAAGCGGGGGGCAACAAAACGTCAACCTAATCTTCACCCTCAAGCACCTGCAGAGCCAAGAACGAAACGTAAAGACAAACCCTCTCAGTCACATAAGCCGCTCACAAAACGCAAACGAGTTGCACAGTTGGTAGGCAAAAAGTGTCTTGTCTGGTTCAAGTTGAACAACACAAAGACTCAAGCCCTGTGGGACACCGGAGCACAAGTGTCCATAATGAGTAATGCATGGAAGTCCGACAACCTACCTGATACAAAAATACGTCCTATCAGTGACCTGCTAAGTGAGGATGAACTGTTAGACTTGAGAGCAGCCAATGGCTCAGAAATCCCGTTTGAGGGGTGGGTTGAAGTTAACCTCAGCCTGTACGATCCAAAAACCAAAACATCAGGGTCTGATGAGATACTAGTTCCAGTACTAGTGAGCACGACATAGTCCAAAGGCCCATAATAGGGCCGTAATAGCATCAGCTGTCCTGTCAAAACCGACCTCAAACCAAACACTGAAGTGCTTTTTGAACCTGAGGAGAACCTGTCATTGGATGAAAAACTCAAAATAACAGGCCAGCTGGTCAACATATCCTGCTCCTCCCGTAGAGTGAACTAATATGTGGAAAACACCATGCATCATGACATCACAATCCCAGCTAAAACTGTGTTAGGGAGCATCCAGAGAATAACAGACTGTTATCTGGTGTCCCCAGAGGAACACCAGATTAATGCTGTGGTAATTGAAAACTCCCAGGCTCCACCTAACTCAACAACTGAAAAGTCTCAGGGTGAGCCTCAAGACAAATTGTGGGATCCACCTGTAAATCTGGATCACTTAAGCTGCGAACAAAAAGTAATGGTCAAACGAATGCTAAGGGAGGAATCCAGTACATTTGCCAGGCACAAAGATGAGGTTGGCAACATAAAAAATTTGAAAATGGACATTAAGCTAACTGATGACGTTCCAGTAGTCAAAACATACAATGCCGTACCTCGACCATTGTATGATGAGGTGAAGTGTCACATACAGGACTTGCTGAACAAAGGCTTCATCCATAAATTCAACTCCCCATATATGTCGTCAGTCGTGTGCGTGAGGAAGCGAGACGGGAGCCTAAGACTTTATATTGACTACAGGGGGCTCAATAAAAAGACAATTCCAGACAGGCATCCTATACCACGCATTCAGGAGATACTTGACGGTCTTGGCAGGTACGCCTGGTTCACTGTACTAGACCAAGGCAAAGCTTACCATCAGGGTAGCATCAGTGAGGACTCCAGGAAATTTACAGCCTTCACAACCCCATGGGGACTCTATGAATGGAACAGGATCCCATTTGGCCTCACAAATGCACCCTCAGCCTTCCAGCGTAGTATGAAGGAGAACCTGGAAGATCTCAGAGACAAAATATGTCTCTGAGATCTTAGACGATGTTTTAGTCTACAGCAAGACATTTGAACAGCATGTGGAGGATGTGAGATCAGTTCTCAAGTGTCAGCAAGCCTGGGGAGTTAAGCTGAGGCCAGACAAATGTGACCTGTTTAAAAATGAGGGAAAAGTGATCTCAGCTGATGGCTACAAAATGGACAATAAAGAAATAGCTGCAGTGCAGGCACTGAAAACACAACCACCCACAAACATTAAAGAGCTGCGTAAACTTCTTGGTTTCCTGGGGTACTACAGAAGTTATGTGCAAGACTTTTCACGTCATGCTAAATGCTTGTATGACCTGCTCTCTGCAGACGCAGCCCCAAATCCTAAGCCGAAGTCCAACACTCAGTCAACAAAGGTAGGACAGCTTCCCCCACACCAGAAAATGGTGTGGACTGATACTCACCAGAAAGCTTTGGACCATCTAGTCGATGTCCTAACAAACCCACCTGTAATGGCTTATCCGAGGTTTGAAGACCCAATCATTCTGCACATTGACGCCTCTGAGGAGGGTCTTGGGGCCGTATTACATCAGAGACAGGAAGGGAAGCTCAGAGTAATCGCGTACAGCTCACGTACACTGACACCAGCAGAAAAAAACTATAGATTACATTCAGGGAAGCTAGAGTTTTTAGTGCTTAAGTGGGCGGTCACAGACAGGTTTAGAGACTATTTGTTCTGCGCTCCCTCTGTGACAGTATATAGTGATAACAATCCTGTAACTTATGTCTTAAGTACAGCTAAACTGAATGCGACTGGACATCGCTGGGTGTCTGAGCTGGCTGATTTCAACATAACCCTGAAATATCGCCCAGGAAAAACCAACCACGGATGCAGACTTTCTATCCCGCACACCGGTGTGCATGGACTCCTTTATGAGTGAGTGCACAGAGCATTGTCCACCCGAAGTGCTGGGTGCAATATTTAGTGCAGTTGAAACGTAACAGCAGTGTGAAGTGCACTGGATCTCAGCTATTAGCTGTAGCCCACATGTTCAAGAAATGGCTACAGATAACCAGCTAGATATAAAAGTAGCCCAACATGAGTTATTGCAAGCACATTTGCAAGACCCTGCCATATCCCATGTCCTTGAACTGAAAAAGTTGGTTGAGAGGCCAGAAAAACGGTTCGTGCTGATGAAAACAGCAAAAGTCAAACAATTGCTTCATGAATGGAAAAGACTTTATGTGTCTCAAGATGGTCTGTTGAAACGCAAAACTGCAACCTGTACTCAAATCGTGCTCCCTGATCAGTACAAAGAACTGGTGTACAAGTACCTTCACTGTGAGATGGGTCACTTGGGGGTGGAACGGGTGTTACACCTTGCTAGAAACAAATTTTATTGACCTGGGATGCAGAAAGACATTACATTTTTCATAAATCAAGTATGTAAATGCAACATTCAGAAAAAACCTGCAGCGCAAAGCAGAGCACCCATGTGTCATGTACCCGCAACAGCACCATTTGAGATGGTTTCTATAGACTATCTTCACCTTGAAAAAAGCAGGGGAGGGTATGAGTATATTTTAGTGGTCATGGACAACTTAACTAAATTTGCACAAGCCTACCCAACCCGTAACAAGTCAGGCAAAACGGCAGCAGAAGATTTTCAATGATTTTGCCTTGAAATGTGGCTTTCCTGCAAAACTACACCACGATCAAGGCAAAGAATTTGAAAACCAGTTGTTCAGACAATTACAAAAGATCAATGGCATTGCAAACTCAAAAACAACTCCGTACCATCCACAAGGGAACCCAGTGGAACGATTTAATCGTACCTTGTTATCGATGCTGAGTACCTTGGATGAGGAGAAAAAGGGAAATTGGAGTGACTATGTGAGTAAAGTGGTACATGCATACAACTGCACAACCAGAGAAGCAACCGGTTATTCTCCTTTCTATTTGCTTTTTGGAAGGAAGCCCTGTTTGCCTATTGATCTAATCTTTGGGATAAATGAGGAGGAAGGATATACCTCACACCAGGAATATGCTCAAAAATGGCAACAACAAATGAAGGAAGCATATGACATTGCATCCAAAACTATCAAAAAGACTACAGCAAGAGGAAAGATAAACTATGACCAAAAGTGGCAAAGCTCAGTGCTTTTTCCAGGTGACAGGGTTCTTGAAAGGAATATATCAGAGCGTGGAGGCCCTGGAAAGTTGCGCTCATACTGGGAAGAGCAAATACACATTGTTGTCTCTCAAAAAGGGGAAAACAGCCTGGTGTATGAGGTAAAACCCCAACGAGGCACAGGGAGGGGCAGAATCCTCCACCGGAACATGTTGATGCCCTGCCATGCTTTGCCACTGGAGAAACCAGCTCAATGCTTTGTAGGAGGACAAAAACCCCACAGTCAACAAAGAAAGAGACAAATTGAAACAAAAACACAGCAAAGATCGGCTGACTCGGAGAGTTCAGATGAGGAAGAACATTACTGGGCTCACATGCTAAGACACCACCACCATTCTCAGGAGCCAGATGTTGCACTTCCAGTCACTCCTGAGGTTGTGCATCAGCCTGGGCCTGGTGCTGAAATGGAAAGGTCCACAGTGGAGACTCCTCTCCAAAGGGTTATGGACAATTATACCTGTGAAAATGACACTCAAATGATTGTGGACAATGACACCCCTGGAAGTGACACTCAGGAGATAACACAGACTGTTCCGTCGGCAGACCTTCCTAGAAATCAGGAACCAGAACTGTCTGAAACACAGCCTCGCAGGTCATAGAGAGACCACCGACCTAGAGAGACACTTACTTAGGTCAACCTGTTCATCGTGTGGTTCACAGTAGCCCACTGTTTGTGAATACACTGGGACCAGTATATGGACAATATGGCATGCCCTGGGCATCTCCACAGATGTGGGGAACACATTTGGTTCAAGTTCCTGTAGGATATTACTGAAAGACTGTCAATATACCTGATATGGACTGTTACAGATAATTTTGTGAAATGTGAACACAGTAACAGAGACTGATGGTGAATTGAATAGTTACTGTCTGGTATATGTGACATGGGACAATAAGAACTAAAAGAAAGAAGAAAACACCTGAGTTTTGTTATGCACCTTTTTTATTTGTAGGTATATACTCACCTGGTTAGACTAAGTTGATAAGGTGGTTTAATGCTATTACATGGTTTATATACATGGAGAGCAGTTTAAATCATATGCTAAATGGTTAAAATTGAGCCATGGCTTTGGAACAATGTATAGGGAAAGTTTTTGTTGCTTGTCAAAAGTCTCCGGAGAAGATAGTGAAGTGATAAAATGATTTTTGGTTTCAGAAGGATTGTGTACGATATTATGGTAACAACTGCTCATTATTATGCTACAAGAGTTTTAATGCTATAGTATTATTTTAGAGCAGAGTGTGTGATGAGATCACATGGTATAATAGTAATGTACTGTAAAAGTTAAACCTATTGAAATACACTTAAAACCCTTTACTTGTTTCTAACTTTCAAAAGAAAGCCAGCGCCATTGACCAAATGTTTTGACTGAAAGCATATGTTCTATAGTATGTTTATGTGTTGAATATAAGGTTATCATTCAGTCCATACTGTACTACAGATAAATGAGTGCTAATGTTGAGGACAACATTCATGTTGCAGGGGAGGAATGTGGCACCTGTAAGGAGTTAATGTTTTATAACGTGCTAAAATACATTCATTTCATCGTATGGTTATTTAGTGTTAAAAACTGTGTTTTTCTGGGGTTAAAAGGTCAAGTTCATGGACTGCACCCGCCAGCAGGTGGCAGTAGTTTGTTTATGGAACGTAGAAAACAGGCCACAGCACGTAGAAGTTGACATGTATGTTAGTGGTAGTCAGAGCCTGGACGAAGTTTTGACGCAGGTGCCCGGTGCTGCTGTATTGCTACTCTTGCCATTTTGCTGAGTTTTCGCCGGTGAAGTCAATAAACGAACATTCTTCTACACCACGAGTGTCGTCTGTGTGAGTGGTGTAACATAATTCCTCAATTAAACATAAAGAAAGATGGGCTTATGACTGTCTACAGCAGTAGAAGCACAGTTCTCTGCTGTCCTGACCTTTCAATTGATGTAAATATTTGCTGGTGTTCTCATATGTTCTACTGTAATTACCTACTTTCATTTTTCTGAGAGGCATGTTTATATCTACACGTATATGCTATTCTTTTCTGCTGCGATAACCTACTTTGCACATGGGTATCATTAGAGTTTAACTTCATCTAATTTACAGGGATTTAAATTTATCTGCCTTTCAGTGAAGCAAACAATAGGAAAAACACATTATTCCCACTTGATTCATTGTTTTAGTTTCTTTCTTTTGAGTGCATTTATTAAAGTAGGTAGATGGTTTTTCGACGAGTTACTTTACAGAAGTGTTTGTGGCTCACCTAAAAGTTCAAAGGTCAACTCCATTGTGACATCATAGTGTTCTGAAAAAACATTCAACACTGAAAGTCAGGAAAGGGAGATTGTGACCAAATTTCCTGATGCTTGACTGGTTGGTGGAAGGAACAACCATGAGGTTGTGAATCTAGTTGCTCCATAGTTTCAAGACATGTTAAAGAAACTATTTTGTTTCAATCCATAACCTGGTCTTTAGGCCTTCTCTGTCTCCAAACCCAGGCTGAGATGACCCTGATGACATCATCTGATCCATGGACACATCACAGCAGTAGCCATGCTGCTTGTTGGACAGGTGATCTCTGGGAATTGCAATGCAGAAACACCACCACAGTGGGGTTAGGAGATGATAACTTCTACCTCACTTCTTTTAGTTTAAGTTCAGAAGGGGTGTAAGATAGCAGAGATTCTGCCTAATTAGTGGCACACTTTCATTAATTACTCCCCAAAGTCCAACGTGGATTAGCGTGTATTGGAGTTTCTCAGAGCCCTCTGGTTTTGTCAGTGTTTTGACTTTAAACTGGGTTCAGATCCGCGCTCCATTTGAAGTGTGGATTTTGAATCCAGGGAGGGGGGAGCTGCTGTTCTTTGGGGAGCTGTGAGACTCTGCGATTCATCTCCTAACCCTTATCCACCCAGAGATTTTGACGCTACCAACTTGTAGAGGAGCTGAAAAACTCCCTGTATGGAGTGTAACACCTTCTTAAACATGAATTGATTTTCTTTGGGCCCAGGGGCGGTTGTTTTGGAAGACATGTTGAACTGCCTCTCTCAAACTTTTTCCAACTCATCAATCTCCTGCCTCAAAGTGGTTGTGGGGGTCAGAATGCAGTAAAACTGCTTCTACTTTCCACACAGCCAGATGTGAAACTATCCAGCAGTATTAACAGAGCTGTAATAGGACACTAGACAGAGAGGAGGGTGAGGAACATGACATGAGAAGACATGAAAAGAAGCATTTAAAGGATCATTTACCGTAGAGAGCTCTATCTCTGTCTCTGACTGTGAATGGATGCCCCGAGGCTGGCATTTGAGCAGGCGGATAAGATGGTGTATCCAATGAGCTCTCTGCTAAACTGTAGAATGAGGTTTAGGATCTTGTTTAGAGGGAGCAGCCCCTCTCATCCTTTTTGCCTTTCTTTATCCTCTTCCATCCACCCATCCATGCAGTCATCCATCTGTCCATCCACTGCTGTCTCAGTGTCCCCCTGCAGAGTGGGGGAGAGAGATTGGCTTTCCAGCACACATATACCACGAGACAGACACTCACACATACTGTTGTTTTTGTTATTGAAAAGCATCACCAGGGACTTTGTGAGAATGTTGCAGCCAGAAGAAGTAAAGCACAGAACAGCAGCGATTTGTTTCTTTGGAGGAGGAATTTCACATCAACCTGGTGTTCATTAAGTACCCAAAGTCTTGTCGAGCCGGAGTTGTTCATTTAGGGGGAGCAGCATAATGCCTCACCCCTCCAACCTGTCATGCTTTTGCTGAAGCTATTACTGGTTTCTGCAGAGAAGATGCCATAATGCCAGACTCTCCAGACCAACATGTCATTGGTTGATTTGGCAGTGAATGAATATTGAATACAGATATTGATGTTTTCTGGGCCACAGTCCGGCCACATGCTCCCGAGACCCTGTTTAAAGACAGAGCTAAAGACAAAGTGAGATGTGAAAAGTTCTGAAGCTTGGAAAGTGTCAAAAGATACAAGGGCAGGTTTGGACTATTTCCATGATCAGGAACTGAATCCTTCCACTACAGCTGAAACATGTATCTGAACAAAGCTCCTTTTTTCTAGTGTCAGATCAATACTACATATCTGCCATTAGAGGACTTGTATGAGCTTAAAGGGAGAACTGCAATAACCATCATTTTTCCGTGTAAACTCAAGTGGTTGTCAAGCTATATGCAGAGGTAGGAACTTGGTGAGGATTGCATTGTGGGAGAAGAGTGGAGCTCTGCTAGAGATCAGTACGTTTACAAATGTTAAATTTCCATTATGTTGTTATATCTGTCCTGTGCTGCACTGTCAGCAACCACAAGATCAGAGCTGATCCATGTGTGAATAACTCAAATGTTTCCAGCAAGAACAGCATGAGAGAAGCTCTTGCCTTGAAGTGCTTTTGCCTACAGCTCTTGAAAGAATTTAATTTACCTTTGCACTCATTAAGAACATTTTAAAAAGATATTTCAAGCTTTGTCAAAATTTGATGCCTATCTTAACTTTCTTGCTAACAGTTCAGTGAGCGATTGAGAAGTGTTATGCCAGTGGTGGCTAATGTAGCCTAGATCAGTGATCAGCAACTGGCGGCCCATGGGCCAAAACTGGCCCACCAGCAATAATACCTGGCATTCCCACATTTATCTATAATGTCTAAATAGCAATAGAATTTACCCTCACGTGATTTAGCAATCTTGCCTATGAAAAAAGATAAAAGCATGAGTAGGTTTTTTGGTAGCAATGCTTTATTTCAAGCTATTGTGAGCTTTTAGATATAGATAGATAGATAGATAGATATGTTGTGGAGAAGGTGGTTGGTACTGTTCAAGATGGTCTCCATCTTACATTGCATGTGTCTCTCAACAACAGTCCTGAGTGAGTCCAGACTCCTGCCAAGCACAGATCCAACTTTTTTGGACCAGCTTATCCAGTCTCCTTGTCTCCTCAGACATGCTGCTGCCCCAGCAGACTGCAGCATAAAAAGGACACTGGCTACCACTGACTGTGACAAAAACATGTGCAGCCTTTCACTGCAGTGTCCGCCATATACAGGGTGATTGACAGATTGAACTAATTGGCCTTGTCTACATCACCTGATCATGCCTGGCTGTTCTTCTCTTTATAGCCAGTGATGGTCCTCATCCCCTTCCACGACCTTTAGTGTTGTGCTGCAACTTCCTCTTTACTTTCCCTTTGCAGTCCTCCTTTGCCTGCTTTAATCTGCTCTTCAGTTCATGTTGCACAGACTTGAGCTTCTTTCTGTCTCCATCCCTGAAGGCCTCCTTTTTCTGGTAAACCCTGGTGATTCAGGGTTTGTTGTTTGGAAAGCAGTGTACAGTATTACGTACTTGGTGTCCATACAGAAGTTAATGTAGTCTGTGGTACATTCAACCATTCTATCAAGGTCAGTGTCCTTTTCCTGTAGCTCCAACAGTACATTCCAATCTGTGTACTCAAAACAGTCCTTTAGACACTCATTGGCCTCTGGGATTTATTTATTTTGAAAAGTTTTGATAAGAAGTTCCAAAGATTCTGTTGCTTGCTTCATTGACTAAAAACACCAGACGTGTGATGTGTGATATAATAGAATAACACCAGTTCAGTAAACCAGTCAAACATATAATAAGTGACTGTGGGTCTCCACATGTGAACAGTAACAAAATAAATGAACACTTGCATCAATCAATTTCTTATATTTGCCTTTCATTATGTTCTGGTCGCCATTGCCTCATTGATTAGAAAAAAAATTGGTCCAAGGCCAAACTTGCTGACCCCCTGACCTAGATCCTAGCTTTTAGCAGAGTGTTAAAGGTTGTTCAGTTTGGAGACTGGTTGTCATTGTTGTATCACTGCTGTAATAATGAAGTTAAAACCATCCCTGTGTGTGATGATCTGTGGACACAACTGACAAATATGTGGAATAGGTAGTGACTTAATTTAATAAACTGACAATCAGATATATTTACTTATTAATGGAAGGCTGCTAGATGATTCCAGCCCACTTTAATCCATGTTGGCGATAAAATATATTGGTTGGACAAAAAGATCTTTAGTGCACAGTGACACAGAGTAAATATATTAGTTTAGATTGAATAAAGGAATTGCTCTGCAGCTTTTGTGTTTGGTTAAATGTTTTTATGTGTGTAATATGGTGTACATCTTGGGATGGGAAGCAAATTTCAGACAATGAACTCAGTTCAAATCAAATTAAATTAAATCAAATCAAACAAAACAGAAAAGCAGCAAATTGTCTTTCAATCAATGGAGGGATTAAATGACTAATGGCTTCAGCTCCTGATCTGAAGCTAGGTTCATTAGAAAGATGTAAAAAACAAAAGAGATTATTTTACCAGTGTGGATCCTGGAGCTTAACTGGCAGTCATAGCCTGACTCTGATAGCTACTTCTATATACTCTATATGAACTCTCTCTCTGCTGTTTGTTTGCTGAAGAAAAAGAATACAGCTCCAGATGTAGAACCATTTTTATTGAATGAGCAGTTGGCAGGCGGCAGCTAATCTCTCTGACTAAGGCATAGCCTTCTGCAGCTGCTTCGTAATAAACAACTCCAGATTATTGTGAAGCAGCAGAAGGACCTTTTGAGCTCTTATTAACAGAACTCATTGCTGAATTCGTTGCAGAGATTCAACTGAAAGTGGTTAGTGTTTTGAAACTAAGCATGGTTGAGGACAGGTTGGAGCAGGAGTTTGGCACACCATGGACATAATGTGCAGAGGGGTTGAAATAGAGAAAACAAGACCTACATCTCAGGCAACCATAGACGTCCACGTATTTCCATTCGACTCTGCTCAGCTCATTATTTTTCCTGCCCCTTTTCTGAAATCCTCAAATGTCACAGAAATGTTTTCCCTTCCCTGTCGGTAGCAATTCCAGGCCAAATGCTGCTGACATTTTATGGATTCCTTTCAGTGTTATCAGCGATTAATGGTGACCTTTGCTTGTGGGATAAAGCATTTGATCTTCCCCAACTTGAAGAATCGAGACTGGGAGTGTTTGATTTCAAAAGTGGAATCCACCTCAGGTTGCTGTTTTGATACGTAGCACAGACCACACCAGATCTGGAGCCTTACTCTGCTCCCTGTGCCGAGCCTTTGTGGAGGTGTTATTTAGCTATGCAGATTGCACAATGCATAAAGCGTGCTTGACAATGAGACAGCTTAATGGTTTACTTTACAGACAGAGAGAGTGACGAGTGCCTTTCAGGGCCCAGAGGGAATTCAACGCTTTTTCGGACCATAGGTGACAAGAACATGGCAGAGGTCTGTGGTGAATTGTGTGGCTCCCTCACTGGGCACTATTGTTACAGCAGTGTGATGGACTTTCCCAGTGGGATCTTGGGCCCAGTTAGATGCTCGCTGAAAGGGTAAATGGCTGGAGAGCAGGCTTACTCAGTGGGGAGTTTGGTTGTGTGTTCTCAGATTTGCCAATGTCGACTCTCAGAGCTACTTAATCCTGTCCATTATGGACAAATTCACCCATTCTCTTTTTCTGAGCATTTTGTGAGGCTTGCCTGTAAATAATGTATGTATAGTATGGCTTTGAAAACTCAAATTCATGCTTCTTAAACTTTCTACCAATATAGGTCAGTGTAAGGTAAGTGTTCTTATTCACCCTAACAATGTGTGTCACTGAATATCAGCATGGCTGTGATTCCTTCATAGGTATAAGGCTGCAAACTGAGCACAGAAAATAATCACAGTCTTCACAGCTGTGCTGAGCGCCATATTAGTTAAATAAGCAACAGCAGATTATGATTTGTTTGTTTATTCCATCATTTATTTGGCAACACCAACATAAGTAGTTCTGCAACTGGACTGATACTGGACTGTTTCTAAGCAAAACATCAAGATTTTCTTGACCTGCACAACGCACACGTTGCTACTTTGTCTACCTGTTACCTCAGGCGTGCACTGAAGTATCCAGGCTTCATCTTTGCAAAGTTTGTTACAATCTAAGATAGATAACAACCTTTAATGTAATGCTGATTAACGGTTAATAGAACTCCTCTAAAGCAGAGTGATACATGTAGTTAAAAGTCCCAGTGTTGTAACCTATAGTTAGCTTTACAGTTATTTTACAGGTTTACAAAGATTGGTATACAACTACAAACTTTGCAATTATTTGTGATCATATGTTCAGAAGCTCAAAGTCTTATTGAGCCTAGTTTAAGCCCGTATGTTGAAGGCTTTGTCATAAAGTACTAACAGACTAACTAACTAACTAAGACTGACTAACTTCTCTATTAAATGAATTCACATAATCCAAGTATCAGTAGGATCTAACATTGCTTGTAGGTTGACCTACAATAAGACCTGATTGTGTATCATTAGACGTCTGGCTCAACTATTTAATAGTTATCTATTTTGTAGCATACGTACCTGGCCTGGCAAATAACACCAAAAGGACTGAGTATCACAAAGGTGTGAATCCTCGGCTCTC
Organism: Seriola aureovittata; assembly: GCF_021018895.1. NCBI lineage: Eukaryota > Metazoa > Chordata > Actinopteri > Carangiformes > Carangidae > Seriola > Seriola aureovittata. The sequence continues at coordinate 119,243 of NC_079386.1, forward strand.
TGTGCCATGCATGAACACACACACGCACACACACACCAACCTCCCTTCCTCTGTCCCTCTCTAGATAAGAGTCATAAACTACAACCCACATTCCAATCCTGGGTAGTGACCAGCAGAACTCTCTTCACAGACACAGATCTGAGGAAGAATATATAATTAAATATCTAACTGTTCTGTAACTCATGTTTCCATGTAATAGTTCAATCCCAAACTTCTATCCTATAGAATGTTTGAAATGTAACATGTAGACTTTAAGACAATGTCCTTCATGTGACCATACTGTCAGCATCCTTCACACACACTACATGACATCCAGAATGTCCATATTATTATTATTACAGTCAAAGAACTGCTGTGTAATCCACATTTATCGACTATTAGCTTTAAGGAAATGCTTATATTGTTGTTTGATCAGTTAACCACTTGTAATATGATTAATTCCAGGTTTGAAGGATATAATATGAAATCAACACTCGTATTATTCATGTCATTATTAGTGCCATTAGGTTTATATGTTATTTCATTTAATGGTTTGTGGTCATGGTGGAAGACGGATGTGCGAGTTTATAGGGAAACTCTAAAATTAAACTATTCAAAAGTTAAGTGGAAAATTACTCACTTCTCCAAGTTGAAACAAAGGAGAAGACGGGTGACGCCCCTGAAACGTGCGCCAGCCCCCAGGGGATAAAACAGTTGTGATCAATTCACACATTGCTAATACAAGAGAAGCTAGAAGAGAGAAACAATGCTAGAAGCAGAAAACTACAGGTAGAAAAACGATGCAGAAACTAAGAAGCTGAGAACTTTGCTCAAAGCTCAGAGTCCCGGCTCAAAGCCCTGTTCTGTAGATATGTAAACTCTTAGCTCTAAGCTGCTAGCCACAAACTCATGGCTTTTAGCCATTTTTGTACTTGATCATTTTGTCCGCGTCCTTTATTATTTCTTTGCCACATGCTCCAAGTAACATTATTTGGTCTACATGTGCAATCTTTTATTTTCATAAGCCAAGTCAAGACCAACTGAACCAAAACAACAGAAGGACCTCAGAGTAATTTTGTAACTTTTAATTATTATCAAGTTTTCCTTTTTGAAGCTTTTTGAAAACTTTAGAGTCCGCTGGTCAATGCCAGTCTCCTCTATAGTTATCCAGCCAAAGTGAAGAGCATTAGAGTTCATTTCGCATCAACCCGCAAGAGACGATAACATATCTGCCCATGCACGACTGCCTGCAGAGAAGCCTACCAGAAATCAAGAGTGCCCGAGACAGAAAGTCTTCTGGCAAACTCCACCAGAGCTGAATTGCTGAGACACCGGCAGAATCCGTCACCGTGATAACAGGACACAGCCTCCAGGAGAATCCACCTAGATCCCACATCTCCAGGGTTACCACGGCAACCACAGCTGGGTTCCAGTCAAGGGTCCACAGCTGCAGCGCAACTCACAGTAGGCCAGTCTTAACACTCTGCTTATGACTGGGTCGATGTCGAATATAGTAATATTTAATCGTCAAACTTCATTCATAGACGTAGTATCATTAGCTGTATAGCCATAGTGTATAGCCATTAAATATGCTCTCCCACCACTGCTGACTCATCACACCGCTAATTTCATTCTTATTTTCATCTTTATGATTATTACACCTTGCATTTACTCTGTAGATAGTAGTTTAGTTAATAAACTCCTTTATTTACACCCAGTTGTTGTCCGGTTGTGTTCTTTTGACGTAGAGACTGGAGATCCATTGAATTGAGAAGTCATGGCTTCTGATATAAAATTGATAAATTTATCAATGAAGTAATTCATTGTTGTCCTCCCAGAGGACTGGTGCCCCATTTCAACGAGAGTAAATTCTAAATTATGGCGTTAACATTACAATTTATATCATTTCTTTATTCATTTATTATGTCTCCATGTCGGCAACAGACAGAGTTGGATGCATAATGTTTTCGGGCTGTCCCTCCATCTGTCTGTACATATGTCCATTAGGGATGGGCGATATGGCCAAAAATCCATATCACGATATACACAGCAGCCTCTTGCGATAACGATATGTATCACGATACATAGATTATATAATAGAATAATTTCAGAACAGGTTACATAGACCCTGAGGAAAACTAAACTGCTAAATATATTTAAAAAAGAAAACATAGAAACAGTATGTAGACATACAACATTTATTGTGCCCCACTGTAATCATACAGTATTCTGTAAACATAAATGTTGCACATTTAAAACTGGTCTTATTTAATAATATGTGTAATATCTAATCGTGTATGCAAGTTAAATTGCATTCAAAGGACTCATTCATCTCGTGTAACGTAATGTAATGTGAAAAAGGCACCAGTTAACACGAAACAACTGCAGACGGGTACATGGCTGACTGGGAGCAGCTAGCAGCTAGCAGCCGGAGTACGGAGATGATAGCCGGGGTCTACCTCCCTCGTCATCCCGGAGGGAAAGCGATCCGATGAACGGACCTGCAGCTCTTTGAACCACTTTGGATATTTAATGAAATTTTGTCCGACGTTTTCGGAGATGTGGGATCCACAGACCGGGAGCAGCTGCTTATAAGCAGCCGGACTATGGACATGATCACCGGCTCGGTGAACCTCCGCCATCATCCCGGGGACAAAACGATCTAATGAACTGGCCTGAAATTTACCACTGGGTAATATAATCCCTTTTGGAAGATATTTGTTGGTTTCACAGATGAAATTAACAACTGCAGCCGCAACATTAGTTTTTCTGAATGTAAAATGAAGCTTCATGTTTTTACTGGACTGAACAACAGCGTTTCCTCTGGGGCTGTAACATGTTATAAGTATATATAACACAATCTAAATAAATATGAATGTATTTAAATAAACAGATCAGTCTATAGTGAATTTCGTTTTATGTTATTAAGTAAGACATAAGTTTGGGGTTTTATTATATCTACATTCCAGAATGAATAACATCATTTAGTGTATCTCTCCGATCGTGAGGTTATTTTTTTATGAGGAAAAAAAAGTGTCAGTGGAGCAGTAAAATCGCCATTAAGGTACACCCAGTATGCCTTGTGATTGCGTGATCAACATGCGTTATCGTGATAGGGGATATAATTCAAATCTCTATCGTAGGCCATTTTTTTATCGTTTATATCGTATATCGTTTATATCGCGCATTCCTAATGTCCATCCCTTTCTCGTGGACACAATATCTCAATAACGCCTTGACAGAACTTCTTCAAATTTGACAAAAACATTCACATGGACTCAAGGATGAACAGATTTTGATGGTCAAAGGTCAAGGTCACTGTGACAAGGTCACTTTTTAGCCATTTCTCAAGACTTCACATAGGAATTATGACAAAATTTCACACACGTGGTTCATATTTTGTACGACTCTGAATAAACAGGGATGGAACTGAAACCACTGTGGTGGTGGCAGACAACCGCAAAGAGTTGATTCTGGTTTTTATAATGCACCACTGGATATATCTACACCATTAGTTCTTCCATCATTTTGTTGACCCCACCCAGCAGCCTGGACTCCAGAGTTATATTTACCATCAGTGTCATCAGGTTGGAGATGGTATCCATGTTTCTGTGTTGGCTCCTGGTGAGTTGCTGTGGGCGGGTTGGTAGATTCTTGTGCAGTAGTCAAACGTTGGAGATGGGAGGATCCAGTGTTCCAGGGAGGAATAATTAAGACATACAGAGCACATGCTTCTACTGTTGTCCTCACGCTGAAGGCGTAATAACCATGTTTGTTCCCTGGTTGATTATTGATTCTCAGATGTTTCCCAGTTTCCTGTTGGCTCCTGGTTTAAAAAGCTTCTCCATGTAGAAAAGGTTGTTTTGCTCTCTTCTTTTTGGCTTTTTCAGCTGTGTGTTCCAGCATGTGTTTAATTCAGACGCTTGATAGATGGCAGACTGAGGTCTTTATAAGCTCATTACACTCCAGCCTTACATTGCATCTTATTCAGTCTTCCTGATGATTTCAGCTAAATGTTCCCCAGAGTGGAAGTGGAAGTTCAGAAGAGCCCCTCTGTCTGTTCTCTTCTTTGCTGAAAGAAAACGATCTGTGACGGAACGTATAGCCAATGTGTATGAATTCAATCTAAAGTGAGCTCATGACTCATCTGAGCTAATCCAGTCATCCTGTTGAGATCCTTGCTCAGTGGAAATGGGAGTCCTTAGTCCACAGAGCTGCAGTGATGCATTGACTTAAATCAAAACAGTGAGAATGCTGAAACAGAACCTAATTGTTGCATGTTTATGTTCAGATTTAATTAGCTTGTATAAAGTTGATGGATTGTCATGTGCAGGCATGAGACAGCGGTTTCTGCATTCACAGTAAGTCAATCATCAGGGGCCAGGTCAGTGTTTGGGGGCTGAGTTCCCCCAGCTTTAAACAGGTCAGTAGTTTTTTGGGGCAAACTGAGGTATTGATTATGTAAACAGATAATAAAGTCAGTGTCTGCTTGTATCTGTGGAGAACTGTGGGAGTGGAAATCAAGCTGCTGTGTTAACGTTCATGATTATTGAGCTTTGAAGCATGTTCACGTAAAGCTGTCAAAAAGAATACATATGGATATTTTTGTCATTGTTGTGAATCTACAGATGGATTTATGTCCCTTGGTACAGGGTTAGCAGTGTGTTAGCAGAGGTGGTTCAGACTTAGGCTCGAATTTAATTTAATATCCAGTTACAGTCCAGCTCAAACATTAGGGCTGCCACTGATGACTTTGCTCTAAAGATTAATCTATCACTATTTTATTGAATAGTAGATTAATCTAAACAATAAATTTTCCTCCAGAAAATCTAAACGACACTCTGGCATGATCAATTCTGGTCTAAACATTTTCTCAAATATTTATTCATTGTAAATACTCAGGCAGCAGCAGACGACTTTATGACTTTATGAAAGTATTTATCAGCTACAAGGACAAACGGTATTAAATAGAGATACTAATGTACAGACAACACTTACACATGAAGTAATCCTTCACGTTTGTGACTGATCTCACTGTGCCCATAAAACATAATAATCACAAAATAACTGGTTAAACAAGACTCGTAGTGAAGGGATATGAAATGTGATGTGCTCATCCTCCCAAAGTCAGACATTAACCAGCTGATTTTATCTTTATCTTAGCCATACACTTATTGATCCAGCTCAGACTATTACTGTTTAAAAATAAATAAATAAATAAATTCAGTCCATGATTTGAATTGATTGGGCTGGTTTGTCTCAGCCACGTTTTAAGATTTGTGGTAAACTAAGATAATCAGTTAGGTTTACATACAGACAGCTTTCGTTGTAGCGTTAGCTAACAGTTCACTATTAGCTTAACCAACGTGATGTTGTGTGAAGGACTCTGGGAGTCGGTGAAGAAAATATATGAAAATATCTCTTCTCTGTTTGTTGCTTGTTGAACAAGTGGTTGGGGGCATCGCGTAGCGCAGTGGGTTACACAGGCACCCCATATATAGAGGCTACAGTCCTCGCTGCAGCTGGCCCCCGGTTCAACTCCCGCCTTGGACAGCCCTTTCCTGTGTGTCATTCCCCCTCTCGCTGCCTGCCCATTTCCTGTCTCTCTACTGTCCTGTCCATTAAAGGCACAAAAAGCCCCCCCCAAAAAATTCTTAAAAAAAAAAAAAAGATCAGGTGGTTGGATAAAGTTGTTATTGGCTTTTTACTTTTTATTGCACTTACAGTAACGTAAAGTTCAGTGATAGTTGTGTCAGCTCCAGTAATCTTCAGTTATCTTTCCTCCACCTGGTTCTGTGTCCGACGCAGCCTCTGCACTGCTGTTTGCTTCGTGTGTGTGTGCTGTGTACCTGTAGCCCCACTTCTCCCAGAGAGCAGGGCAGAGGACAGAGAAGCAGTGCGACCATAGATGATTTAGAAAATAAATAGTGACTGGCTGCCACTAATAAATCATTGTATGGGAAACGATTTGTCAATGCATTTTCATAGTCGACGTCGTTGATTATGGCGACTAATCACGGCAGCGTTACTAAATATTGCAATATACAATGTTATTACTATTTAGCAGTAACTTCAAACAAAGGCTGAACAGGCAAACCGGGTACAAGCCCTGGGGCCCAAGGAGTCAGGGACTCCCAGATTACCATTCAAAAATTTTCAAATCGGTACAGATACCAATACCTTCACCTGGATACGAATTCTTAACAAGACTTCAATACTGATTTTATCAAATCCATTTTAACAAAAAGAAACACAAACTCAAACATGTTTATGTAAATAAACAGCCAATCACCAACATTATTAGACCTTGCTCCAAGCATGCTTAATGCTGATTGGCAGCAATCTGACTACTCATAATACATATTTATATTACTGTATTTTATGTTTCATATATGAGCGATGCTGCCAAGAAGGAATTTTTCTTTTTTTTTAATGTGGCAGGAAATAACGCAATATTCAATATTATTGAAAATCAGCCCAAGCCCAGTAAGAATGGTGATTCGTGTTAGTTTTAGCCTGATGTTGGACCACTGGTCTGTTTGTCTCTACTTTTCTCAACTCAGGTTTGTTTTCCCTTCTGATTGACCACAAAGAGAACATAAAGTGCTGTGTGATGTTTCACCACTGTTCCTTCTCCCTGAAGCTTAATATCAATAAAAATAATCAAACAAATTTGTTCTTAAAGTTCCATATAATGTTAAGGTAAATATCCATGTGTTGTTTGATTATAAAGCAGGTCTAGGTTCTATATTAATACTGTGAAAATATCAAAGCCTCAGTCCACAGAGAAATGCACATAGCCTGTATTCAGAAACTGAGCCTTAAAACCAGCAATCAGGACTTCTGGAACTTTGTGATGTCACAACAAAGCCGAGACCATCATCAGCTATGTCCCAAGCCCTGCCCATAATGAGGACCCACCATCCAACCCTGTAGGATTTGGTTTCTCTGAGTGTTCACCTGAAATCTGTTATATTTTTATTGGATCACACAGAAAACAGTCAGAAGAGAGGCTCTGAGCCTCTCTTCCGGCTCACTGACCTGTTGTTACTAGAGCTCCAGAGAGAAGCCTGAGCGAGGAGATGTAAAACATTGAGATGGTTTTTGGTTCTTAAAACCACAAATATGTCTTCTTATGGATCAACACTTCAAATAAAACACAGGAGAAGAAGAAATTATGTAGCTTTAATGTTAGTAGTGGAAAAAATATCCAGCTACCATCCATCTCATGTTTACCTCATGTGTTTTTCCACATTGAAACTGAATATTTTCTCAAAATTTACTTTCATTGTAACGCTGTTTGCTTTTTATGTCTCTGCATTGATGACAGTCAGAGCCATATTGTTTTCAGGCTGTCTGTCCATCTCATTCTCGTGGACACAATATCTCAGTAATGCCTTGATGAAACTTCAAATTTGGTACAAATGTTCACTTGGACTCAAGGACAAACTGATAAGATTTTGGTGGTCAAGGGTCAACGGTCAAGGTCAGTGTGACCTCACAAAACACATTGTAGCAATTACTTAAGACTTTCACACAGCAATTATGACAACATTTAACACAAATCAGTGGCATAATGACACTTGACTGCGCAGTTGACCCTGTTGATCTCACTGCTCTCTCACCTCTTATCAGTGTTAAGCTGCTTCACGTCTGTGTAAGCAGTCCTACGCCCCATTAATCTCCCTCCTTTTTTGTGTCCTCCAGGGCCGAGGACGGGAAGGACAGTGACGGCACAGTGGCTTTCTCAAGGCCGGATCAAGAGGGAGGCTGAGACCCTGACACAGGTTAGAGATGAGAATGAGATGTGAAGGTCACAAGTTTTTTCCAACAGTCACAGTCTGGTTTTATGGCTGTATACTAGGGGAACACTTGGCTTTGTGGTGTGATCATTGATACAGAAGCTTTTTATTGCCTCATTTTCAGCCCAGACTCCACAACATTCCCACTGGTCCACACACACATACTGTACATACACCCATGTTCACACAGGTGGGAGACAAACACATTTAGAACAAAACAAAGACGTCCTTTCCAGTGCTGTTGAAGTTTCCTATGAGTTTGGTGGCTTCCTGGTGGAGTAAAGCCCTGCCCTGTCTCCTTTGTTCTTCTCACAGAGTTAGCTGTTCCATGCTAAATCTGCTGTGACTCCGGTTGCTCGGAAAATCAGCTGGCTAACCTCGTGTTGTAGCCACTGATTCTGAAGAGAACGTGGTTCACTCTTAGTTAATCCTAAACAGGTCGCTGCTGTTGAGGAGAAGAGTTGCAGCCTGCTGTGAGCAGGCCGGCAAGAGAGCTGCTGTCTCAGATAGCAGGCCTGACCTGGGCTGGGGCCTTGTTGTTCCTTGAAGAGCCGAGAGAGAGAAGGAGCTGCGGCTCTTAAGCCAGCCAAGGAGAGAAGAGAAAGAACAGAGAAGGAGATCTGGTCTTGTGTGGTGACACCCTGGGGGGTCACATGTCACACACTGATCAACACTGACTGGTCAGTGAGGTCCCTGGGGGAGGGTCATCCCCAGGTGTGAACAGTGAAGAACCGTGGGGAAGTGAGTTACTTTGTCTCTGGAACAAAGAAACGTGGTTTCCAGAATCTTGAATGTACTAGAGTCCCAACACATTTATTTGTAGAGAAAAAAGAAATCTCCTCAAAACCTCCTTTTCGTCTTTGACCCAAAAACAAAATAAATGAAAAGTGAAATGAATGGAAACAAATGACTGGTAGCTTATTCTGTTGTTGCACTAATGCTCTCATACCTCCTGTAGGAGGTTGAAGAGGTTGTGAATGGGGTGGGTATGGGTCCATCATTGGGTGCACTGTGCTTCATAGGTGTGTTGTGTGTAGAAGTGAGGTGATGAATGATGCAGGTGGTCAGGCTGCTCTGGGCATGGTCTATGTGGACTGTGGTGAGAACGGGTGGAAAGAGTGCTGTCATGTGTGAGGTCAAGGAGAGGTTCTCTGTGATCTGCATCCCCAGGACCTGTGTGCTGCTGTCCGTCTCCACAGCAGTGCTAACAATGATCAGAGGTGTGTGGTCAGCACGTTTCTCCTCTTCATGTTTACTATGTCTATGTTACAACTGGCTCGCAACCAAGAAGGAAGCAGAAACAAACTTAGATCTATTAAAGTAAAGAACAATAATGAGTGGTAGTCAGGGTTACATATGTTTAGGGAAAGGTTGTTGCTGCTGCTGCTGCTGCTGAGTGGTTGAACTTTATGTCATTGATATCTGTTGCTGTTGAGTTGGAGCTGGCCGGACACATCCCGCTAAGCATGGGCCTGTGGCTCGATGCCACTCTGTACAGATGTCCTTGCTTGGCCTTATGTCTGCCTTGGCAAGAGAAGAACAGTTTGGGAGGATTTGTTGGGGGGTGAGAGGAAAAGAGAGAGTGTAGCCAAAGCTTGAGGCGACACAGCCAGAGAGCAGCCATGAGTCTTATCCAACAAGAAATAAAACATTTTAATTCTTTCATTCTCTTTCATCCTGACTTTTATTCTACATGAACAGAGGCCAAGAGAAAGGCCTTGGCTAATAAATAGTTGCTTAAAATACATTCTAAAATTGTGCATTTAATACTGAGTTGTAATTAATAGATTGTTTTTACCACAGAAAATCAAGGTTGTATTAGGATCCTTCTCTGTTAAACACAGAAGGTGGGTTTTTTATATTTGACAATAGAGGCCAAACAACCCAATGTAATTTGTTGTGTAAGGATAAGGATAAGTACAAGTATTTTGCTCTTTTTACGCTGTTATATTTAGGCGGGGTGGGGGGGGGTGGGGTGGGGTACTCACTGATGGTTTTAAAAAACTCATCATCCTCAGGGAATGGAAGTTAATAAAGTCCTCTTTTTCAGAACGAAAGGTTTTCCTTCGTTTTTTGAGTTTGATTTCAATTTTGTTGGCCTGACTCAGGAAGGACAGTGAAATGACTGGAGCTCTGGAGCTCAGACGTGAAAGTGTCTAAGTATAGCAGCACGTCAGGCCTTTGTTAGCTTATCCTCACTTTCCTGTTGCTGATTTACTGCCAGGCTCAGGCCAGCTCCCCCCGACGGGTACCATGTAATTGACGGTGATCACTAGAGGCGTCTGGCTGCCTCTTGTGCATCTTAATGCTCACAATAATGGGAAAGTGGAGCCTTGCTGAGAAACATAACCACATAGAATAATTCAGGTCCATATATTCATCTGCATACCAGAGTCCTGGCGCTAACCTGCATGCTAACGAGTGGATATTGATGCTTGACTGGCGGATGGTAGCGTTAGAGGAAATGAAGAGGGTTAGTGTCAGTACAGGGGAGATCAATGGGATTAAAAAGCAATGAGAAAGCAAGGTTGAGGAATAAAGTGGTTGGTGGCACATTTCTAAGACCTCTCTTTTACATGATGAGAATGTTGACAACTATTGACAACATTTTATAATAGGCATGCTCCACCTTGAGACAAGTCTTCAGAAGTCCTGTAAGAACCTGCACTGGGTCCACACCTCCTCTGCCTAGTTTTTCTGGCATAGCCAGATGGCTAATTTGGCAGTAGCTGATATGAAGTTTAATGGTGTGGACACTAGACACATAAATATTTCACACTGTGAATAAAATAGACACACCTCCCCTTGGTCAGGCTCCAGGTGCGCTCTGTTACTGTTTGTGGCTGTCGCCCCATGGCCAATCCTTCACTGGGGGTCAGTTGGCTACTTTTCAACCGCTTCAGCTAGTACAGGGACCGCCAGCAGCCTTTCAGGGAAGAGCCTGGGCCAAAAAACTCAGTCCACTTCAATGCTGTCATGGCCTGCAAAGACTGGAAGTGGCTCACCTTCACACAGAGGATAAAAGTTGCCTTTTTTTTCAAAGTCATCAAACTGACCAAGCTGTAAGGTCTTGAAAGAAGGGAGGCAGCTCTTTCTTAATAAACAGTAAAGTGGATTTGATTGTCAAATCCTTCAGACAAACTGCTCCTCAAGCTGTGCTCTGACTAAGATTGGCTTTGTGTGAAATTAACAACTCCATGATTCATTTCATTGAGACTGTTACACTGAGTCAGTCTGGTGCCAAAACAAAGTGTCGTGGTAAAAATACAGAGGGTGGTGGTGATAAAGTGAAGCTCAACTTTTGGTGCAACTCAACGAGAAGGCTTCCTGCAATTTAGAATGTTGGCGAGTCAAATATGTACAAATTCACATTCCTGGTAGATTACTTTGTAATGTGAACTGGTCTCAGACCTTGGTTGTGAAATCCTTTCTTATGATGTTAGAAACTGCAGTTTAATAATTAAGTATTTAATAATCATAATTAAAGGGTTGTCCTACCGTTAAGATGGGGTCGCTGGGTAAAAGGGGGAACTCCTCAACGGAACGCTCCACATGTTCTAAAGAAACCAGCTGCTGCTGTGCCTCAGAAGGAGGAACACACGTCTCTATTTCAAGTTGTAAGTCCTGCCAACAACGCCAGTTTGTGGTGAGAGGAGGGGGTGTCAGAAATGGTGATATAAATGAGGGATGGTATTTTTTAAATGGTACCATATTAAATCAAAAGAAAGCCAAACAACGCCACCCTGGGAATTTCACCCAGAGGATTACTATTTTTACCATTACCAATATAGAGAAAGCACTCAGGTTCGTTTTACATAAGGAGCCAGGTACATGGTTCAGGTTAGATACACTGAATTTTTGTTTTATTAAATGTCAAAAATAGTAAAAATTTGTTAAAATAACATTCACGCCAATACTTATTAAGAAAGTGGGGAGGAAGGCCTAATCAAAGCTGAGGCCCACCGGTAGAGAGCTGGGTCAGGAGCTGGGGTAGGAGGTATCCCAAAGAAAGTCACCCCAGTCGCTCGGGACACACACACACACACTCAATAGTGAAAATCAAGCCCGGGGTGCATGAAACAGCACACAAGAAGGAGATCCGCCGGACACACCAATCCCACCACTTTAGGCTCTCAGCTTCTGAAAAGGACAGGAAAGAAAATCAGTCAGTGGCGTTACAAACACAAAATACCTAATCAAATAGAAAACAAAATAAAGCAAAATTTACCACTAAAGGAAAATAACTAAATATAATAGGAAAAAAAATCAATTCAAAATAAACGGAATAACTTAAATCACAAAATAATAACAAAATCACAATGATCTGCAACTTAACCACAATAAACTTAGTAAAGTTAACAAAATACTTATTGCAAATGCAGTTTCAACTTAGTTTTTACCAACAAATCAATAAAAAAATAAAGTGAAACGATAAGCAGCTAGGCAACAAATTAATGAAATAATTGGGTCAGGTTAACCACGTGGGGTGGTCAGACACAAAACAGAATGAGGAGTGTAAATTAACCCCACGGTCTTCACATCCATACACTTTAGAATGGCTCAGGGTAAAGGAAAGCTACATCCATATGCAGCCATACGATTAGAAGTCAAATGCTCCAGCCAAAGCAATATAAAGCAAGCAACAACAAGCAGAGCAACGTGAAGCAACTAGAGCAAGCTAAGCTGAAGAAAAACCAGAGCGAAGCAAAGCCCAAGCAAGGTGAGGCAAGGCAGACAATCCAAGACAAAGCAGACAATCCGAAGCAAAGCAGCATGTTTCTTCAGGTGGGTTAGCGTAGGTGCTACAGCTCCCAAATCCTCCCATCAGTTACCTGTAGACCCAATCAGGCAGCATCGGTTCACACACTCAACAAGGGGGAAGCATTTGATGCCACTACAATTACGCCCTGTAAACAAAAACAAAATGGCAGCGACCAGTGCATAGCTCACTCACAACCACAGGCCCTGAATCAAGAAATCTGCAGCAAATGCAGAAGAGGAACAAGAGCGAGGTGACCAGGAAGTAATGCGAGCAAGAGCAAGACCAGCTGACAGCTACCTGCATTTATAGAGTGCTCTCCTGCAGCGATTGGGAACCAAGTAGTTGAAAGTCACACAATATCTCACACTTGTGTCAAACAGAGATGCAGCATTTCTCATACTGCTACAGTGTGCATGCTTCAATAGCATCAGTTATATCAGAACTTGAGAGTATTTCTTCACTGAAACAAGAGCAGAGAATGACACTGAGGCTTTTTTCAATGAAAAAGATAATTTCTCCTCTCTCGTCTGGCATTTTGAAAGTGCACTCCCTTTTCCAAACAGTTTCCAACAAAGCCTTCCCAGATGGTTCTTTGTAACAAACAATCAGAATAACCTTCAAGTTAATTTTAGAAGGCTGTCCATTGAAACCCAGCAAATTAAAACCTAACAAAGAAATAGTTTCCTTTAAATCAGTTAAAGCTAAAGGATTCCATCAAACAAATGGGTTAGAATTGATTAGTTCATGGCTGAAATATGTCACCAGTCAGTTAGTGTTATTATATTTCGTTGGACTGTATACAGGGACTGACAAACTGAATGTGTGCAAACACTCAGACTTCATCCACCACAATGATTCTGGACTGCCCAACCATGCCAGGGTTTCTGTTTGATTGTTTTAGTAGAACAGAAATGAACTTGAGCCCAAATGGATTTTTGCCTCATACAGAATGAAAATGCATTTTTAGGCATCTGCTGTCAACAGTTGGTAGATGATTGTTGATGGATGATTGTTGATGTTGAGTTTAGATGATGCCTGATAGATATTTGTTGTTGAGTTTGGAAGATGGTTGGATGATTGTTGATGGATAATTATTGATGTTTGCCGTTCCTGCAGAAACTTTTGTTCACCCTCTAAAAGTGACCCAGTTACATTTATATTTGACAGTTCTGTGACCATGATTTTAAAAATGTTAAATCTGTATTTTTGTGTGGTACGTATGGGATGGTTAACCACACGTAAAGACTGTGGTTTTAGAAAATAAACAGTTTTTTCATTTGCTCTCTTACTCTTAATTTGCTTATTATTACTAGGTATAAATGAGTTAAGTAACTAAACATTTGGTGAAGGTTAGGGTTAGATCATGTTAATCCAACATTAATTGTTGGACATTCAAATTGTGAAATCATTGCCATAAACCTGTGAGCTGGGCAATTAACCAAAAAGTATAAATAGTGACATTTAGAAACTCTCACCGACTTGAACTCGCTCATGTCAGTTCATTCAGTTAATACTTTCCTCAATGCACCGTTCATGTACTGTCCCCTTGAAAATTACTATCTCATGTTCAGTCACATGTCTCCACTGGAAGCTGGTGATATGGATGACACAACTGCAAACAATGAGCCATGTTTTAGTTTTATAACTCATCACTTTTGCTACGTTAACTCCTGGCGTCTACACTACTCCAGTACACCAGAGTTTTCAAGCCTCTAAAACGTAGACTTTTGGAAACGCTGCTGGACCTGTTTGAAATGGTTTGAAAACTCCGGGGTGCATTGTAGCCCGGACAAACAGACACTGAGACCTTTGGAAATGATGACGTAGACACCCACCTTGCCTCCTGATTGGGTCTTATCAGTCATGACTTTCAGACTATGGTGAATGCAACATGGATAGAGACCAAAGGTAACACCACCTATTTGTTTAATCATTTTGACACAATATATAGAGTAAATCAAAAACAAGAGAGAGACCTATAAGCGCCAAAGAAATTGTAAAGTTATCATACTTGAGGTAGAAGTTAAAAATAATCTTGATATTGATTTGAAGTCAAACTGCCCAGCCCTATTACAATGGCGTACTACTGCTCACACTGTACCACCACCTGTCAGTCTCATGTTGCTGAGTGTTACTGATTAGCACCATGTTCAGAATAAACAATGCAGATTTTTCTTAAAGTTAGTTTGTCGTCACAGTAAGTGTAGCAATGTGAATGTTTTCTTGACTCAGTTGGGTCTACCATATCTAACAGGTGACATTACCTGATCTGTCTCATCTCTCTCATACAGTTGTATATTTTCAGTTTTTCTGTGTATTCCGACATTTAATAAAACATGCATGGGGCAAAAATGTTGGGATTGTAATGTGATCCACTAGAAAGAAGATGTATCACTGTTGGATTTATTGTAACTACAGTGAAAAACTCAGTCCACTCACAGTTGTACAGTGGTGTTACAGAGTGGAGGGACTCCCCTAACAAAGTACTGACTGGAGGGAGCTCTCCAGAACATAGATAAATTTAATTTGCCTCTTATCAAGTTATTCATGGAATTAACATCAATTAATGACGGCTGATATTATGTGCTGCTGGCAGTGTTTGTCATTTTAACTGGTGAAAGATTCGGTCAGCACTGGCCAAAAATCATAGTGCATAATTGCTCTTTGATAATGATCATTAGTGTTGGAGCTCAGTGAATGTGTGAATTTTTGAACCGAAAGGTGTGTCCAAATAATTGCACTATTGTTTTCACTTGAGTGGACTGCCTGCTCTGTGGAGGACAGGGTGGACAAAACACAGTAGATCAGAGTAAAGAAAAGTTGGATTTTGATTGGATTTATTCTTGCCGACACTGATCAATTAAATAATGCTTGGATTGGCCCTGATACTAATCAGCTCAGGACATTTCCAATTGTGTTGCAGCTAAAGCTGATCCGGATCCCACTTTAGTGCTTTAGGACCCTTGTTTAAGCCTGTATTGTGTTAATGTCTGTCTGAACATGGCCTGTCTGTGTTGTGGAGCATTTAATACAAGTTTTCCATAAATATGAACTGTCACACACCTCTTCTCTACATTGATATTAGTATGTTAGTATGATGCTAAAAGGATTTCATAAGGAAAAAGATCAAATGCATTAGCTGGCTGCTGGCGTGCATAACATACTGAGTTTCCTTTTCTCTTCCTGAGACAGAGATAAAGGACACATATGTCTCTGAGGTGTTGGTGTAATTCTGGACTACTGTCCCGACCTGGTCCCATTGGACCTAACTGGACTGACAGTCAGTGCTGCACTGACCCAAGATGCTACTGAGGTGGAAGATGAGAGAAAGAGTTTTTGGGAGGTTCCAGCACAACACAGAAAGACAAAAGATCAACTTCTGTTAAAACAGTGTTAATCATTTAATTCTTGGTGTCTATAAAAATAGATTTACATACTTTAATTTTCTGAAAAGACTTTATTTTTCTTATTTCTGTACATATTTTACTGTCTTCAATTAACCCTCTGTCTGAAATGCTCTGTTCCCTCTGAAGCTGACCAATCAGAGCCCAGTGTGCTCTGATTGGTCAGTTTGCTGGCAACTACCATGGCAACCATATGTTCCACATGTCTTGTGTAAACAAATGGTTACGGCTTCAGTCCTGTTTATAGTTTTTAGCAAGAGTCCAATTCTTAACCAGACGATGACAGACCTGATCCATCATCACAAGTTGGACTGGAGCAAATAACAAGCGTACCCACTGTCAGGCAGCTGGAAGGAGGGAGAAATATGAAAAGCGCTGTGAATCAAGAAGCTGGGCAGTCTGCAAAGACTTTTGATGACATTATTCATAACTTGGAAAAACTTTATGAGAAACCCTGTTTATTTTTTAAGTGTGGACACATCTGGACTAAAGGAATATAAATAATGGAGGAACAGACAGTTGACAGGTAGAGAGTCTCCACCACTTCACCTCCTGCTAGTTTAAAATGCTGGTAAACCTGAATGAATTAACGTTAGTGGGCATAGTTAGTGAAAAATGAACTCAGCGGTTAAACTGTGGATAATTTATCTCAGCTAACGAGGTACAGCATGTCACAACTGACAAACGTTTAAGCATTTATATCTTCGCTTTGTTGCTTACTAACGTGATCAGGTCGCGTTAACATGGTTAACATCACAAATCCTCAATAACAAAGCAGACTGACAGGCTGGGAGGCTGAGTGTGAAGTGTGAATTACATTAAGTGTGAATGACAGAAATAACCATTGTGAAAATGAAGCAGTCCTCCTTGATGTGTGGGCTCCCATCATAATGTTTCGAGCAGTGGAGAACTGTGGAAAAATAAATCAGATTTCTGCAGGCAGTTGAGAACATGGTGTCTTTTCAGCATGGCTACAAAACAAAAAAAAATCTTAATTATGAGTAGTTATGTGGGGGCGTGCCAAGCTTGCAGGGGATGTCCAGGTTGCAGGTGGGCAGCACCAAGAGAGGTATTGACGTCAATAGGACCAGGAAGTAATGTCTGGACTCCCAACGAGGCTTTTCATACAAAGGAGAAAACTGGATTTTTACCCTGACAGAATTACTCTTTTTGGTGTAAACTGTGATCCTTGTGACTCTGGAGACCATTTACATGCACAAAAAGCTATAAAACACACTATAAGAAAGGAAAAACTCAGAAAAGCATAATAGGTCCTCTTTAAAGATCCCATATTGTATTTGAAGTTTTGATCCATAAGAAGAAAACCATCTTACTGTATTTTTACATCTTCTCTCTCAGACTTCTATCTGGAGCTCTAGTAACAATAGGTCAGTGCTCTGAGCCTCTGTTCTGATTGGCTAACTGTTTTCTGAGTGATTCAATAAAAATGTAGCAGATTTCAGGTAAACACTCAGAGAAACCAAATCCTGCAAGGTTGGATGGTGCCTCCAGATTGGGGCGTGGCTGAGGTTGTTGATTGTTTTGTTGTGACATCACAAAGTTCCAGAATTCCCAACGGCTGGTTTTAAGGTACAGTTTCTGAATACAGGCTGTGTGCATATCTCTGTGGACTTAGGCTTTGATACTTTCACAGTAATATAGAACCTAGACCTGCTTTATAATCAAAGAACACATGGACATCTACCTTCATACTATATGGACCTTTAATACAATTCTGATATATAGTATCTTTAATCAACCTTTTAAGATATTATATTGTCTGTTTAAAGTCGAAGGATATCTTTGCTCTTTAATATGACTTTGTGAAGATAGCTTCAGAACTAAAAACAAAACCTGTGAAAACAGTTTAATCTTCCCAACTTGGAAACATGCGTGAAAACAAAAGCAGAGTAACATCAGTATTCAGACAGAACCAGATGACATGTTCGCCTGCTGTTCATCACATTGTCCTGCTCCATCGCTTACAGGAAAGAGCCAGTCTGTTCATTGTTGCTATGTCTTCCTTTGTGTACATCTGGCAGTTGTACGCTGTCTTTCTCTCCGTGTGTGTGTGTGCGTGTGTGTGTGTGTTGAGCAAAGTCAGCAATAAGCTGCAATCTGTATTCCTGCCAGGCACACACCTTCCCGCTGCTGTGAGCCACGGTTTGATTTCCCCGTCTGAACAGCGTGTTTGAGTTGATACTCAGCACTGATAAATTTAAACACTTCAAGTGGACAGAAATCTGATTTCCCTCCAGAATGTGTTCTTGTCACAGTGGTGAAGCCTCTGTAGCAGCTGTGTGATTGCAGCCTGGTCCCTGTGTGACCAGGTCTGATAAGTCCAAGCTCCCCACCCACCTCAGTTATATTTCTGCAAGCTTTTATTATATGACGGTAATTCTTTCTATTTTCTCTATGATTTCTACCAGATGAAATCACTATTTTAAATTATTAGTTAATTGTGGACCCATAAAATAAAATACTACCACTTTATTTCCTTCCCCACTCTGCTAGACATATAATTCTGGCAGAGAAAAACTGAATTCTGGTGCAATACAGAGTTTTAAAATAACTGAAATAAGCCAAATAATGTTCAAGTTTTAACTGTAGAATATGAACCTTCTCAATGTTAGTAATGTTTGGGAAGTCCCAGAACAAATACTGACATGACTTCAGTGACCTTAGTCCCTCCAGTGGATGTGTTCCCTGTTTGATTAGACGTCTGAAGTCACAGCATACTCCACCAGTGTAAGACGGTTCATACCTGCAGCACAAATTACAGCTGTTTCTCTTATTTTCCATCAGCAATGCCGCCTTTTCGATTTTTATCAAAATACATTAATGAATCACTTAATGAATCACAGCTAAATGATTTCATTTGTGATGCTGATAGGTATGTAAGCCTATAGGGGGCTATATTCAAATGATACTGTAATTCCACAATAGCATTTCGATTTCCCACATACGTATGTGATATTTCAGTAAAAATGAAAATGAAAATGCAATAAACCGATTTGCATTTTCATTTTCTCATACTTGTATGAGCATTCTAGGACCATATTAAAATGAAAATGGAAAAGTTGTTTGACATTTTATTTTCAAAGTCATACCCTGCTGCACAGTGGACAATATTCAAATGTTAATTCAAATTTGAAAATTAAAATGCAAATAAACAATTTAACCTAATGGTACAAATAGGCAAGCAATAATAAGGTTACAATGAAAAGGAAAATTGATTTTTTTAAATAATTTGAAAATGAAAAAAGCGTCCCCAATCCGTTGAATTTTCATTTACATTTCACCACGCTCCTTTAGGGTCAACATAAAAATTAAAATGCAAACTCTTTTCAAGGTAGGTCTTCAGGTAGGACGTCACTTCGTTGTCACTGTTTGTCTGTCACCGGGGGAGCAGCTAATGGCTGGTTGTGCAGTGAATGTGCTTTGCCACAGCTTTTGCTGTTTTCTACCAAGTAGTACACTGAAATGTGCAGGACATTGCTTCACCCACTGTATTACACACTTTGGGGATAAAACTATGTGAAAGGAACAGGGGAGACAGAACCAGCCCCTGGGACTTCAACAATAAATGCGCAGTGATTTACAGGTGAGTGAGTTAACTCTTAAGTTACGTCTGTGCTTGTGGTCTCGTTGTGTGCATGACATTTAGCATCTGCGTTTAGTTTTCCTGCCCAAAAGCACAGCTAACTGTTAGTTTGCTACAGCAGATAGCTTGTGCTAGTTAATTGATTTGGTTGTGCTACCTACTGTATGACTGTACCTGGATAACTGGAGAGAGCCAGGCTGAAACTGGCAACAAGTTCTCCTCCTGCTTTTGTTGGAGACTAAATGTGAGTCTTTTTAAATACTTGCAAATGTGAAGAAAGAAGATATTTTTTTCTTAAATTCTAATAAATTATGTGTGTGGTTTGGCGTGTTAATTAAATGTATTACCTTCACAGTAAATAAGTGTTTTGTATCAGTACAAGGAAATTGCCTGATTTAAGATTTAAAGCATTTTAAATGTATTACAATAAGTAACAATACAATAAGTAGTTATTCTGATCCCAATTCACAGCAGAGATGCAACCAGTATGGGCACCAGTGCAGGCCGGTGGGGTTAGGACTGACAGGGCATAAATGACACAGAAAGCAAGGCTGCAGATTTTGATTATGCTGGAGAAATTTATGATAGACAGCTTCAACAACAAAAGCAGAATATTGTTTTTATTTATTTCTTAATTGAGGCAGAGATTATGATGAAAACAAGATGAAGAATTAATACATTTGTGCATTGACTGTACATGGATCAACTTCTCTAAGCATCGAGTATATTAAAAAGACACAGTTCAAATCTAAAACTAAATTAAAGTATTATAAACCACAATACATTTTGTAGTTTGTATTTAAATGATACAAACTTAAAGGCTTTTCATCAAATCACTCAAAGTATCTTGGATGTTTTTACTTCCTGTTGTTTACACTGACATTACACATATTTTCAAACTTTGATAAGAAATTGTATTCATAAAAAAAAGTTACGAAATTATATGGGACCCCTCTGGATTACAGTCATTACTGATTGATAAATAATTCTAGAATAATTAATGTTATTTTTTCAGTAGCAACTTGATATGTAAAGTAGCCAGTACCCAGCAGTGTCTTAGTCCTTTCCACTGAGCAATCTACGTTTCTCTGTGAAAGCCAGATTCACATGCCAGCTGTCTCTTGGTAGTAATAGTCAGGGACTCAGATAGCAGCCATGTGTTGAAACCTCAACACATGAATCTTAGGTGAGCAACTCCATCCACAGAAGTCAATCCTGGTGTCTTTCAAGCCCTCTGATCTGGCCCTTTGCTGCGAAATAATTTTTTTTGTAACTTTAAAACAGATGGTCCAGATGGTAACTTAAGTGTGAATCTGTTTTATAAACTATAAACTATATTAAATTTAGCACAGACACATCTCTAAGGCTGATAAGGGCTGAATGCTTATACATCTTATCAACCTGGGACAGATGAACAAGGTCTAGGGGGCCTGTGTGTGGTGGTGTGAGTACAAAGACCTGGAAAACATACAGAGAAAAATCACCAAAAATCTATTCTAAATAGAGTATGTAATAATAATAATAACTAGAAAAATTCCAGGGAAATTTTGAGTGCCACGGGGGCTACTGCCGGGATGAGTACATGATTTATTTCCAGTGTTCAAAAGTCACCCTGATCATATTCTGGTTTTGAGAAATGTCTTGATATAAAAGACTCTGATATAAAACAATGTCACATCCCTCCACCATGTATTATGTGGGAAATAGCTCATATTCTGTGTTGTTTTTTTTTTTTATAAAACAAGAGGCAACATGTCTTCAAACGGGCATTTAAAGGGTTAAAATCCTGAAAACTAATAAACATCTGATAGGTTTGAGCAGAACTGAAGTGGTTTAAGAGATGTATGCAAAAAAAAGCAGAAAAAAATATTGATATATGATGATTTTATAGCATTTTCTTTGTGTGTCCTTTTTTGGACGCGAGGAACCCCAGAGGGTACAAAATGTGTTACCAGTGTATAATAGACCTGTAACAGTAACTGACATTAGATTTTTAACATATGTCAAAAAAGACACTTTCTTGCAGAAATCCATACCTTCAGCTGTAATACAGCCAAAATGATCAGCAAATCAAAAAAGAAAAGTGAAGAAAATGTCCAAAAAAGGACAGAGGGACCCCTGAGGGTTAATAAATCCCATGAACCGCTATTTAAATTACCACTATTATGTTTTTTTCTGTGCTAAATTTAACATTACTGGGGAGGAGAGCAACGCGACTAGAAGTGACAGCGAGAGAGGGCTAGTAGCTTCTCCTCTCCCACAACTTCAGTCACTCTTTTAATAAAACAAACAAAAAAAAAGCAACGAAGGAAGCAGTAAATGGACTTACATATTTAAGACCTAAATAAATGTAATTTAAGACCTAACAGGTAAAGGTTTAAGAAGGGGAAGCGTAGTAGCAGAAAAAATTAGGCTTCAGTTGCTTCACTTTTCACCCAGTATGGATCTGAATGGCTCAATGCCCAGTCAGGAGGATAATCTTGGTATTTGTCTCATTTCAAATCACAGAAGCTGGAGCTGGAATTAACAATAAACACCACACTAGAGTTTAATAAATAAAAACTGCTGTCATGTTAATGTCTAGGCTAACTAACTCTTACAGTAAATGTAAACATTTCACACAGCCTTACATTGGTGAATATCCTCTGAGATGTAGAAGAGCTGAAAGTGATAATAAACAAGTAAGGTTAGCATACAGCTGTGTGTCAGCTACAACAGTTAGCTTCCAGTTAGTCTGTCAACCAAATCGATTAATTAGCACCGGCTATCTACTGTAGCAAGCTAACAGATAGCTATGCCTTTGGGCAGGAAAACTAAATGCAAATGCTATAATTACTTGCACACAACGAGACCACAAACACAGATGTAACTGTAAATCACTGCGCGTTTATTGTTGAAGTCCCAGGGCTGCTTCTGTCTCCTCTGCTCCTTTCACATAATTTTTATCCCCAGAGTGTGTAATACAGTGAGCAAAGCAACGTCCTGCAAGTTTCAATGTGTTGTCGCTTGTAGTTTCTGCATCCACCCCAACTGACGAGGTCAGCCACTTTTTCAGTAGTGGCAGACCCTCAGCGCAGAAGGGTTCTGACTGCAGGGATCGACACTCTTGGTGAAGAAGGCCCTCAGAGAGGTGACACAGGACAATCAGCAGGCTGGGTTCTATTCCTGTTATTTTCTCATTCCCCCAAAAGATGGGAGTTTGATACCAATATTGGATTTGAGAGGGCTAAACCTGTTTTTGAGACCCCTATGATGCAAGATGTTGACTGTGCCAAGGGTTGAACAGGCTATCCTCCAAGGCAACTTGTTTGCCACCATCAACCTAGAGGATGCATATTTTCAGATCCCAATATGGGAGGGACACAGACATGACCTCAGGTTAGCATATATGGCTGAACCTTTGAGTTCTGTGTCCTCCCATATGGGATATCACTGGCCCCTTGCACATTCACAAGGTGCATGGATGCGGTCCTGGGACCCTTGCATCAGGAAGGTCTTCGCATCCTCAATTACCTGGACGACTGGCTAGTGTGTGCTTGCTCGGAAGAACACCATCCCAACAATGTGGCCAGGCTCCTGCAGCACTTAGAGCACCTGGGCCTGCACCTCAACAGGAGGAAGAGCAGGCTCCAGCGCTCATAGACTACAGAATTCCTGGGAGTGTGTTTGGATGCCAAAGCAGGAATTCTTTCTGTAACGAAGACAGGCTGCCCTCAGGGCTTACTTGTCCCAGTTCCGTTTGGGGGCGAGGGTAACTTGGAGGTTATGCCTCTGCCTCCTGGGGTTGTTGGCAGCCATGGTCCACATTGTGCCCCTAGCTCTCCTGAACATGCATCCAGTGCAGCGCTGCCTCCTGCGCCTAGGACTTTGCCCACAGACGGATCTGCAAACCACAGTGTTGGTGACACACAGACTCCGTGTAGCTCTCTGGTGGTGGGAGCAGCCAGCCAACTTGGCACGGGGCAATGCACTGGGGCCAGTGTTGCGTCGCCAGGTGGTGTCATCTGATGCCTACCTAATAGGCTGGGGAACCGTCCACGAAGGTAGATGCATTAGCGGCCGGTGGCACAGGTCCTGGTTGGCACAGCACATAAATCTTCTGGAGCTACAGGCTATCTACCTAGCTCTTCTGCACTTCCAGCCAGAGCTGTGGGATCGCCACATGCTGGTTAGGACTGACAGTACAGTAGCAGCAGCCTATGTAAGATTAAGCAGGGGCAGATGACCCATGTGGCTGTTCAGCTCTCCAGGGGCAGGCCCTTCCCCGGAGAATGGAGGCTGCATCCAGAGGTTGATTTAGAGCTGCTCGGTTTCCTCACAGTGGCCCTCATTTATCAACCTTGCGTGAAAACAGGCGCAGATCTGAGCGCAGAATTGGTCATATGTTAGGATACACGTGTGATTCATGAAACATTCGAATCTGACCAAACCCAGTGTACGAATGATCGGGTCTTGATAAATGCGGCAGCTGAATTCAATCGTCATTAACATGTTACGCCCTTAAATATTCCTGGTTCAGATGCCTCGCCCACTAAGGTCAAACATGAAGAGAAGAGTTAGTGGCAAAAAACAAAGCTTTTCAGAGATGGAGAGCAACATCCTGACATCCGAGGTGGCACAAAATAAGGATGTGCTTTTTGGCAGTCTGAAGAGTGGGATCAAAGGAGCTCATAAAACCGCTGTGTGGAAGAGGGTGGAAGAGATGACTTTGGCTCTGCAGCGCCCCCTCCTACAGCCGCACGCCAACACAACTGTTTTGAAAAATAAAAGAATCGTGTGTGTCCCCCGGTCACCTGGCCACCACGTTTAAAAGTGATAGCTTGGCGTCACAAATCACCTGTACATTTATAGAGTGGTAGTTTTTGCAATTGATGAATGCGTAATCATTCATGGATGGTGCCTTCAGACGCACATGAGTGCAATCAATTGCTCCAACCAAATTTGGCAACCATCATTGTATGGGAACCGAATGTACCTTCCGGAGAGGGACTTTATTGCAGCCAACACTGCTGGCATCGTCCTGCTGATGGTTGGCTGGGAGACCCCAGCCCTGTCTCTGATCTCCCACTGAAAGGTCCCGGTGGCCAAAAACCCCAGCGTGGCGAGCACCTGCACGGGTACAGGTAAGGCATTTGACCGTCTGGTTTCCCTCTTCAAACGGGCATCTAAATTGTTGCATAACTCGATGATGACATGTCTTGGGAGCCGAAAGCGATTTATTAGCCAAGAAGCATCACTCTCCATGAGGAGATCCCTGCGCTCACGTCTGACACGCGCGTATTGTTGGGCCAGTGTGTCTTACAGAGTCCCCGTACATATGGAATATGTAGGGTGGAGAGATAGTCTTGACAGGATAGAGAACGGAAGGTTACATATGTTACCCAGGTTCTCTGAGTGGAGGGACTATCTCCAGCTAGTAGCCACTCCGAAATGGTTCCAGTCAAGGTTAAGCAAAGAGGCCACGGATGCGTGGTGCTTATATAACCACGTGTTGCTAATCAGTGCGTGGCCACCACAGGTGATGTGTCTTAAAGAGCGGATACTCTGATCTCTCTGATCAGCTGCCCCTGTGGGGGTCAGTCCCCGTACATATGGAATATGTAGGGTGGAGAGATAGTCTCTCAACTCAGAGAACCTGGGTTACATATGTAACCTTCCGGCCTGACAGTTTGCATTTTCATGTTGACGCAAAAGTAATGTGGTGACATGTAAATGAAAATGCAACAGACTGGGGGTGCTGTTTTGTGTTTTGCATTTGATTATTGTTCACTGTAGAGCATCTTAAAGGGGACCTATTATGCTTTTCTGAGTTTTTCCTTACTTATAGTGTGTTATATAGGATTTTGTGCATGTAAATTGTCTCCAGAGTCACAAGGATTGAAGTTTACATCAAAGGGAGTAACTCTGTCAGGGTAAAAGCCCAATGTTCTCCTTTGTATGAAACGCCTCGTGGGGGGGTCCAGACATTACGTCCTATTGACGTCAATACTTCTCTTGGTGCTGCCCACCTGCAAGATTGGCACGCCCCCACACAAGGCAAAGCACATATCTACTTTTGGTGAAGAGTTTTCATTAATTTTGTAGCCAGGAGGAGGGTGAGAGTAGGAGAAGAGAATACAGTATAAAATGTACAGCAGAAGAAATTAAATGTCTTTTCCGAACATGTAAATCTTTTTTAGTCAACACCAAGAATTAAATGATTAACATTTAAAATGGCTATAATAGGTCCTCTTTAAGACTTTGAAAATGAAATGTCAAATGCCATTTTCACAATCATTTTGCATGAAAATGCAATAGATGTTTTGCAAATTTCCTTGAAATATTTTCCATTTAGACTAGGCTAAGACTTTAAAAATGAAGTGTCAAATGCTGTTTTTGTTCATATGTTCATTTTCAAAAAGTTAAAAAGCTGCATTTTAATTTTCATTGTGACCTGAATATTGCTTGTCTATTTGTAAAATTAGGGTAAATTTTTCATATTGCATTGTAATTTTCAGATTTGAGTTAACATTTGAATATTGTCCACTGTGCAGCAAGGTATGACTTTGAACGTGAAATGTCAAACAGTTTTTCCATTTTCATTTTAATATAGTCCTAGAGTGCCAATGTGTGTGAAAATGAAAATGCTAATTGGTTTATTTCACTTTGATTTTTAAATTTCAAATTCAAATTATCATTTGAATATAATTCCTTATAGGCTTCCATACAGTGTTGAGAAATAAGAATTCAGAGTTATGGGTACAAAATATGTTTTTGTGTAATATGACGTGGAGTCAGAGGAAACAAAAACACAGTTGTCAACACTTTTTCCTGCCCTTCTCTTCCTCTTTCTGTATCATCCAAGGTCAAGCTGTAGTGTCAGCAATGTGTGTGACAGCAGTAGTGTGTGTGTGTCATGCATTGTGTGAGTGTGCATGTCATGCAGTGTGTGTGTTGCACCTAAAACCAGAAATCATCCCAACCTTTGCATCCAACAAACCAAACCACTGTAACTGTAAATGTAATTTGTGTGTGTGAGTCCCAGCTGTCAGTCTTCATTTGAAACATTGCAGCACAGTGATGTGGGCTGTGTGGGGGTGGAAGAATGCTGGAAAATATTGAAGGGGAGGAATTACATTTCTAGACAAAGAAAGTCTGCAGCACTTCAAAGCAACAGATTGTGTTATACAAATCTAAATTCATTTAGCGCTCATGTCAGACAGAGTGGACTGTTGTTTGATTCTTGGCGGCTTTCAGCTTTTGAAGAACCTTGGACAACAATGGAAGAGGAGGAATTTAAAAGGCAGGCAGCAGCTTCACTGCACAGTGTGATAGAAAGGACTCTGGCTTTTGGTTGAATAACTTGGCAGATAATTGATTACTGTGTATCTATTCATGCTATATGAAAGTATCCAATATAGCTTGAGGAAATGTCAAGATTATATTACCATCTGATTATGCGTATGTGTGCAGCTGCAGCTCTGCAATAAAAGGTAATTTAGAGTTGTGGGTTTATTAAATATTAATTCCCTTGACATATCCAATTTAAATGCAGGCTGAAAGTGTGTTTTTCTATATTATTGAGCTGCACATCCAAGATTAAGGTACAATCTTAGTCATAGTAATGACCTGGGGGAGTGAGTACAGAATATGAGGAGGGAACACTAATTGTAGATACTGATTCATGCTAGGAGCTGTAATTTAGGCCAATCCTCCTGTTTCAGTGCAAAAAGTAGTTAAGTAGAATAATGTTTTTCCCCAGCGCAGAACAGCTGTAATGAGCCAAGATCAAAAGAACAAACCTCCTTCCAAAAATGTTTTTTCTTGTGTTTGATGAAGCACTTAGTTTTAGTTTTCCAGCTCGTAACGTTCCTGTTTTGGTTCTCACCGCTCTATATACTGTATATCACCATTAACCCATTGTGATCTGAGTATCCCTCTAAACTGTTTAAAAACAATCTCCTAAACCTTAAGGGTTTTCTGAAAAAAAAGGCAGATAATGTGATTCAGTTGGAACGGTTGGTTTTTTTTTCATTTTCACTGAAAAAATTTGATGATGATGTGATTTTTGTTGGTCTTGTACCAAAGAAACATGTTTCTTTACATCTGGAGAATATGATTTGTAAACCGGGGTGTCTTTGTAGAACTACAACACTTTTGGTGCTAACAATGCACAACAAGGTGACACATTTTTATCAAATAAATTGTAGCTTCTGCGATTTGATTATTGAACTTGGCCATATTGTGATTTTGATTATATTTGGATTAATGATGCAGCTCTAACATTCACTAAAATCTTTATTTGAAGCAGATATAAACAAGAAATAAAGACCATTTGAGACCTTAAACTTTTGACATTTATTGTAAATAATTGGCTTTGCCTTAGAAATTGGATTTTATTTCCTATAACACCAGCTTTTACCAGCTAATGGTTTAAGTCAGTGTTTGAATCTTCTAAGTTGTTGTCTTTTTTGTTTTCATACAGGTAACTGCTGTGATCTGCTTCACCTTTGTGACAAGAATTTCAGGGAATCACAATAAATTTCATCAGTTCCGTGTCTTAAAAATGACAAAATCATATACTATAACTCGATCGTAAAGGGAGAAGCACATATACGATCATAATGGGTGAAGAAAACCCTTCATTATTCCAGCTCTGCTTGTTTACACTGAACCAAACAAGGATGGCATATTGCTGCTCCCGTGTGTGATGTTATAGAGCAGATGGCCTTTAAGAATCAGAGGTGTGATGTGTAACACAACAGCATCCCAACATTCCATGTTCGGACCTTTTATACAGGATGACAAGATGTAATAAAGGCACAACATACATACTCTATTTTTGAGCTAAAACAAACCCACTGTACACCAACTGTCTGCTTGCACTTCACCCATATTATCTCTATAAGGCCGTAATATATCAAATGTCTTCCTGATTAGTGCAGCTTTAACCAAACCATTTCTAACTTCATCATTAAATGTAGGCTTTTTCATTGAGCTTTTTCATTGAGTGCAACACTGAACATTTGTTTTTCTTCAGTATGACCTCTCTTACCACCACCTTCACTAAACCCTGACCTTGACCGCAGTGGAAATAAATCAGTGTTGTTAAATTGGTCATTGACTGCTTTTTGCAGCAGCCCCTCATGTATAACCCAGATGAAAACTGTATCTCTGCAGCTATTACAGCTAATATGTTTCCCACAGGCACCAAAAAAGTAAATTTGAAAAAACAACACACACACACAACTACTACACAATCCTGTACTTAGAAGTCTATTTAGCACCTGACAGAGCGGACAGGCGTGGTTCAGCCTGTCACTGTTGAGACAACACCTCTTCCTCATTTTGAGCCAGGAAGTGGAAGGTGAAGCACTGTTTTAGGTGTGACAGGAAACCAGTGAAAAACCAGTAAGTACCAGTTCACAGATATTTGGGCTGGACTATATCGAGATTTTGGATATTGCTCAAGTACCAAGAACCCTTAAATGAGAGAAGATTATAGACTTAACAAGACAATTAATTTTCCTTAGTGGGCATTGCATGTCCTGCAATGTGACTATTGCACACGCTCACATCCTCATGATGATACATTGTGCAACCTTGTTATTACTGCTACGAGACAAATCTGCTATCAGGGATCTATTTAGAGGAACATTTGACAAAGCAGAGTGAGTTACTGACAAAAACAAACTGAAAAAGAAGATCAAAGGGAGAAGACATCACAGCGCTTCCTCCACTTGATTGGCAGCAGATCAAAATATATTCTTACTTTTCCTCAGTCTGATCAGAGCGTTGACTGTGACTGAGACTGCAGTAGTCAAACACAAGTTTAAAATTAGTATGGCATGAACACACTGCATTAAATGAATTGAAATGGAATTGACCCCCAGTGTTTCCCTCTGCCAACTGCTGGAGACACAGCTGTGCTAAGCTCTGTTTGTTTTCCCATCTTATTGACAGTGGGATGTTAAGCAATTCTGCGACTGCTCATTCCTCGTGTACATCTGGTTCCTTCCCCATATGACTATTGTTGAGAAATAAATTGGCAAACCATCTCCAGTAAATCTCCATCTGGATGAAAACACATGACACTGGTGGCCAGATGCACAAACAATTCCGCGATAATAAAACCGACAGTTTACCTTTCAGCTCAGGCCCAAAGCTCTACCAGTGTCTGTGTTTATTACTCCCTCTGTGGTGTTTTGTCCTAAGGGTTGGATGACAGGCATTGGGGTAATTAGTTACAGAAAGGTTTGTATGGTTCATCCCTTTGAGAGGATGAATGTGATAATCTGCCTATTAGATATTGATATTTCTTTGTAGAGGAAGTTGTTTTGCTCTGACAGTGGTACTAGAGGAAAAATGTGTGAATTCAGTCCTTGGAGATGATGAAGATGAAGATCCGAAACACAGAAATACAGCTACAACCCTGTCTCCAATAAATTATTTTCTGCACAACTAAACTGCAACTGCAAATACATTTTTAGGAAATATGATGGTTGGATCACCTTCAACAGCAGCATAGTTTGTGAATGAAACAGCACACTTGTCAATGCAAGCAGACTCGGCAGGAAGTCGCTCAGGTGGATGGTGCAACAAAAGCACTTTGCTTAAAGTTAGGAAAAGATGATGGTTTTGGTTAAATGTAAGTAAATAGGTTGTGTCTGAAATCACTAGCTGCGTTTCCATCAAAGTTTTGTGCAAAATAGAAGCGTTTTTTAAATTTTTGAGAAAAATTGACCATACACATTGTGAATGTTCTGTGTTTCAATTGACTTGTGTTAAGTGAATAAAGCTGGGTTTTCTCCTCTCGATGTCATTCCAATGAAGAATGGTGATGGGTTTCTTTCTGCCTCTCGACAGCCATGACTTGAATGCAAAAACATAGTTTCTATTTGAATTTTGTGAAATATTGATTTGTTGAATCATCTGAAAAACCACATCATGAAAGTATGTAAATATTTTTGTGACATTTCAGAGTCTTTACAAAATTCAGGTGTTTACATTACTAATTTTTAAGTTTGCAATTTCAAATTGCGCATTAAGTTGGTTAATGGAAACCTACTGTGAACCTTTCTGCATTAAACCAGACCAAGATCTGTGAGAAGTCTGAACAGAACCATAAAACAGTTTATTAAAGCTGATTATTAAAGCTGAGCTACAGGTTGATATTGTTCAGCAAGACTGGATGTTTTGGTGGAAAAAAAATATGTTGTCTGTGAAGACTTTACTGATACGTTCAGTAGTTCAGTAATACTGCAATGAAATTAACAACACATCCTTGCTACATTAGAAAACATAAGCCAGCCAAGTTGTAGTTCAATTGTATAGAACCAAAATTATTAGCAGACAGGGTTGACTGCCATTAGTTTCCTGTGCAAAGGTAGCAGGTGGAGACAAGTGTAATAATAGTGACAAAGGTTGGACCAAACATGCATGAGGTGAATGTGGCAGCCAAAAAGAAGAGACATGTGGTCAGTGATATCCTGCTAGAATTGTTTGATTGGTGTGCAGTCTCATGTG
The DNA here is from genome assembly GCF_021018895.1 of Seriola aureovittata. Taxonomy (NCBI): domain Eukaryota; kingdom Metazoa; phylum Chordata; class Actinopteri; order Carangiformes; family Carangidae; genus Seriola; species Seriola aureovittata. Next base: position 150,299 of record NC_079386.1, read on the forward strand.
GCATGCATATGGGTGTCTGTGGTGTTTTGTGTGCAGTATGGACTAATGTCTGAATCTGTCAAACCCATTTTAAATATTGTTTCCCCTGTGTAGTGCTATCTATGGATGATCTTGTATTGTATGAGTTTTTGTGTTGGTTGATATAGTGAAGATCTGCAAAGGTAGCAGTTTGAGCGAGGACCAAAGGTGACCAGTGCAACCCCAACACATCTGGGGGAAAACCTTGTTCAGTCAGCTGAATTCATTTGAATGAAGACACTCCACTGATGCACTGAAGTCGTCCGGCAAAACAGTTGAGCCTCACTTTGCAAGACTGGCACGACTGCTATGCAACATCATGTGGCAGATTACTTTGTACCATGAACTCTGTATTTCTGCTTTTTACCTGGCAACCAGAATGGTGTCCAATAAACCTTTGATTGTATGGATCCAAACTTAGCCAGTGTTGTAGTAATGCAGGGCAGTCTCAGGTCTAAATGCTTCACTGAAGTCCTTGAACTCTTTCTGATGGCAGAATCCAGACATTGTCGTAGTGTTCTGAAACTGACAAGCAGACCCACTTCACATAGGATCAGGTGTGTGGAGGAGAGAAAGTGGGTGTAATCTTTTCCCTGAAGTGCTGTTTAATCATTTCCTCTCTATGATGTTCCACCTTTTATCTCTAGATGTGTTTGGACAAAGCATCATATAGTCTAATTTGTTTCGAACATACTGAATCCTAAATCTCTCATCTGATTTCCACCACTAATAAAGATTTTTGCCCTTTGTGTTGAATGAAAGGTGAGGAAATTATCCTCTGAGACGACAAATATCTCTGTCAAATTTCATATCTGATGTAATCTTATTACAGTCAATCAATACTTTAAGACATTTGTATGATTAAAGGTTATTTTCCTTTAGGTTTACAGATAATAACCATGATAAGGCCACTTCTACGCTGAATCAATAAACAAAGTCATTCATCTGGACAGTGTTCATCAGTAAACATGGCCGATGCATTTCAAAAAGACATTTATTTTTTACAGTGTTTTCACTGTCATCCAGCACCAAACATTCATCACCAGTTGTATATCAGATAAAGCAACAATTAAAACTTGTTGTCCTCTCCAACAGCACATCATAAATATTTAATACACTTTCATCCCTCTGCGGCCTGGTCATGAGTTTAGGAAAAACACAGCTGTTTTCTTGCAGAGGTCCGATTACAAACCACCTGTGCAACGTCAAAGTGTCCTCTAAATCCATGGTGCATGTTCATCCTGCTGTAAGTTAGGCTGACGGGTCTGATTTTCAGCGGATATATTGTAGATTAAGAGATCAGTGATTCTCAAAATTGGGTCCAAAGTGCCGCTGAGGGGGGAGTCAAACAACCTGATGAATAGCTTCATTCAGCTCTAACTTAATTTTCTATTAAAAATACACAACATATAAGATTGACTGTTGTAATCACACTCTCCACACCACTCTAGGAAACATGTAATGTCATTTATGGGCCGTCCTGTCAGCATCACTGCAAACTAGATTGTTTTTTTCCAGCAATCTGCTCAATAAATGTTCAGGTAGATTTACAGAAAGAGAGTGAATATTGAGAAAGCAAAAATACTTCACATAACTTCATTAACTTTATTTATTAAAATTGCAGCACATTTAGATCCGCAACATAAGCTGATCAAAACTAGGGCTGAATGATATGCAAAAAAATCATATTGTGATACTTTTGGCAAATATTCATAAAATGTAGATAGATAGATAGATAGATAGATAGATAGATTATTTATCCCCTCGGGGAAATTCACGTGTCCATTAGCTCATTGTTGATGATAAAAACAGTTAATAAAAAAATAAACAATAATAATTAGATAAGTCCACTTCCTTTGTCTGAGGTGTTGTATAGCCTGATGGCAGCAGGATCTCCTGAACATCTCTGTTTTGCAGCGCAGTGAGATGAGACATTTGCTGCAGCTTTAGCTTCTTCTCTGTCCTGCCAGAATGCTGTGGAGAGAATGGTTGGTATTGTCTAAGATGGCCTCCATCTTACATTGTATGCTTCTCTCCACAACAGTCCTGAGTGAGTCGAGAGTCCTCCAAGCACAGACCCAGTCTTTTTTACGAGCTTGTCCAGTCTCTTTGTGTTCATGTCTGACATTCCAGCTTTTCTTTAAGAATGGGGGGTTGGATGGTGTTGAATGCACTTGAGAAATCAAAGAACATTATCCTCTTATATCTACCTGGTCATCCAAGTAAGAATGGGCCCGGTGGAGCATGTAAAAGATAGCATCATCCACCCCAATATGTTCTTTGTAGGCAAACTGTAGGGGGCCAAGTGCATGTTCAACCTGTGGCTTCAGAAGGTGGAGAACCAGCCACTCCAGTGTCTTCATGATGTGGGATGTCAGGGCCACCGATCTGTAGTCATTTATCTCAGCTGGTCGCCCTACTTTAGGGACCGGAACAAGACATGGTGTTTTCCACAGGTTCGAGGCCCTCCCTTTTTGTAGACATAAATTAAAGATCCTTTGGAGAGGTTCAGCCAGCTGGGCCGCAAAATTCTTTAACAGCCTCGGACACACACCGTCCGGGCCTGTTGCCTTTCCAGGACGTCGCCTCTTGAGCTCCGCCCTCACCTCCTCCGTTGTAAAGGACAGGAGACCTGACCCCAGTGTGAAGGCAGTTGCAGCTGCAGTGTCAGGTTGTGAAGGAGATTCCATAGGAGAAGCTGCAGCTGAAGCAATGGGAGTGAAAACAGGTGAGGCTGTGTCAAACCTGTTGTAGAACAGGTTGAACTCATTGGCCTTGTCCCATCACCTGATGTTATCTGGCTGTTCTTCTCTTTATAGCCGGTGATGGTCCTCATCCCCTTCCACACCTCTCTGGTGAACAACACCAGACCAACACCAGTTCTACAGCTTCCTCTCTACTTTCTTTTTGGAGTCTTCCTTCGCCTGCTTTAATCAGATCATGTTGCAACTACCTGAGCTTCTCCCTGTCTCCATCCTTGAAGGCCTCCTTTTTCTGGTTGAGGAGGGTCTTGATGTTACTAGTGATCCAGGGTTTGTTGTTTGGGAAGCAGTGTACAATCCTTGCTGGTATTACAGTGTCCATACAGAAGTTAATGTAGTCTGTGGTACATTCAACCATTCTATCAATGAATGAACGAGTGGTTGCAGCCTGCCTCAGTACACAGGGCTTGTAGGAAGGCAAAAGAAAAAACAGAATATTATCTGATCTGCCAAGTGGTGGTAGAGCTGAAGCAGTGTATGCCTCCTTGACATTTGCCTACAACAGATCAATGTCTTATTTTCCCTTTGTGGGACAGTCAACATACTGAGTGAAGCCAGGTGAGATTGACATGGTTAAAATCCCCGATATTGAAATGAATGCATCAGGGTGCTGGGTCTGTACTCTCGCAACAGTCTCGTGAATGACGTCACACATGACTGCAGGCTCTGCTTGTGGTTGAATGTAAACAACAATGGCGACGATGTGTGAGAACTTACAGTACATAGTATGGTCTAAGACCAACTGCCAAAAGTGCAATGTCCCAGCAGATCTTCTCCTTCACTATGATATGACTGGGGTTGCACCATCTGTTGTTCACGAGCAGAACCAGTCCTCCACCTTTATTCTTTCCACTCGCTCTGGTGTCTCTGTTCGCTCGTACTGCAGTGAAGCTGGGTAAATCCATACAACGGTTGGGAGTGTTGTCGTTTAACAAGGTCTTATATATATATATATATATATATATATATATATATATAAATAAAATTTAAATGTTGAGGATGTGATTTATGTTGGATTTTGTACTAATCAAGGCCTGGGCATCTCTGTAGCACCACAACACTTATGGTGTTAACAATGCACAATGCAACTATTTTGATGAGGAGTTGTCAAACATTTGATGATTCCATGTTTTTCTTTGTTTACATTATAATAAATGGAATATTTTGGTTGGTCAGACATAACGTTTCATTTGCAATAAAAGCACAGAATAACACTGATTTAAGAGTTCTGGAGTATGGTGTTTTTAACGGAAGAGCTAACTCACCTAATCTCCATCTAGAAGGTCGTCCTCGGGTCTGGGAACTTCACATAGGGTCAGCAGTTCAGAAATATTGTGAAGAGCCTATCAAATATAATGGTGATAATGGAGCACACCAGGGGTTGCTCCTCTGTCCTGTCCAGAATATTTACAGGTAGATTACAAGTAGCAGTCTACGGGGCGCCATAAATGCTAAAAATACGTACCTCAAAATCTGGTGAACAGATTTTCAATAAAATTGGTACACATGTTCTGGCCATGAGTATTAATGAAAATCTGAAGTGCACTATTGATTGATGAAAGTGGGCGGGGCCTATTCATCAATATGTGCCATCTTAAGCCTTTGCTCAATTTGAAGATAGCTGGAATGAGCCAGACACACGAAAATTGGTATCATAACTTTAAATGGTATGTAAATGCTTCACAAAAAATATTGTTACATTTGGCCATATGGTGGCGGTATAATTAAGGTCAATATACAAGAAGCCTCTGTTATAATAGGGACTACCAATATGGATTTTCAGCTAATTAACATAACATTAAAAACAGTAAAATGATTAGAACTTTAAGAATTTTTACTTTATCAATACCAAATTTGGTATACAGTCTTGTGTGACTGAGTGGCACGTCTATCGCAAATGAGCGAGATCGGTCGAAAAATTTGGCCGCCATCAACCAAAATATCTTTGCCAAGGGCAGGGCTTAGCTGATATTCGCCATAACTCATTAAGCATTTGTCTGATCATCATAAACCTTGGTAGATATCTTCAGTTTTTTATAGTGAATATGATAACCAAAGCATTAAGTAGCTAAAATTCAGCTGTCTCTCTCAGTTGAGCGCAAAATGCAAAATGCAAAATGCACAAATTGCTGCTTGCGGATATAATTTATAATAGAAATTCGTATATTCATCTCCCAAAGCTGTATACCAAATTTAGTGTTTCTAATCTCAAAATTCATAAAGTTCTATTCATTTGACTGTTTTTCAAATTATGAAAATTAGCAAAAAAATGATCCAGATGGACTTTTATAGATTAATCAGCTTTTTTGTAGAGCACATTGAGCTGGACATGCGTGTCAAATTTCAAGTCAATCAGACAAATGTTGTGAGGGGCGTGGCCCTTTGAAAATGAGCCTTAATTACATGTGGGTCTCATGCTTCTTGGGTCAGTAGTGCATATCATTTCCAGTTATTTGGCCAAGTTTCATGTTTCTCGCTCATTCCAGCTCATGGCAATTTGAGCCGTGGCAGAAGACAAATAATAATAAACCTGGGGTTTGAACCCTAATGTTGTTTTGTGTGATAATATTGTAATCACCATATTTGGTTTTGACTACATCGAGATATTAAATTTATGATATTGCCCAAATTTACAAACAAGACAGATTTACCTTATTAACAAACAGTAGACATCACGGTTGTCGGTGACACCATCAGTCCACCTTGTCTTTCCGACACTAATGGCATCTAGTTCCATCATGGTCCTTTTTTTCCATGAAGGACCTGCTCCAAATGTGGAAAACTAATAGATAGTTTTTTATTCCTTTGCGCCAGCAACAATCAGAGACATTATGTCTTCAGCTTGTCCGTCCATATGTACATCTGTCACATTGTTGGTTATGTGATATCTCAGTAACACCTTGAGGAAATCCCTTCAAATTTGGCACAAGCACTCACTTGGACTCAAGGATAAACTGATTAGACTTTGGTGGTCTAAGGTCAAGGTAACTGTGACCTCACAAAACGACGTTTCGGCTGTAACTCATGATTTCTTATGACACAATTTAACACAACTGCCTATAAGGAGAGATGAAGTGATGACATTTTATATCGGAATGCTCACTGTGACATCATCATCTGCAAAAACACCTCTGGACTTTTCTATTTTCACATTTTTCATACTGTAACTGTGACCATATTTCCTGAAACCTGACGGAGGAAAAAACTGTGAGGCGGTAATTCTAGTTTATAGATTACTTATTTTGTTCTGGATATGTTAAAAAAATACAACTAGAAAAAGTTGCCGGTCTCTGAACTTTTAGCTGTCACACAGTCTTCATCTTACAAGCTAGCAAGTGGACGTTGAGCTAAGATTATTTGGTAAAATGTTTTTTTGTTTTTTTTCACAATAAAAAACTCTAGATGAACATCTTGTCCAGTGTTATTAAAAGTCCTAAAGGTTTGCACTTCTACAGTTACATTATAGCTGAATAAATAGATTGACAATATGATATGATTAAAAGCTCTAAAACAAGTTAGTAAGTGGACCTTGATCTGATTTGACATTGAGTCTTTTGCAATTAATCTGGTCTTATCTGATATGACCACCATGGTTGATTGGGGGGAAAATACATTTATCACACTTTCTCAGTACTATGAGCTGTTATATGCATTAAACTCGTAGCTAAATATACCCAGCAACAAGTCCCTCTGATCAAAACTACAGATGTTAGTAACATCTAAATACAACATAAGTAAAAAGAAAGCCTTCAAGGTCTTAAACTAAGCTTTTAAAACAATCTATTTATTTTGCTGGTGCTTATGCTCCTGTCATTCACATTAGAAACTGAAGCCAGTGCAGAGGATAAAAGGATTTACAATTGATATGCAATGAAATGTTGGTGGAGAGAGGTAGAGGGAGAGCGACATTAACAGATGTAGCATGGCAGTGAAGAGAAGAGAGCATGGATTGATCCGCTGGGAGTCTTGTTTTGATCGCAGCGGGGTCGGCTCTCTGAACGGCTACAGCTGTGCTGTTCCAATAGGAGGCTCTTTTGATCAGGCTCTCTTTAGAATACAAAGACATCTTCGACAATGAGCAGGGAGATGTCAGTCTGTTGGGGTTTAGGGATATTTCAAGGAGCACAAATGGGATATGACTTGTTTTCAAAGGAAATTCTTAGTTTGAATAGTGAGCTTTTTTTCCCCTAAGCAGATGCCAACACGCGCACAACGGTGACTCATAAAAAGCACACAAAGACGTGGAGAGTGACACCAGCATAACAGAACACAAAACACACACACAAACAAGAAAACATGTCTATGTTACTGTCGGCATGACAACCAGCAGAAATCAGATCCTTTTTCTGGAGATAAGCGCCTTCTGAACAATCTATCTCATCTGTCAAGATAAAGGTTCAGTCTGTTCGTGAACAAACAGGCAGAACATTAAAACACTGTCAGTGCCAACAAGGATCACATATATAATGAACCCTCCATTGTTTCATCCCAACTCTTTATCTCTGTCCATGCTGCCTGTGGATCAGATTTCTTGGTGGCAACTCTGTCATGTTCATCTCCATGAGCTTGGTTTTATCATGTCCTGTTCCCAGGCACTCTGATGTTTGGGAATAAAACATTAACCAGTGCTGGAAGTAGCAATTTACATTTACTCTCTTAACTGTAACAAAGTCATTTTTTTGTGTTCTTGTAATTTCTGGAGTATTTTTTAAAAAACAGCGACTTCACTCGTACGAAGCATTTCTTAACTCAAGTGTTTTACTTCTCTACATTTAAAGTTGAAATCGTTACTCGTTATCATTAAAAACACAATTTCACACAATGAAGTTATGGTGAACTGTGTGAGAATGCATCAAATGAAAGAAGTCAAATCAGCAGGTGCAGCAAATCATGGCAAGTGTCCCAAATCAAACACACCTGCTGTGTTGCGTGACCAACAGGTGCATGCTGGGTCTGGCTAAACATTAAATGCTAAAATACTGAAGAGCGCAGTGAGACAGAGGCTGAGTGGTTGGGTTACATTGTACTGTGAAAACTAGCAGAAAAGCTGGATTCACTGGACACAGATTGATGTTAAGACAGATGTGTTACAACACTGTACAGCATCAACAACTACTACATTTGTCAGCTGCAGCCACTTTGGAGTTTATACATCTCTGCTTTTCCTGCTGCTTCATTCTGCTGTTAATTATTTAAGAAGCAGCTGTTTGATTTATGTAGTGTTATATTGCTACATAAAGTCTATGGATTCCTGCTGTGTCCTGGTGTTTCCATTATTTTGTTACATTTATAGAAGGTAGGCTAAATAACAGAAACACCTGTCTGTATAACATAACACGGCTCAACAGCCCCACACAATACATCGTCCACAATGATCACACAGCTGAATGAATAACTGTTTAATAATAACATTCAAATTGCAGAACTGTTGTATTAGACTGTTGTATTAGTTTTAGCTACGTGTTCCTAATAAATTGCCAACTGCCAGTGTATATTAGTAATTATCAGTTGTATGCACAGGCTGCAAAGTGCCTGGCTGGAATGAACTGGTTGCTTTCGGTGCAGTTCTGACCTGGGAACAGCTCAATGAAATACTTTTAAAAGTGTTACACTGTAACGTTTACTCAGAGAACATTTTAACTGATGTACTAATACAATCAGCAGTGTTGACGTCTAGTGTTGGAGCAGTGCTAACAGCCTCAGCTGAGGTCAGAGAGTTCCCCTCTCCAAGAAGTCAGGCAACTGCACAGAGCCGAGTCCATCACACTGGGTCCTTCCTGCTTAGAAATCCTTCTCTCGATTTGCAGATAGCCTGCACTGGTTCCAGCCTGACAATCCTGTCATGTCGCATATGGACCTGGTCTGGGTTTGGTCCCAGTCTCTGGCAAGAACCGAAAGCAGAGAGATCAGACAGTACAAGCACTCAGCAGATGTAAAAATGATTCTTTTCAAATGTCTTGTTAACAGTTTTTTTATACACTGATTCCCTCCTCATCCAGAATGCTGCAGACAGTCCGCTGCTACATCTTAATTCAAGCCATATTTTTGGACTGCATTTTTTGAAAATGAAACAGGGAGCCCAGAGGTCTTTTGTATGATAGGAAATTGATTGCCATTGGTATTGCGTGGCTGGTATTCAGCTGTAGAATGCAGAATTGGAAGAAAAGAGAAAGGAAGGTAAGGAAGAGTGATGTGAATGCTGCCTCTTGGTAGAGCAAACTGAGGTGGAGGTAATTACGATCAGCCTCTCTTTCCACAGAATGGATTAGATAAAGATTGATACTGTAATAGTGCTTTCATTTCAATTTCATTATAGCAGTCTTTGCCTCTGTGTGTGTGTGTGTGTGTGTGTGTGATGTTTGTGTGTGTGTGTGTGTGTGTGTGTGTGTGTGTGTGTGTGTGTGTGTGTGTGTGTGTGTGTGTGTGCGTGTGTGTGCGTGTGTTCCAGGTCTGGTTTTGACTGTCTGAAAATGATTTTGTGTATGCATTGTTTGATGTGGGGAGTGGGCGTGTGCTTATGGAAGTGTGTGGATCAGTAAATGGCTTCAGCTGAAAGGGAAGCAACAGAGAATCCATCATAACAACGGGACGAGTTGAGAAGAGTGAGGGAAGCAGCATATTTGGCTGTAAGTCTGTGACAAACAAATAACACTGTATTTAATTTTGGGATGGTGCTCTGTCAAAGTGTGAATCACTGACAAAAAGTTGAATGCAGGTTTATTGTTCTCTGTCTGTCACAGTGGTACCCCACCCCCATGTGAATACGGGGGGGGGGGGGTCATCCACAGTGATTACAGTGACAAAGATCATCACTGCTTCTCTCCACTCCATAAAGCAAATCCATGAAACACAGTGGACCCACAAGGCCATCAGGGCCGTGAATGACCTCACCCACCTCAGCTACAGAGGTAGAGGTACTAGAATTTCAAGATTTCCTCTGGCAGGTTCTACAAAAGCTCTTCCCTTTAGTTGAGCGGATACTGAACATGGCCTGTATTCACAAAGCATTTTATCTTACCACTAAGAGGTCACGCAAAAAGTTTTTAACTAAAAGTTTACTGCTTAATCCTCTTCATAAAGCTTCGGAGACCAACTTTTAGTAAGGAAAAGTGAAAACTACTAAGAGTGCGACTCCATTGCTATGTCTGACGTCAGTTTTCATGGACAAGCATGCTTGCAGGAACCACAGGGATTGGTTGATGAAAGACTGTGCCAGTGAAACGCATGCGCAACATCCCACAGTAATAGAAAAAAAAATACACAGAGAATTAAGCAAGTACAAATGAAATAATAACGCATTTAGGTGCTGTTTACAAAAGTAGTGCATTCTCCAAAATGCATTTCTATGATCAGGTGTGTCAACCCGAGAGAATTTAACTTTACTATAAAAACTTACATTCAAGTCTTTAAATGGAAAAATAAAAAAACTAACCTGTCCCAGACTACCTAACGAAACCTGACTGTCAGCCTAATAGCCACAGTCTGTTGTAGCTGTAGGTCCTGGCTGTGGGTTGAGTTGTGAGAAGAGTTCCCCTGTCCCCCACCAAGTGACATCCAGCTGGAATATGATCCTTTCAAACAGCTGCATCAGGTCACTCTCCATTGAGATCCATGAATTGCATGTAGATCCTGGACACTGTGCAACAATGTCTAGAACTGTACAGGCAGCATCCAATACAACCTGTGCAATGATGATGTGATTTTGTTTTCCTGTTTACAAATACTTCCTTGTCTTGTGGTGGTGCAATAATTTTTACATGCGTTCCACCTATGGCACCGATCTCACCAGGCAGAAGGACCATGAAGCTGCTTTATTTCTTTGTATTTGTTGAAAATAAAAATAAAAAATCATATGAATTGTCCTCTGATGTCAGGTCAGAGCGCATTCATTGTTTGGTGAATAGATCGGCTTTTCTCTGTTACCAAGTAACACAGCATTGCCAAACACTTAATTTCCGCACTGATAGGTTGTTTTCGGTTGGTAGGAGATGTTATTGCATTCCTCACAAACTCCGCAACAATCATTATTCCCTCATGATTGAAAGGTATCTTTTAAGTAATTCAGCATCGTTTATGGTTTCCAGAACACTGCAACGTGGAATGACAGTAGCCCTTTAAGATTCTTTGTGATTTGGTCTTTGTGAATTAGGAGTCCTTTTAGATTAGATTAGATTAGATTAACTTTATTAATCCCACAACTGGGAAATTAATTTACCACAGCAGAAAAATAAACAACATAGAATAAACATCTATGGAAATATACAACAAAAATATACACTAATAAGTACAATATACACAATACAAACGATATGTACATGAAAAAGTGCAAGTTTGCACATGGTCAGGAAGAGCAGGAGTTGTGGAGTCTGACAGCTGCCGGAATGAAGGACCTGCGTAACCTCTCCTTCTCACAGCGAGGATGTAAAAGTCTGCTGCTGAAGAAGCTACTCAGAGACCCTACAGTGTCATGCAGAGGGTGAGTGGTATTGTTCATGATGGATGTCAGCTTAGGTAACATCCTCTTGTCACCTACTTCCCCAACACTAGGCCGGTAAGCAAACTGCAGGGGGTCCAGCTGTGTGCTCACCAGTGGCCTCAGGTGACTCAGGATTGACACTTCACCTGATCAACTGTTATGGAGAAGGGGGTGGAAGATGACTGAGGTGAGGATATGGGGGTGGTGGGGGGTGAGAGGGGGCAGTTGTACTGGTGGGGAGGGGGGGTTGGAGGTGAATGGGAGTTGAAAGTAGGGGGGGAGGAGGGGGAGCTGGCCCAGGGAGGTGTGAAGAGGGTGCAGGGCAGGTAAGGGGGGAGGGGGCAGAATCAAATCTGTTGAAGAACAGATTCAGTTCATTGGCCCAGTTCTTTTCGCCGCAGCTCAGGTCTCTCCTCACTCCTTTTCCGTGGCCAGAGATGTTCTGCAGTCCACTCCAGACATCTCTGGTGTTATTCTGCACTAGCCGCTCTTCCAGTTTCTGTCTGTAAGAGTCCTTCCCTTTCCTGATTTTCTGTTTGAGTTCCTTCTGGACTCTGTGTAGCTCCTCCTTGTCCCTCGATCTAAAGACCCTCTTCTTCTCGTTCAGCAGGGCCTTAATCTCGGAGGTCACCCAGGGTTTATTGTTGGCGAAACGGCGTACTGACTTGAACTCTGCACAGTGTTCTCCACACAGAAGTTAATATAGTCTGTAATGCAGTGGGTCATGGTGTCGATGTCGCCATTGTGGGGGCTGCAGAGTGCTTCCCAGTCTGTTATTTCAAAACAATCTCTGAGTCTGGCACTGGTCTACTCGGACCACACCTTTACAGACCTCTTCTTAGGTGGTTGTTTATTCACCAGGGGGGTGTAGTCAGTGATCAGATGGACAAGGTTGTGATCTGAGCGTCCCAGTGGGGGGAGGGGGGATGAGGTGTATGCATTCCTGATATTTGCATACAACAAGTCCAAAGTTTTACTGTCCCTGGTGTGACAATCCACATACTGGGTGAAGGTAGGAAGAGCAGAGGACAGGGACGTGTGGTTGAAGTCTCCAGGATTAGGAGGAGGGAATGGGGGTGCTGGTTTAGGAGTTGAGAGACAACACTATGGATCTGGTCTGTGGCTGCAGCGGCGATGGCCGAGGGGGTGATGTACACAGTCACCGCAATGACATGTGAAAACTCTCTCGGGAGATAGTATGGCCGCATGCTAACCGCTAGCAGCTCCAAGTCTCTAGTGCAGAGTTGTTCCTTGACACTGATGTGTCCAGGGTGGCACCATCTCTCGTTAACGAACACAGCAACCCCTCCTCCCTTCTTCTTACCGCACTCCGTGGTTTTCCTGTCCGCCCGTACCAGTTGAAATCCGTCCAGTGTGACATGTGAGTTGGGAGAAAGTTCACTCAGTCACGTCTCCGTGAAGCACATGATGCTACACTCGCGAAACTCTCTCTGAAGCCGGGTTAGCGCAGTAAGCTCTTCCATCTTGTTTGGGAGTGATCTTACGTTCCCCATGACGACAGACGGTACGTGGTTTATACCGTTTTTTCCGCTGTCTGCGCTTCACTCCAGCTCTACAGCCTCTCCTCCTTCTCCGGATCTGCCGGTCCCGAGTGTAAACAATGGGTCCGTTGTAGAGTGAGTCTCCCGATGTTGTATCAAAAAGAGGCAAAACACGACTGTAAAAGTATAAACACCCATAGCTGCACTTGCTTAAAGTGTCGGTGTAGTATGAGAAGAAATCACACTAAGTAGTAAAAGAAAAAAATATCACACTAAAGAGTAAAAAAGAGTAAAAAAGAGTAAAAGAGTACAGAGCTGCTGTGGCAGGCTGCCACTCATGCGGCGCCATGGCAACATGTCTTGCGACTGCTTTTAACTTCTCCCATACTTAGGTGCCACTTTTAGTGCTAATTGGCTTTGTGAATTACTCTTTGTCAGGAAAATTAGGAGTACTGAAGTTAGGACTGACATGCCCATTATTTTAAGGAGTTTCTACTAAATCGGCACGTTAGGAGCTACTTTTAGCCTTAACATGCTTTTGTGAATACGGGCCCAGATGCCCAAGTTCATTGAGTAGTATGTCAACCACTCAGTGATACAACTCCCATAAGAAAATCCATCACCCATAAAACCAAAGAAGGTTCAGAGCTGCTTTTATAATAATGTGCAAAGATGATTTTAAACATGCATATTGAGAAGGACCCAAGCACAGTTAAAAAACTCAAACCCATCCCAACAGACCTGAAGATAATTACACTGAACAGAAAATTGTCACAGATTTAAGACCCATGGCAAATGGTTGGTACCCTTACGTGATTCTAGTTATACTGGAATATAGGTTAGACCTACTTGGTCGTGGGTCTGGTCTTGGTTAATGGGAACAGAGTGGACCCATGAAGACCTCTAGTTGCTCCATCACAACAAGCGACCACTGTCACACTGTCACAAAGACCAGATTCAGTTTTAAAGTGGTGCATCAAGACCCCATTTACACCTAAGATCTGTACCTGGATATTTTATATGGAACAACAATGCTTTTTAATACCAGGTGAAAGTGCAAATATCCAGCTCCAACATATTCACATAGAAATCATGTCAATAACAAGTGTAAACGGGGTCTCAGTTAGAATTAATATGATTTGCTCTCGAATAACTCAAGTGTAAGAGGCAAGATGAAAACATCTAGCATCAATCATTGCTCCTTATCTTCCCTTATCTACCCGGATAAACAAGAACTTTATAGCACAATCTATCTGTGGTTTATAACACAGAGCTGAACTACCTGATGGGAAGATAGCTTTCATTTCTTTCAGGGTCAGGGTTTCAAGGCAAGAGGTGCCATATGAATTTTTTCAAGGCGGTGAGGTGCTCTCTGCTGGCCCTAAATATTCCGAACGAAAAGCTGCTGAATCTGAAAAATAACCAGATGAAAGGATACTACAAGGAAACATAAAAAATTACAAATGAAAGATCCTTGATTAGTGAAGGTATGGCCGCACATCCATTCCTTCCACCTGCTGTCCACCCAGCCTCAGTTCACAGCAGAGCTGTTCCACTTTCATTTCTAAATGAGTTGCCGTAGGGATGGAAAGAGGGATTGAGATTGGAGCTGAAGCCCCTTGGGGATTTGATCTAGCATGAGGTAATTAGCAATGGCGTGGTTAAGTAGTCAGCTGAGCCGTTATCGGAGAGTGGCAGGCTCAATTCCCAGGTGCTGACATTGTGGCATGTAGAGGCAAAGAACCCGGCACACAGCTTGCTTCTCGGATTATGAGGAAGTCCATCTCCAGTTCCTTTCAAGTCACTTTGTATCACGTCCAGATGGATGGCAGCTCAGTAATTGTGCTTGACATCCAACAGACACTGACCAGCAATTATATACTGTATGCAACCACAAAACACAGTTGGTGGAAGAAAAGTGGATGTAAATTTATTTAGTGTTTCAGTTTAGACTTGCAGCAAACACACATACATTCAGATACATGAAAGCAATCCTCTCTCACTACAGTAGTAGGTCTGGATTTTAACATCTCCTTTTACAAGAATGAGCTGGATTAATGTTACTGAAGGAGGTGTTTGTGTTATTCTGGAGAACCTTTGTAATAAAGGAGCTCTGCAGTTTCTCTTAAATTATTGCTTGCAGCCCTGATATAAAAGGTAATGAGTAGCATTATAGGAATCCTGTGAAACTAATCAAATTCAAAGAGGACTTAAATATAAGGTCACAGGACAAACTAAATCTATGAGCTGAAATTCTGTAGGAGTCTTTGTTTAAACACTAGAGGTGTATTTCTCCCCTATTGTGTTTAGCTTTACTGGTGGATGAGAGTTTAAATACATGACTTATAGATTTGAGGCTTTTTCAGGGTGTTCACATCCACATTGTCTCACACAAACACTGTGCTTATACCAGAATAGCTTGTTCAGGCTACTGTGGGTAACTACTTCAGATCCAAAAACAATGCTCACGGTCAAAAGCACCTATGTTTCTTTGCTAGCAAATGTAAAACCATGACTTTTAATTTTCTTTTCTATTAAACGTACAAAACAAGGCAAAAAAAGAATAAAAGAAATAGGAATGGGGGTGGGGGGTGGCAGTATAATCAAGGATAAGGGCACTGGCTTGAGCGCCTTGAGTCCAGCACTATCATCCCTAAAACAACCCAAGGTAGAGCAGACTAGCTGTCACAACATAAAAACCATATATCATAGATAATTTCAACAAAAACATAATTTCCATGTTGTTATAACTCAAGGGGGTTCATCATCTGGGAACCATGAAGAGTAAGTACCAAATTTCATGATAGACCATTTAATAGTTGTTTAGACATTTCAATAAGAAGCAGAAATGTCAGAGGATCATCAAACTCAGTTGGATTTATCTTCTTAGAGCCATGAATATCTGAACAAAATGTGACTGAATCCATCCAAAAGTTGTCTAGATATTCCAGTCTGGACTAAAGAAGTGGACCGTCCCCAAGGCCACACAAATTAATATGATGAACCTGTCACTACCAGGGAAACCATGGAGGCTATGGCATATTACCTTGGTTAGGCAAATCTGACTGGTCATCAATATGCAAAACAGCAAAGCAATAGGTTAATGCTACACAAGACAGTCATTTTGTTAATACAAGCTAGTGAATTAATTTGCATTAGATGTCAAAGACTTTTATTTAAGTATCTATTAGAGCAAAATTAGTTTTTGGTACTTCAGTGTGAGGTTCATTTTTAAGCCTCTGAGGTTGCTGCTTGGACATGACACAAAGCGACAATACCTACAGTTGGGAAGCTCAAACTTCCTGCAAATGACTAAAAACATACTAAAATAGTTGCTGTTAATCAACTCATCTTAGTAGTTCTAGCTGTGACGCACAGTTCTGATGATGACCAAGCGTAAAAGGACAAAACAAGATATGTAGCTGTTTTCTCTTAGTTTACAACATCCTTTTTTTCTCATATAAAGATTCCGGTAGAACTTTATGGAGTGTAATGTCAGCTGGTCTGTCTACCACTCTGATCCAGACTGAAATATCACAACAACTACTGGGTGGATTGCCATCAAATTTTGTCATGACATTCAAGGTTCCCAGAGGATAAATACTGTTGATTTTGGTGGTCCCCTGACTTATCTGGTGTCATGAGAGAGTTAATATTTTTAGAGTGACATGGCGTCAAAATCAGGACATTTGAACATTCATGGTCCTCATCGGATTTACTTTGGTTCTCCTCTGTCTTTCCATCTAGCGCTATCATATCTCAACACCTATTTAATGGATTGCCCTAGAACTGAGTACTGAGAAGACCGTAACTTGCAAAAACCCCATTCTTCTACTGCTAAATTCTACAGTTTATTGCTTTTGTTTATGCACAAATACCTGCTAAAGCCTCAGGAAACTACCACATGTTAGCATCCTCAAGCTAGTGTTTCCGTATCGGCAAGTCCACAAGGCTGTGCTAGGTTCCGTGTGATGTAAATTTCGTCATCAGAGGGTATATGTACTCACTAATTTGTCATGTCTCATCCCTGCCACTACGCTACAGGGCACATGCAGTCCTCCAAGCGGAGTAAACAAAAGTAGAATAACAACAACTACGTGTCTGTGGTTCCACAGGTGCACTTGGCACCAGGACACCCTAGGTCGCAGGTCTATGATCGACTTTGTAGTCGTATCATCAGACCTGCGGCCGCATGTTCTGGACACTCGGGTAAAGGGAGGAGCAGAGTTGTCAACCGACCACCACCTGGTGATGAGTTGGATCAGATGGCGGGGGAAGACGCTGCGCAGACCTGGCAGACCCAAACGGGTTGTGAGGGTCTGCTGGGAAAACCTGGCGGAAGAACCCGTCAAGATGATTTTCAACGCACACCTCCGGCAGAGTTTCGACCACGTTCCGAGGGCAGTGGGGGACATTGAGTCCGAATGGGCCTTGTTCCGCTCTGCTATTGTTGAGGCGGCTGTTGCAAGCTGTGGCCGCAAGGTAGCTGGGGCCAGTCGTGGTGGTAACCCCCGTACCCGCTGGTGGACACCGGCGGTGGGGGAAGCCGTCAGGCTGAAGAAGGAGGCCTACAGGGCGTGGTTGGCCTGTGGGTCTCAGGAATCAGCTGACTGGTACCGGCGGGCCAAGCGGAGTGCAGCTGCGGCAGTTGCTGAGGCGAAAACTCGGACGTGGGAGGAGTTCGGTGAGACAATGGAGGAAGACTATCGATCGGCTCCAAAAAGGTTCTGGCAAACCGTCCGGCACCTCAGGGGGGGAAGGCGGCAACTTGCTCACACTGTTTACAGTGGGGGCGGGGAGCTGCTGACGTCAACTGAGGATATAGTGGGACGGTGGAAGGAATACTTTGAGGAGCTCCTCAATCCCACCAACACGTATTCCGTAGAGGAAACAGAGCCAAGAGACCTGGGGATGGATGATCTAATCTCCGGGGCAGAAGTCGCCGACGTAGTGAAACAACTGCGCGGTGGCAGAGCCCCGGGGGTTGATGAGATCCGCCCTGGGTATCTCAAGGCTCTGGATGTTGTAGGGCTGTCTTGGTTGACACGCCTCTGCAACATTGCGTAGACATCGGGGGCGGTGCCTTTGGAGTGGCAAACCGGGGTGGTGGTCCCCATCTTTAAGAAGGGAGACCAGAGGGTGTGTTCCAACTATCGTGGAATTACACTCCTCAGCCTCCCTGGTAAGGTCTACGCCAGGGTACTGGAAAAGAGGGTCCGATCGATAGTTGAACCTCAGATCGAGGAGGAGCAATGTGGTTTTCATCCTGGGCGTGGAACTGTGGACCAGCTCTTTACCCTCGCTAGGGTGCTGGAGGGAGCATGGGAGTTTGCCAATCCAGTCCACATGTGTTTTGTGGATTTGGAGAAGGCTTACGACCGTGTTCCCAGGGGCACCCTGTGGGGGACGCTCCGGGAGTATGGGGATGGATGGCCCCTTGTTAGTGGCCATTAAATCCCTGTACCAAAGGAGTGTGAGTCTGGTTCGCGTAGCCGGCAGTAAGTCGGACCTGTTCCCGGTGAGGGTTGGACTCCGCCAGGGCTGCCCTTTGTCACCGGTTCTGTTCATAACTTTTATGGACAGAATTTCTAGGCGCAGCCGGGTGGTGGACGGGTTTGGTTTCGGTGGCGGGAGGATCTCGTCTCTGCTTTTTGCGGATGATGTGGTCCTCCTAGCTTCATCGAGCGCCGACCTTCAGCTCTCGCTTGGGCGGTTCGCGGCCGAGTGTGAAACGGCTGGGATGAAGATCAGTACCTCCAAGTCTGAGGCCATGGTTCTCAGCCGGAAACGGGTGGATTGCCCGCTTCAGGTCGGGGGGAGGCTTTGCCTCAGGTGGAGGAGTTTAAGTATCTCGGGATCTTGTTCACGAGTGAGGGTAGGATGGAGCGGGAGATCGACAGGCGGATTGGGGCGGCGTCAGCAGTGATGCAGACGCTGAATCGGTCCGTTGTGCGGAAGAGGGAGCTAAGCCGGAAGGCGAAGCTCTCAATTTTCCGGTCGATCTACGTTCCGATCCTCACCTATGGTCATGAGCTTTGGGTAATGACCGAAAGAACGAGATCGCGAGTACAAGCGGCCGAAATGAGTTTCCTCCGCAGGGTGGCCGGGCTCAGCCTTAGAGATAGGGTGAGGAGCTCGGTCATCCGGGAGGGACTCGGAGTAGAGCCGCTGCT
Organism: Seriola aureovittata; assembly: GCF_021018895.1. Classification (NCBI taxonomy): domain Eukaryota; kingdom Metazoa; phylum Chordata; class Actinopteri; order Carangiformes; family Carangidae; genus Seriola; species Seriola aureovittata. Next base: position 169,230 of record NC_079386.1, read on the forward strand.
CCTCCATATCGAGAGGAGCCAGCTGAGGTGGTTCGGGCATCTAGTAAGGATGCCTCCTGGACGCCTCCCTGGGGAGGTGTTTCGGGCATGTCCCACCGGGAGGAGACCCCGGGGTCGACCAAGGACACGCTGGAGGGATTATATCTCTCGGCTGGCCTTGGAACGCCTCGGGATCCTCCCGGAGGAACTGGTGGAAGTGGCTGGGGAGAGGGCCGTCTGGACCTCTCTGCTGAGGCTGCTGCCCCCGCGACCCGGATCCGGATAAGCGGGAGACGACGAGACGAGACAAGACGAGACGAGACGTGTCTGTGGTATTCACAGCTGTCTGTGTATGAGTATATTTGAGGCTTGGACAGTATGCATTATACCTGTTAAACATCAACATATTAGCACTGCTGTGGTTAATTGCAGCCTCACAGATCTACTAGCATGGCTGGAAACTCTTAAATCAATTTCATTTATAAAATGAATAGCATAACTTTTTGGGGCTATTTGTAATATTTGCTTCTATTTCTATCACTTCTCTTCTGCTTCTGAAGTTAGCATGCTAACCAGCTAGCCTCGGCCCGACTTGTAACTATCCAGTAGCGACTCACTATAACCTCCAGTCTGTCCTGAAGACATAGCTGCTCAGAGGACGTATTATAACCTCTTGTGTTATAAAGACAACAATGGCTGAAGTTCTTGTCAAGCATCAATACAATTAATCTTTCAATTTGTATACTGTATGACACCGTGTATGCAAAGACCCACAGTTTGGATAATGATAAGCTCCCCAAAAAGAAACCTTCAGATGCAAAAAAGGGACAAAACAAAACCTTTCACGGTGAAGCAAAACTGTCCTCAAATGTGATTTGATTGACTGATGTTTGTTTGGATTTTGAGCTGTTGTTCAGACGAAACAAGACACTCAAAACTTGTGATGCTGAGATTTTAAAGATCAAATGACTAATCAGTCGAATTAGAAAAAAGAATCAATGGATTAAATGATAATGAAAATAATCATCAGTTGGATCTTTGATTAGAAATGTTCATTACTACTCAATGCTGAGCTCCTTCCTGCCTCTGTTTCTGACTGACTGAGCACAAAGACGTATTCATCTCCAGAGACACACACACACACACACACACACAGACAGAAAGAGAGAGGGAGGGTAAACACTAACTTATGGATACCATCTCCAAATGCATCAGCTATGGTACATTACACATTTTGCTACAGACAACGCCCCATTTCTGTTCCTGGTTAATAGACATCCATATATCAGACAAAAGGAAGAAAGTGTGTTTTTATGCTGTTGTTGCTCCGTCTGCACGCTGCATGCATCACTCTCTAATGTTAATAGCCTGTTTGGTTATTTTCTGTCGGCCAGGACCTTATAAGCCTTCAAGCCGGGCCTGAGATTGTTATAGCCCTTTTTTTTATTTGCCTGTGCTCCATCTTGCTTTCTGCTTGTCACGTTATTATTCAGGGCTTAGAGGTGGAGGACCACATTGTCGCTGCTTTCATTATGTTACTGTTTTGTATACATTTTTTATTTTTCGCTACTAAGGCTTAAAAAAGTAGGTCAGGCAACTTTAATATTCATGTTAATAGTAAATCCCATTCTGTGGGTGGGATGGCGAGTGTTACATCATTTGGCAGGTAAATTGGTAAAAAGTTAAAACCTCAGTTTTGAGGAACACACAAAAAGAGAAATAACATGATGTATAATCATCTTCAGCCTCAGCAAAGGAGGATTTTTTCATTTCTGTTCTGTAACCTTGTTTTCCTCCCTGGCCGACTGCAAACCTCTCACTGCTGTAACTTTCATACATAAACACCAAGTTGGAACAGTCAAGGAATAGAAAGAAAACAACGTAGAGGAGAAGAAAAACTGGGAGGAGGAGGGGGTGAAAGTGGAGACGTATAGAAAAAAGAAAAGGGTGAGGACAAAGAGGGAAAATAGAAGATGGAGAGGCAAAAGAGAAGTGAGAGCAGCAAAAAAAGACCTGTATGACATGAGAGGAAAAAAGAAAGGGGGAAAAACTGAGAGAGAGAGGACATTCTTGGCTCGCACTCCTCCCCTTGTGTGCAGGCCATTTTAATGAGAGCCACATTTAGGTCAGCAGTGGTTGGCTCTCTCCCTCTTTTTTTCTCTCGTCGTCTTTCTTTCCTCTTCTTCTTCTTCTTCTTCCTCCCCCGCCCCCACCGCTCCCCCCACCTCCTGAGAGGACGATAAAAACCAGCACTGTGCGGTTTGTCTATAAAATTACAGCGATTTGACACAAGTAAAAGATAAAGAAAAGAAGAAGCAGCGTTTTGAGTGCCGGCTGAAAGTAGGTTTTGGTGGTTTAAATGCTGGTGTGTGTGTGTGTGTGTGTGTGTGTGGTGGAGACAAAATCACTATCATTCCTCTGCATAGAAAGAACACTGGACAAAACACTTGAGTTTCCTCTTGAAAAAATGCTCCAAGGCTTAACCTATAGTTACAGAAGAGGCAGGAAAAGACAGAGCACCAGTGCCCAAATATAAGAAAGAAAATGATCATCCTGTATCATCACATTTTTCTTCTTCCTGTGGACTGGTGAGAAAAAAACAAGAAAACAACATATTCCACTCTGGAACCATCTTTCAGAAAAAGATGGCGTGAGGGGAGGAAATGGGTATTTGCCCATGAATGTACCCTAGGAGGTTAGTCTGGGCAGAATGGGCACATCCATCCTGCCGCTAGGCTGCTGCCGTACTAATAATAGATGAGCATGGATGGAAAGGGAACATGTGGAGAGCCTCCTGATTGGAGAAGTGTGCTGTGAAAGGTGTTTTCTCCTGCTCGACAGAGGGGAGAGGCAGAAAGCAGAGAGTTGGCGTGGAAAATACAGAAGTTAACACAGAGCAGAAAGAAAAACTGGTGAAGGAATTGAATTTGCATCATGTTTCTGGAAGTTTCTCAATCCTTTTGTTACATCTTTTGAAATACACCAGTGTTGGAGCAGACACCATCAACGTGCGGCGCACTACAATGCCTGTACATTTGCAATGATGGGATTTTCATTTTCGTTTTATTTTTTAAGTTTTTAATTATTAAAGAAGTAAAAAAAACACTGGACACTATAGTTTCTGTAATGAAACAAGAAGCATCTTTAATTAGACTGAAAGCTCAATACAGAAACTTGTAAACTTGGTGCTGTGGCTCAAACACAGACTGTAAACAAAGATAGATTTAGCCTCTGTGATGTCACCCACAGGTTTCTGGAGAGCGGATTTGAAGCTCAGAATGAGCTGCTCCACCTTTCCTCCCAGCTCTTCAAAAAAGAGACAAAGAGGTGGGGCGTGTGTGGAGCTGAGAGTTCAGTGACTGACGGTTTGTGGCAAGCATACCCAACTGTCACTCAAAGAGGCCACGCCCTCAATTCATTCATTATCATCATTAGAGGAACTGCAGTTTTGGTTCTTCAGTATTGGCTTAATTTTAAAGCCTTAAAGGTTGATGCTTGGTCTCAAATCATCCACACAACCATATATTTAGACTCAATCAGTCAAGTGAAGGTTGAGTCATCAAGTCGACCAAGCAAGAACATGAAATGGTCATCCCTCCTCAGCTATGAGATAACAGCAAAAATATGGTAAACATCACGTATGTGACACCAGATCAGATGGATCTATGCTAATGATAGCACTGGTCAACCAGACTGACCTGCTGCTGAACTCTCCGTGATACAACTAAAATGGCTAAATCAAATCATTCCAGTGGAATCAGAGTCCAGTGGGAAAGAGTGCTGACCCCTGAGGGAACAAACTACTGGAATCCAAAGCCACTGTAGTGTTAAAGCTTTGAAGCATCAACAAGCTGTTATCAAGCTACCTTTCTGCCTTTTCAAAAACTGAATGAAATGATGTAGAATGTTTGAACACAATGGGAGGTGTTAAACAGTCGTATACACAGAAAACAGCCCCACCCGCCCACCACTTGCTTGCTCCAGGTTGACAGATTAAAGAGCAGAGAGTATCAAGATGGTTAGAGGAGGAAACTCAGCCACATGTTTGAGTCTCAGTCAGACCCAGACTGAGATGAGGAGTCTGTTGAGACCAGAATCAGAGACTAGCAGACGTATCAGAATGGTTTGCGAAGTTAGGGTTAGGGTTAGCTTGTTGCTGGCAAAGGCTGACACAGTGTTAGTGGTTGTGCTAATGCTAACTCTGACTCTCTATACTGACATGGTTTCAGGTTATTTAGCCCCGCCCCAAGTCCCCACAACTTGACAGGATTGGCTCCTTAGGTTTGTGATGTATGAAACCCTGGCTTTCTCAATCTGTTAGTGGTTTACTGTAGTTCAAGGTGGAAATACTCAGTCATGGTGTTGACTGATTATTTCACTCATCATATGCCTTGTATTATATAGAAACATCATATGGACGTTAATTTATTTAAACTATCACTGTGTTGTAACAATGGCTACTCTTCCTGCAGTCCCCTTAAATTCATAAACAATTCTTCAATGAAAAAAGGTACATCAATACACATCCACATCATTCATACTCATAATGAGACTCAAAATACACAACACACACCAACTCAAAATCTATCTAATACATACAATAGCTCTATTTAATAAATTAATTTCTTCATAACTGAGGCCACCGATCCACCAATCATTGAATTACTTTTATGTTGCTGTTTAAAGTTTCCTGTTGTCAAAGAGCCTCTCTTCTGATTGGCTCACTGACCTGTTGTTACTAGAGCTCCAGAAAGAGGAGATGTAAAACTACATTTAAATTACATATATCTTTTTTTTATATCAACACTTCAAATAAAAGACAGGAAAAGTGTAAAATATGGGATCTTTAAGGTTTGAGCTAAACTCAAGGCTGCTGCCACACAATAGAAATCACTGATTGGCCTTGAAATGAAATTCAAGACATGTAAAATCCTTAGTTAATTGCTGATATTTACAATAGGTCGTCAACTAATTGCAGGGTTGGACGTTCAATCCCCAGCTCTTCCCATCCACATAAACAAACAGACTGACCACCTGCTGAAGAGGAAGGTGGATTTGTCTTCAGAAACTTCTGCATTTTGTTCGGTCTGTTAAATCATGCTGAGACCTTCATGTCTGTCAGTTGGACTTATTATCAGTCCCTCCACAATAATTAATGCAAATTCAACCAATCCCTGTGAGTCCCTGTGTCCTAGCATTTTTGTCCAATCACGGCAACTTTTCCGAATATTTGACCAATCATCATAGTTTCCCGTGAGTTGAAATAATCATACCAGTCCCTGCTCAACGCCTTGATGTACATCACCAAACACGCTTCCTTGTTTCTGGTTTTGAAGCATGTTGTGAAGCTGACATGAAAGTCTCACATCCATCAACAAAAAATACTGTTAAAGACAGTGTAAAGCAGTTCCCTGATATTTGGCACGAAAGTGGGGTTAAATTGTTTTGTACCGTATGCAACATTGTGGTGGAACCATAGGTGTAGAGCTGCCAGAGCCAGTGGAACAATGCTCTGCTCCTATTTTTCGCCTGATGAAATAAAATATCTACAGTTCACATAATCCAGTTGATATTTATAGACATTTTAAGTGGTTGAAGATCATCACTAAAGAGTATGTCACGCAGAGAGCTAATTAAAACCCATGAAATGGTCAAAGTTGTCATATTGACATTTAAGGTATATTGATTGATTTCCAAATGTCAATCACACATCAAGTAACACTCCAGAACACATTCCACCCTAAAAGTGTCCGGTAGCTGCTGGTAGCATCTGAGCTGCTCAGTGAATTAAATGGTTAATTAGTAAAGATGAAAAGACAGACACACATAAAAGGCTCTATATTATAAATTCATGAGGTTATAAAGATCAGCTCTACCTGTGATTAAGACAGAGCAGAGGAACATAATCGTTTGTTCTTTTTCCCTCTAACATTTGTGAAGACTGGGTCACTCCCTGCACTGCACTGCAAAAAAACATCTAAAAACAAAGCAACATGCATCAAAATTTTTAAGAAAATCTGCTGCAAAATCAGGTATTTAGCCCGCAACAATCCCCCAAAAAAAGCCCACAAAATCCTGGAGAGAATCTATTATGCTAATTTACTCAAACCTGACTAAAACTGAAGAAACTTACAAAGTCTGATGGCAGCAGAAGCTGAGTGAGAAGCTGAGGCATGAAGAAATAGAAATGCATGGAAAGCTAAAGGTAAATGGGCAATGAAAGGACAAAATGGAAGCGAGTGAAAAGGCCTGATTCAAACAGAAATAAACAGAACCTACTGGCACCAATGCAGAGCAGCCCACACACAGCTACATGGAATATAGCGCACTGAAGAGACAGACGAACCAGTAATGCGTGTGGATGTGATGTGGAGTCTAATTGCCTTGTAATGGATGCAGGTGTTGTGTGCTAATTAAACACACATGACCGCCCCTCACACACACACACACACACACACACACACATGCACACACACACACACACACACACGCACACACATGCACACACACGCACACACACGCACACACAGGCCTGGCCTTTGTCAAGCAGCTAAATGAAGGAAACTCAAATCAGTGTTTGGCTGCAGTGCTTTGGCCCTGGACGTATCAAATAGGCCTAACTGTGTTAACACAAGGGATAAAAGGGATGAGTCATGACTCTGTGTGTGTGTGTGTGTGTGTGTGTGTGTGTGTGTGTGTGTGTGTGTGTGTTTGATTTATTACACAAGATCCAGACTCCATGTAATCCTTGAAGGAGGCATATCTTCCTCCAGATATTCTGTGGTCAATGATAAACACGTGTGAGATTTAGTGGTTATAATCATTAGTGATGGTTTTAATGATTCTTCCTCTTTCAAAGTACAAATGGCCCTGGTGCCATGTTACATCTGCATCTTCTCCACTAATGAGCCACTGTTCTGATGAACAGCCATACTGGACTGGACTGGACTTGGACTTACATGAGAGCCAACTGCTTCTCCACACAAACACCAGATACAGCAGAGATAATAACACAATTCAGTGTTAACAGTTTTAGTGATTTCTCGTGACTGCTCTATGGGAGCATGAAGAATAATGGAATAATGTGAGTGGGTATGTTTTATATTCATGATTTTAAATTTCTAACTGAATGGTGGTTTTTGCTAAATCCTGGCAACAGTGTAAAGTTCAACACAGTTGGAGCGTCTGTGTCTGTTATCCTTCAGGATGTAATGCAACTAAAATTCTCTGTTAAGGTCAGGGAAAGGTTAAAAAAAAAGTTAACACAAGTCTCACGTTTAAAATTCAGACGCACTTGACACTCATCCCCTACCCCAGTCTCAATACCCCTTTTTTCAGTCCAGTACTTAAACGTACATATAGTATTAAGGTATTTGTCCCTGTGTTGTTTCGTTATAAAGCAGGTCTAGGTTCTATTTTAATACTATGAAAGTATCAAAGTGCTCAGTCCATAGAGAAATGCACACAGCCTGTATTCAGAAACTGAATCTTGTAACCAGCCATCAGGGCTTCTAGACTTTGTGATGTCACAACAAAGCAGTCACCAAGTCCTGCCCACCTGGACCCACCATCCAATTTGGCAGGATTTGGTTTCTCTGAAATCAGCCATATTTGTATTGGATCACTCAGAACAGTCACCAATTAGAAGAGAAAAAACTACCGAAAAACACATCAGTGAGCCACAGTGTAGCACTGGGTGACATGTTCCTCCTTCATCACCATGAACATACACACTGTGTCTTTTTGACTGAGTTGCATACACTGTCCTACTACCGTAAATAAATAGCACCAAAGGTAGATTAATCTGCCACTGAAAATAGTCCAAACAAATGCTCTTGTCTAAGTAATGTTATGTCTAAGGAAAATGTTTTTTATTTATTTATTTTTGTAATGAAACTACATATTTGTGAGCTGTTTTTTAAAAATGTATATTGTTCGTCTTCATCTGAAACCTCTGGGCTTGGAGCTGAGAACCACAGGCAGTAAGTCCGAAAGTACTGAGACATGGACAGATACATTCTTGTTTTTTTTCATATGGGATTTGTTGACAACAAGAAAAATGTAGAATAATGCCAGCTGATCCTTTAATTCCCCAAGTGATATTTTCTAATAGTCAAATATTACTTTTTCAGATGGTTGAGATGATCAGAAAAATGAAACACAAACGTGAAGATATGCTTTTTCTTTCTGACAGGTATGTCTGAGCTGTGGAGACAAACACAAGCAATAATTGGAGAAATAAAATTCAATTTAAAACACAACCACTGAGAGTGAAGAGAAAAGATGAAGTTTGACACAGATGTGTCTCTTATCTCTTTGGACTGTTGTTAATTAACCCCATCCACAATGACAAGCATTTTCATCACACCAAACTGGTACCAAAGCAACAGCTGATCACATAGAGTTACCAAAATCTCCAATCATGTGCAGCATCATTTAACCCATGACCTGAAATCCTAATATTTCAGGACAGGATAAAAGTTGACTCTCAGCTTGTCCTAAACCTAATTCTGATTCTAATATTAATCTAAACTAAACTAATTATGAGGAAGTGGGAAGTATCCTCACCAGAGGATTATAATTATGTCTGTCTTCACTAGGATATTTGGTCATAGTGAAAAGAAAGTAACCACAGGGGCGGATCTACCAGAGTGACATAGGGTGGCAGTTGCCACCCCTAAAAAATGCCTTGCCACACCAGTTTTGGACAGTCTAATTCAAAAGTCTATAAATAAAAAGTTGTGGCTGGTCGGACGTTTACAACAGTGAAACTGTGATGTCCGAATGCAGGTGAATGCAGCATGACATGACGCTCCCTATAGACCCCTAAGTTCTACGGGTGGCACCATGGTTGTATTGTAAGACCTTGATATGGCAGCGCCGCTCTGCCTTGCACGTGCCCCACGTCGTCATTGTGTTCAGTCCACAGTATGATGAATGTTGAATGGCATTCATTATCATTTAAATTAAATCTTTTGATTTGATTTATTTCATCTTTTTCAATTCAAATATCTGGGACAGTAATGTAATAATAATTAAGTAGTAGTTAATGAAAATACCTGGGTTCTGTAACAGCCACAATTGTGGACATTGAAATTCTGCAGTGTTGTGGAAATATTACATAAAAGCTATTTCATAACGTCACACCATGCAGCCTGGCAGAGTAGTCACAAATAAAACAGCTTCACTTTCACTTTCTTGGATTAATTTAACTTACTATGCAATACAATTTGGTGTTTAACAGTGACTTAATCTCAGTGTGAAAAATGACGAAAATCCACACATTTGATATGCTCCCCTATATTAAGTAGACTAGTACAAGAATACACAGAAGGCGTGCTGTATGAATGCCTCAATATAAAAAGGTAAGAAAGTAAAGCCCTCGTGATAATTTTATCTGACAAGTTGTAATAACTGTTTAGCATCAATTTCTTTTTAAAAATGCAAAAAAGAGGGTTCAAACTAAATATCTTATCCCGATTATGATTTATTGAGTTCCAGAACACTGTTTGCTCATTTTCATAGCCCAGAGGAGTCATGACCTCAGGGGCATCCACAGGGTTTGTGCAGGTGTTGGAAATCTCGCTTCCTGTCAGTTTTGATGTGTGATTTCGCTCGCATGCCAGGAGGTTGCCGTTCCAGCGAGCATTTGCTAGAAGACAGCAAATACAAACCATGGCTAAGACAAGGATCATATCGACGAGTAGCTCCTGCAAAATTTGCAAAAACAGTACAGTTGTTTACAATGGGAGAGTCTGCGCCTACGAGCCACATCAAAGGTAAGACTTTGTAGGGAATTTTGGATTAGGCTAACGTTACATGTTATGTTTGTTTGTTAGCCTGTGAATTCGGTAGCTAGCTAAATGAGTTGGAGGCATTGAGGGGGTTACAATAAGCAACAGACCATGTGTCTCAGAAAAAGCAGCTGAATAGCGAACTGGATGATAGATAATTGCTTATGTAATGCAAGTGTCAATAAGTTCAGAGGAGTGTACTTCTGTCAGTTTGTGTGTTACAGTAGCCTCCTGTGGTGTTCAGAGGATGAAGCACTCAGTGTTGTAATCAGACATTAGCTTGTTAACATGAAATAAATTGTAAACAGAGGATTTGATTGCGTAGCTGTTGCTATGGTTATGGCATTTTAGATACAGGCTGCACATTAATTAACAGTGAACAAACATTATAACTGAAACTACTTAGTAGGAGTCCATTATAAGATATGTATACTTGCATAAATAGCAGGGTTTTGTAGAGTTGTAGTGTATTAAACAGTCTGATAAACAAGTCTTACAGTATTGTGAGAGAGATGAAAAATAAAAACTAAGCTTTAATCTCATAAATGTAGGAAAAACAGAGTTTTCCTCTGGAATAACATAAGGCAGATGCCTTGAGTACCCAGTTACGCACAAATCATTGTACGCATTTGTAAATCTTATTTTCCACTTATAGATCATGTAATACACATTTGTGACCATTTTGACAATTTTACAATTAAGGCACATGCATTAGTGTATATCATATTAGTGCCATGAAGAGATTAAACACTTTAAAGCAGATAACTTAATACGATAACACATATACTGACATTGCTGATTGACAAATATAATTTTCAGCATCTTACTGATAATTGTATTTAGAATACATTTTTTTTATGTTTATGATAACATTTTCCTTCTATTTTGGTGGTGTTATTTAGGAAAGAAGCACTTGATCTGATGGGAAGACTTTGAACATTAGGTCCTATATTGGAAGATTTCTTCCAACAGACGAGCAATGCATCAAGCAGCACAGCTACATCCACATCAACAACCAGCAGTGTAGAGAACGCCAGTACAGTGGAATCTGCCAGTGGAGTATTGACAGGAGTGGCCCCTATAGTCAAGACCACAGGCACTGTAAAATCATTTGTTAGCTCATTTGTTAGCTCTAATATCCAATCATCCAATTAAAATCCAATCCAATCCTCTAATAAAGTGGGATATCTCACCCCATTTGGGATTGCTCCTCATTTCTCTTCTCTAATGAGCCTCAACATTTTGTGTAGTTAATGTAGTTTCCTTTTTCTTTTTCATTTGCCGAGTCTTTATTTTAAAAGAGTCAATTCACTTTACTGCCAACCTAAAAGACCTAAAAAAGTTTTTTTTTTTTTTTTCAAATTTTCAATAAAGAATTTATTGAAAAGTTATTTGTCTAATAATTGTTTTGTATTGGCTCAGCCAGGTTATATAGGATGTCAAGTCTACTTACCGATGGGTCACTCATTTTAAAACAAAGAACTGTTTTTTTTTTTAAATCTAATTTGTCACTCTTCTGTGGAATGCTATTAAAAAACAGAAATTTGGTTGTTTATAGCATAATATAGCTGTTTTAATGTGAGGAAATGAGATAATCATTTTGACTATATATTTATGTGAATATAAATATGTAATTTACCACAGCTGTAAGGTGCTTGAAAAGCTTGAAAATGCATCTTGAAAGTGCTTGAAAGTGTTAGAACCTTGCATCCAGTTGACAGGCCATACAGCAAAGGAATTAGGTGATACTTTCTGTTCATTAAAAATAAATTAGTGAAAGGCCAGTTGAATCCATATACCGTTTTTGCCAGCTAATGTGGCTGAATGCTTGATGAAAAGGTTTACATACATTACAAGCAAGCTAAATTAACATAGTCTAAGCTGCTATGTGAGAAGTTGTGAAGATGGGAGGGAGATGTGGGATGAACAGAAAGTCAGAAACAAATTTTATCCCAATAAAATATGAAACAGTCACACAAGCATGTGATTTTTCCCTGCAGTGGGCAGCAGCTCCCTCTGTTTTCTCGCAGCGCTATGACTGCTGATGCTGTGTACAGGGTTGCCAACTTCCACTAATAGAAATACAGTACGACCGCAGATTGTTGAAGATGTTTTGTTTAGTTCTAGTAACTCAGGTTTGATCGTGTGAGGGATGGATTAAACCTGACTAAAGCCAAATTTGCTGAATCTACCAACATCTCTGAAGCTGCTCAGTGTGCAGATAAATGTGTCCAAATTTCAGATCAGTCATAAAAGTGCAACATAGAAAAGCACCCAGTTTAAAAAGCACAAAAATCACTGGCGCCAAGCCCCAAACAGAAAGCCACATCAATCAGTTTTGCAGTGACGGTTTATTCAAAGCTCAGTACCTTAGAGTTTGCACTTTCACCACATTTTCAAATTTAAGCACATAAAAAAGAACTTTTACCATTTATTACCATTGTTGGCAATAATAAATGTGTGGCTCACCAAGTATAAGTGATGCAATTACATTTACTTAAGTACTGTCCTTAAGTATTAAGTGTTTATAACTTTCTAAACTTATGTCTTTTACCTCACTACATTTAAAAGACAAATATTGTACTTTTACTCCTCTACGTTTCTATGAAGTACTCTTACTTTGCTTTTCAGTCAGAGTCTGAATGTTATTTTATTTTCAAAATGTGATAGATCATACACTGTGTTCATTACAGGAGAAAAACCAGCACAGCCAACTCCCCCACTGTCAGTCATGTTTGAACCTGTCAGTGTCCTTATGATGATGACATTAGATAAAGATGAGGCAGAAGGTTCTTCACCAGAGCACCATTTCCTGTGTTTACCACGATCACACTTCATGTGATTATTGCGCTCAAGTTGGGCCTGTGATTGAGAGCTGAATGGAAATAACTCATATTATTTCTGCAATTGCATGACAATACAAATGACACTTGCTTGTTATTTAGCATAATTATTGCAACAGTCTTTAAATAGATTTTGTGATCACCACTGGTCTAATAGTGCAAAGTACAGTATTTTGTGGTAGGGAAAGTCAGCTTTTTTGTCTAGTCAATGTTTTTCTCATGTTACAAAATTATTTTTGAGTCAAAAATCTTAAAAATATCTTCATTTGGGGGCTTTCCCAATCAAATACTGATATATTTGATTGTTCATGATAAAATCAGCCAACATATTTCTGTCACCTTCTAAAGTCCCCATGCCACTCTATTGCCACTCCATGATCACAGATTTACACAGTCCTGAACCCTGAGCCCAGATCAGATGTATGAGTGGAGCCAACAGTCGATTAGAACATAATAGCCTGTGAAAAAGAACAGAGTCAAAGTGTTTCTTCCACAGTGATTTTGGCTGCTCCACGCTCTGACAACGGGCAGAGAGCTGGTGAGGTGTCAAATGAAAACATGTCCTCTGTGTTTCCTGGTGATTTGTTACCTTATAAGAAAGAAAGCAAGAAATTGCCCAGGGGTATTTTATAGTTAGTCTAGTACAATGTCCCTATAGAGTATCTGCAGCAAAATAGTGGAATAATATTTCAATCTCACAATGGAATATTGGGCAGAAGGAATCCATATGCATCCATATGCACTAGAACCAGAGAAACTCTAACTCCAGAATTTTGCATCATTCACCAGCTAAAACACAGGATGACTCTAAATGTGCTCAAAATAACGTAGGAATAAACATTTTACTCACAGATGATGCCAGTGATATTTAAAGTTAATTCTACTTGATCTGAGCTTGTTATTGGATACAGTTAATCATGTAACTACCTGCCAAATTTCAGCAGTTGCTTCTCACAGCCTATGGTGTTCCCCCAAGGCTCCATCTTTTGCCTCTTTTTGTTTCTGTCAAATTGGTGCCATTAGAAGCGTCCTGAATCAGCTATTATACTTCCTATCTAAAGTTTACCCATTGATGTACAGACATGTATCACTGATATACACACACACACACACACACACACACACACACACACACACACACACACACATACACACACCCACACACATACACTGTAAAAACAGCAATTCTTCTGAAAAAGCAACAAACTCCAGAATGGGCTGGTTATGAAGGCAGAGGGTCCTGACAGCTCCAGATACATCAAAGGAGTCTGGTTTCCATTATACAACAACACTGTCCAAAACTCTGTGGAAGGAGGAGGGAGGCAGAAATCTTTCCTGAGCACACCCCCCACACACACCTTTCCAGCTGCTCACTCTATTATACTGATTTTGTCCTAACTCAGTAGCAAAGTTAACATGATGATTATATTGATTGAGATATATCAGTTCTTACACTGTATACTGATTCATAGCTTTCTTACTACTATCAAAAACTATTCTAATTCTAATCAGTACATCACAATTACTACAATTAAAGGCAAGTAAAGACAGGACACACTGTAGGAACATTTTTTGTCCAGCGTTATCTTTGAAAGTGTGAGTGGATTTTAGAAAAGGTAATGGACAATAAATGATGGTTCATTTGTTGTAAGCTTATTTCAAAACCATTTTCCGACTCACTTAGGATTTACTAATCCATTGTGCTCTCGCATAAGAACTAATCATGGTGGTTATTAAATATGTAACATCTTATTAACCTTCAGCCACATGATTGACGATAACATAGCTGGTTGGAGGTGATTAGCACACAAACACACTAATCATCTCCACAGTTCATTTTAAGCAGCTTTAAGATGGGCATACTGTACAATTTTAGCCGGTACTTGACTCGATTTTTGAGCTGCACAACTCATTGTAGAGTCTGGGGGGATTTCAGCTTTGTCGTGCGTTGTCTGTCAGTGCCATGTACAAGGGGGAGCGTCAGAAAGTTTGGTCAGCTGACGCAGGCTCTCGTACAGTTGAAGCAGAGCCACAAGCCGATTCCCCAACGTCAGTGCCTTTTTTCTCACTGTGCCTGCAAGAAGTGCCATGGCAACATGACGCTGGACAGAAAACAACACTACCCTAACAACAGTAAAAGTAAATTCAAATTCTTTCAGTAAAATGGACAAGCCATACTGTCCACGTCTTCCAAGCCATCATCAAGACCATATGCACCGGCGCCAATTTTTTTTTTAGATGTTTCGGCACACAGGACTGCGGAAATGATCAAGGCAGCGCGCTTCTTCTGCCTTGTTATTGTTGTTATTGTACAGTATTGTTGCTAAAAAAAAAACCTGCCTCGGAGCTTCAAACAAATCTTTATTGACAATTGTCAATAGCCAGGGTGGTCTGCAGGGCCCGACTGGCTGTTTTCGCATGTGTAGTGTGAGCATATAAATCATGAGCTTTGGCTTTACATTGTGGATGATTTACAAGTAGTGTGAGTTGGAATTAAACAATACAATTTCTAAAATCGTACTGTGTATGCCCAGCTTTACGTTAAGATGACATAGCCAACATTCAGGTTTCTTACACTAGTTGCTTCATTCAATCTCAAGAAACTGCAAGTTTCAAAGCAGTAGGAGAACATTCTAAAAGTATTTTTCCCCAATGTAAATTTGCCTTTGACAGTTCTTTTTTCATGACATCCTTAATGTTCCTCAATAAATAAACAAGAAATCATTGGATTGAAAAATGATATGTGCTGTGTCCAAAGTCACGGTCTCATCCTTCACAGGCTGTATTAGAAGACTGATTGCATCACAGCTGCATGACGAGATCATCCTATTTCAAAGGCTCCTTCAAATGCAGTTTTGAAATCCAGCCTTCTTTTCCTTATCCTACGCCCCAAGATTAATTGTACTCTAGTAATGAAAATATTATGTCAGTAAACAACTCTGACAGAGAGTCTGAGGATTACACCGTTAAATGTAAGTATTGGGTTTCAGGTTAACAGCTCACAGTACAACTGTGAAAACCAAGGGTCTTAAAAGCTCAAGTTTTAGTGGAAAAAGTTCAGTGTTTTCAAGGTTGCTAGGCGCAACAGTAAGGTTGGGAACAGCTGCTGTTGCAATGCAAAACTCCTCTGCAGGCCAGACTGTCTCATTTTAGAGTTTTACCAGATTCTGATTTTACCGGTCTCTTAATTACTGTTGTTTTTTAATTACTGTTGTTTTTATGCCTCATGCGCCGCCAACAACCATGACCAGGCATTGTGTTTTCAGGTTGTTGGTCTGTCCGTCTCACTCTCAAGAATGTGGTATCTCAGTAACGCCTTGAGGGAACTTCAAATTTGGCAACGGTCACTTGGAGTCAATGATGAACTGATTAGATTTTCGTGGTCAAAGGTCAAGGACACTTGACTGCACATAACTCAGGGCTTCGCACAGCAATTATGACAACATTTCATTTGGTTAATATTTTATATGACTCTGGCAGTGGCGATTGCTCTAAGACTGCAAGGGAAGCTCAGCTTCCCCTAAAATGTCAACAAAATAAGAGGTCAAATATGTGCTGTTGTGTGAACATTTCATTGACTAAATATGCGCTAGAACACGTTCATCTTTTGTTCAGAATCAGCTACTTATCACAGATAACCGACACGACTTCTTCTCATTCATCCCCGCAGCGCCACAGAGCTTTACACAGTGTAGACGCCGAGCGTCTACTGACTTCAATGGGGAAGCAGAGAGTGGGTTGTTCCACTGCAGCCAAACTAGACGGTCATTGGATAAATGCTGGGCTTTGTCCCGCCCATCGGATGCTCAGCGTCTCTGGGGGTCTATGGGGCAGTGGGCTGGCCCGGACCCTCGGCTTCAGCGAAATGAGCGAATCAGCGATCTTGAAGTATAAGCATCCACCAGAGCAGTTTTCAAGTTTTTTTTTTCCGTTGTTCGGAGTTGATCTGGAGACGTTACTGATCCTCAGCGACTTTGTCTTTGTTAAAAACGACTACCGAGGGGCGTCGTGTAGCGTAGTGGTTTAAGCAGGCGCCCCATGTGTAGAGGCTACAGTCCTCGCTGCAGTCGGCCCCGGTTCGAATCCCGCATCGGACGGCCTTTCACTGCATGTCATTCCCCCTCTCTCTGCCTCCCCGTTTCCTGTCACTCTCCACTGTGCTGTCCATTAAAGGCATAAAAGCCCAAAAAAAATATACTTAAAAAAAAAAAAAACGACTACCGTTGTGTTTGGCGACTCTCTTCTGTCACTCTGCAAATTTACATTTAAATAAACGGACACATTTTATGATGTAGGCCGAAAAATGAGCTTCCCCTCCTTATAAGACCAGCAGCCGCCACTGGACTCCGGGTATACAGGGATGTAATCTGTAACTAGTCTGAATGGTGGAGCCAGACAACCACGAGGACGTGATTTTAGTTTAATTACTGCTGTGTCACATAAACCAATTCACCAGCCTTGAACCGAAGCCATACTCCACTCGCAGCTCCACTCATTAATTGCTGTGTTGGCCATGAATAGTGTATTAGCAGTTATTTCTCAACAACTCAGTAAAAAAACACTAAAACTGCATGGTGTCTAATCTTCCATGAACTGAGTTACAGTTTGTAGGTTTTTAGCACAAATTTAGACCTTCAGGCACAACCTCTCCCACAAGAGCTGTGGGAAAAGTTGTGTCTCCCACTCCAAAATACAGTAATGTAGTTTTATTGCCAACCAAGGCAAAGTATTTACAAGCCTATCCTAGTCTGTGGCAGGGCATTAATCACAGACCAGCATTGGGCTGCTGGGGTCTGCTAAGGGGTTTGAAAGATTCAGGTTTCACTGGTCCATATGACAATGTAAGAACTGAAGGTCCAGCTGAAACCAAGACTACCTAAGAGATCCACATTTTATTCAGATCTAGTGTAATGGGGTCACATTTTTTTAAGCATTAGGTTTCTAGTGTATATTATTTATGATTAATTTATTCTCAAGAATGACAAAAAATGCTTCAAAGTCTCAGATATCATCTACTGTGGCGGAGAGATGTAAAATCTAAACAATGCCTCGTCTTCACTAATTATTAATCAAAACGCATCATTTCTCAGAGCCATGTTTCTTATCACCAGGATCTGTTACAGTTCCAGACACTGGCTTTAAATACCTTTGAACTTCTCATGACCCTGTCATGCCTTGATGCTGTTGAATTAAAAGCTTACACATGGACAGTGTTGGGTCCGAGCTCTGCCTCATGAGCGGGACACCATACGTTGGACCTTCAGTTGTCTATCAATTTATTGGCTATAATAAATTAAGAAAATATTAATATCAAAAATATTGATAGTAAACAATAACTTTAAAATGAATTAAAGTTCTCGGGGGGCACCAGCCTAAAACCATAAGCTATTAATCTGGAACTCTGACTAATAATTAACTTTATAACTATAACAAAATTACCATATCAACAGTAAGTAAAGGTTGAAGGATTGCAGTTCTACTGAGTGGAGGTTGGCAATATTCACACTTGTGAAACATTAAACACAGTTATACTTCAAGACATTTATTTACAATGGGACAGAGTAAAACACAGTGTTTACTCTAAAGTATATACAGGGAGTGTGTGTTTGTCTGTGTGTATGGGGGCGTTTCTGTGTGGACTGTGGTGGCCGATTCAAAATGGTTGCTGTGACCACATGGCCTGAACAAGGAAGATTACACAAGATGGTGGTAAACAAAGAAAAATACTCAAAATGGCCGCTGAGACCACCTGCTGTGTCTGTGTGTGTGTATGTATGTGGGGTGGGGGGGGGGGGTTCTTTGTTAGCCTAGCTCATGTAGTGTAAAGGTACCAGGTTAGAGGGAGAAGAAGGTTAGCTGCATGCAGGTTCTAGAACTGAGACATACGTGTGTGTGAACATACAAGTACTCAATTAATTGTATGACAAACCACAACCTAAGTAAACATTACAACTACAAGACATTTACCAACATGTACATTAACAAAGTTAAGACTGCTTAGCTGTGCTGTGCTAGGTGAGGTTAGATCAGTCAGTTAATGTTACCCTGTCCTTGGAACAAAACAAAAAGGTCCTTTCCAGAGTTGTTGAAGAGTCCAGTGAGTTGGGTGGCTTCCTTGTGGAGTGAAGTACTGTCTGTCTTGGAAAGGAGCTAGTTTAGCTAGTTTCCTCTATCTTCTTCTTACAGAGTTGTTGTTCCATGCTAACTCTGCTGTGGCTGCTGTTGCTTGGGAATCAGCTGGCTGACCTTGTGTTGTAGCCGCTGATTCTGAAGGAGACTTGGTTCACTCTCAGTTAATCCTAAACAGGTCACTGCTGTTGAGGAGAAGAGTATTGCAGTTTGCCGGGGGCAGGCCAGCAAGAGAGCTATTGTCTCAGGTAGCAGGGCTGACCTGGGCTGGGAGCCTTGTTGCTCCTTGAAGAGCTGAGAGGGGAGACGAGGAGCTGCTGCTCCTGGACAAGCCAAGGAGAGAATAGAAAGAACAGAGAAGGAGATCTGGTTTTGTCTGGTGACACCCTGGGGGGTTACATGTCACACACTGACCAACACTGACTGGTCAGTGAGGTCCCTGGGGGAGTGTCGTCCCCAGGTGTGAACAGTCAGGAACTGTGGGAGGTGAGTTCTATTGTCTGTAGAACAAAGAGCATGTGGTCTCTGCCAGCTCGAATGTACCAACAGTGTCTCTCACCATCCAAACACTGGCTAAAGTTCCTCATGTATCTTACAATATAGAAAGTGAAGGTCTGGACTAAGTTGCACCAAATGTAAATCTGTTTCTGTACAAAGTCCCTCTCAAATTCTGAGGTAGGACTGAAACTAGTGATTTACTTTTTAGAATAGCACTTTATAATGATGGGAAAAATATTAAACAGTATTTGATAAGTTAGTGTAACACAACTGACATGTTTTGTTGTTTGTAATTTTAAAATCTTGCCAGGTTGCATAGTTATTAAAGAACATTTTGACCAGGTATGTGGTAGATATGTTAAAGTTAAACCTTTTATTGTTGTTGTTTATACAAACAATATGTGCAGTGAAATATATCAAATATATTTCCAGACACAAAGTCGCTCAGACCAGTGCTGTTAAGTAAATGGAAAGCTTATCTATGTTTGTGGTTTGGTAGCAGTTGGTAATGCACTTCACTGTTAGCAGGCCACATTAATGATCAGTGAATGTGTTCAAGGCAGAAGCAATGAGTGGTGTTTGGCCTGTTTACTTTAGCCTAAGGACAGCAGAGTTGTTTCCGTATTATCCTGGATGCCCTGTCAATAGCTTACACTTAGTTTTCCTAACAGCCTCTTCATTTTGAAATGGCTTTGGAGGAGTGATGTTTACAGCGCCCAGCTCCAGGTGAATTTTAAATAGGTGAACACGGGGGCTTTTCAGCAAAGATAAAATACCAAAGTTGCAAACGAGAGCCCTCTATTCCTCACATCAGCATTCATCCAGACACCCACATCCATTTACAAAAACATTTCATGCAGCTGAAGAGTGAGGCAAGATGCTGAGCACAATGAGCAGGGAGCAGCTAATAAATTACCCCTAAGGAGTGCATCTAAAGTTCTTTTTTTCATGGTGCTCAGGTGGCTAAGTACACAAACATAAGCAAGTCTTTATAGAGGGGATTATGCACCTTGCCACCATGCCTCAGTCCCATCTTCTAGAAAGGGCTCAGCAGGATGAATATTGAAGATCTGTGGCCTGGAATATAGTTGGGTGATAGGTCATAAGTTGTACTGGTACTGCTACTTGTATTGTAACTGAAAGTGACTGGTTCCTCAGTCCTCAGGCAGCTCCGCTGGCTCCATGTGTCGCTCTTTTTGAAGGTGGAATTGTTACCTCACAGCCATTAGTAGTGAAAATAGGAATTTTCATTTTCTTTAAATGACACATCATGCTTTGAATTTGTCCAGTAAAATATGGTGTGCTCCGCCACAGATGGAGTAAAATATCCAGGGTAGGTGGAATGAAATAGTATGGCTTTTTGGCTCGAATGGATTTGATTTAAATGGAAATTATTTTGTATAAAATTATCCCTTCAACTCCCCTGTTTTGAAGTTTTAAGTTGTTTTGACGATTGAGGCTTGAACTTGATGGTAAACTGACTTCACAATGGAGCTGCAAATCACAGATCTGGTCACAGCATCAGTGAATTGTTCTTTTCTTGTAAACAATGTTAGATAATATGCTAATGATGAACAGAGATTGGGTTTTCATCTCCGTCCTTCATGGAACTCTGGGACAAACAACGCCTTGACTTCTAGATTTCTGTTTTTCTTTCAATAATTTTTGCAGACCCCGTCTGAAGCCTGAGATCTTCATGTGATAAGGCTTCCACACTGATTTCATTCAAACGCTTTGTAAGTGAGAGCAGGTTGATTGTCTGATGGCAGATTAGTTTGGAGGTTAAATCTGCTGCTATACTATTTTGAAAATGTATTTTGATGTATTGTTGAATATTCAGTGCAGGGTGCAGACGCCATTTTTATTGTACCAGTAGCTGCTGTAAAAGAAAATATGGTGGAAATAATCACTATAGTGAGAAGAGAGAATGATTTAAAAGCCTGGTTCTTTGTCTACAACAACAAAGGGATAGAGATGGTGTGTTAATTCCCTAAACCAATCAGGGTAGATCACTGTTTTCTAGCAACAGCTGAGGACATGTGAGGATGTAAACATCAGCTGCTCTAATGATGTCTAAAACTCAGTAAATCTTCTATTATGGCCTATAACAAGTTAGAGTAAACTAAAATGAAATAAATAAAAGTAAACTTACATTTAGAATTTCATAAATAAATAACAGTGCTGTCCATATTAATACTTGATATGAACTAAACAAAAGTATGATTGATTGTGACACAATTTGTAAATACATCACAGTTTGTAAATCAATCATTGTGACTGAAGAGTAGCAGTGAGCAGACAAACGTCTGAAACAAGCGCCAAAGTGGCAGAAAGATACGAATTCACAACTTACAGTCAGGACTTTCACAATGAAATCAGAGTGGAAACAGAATGCAGAGATTTGTGATTTGGACCTCTGAGTTGAAGTGACAGGCTTTGTGTCCAGGAAAATATGCACAGCTAGTCATTTGAAAATGAGCTTAACTAAATCTGTGGGGAGACTTGTGATTCAGATTGTGGATCATGATTCTACCTAAAAAGATGGTGATGTGATCTTTTGGCCAGATTTCCCACCTCTGACGTAAAGGTAACATCAGTGAAGAAATACCAAGATATTGAGCAGCTGCCTGTTTTCAGTTTTGTTCTTAATGAGACTGTGCATGTAGAGGTTCAAACATTTAAGTTAAGTTTTCCAGTCTATAAGCAGGGGTCCTTTTTTTCTCAAGGTCCACATTTTCCTCTTTTTCTGTGTTTTATTTGAAGTGGTTTTAAGAACCTCAATGCAGTTTTACATGGCCTCTCTCAGGCTTCTCTCTGGAGCTCTAGCAACAACACGTGAGCCAATCCTTTTCTCTTCTGATTGGCTCACGGACGTGTTGGTGCTAGAGCCCCAGAGAGAGCTCTAGCTTGACTGTTTTCTGAGTGATCCAATGAAAATATAGCAGATTTCAGGTAAACACCCAGAGAAAAAAAATCCTGCAAGGTTGGATGGTAGGTCCAGGTGGGTGGTGACTGCTTTGTAGTGACATCACAAAGTTCCAGAAATCCTGGCGGCTGGTTTTAAGGCTCAGTTTCTGAATACAGGCTGTGTGCATTTCTCTGTGGACTGAGCGTTATGATACTTTCATAGTATTAATATAGAAGCTAGACCTGCTTTATAATGAAACAACACATGAACATCTACCTTTATACTATATGGACCTTTACGTTATTTATTTTTGAAGCCTTAACTGCTGTCGGGTATGGTCACAGTCAGGACTGAGGGTGAACTGTGAAGTTTCTCCGCTTGGAAGGTGTTGTAACCGTCAGTCCATCGTTGTGGATTCAATCACGGATCTCCTCTCTTTTCTCACTGATTTTGTCTTCCTCTCTATCCTGCATAGATGTCGTATGTTATAGAAAGTAGCATAGACTGAAGCTGCCTGGGTCACTTGTTTTTACATGAGAGGCCAACATCACAAACATCCAGCTGTGCAATCACAATAACATACTTTTCTGAATTCCTTCTCAGACGGTAACAATTAAGCAGGCCATTAGCTTTTGTTATTGTTTGTAGCGTGGGAAATTCTCCTATGTGAATTCATTGAGAATATTTGGAAGCTGTGATGCATGTGATTAGCATGGATACCATGTCTGTCACAGCATAAGGTGGCATCAGAGCCAGGAGATCCTGACAAACATCGACATGCTCATAAACGAGCTGCAGCCGTTGTTTGATAATGAAACTCAACTTTTCCATTTGTCTGAGGCTTTTTTAAACATTATAACATTACTGGCAATTGTTTGTGACATGAGACAATTAGTAGATGTGTAGCATATAATAAGGGTGTGTGGTTGACGATTTGATACAAACCGACTCAGAAGAATGTGATTCCTCCGAACGAGTGGCGCTGGTTTCTGTTTTAATCACACACACACAAATGATGATTATAAAACTCGGTTATACACTTTATTTATTTATTTATTTTTTTTAGTTCCTCTCGGCTTCCTTCTCCTGTGCTGTGGCGTTCTTAGCACACTGAGAGAGGTGATATCAGTTGTAACCCTTCCCAGCCAGTTTTACTGCCGAGTGTGTTCTGGCTGTCACTTTGAATGGTCCTGTCCACCGTGGTTCACTTCACTTCCTCTTTATGGCCTTCAGATACAGGAACTCTGGAGGTCCTCCTGATCCTAGCTCTGGCTCCTGTTCCCGCGTGGAGAAGCTGTTGGTGAATCTGTCGGGATGGAGAATTCTGACACCAGAGCGTTTATTTTCACATAATATGGTTTATATCCCACATTAGAAATCTCTTTCAGGGAGTGAGTTGGACCAGGTATTTCTCTGCCGTGATGTAACTCAAAAGGAGTCAAACTAGTCTCCCTGTTTACTGCAGATCTCACTCCCAAGAGCGCCAAAGTCAGAGCCTCTGGCCACTTAAGTTTGTATGACATTACAATTTTTAATAATTTGCTTTTTAATGTCTGATTCATGCTCTCCACTTTGCCCTGAGACTGAGGGTGATATACAGTCCCATATTTATGTTTTAATCCTAAGGCTTTCTCAACTTTCTCCATGTCTTTATTTTTGAAGTGTGTTCCATTATCAGAGCGAATTAGTCTGGGAAAACCGTAAGTGGGAATGTAGTGGTTTATCAAACATTTTATCACTGATGTGGCGTCCTCCTTTGCGGTGGGATAGGCCTCAACCCACCGTGAGAAGGAGTCCACAATCACCAACAAATAACGTTTCCCACCTTCACGCCTTAACATGTCTGTGAAATCAATAGTGATTTCCTGACCTGGTGCAGCTGGTTCTGGACACATGCCAGCCTCTACTCTAAAGGCTGGTCTTACGTTACATCTCTGACACACTGAGCAATCTTTAACAAAGTTTTTGATTACAGCATTCTTGCCGTCAATCCACCAGTGTCGTAAGTCATGTGTCATCTGTCCAGTGCTCCTGTGGTCAGGTCCATGAGTCTGTGTCAACATGCTGTTTAGCCACTGAGGGGGCATTATCACCTGACTATTTACATGCCATATTCCTTGGCTGTTTTGTTGACCCCTTTTGACTTCCACTGAGTCTTTATCTCTTCTGATGCAGTTTCTTGTGCTGCTTTGACTGTTCTTAGTTCTGCTTTCTGCGCTGACACGCTTCCTGTTTGACTATTCTGGGGGTCTCATCTATCCCTAGTTCCACCACAGCGTATCCTGCCTGCAACCCACTGTCTGAAACAACAGCCATCTGTGTACATTTCCACTTCAGGATTTACCAAAGGTTTCACTCAAATCAGTCCTCACCTTGGTCCTGTCCTATGTAGCTGTTATGCAACAATGTGGTGTCCCTTTCAATATTTGTTCTTCCATGTTGATTCCTTGATGTACAAATGTTATGTGTGGTTGTGTTAGCACTTTGAGAATCCTGCTCCTGTCTTAGTGGTGTCAGTGTGAATGCAGAGGATGTCACAAATGCAACTGTAGCGTGAGAGGTTAAGATTATCAGTGGGTGGTGCATGACTACATGTGCGATTTTTTTCTATCAATTTAGCAACTGCTGCTGCATATCTGACACACTGAGCGGCTCTTTTTTCCTGTACATCAAACAGTACACTGCAGTATATTAACACTCTCCTAATCCCCCTTTGTTTCTGATAGAGAACACCATATGCAGATGCTTGTCTCTCAGAAACATCAAGAAAAAATGGTTGAGTGTAATCGGGGGGCGCCAAAGATGTGGCCTGTGACAGATCCTGTTTGAGACAAATAAAATCTGAATCAGCCTCAACCGTCCAGTCCAACTTGGCACTGAGACTGCGGCACCCCTGAGCTTTAACCAGTGCACGCAGAGACTCAGTCCTACCGGCATAATCAGGCACAAAATGTCTGGAGTAACCTGTGAGACCCAACTCTTTAGCCTGATGTCCTGCATGCAAGGCCAAAGATACGTGGGGGGTGGCAGTGTTAGACATTCTATACCAAGATTTCCTATACTCAGGAAGCACAACTGCTGCTGCCACTCCTTCTTGTCCCACATATATGCCTTCTACATGCAGGGCCCAGGTATCTCCTTCTATCTTGTCTTCAAATTCAGCCTTATATATCCAATCTTCATTCTTATCATAATATAAAGTACAATGGGGAGGGTCGGGAACAGAGTGTTAGGAGTTGAGAGAGTGAATCCATGGAGCCCATAAATCAAATTGTTCTACCAAGGGATTATTTTCTGTATTTAACAATACCCAATACATCAGCTGGTGATTCAGCAGCAGTATATGGAGCAGAGGCACCCAGGGGCATTTGCTTAACAGACGTATCGATAGAAGAGCTGCAGGTGATCACAGTTCCATCTGGAAAATGCATAGTTGTTCCCTGAGGTGCACATTTCACTGCAACTCCCAGGCGAACCAACAAGTCTCTTCCCATCAGGTTCACAGGACAGTCCGGTGCGTAGACAAAAGAGTGTCTCAGCGTTTGGTTTCCCACAGTCACAACAGTTTCTTCCATGAAAGGCAGATTTTGTTCAGTGCCAGAAAATCCCAAAACAGAAACATAAGTGGATGAGAGTCTGCAAGGTGGATCACTCAAGGTTGAGTAGCGAGCTCCTGTGTCCACCATTGCCCATTTTGTTTTCCCATTCACCTTCAGAGAAAAACAGGGAGCTACCCCTAACCCTAACCCTGTAGTTCCCCTTCTGTTTGGCACCCCTATGGCTGCTGTGGGAACTGTCCCCATGCACCAGGATGTGCAGGCCATCCTCCTGGGGCCATATGTGGATTGGGTGCCTGCTGGGGTGGGTTTGAAGCTGCTCCCCCTGGGGGACCACCGCTTTTTCCCTGCTGCCGAGCATAGCCGTTATAAGGGCAATCATTGACCCAATGGTCCATTTCTCCACAAATAAAGCATCCCTTGTTTTTCACTCCCCCTGCTCCTCCCTTATTGCCTGCCTTCCCTCCCTTTCTCTGTCCATTGTTTTGATGATACCCTCCCTGGTTTCCTGGACCCTGGAACATCTGACCTGGTGTGAGTACTGGCACTGGGATATGTACAGGGTAGTAAGGGTATGGATTAGGGGAAGGGTTAGGAGGGGGAGATGGGGATAGGGAAAGAGCTGGAGCAGCAACAACATCCATAGAAGGCATTTGCAGCATTTGTTTGTGTTGCTTAGCACTAGTTTTCTTATCTGTCACCTGATCTCTAGCCTGTTGTAGCTGCAGCTTTAAAAGCTGACCTTTAAGCTCCTCCATCTCACCTTCTCTCTTTTTCTGCTTTTGAGTTTGGGCATCCATATGATGTGTGAAATGTCTGTCCCTGTGTGAGCTGTGATACTTTGTTTAACCATGGTTGGGCTCCATCCCTAAGAGGAAGCAGCTGATTGACTAAGCCTGTCCAATGAGAATGATTTATATTCAGCTGGAATATTATACGTGCCTCCTCTAAAAAGGGGCATCTGCAGGTCTTTGGGCTGTTGGAATCCTTCTTTTCTCTCCCTACATTCTTTAAGTCTCTCAGACCTTCTTAATCCTGTTCATTCTACTATAACACTACGTATATTTCCTGATACGTACTCTTCACCTTCTCTGTCACCCTCATCATCACCATCATTCTTACTCTCTCCCTCTAGCCCTACATCATCATACTGCCCTCCACATGTTCCCTGCGACGTCTGTGTACACTGTTCTCTCATTTTCTCAAATTCCCACCTATCTCGCCACTCCCCCATAATCTCTGACCCCTGTCCTGAGTTTGCATGCATGATTCCTTGTTCCATATCCTGATCAAAGTCAATGACTCTTTTAACTGGTGGCTCTGTTTATGGTGTAGTTGGTGGTCTTTTGTCCTAGTGGTGTCAGTCGTGTCTGGAGAGTCTTTTTTATGTCTTCTTTACAGTCATCATGTGGAAACCAGCCAAGGTGTCGCTTTGTTCCGTACCAGTCCTCTAAATGTTAGATTTTCTCTCTTTTCTTCTCTGGCTGACACACTAGCACACATGTTTTTTATTACTTCCCATTTCTTTCCCCAAGTCCCTGGAACTCCAAAATCTTTTTTCAGGGTGGGAATGTTAGACTCTGCTTTTTCACGATTGAATTCACCTTCCATGTTTACAGACTAATTCCTCAGTTATGCACTACAAAGTAATTAATGTACTTCACACATGGAAATATCTCATGAATGACTACTGTAGGTCAATCGGGGCTGCTGAGAGACAATCTTCTACAGTTCCCTCCTAAGGAGAGGCTGCAGTCTCTCACTGGGTGCCCCCTACTTAAATAAAAGTACGTGTAGGCCCCCTACAACGTACAAACACAAGGTGTAGGCTTTTAAGGCCCGAAGCCCCCTACTTAAATAAAAGTATGTGTAGGCCCCCTACAACGTACAAACACGTGCGTATACACAAATAACACTAGAGTTCAGGGATTTAGGTCCGAAACCTCCTCTGATTTTTCTACGTTATTTGCTTTTTGCTCACTGCTTGGTTTACTCAGATTACACGTTAAATACTAGCAGGATGAAGAATGAACTACATGCTGGAGGTTATTTTAGTTTTGTCCAATTTGCACACTTTTGTTAAAAAGGTGGTGCTACCTTATTATTTGGGAAACCTTTTCTCCTGCGCAGTGTTCACCTGCCTCCCGCACTCATTATCCAGTCGCTGCTGGTCAGTTAAGCCTCACGTCAGGGTCACCAAATTGAAAGAGCTTTTGCTGTTTAGAGAAAAAAACTCTCACCCCCACGGGGTGAGTGCAGTGTTCAAAATACTCAAAAGACCAGTGAATGTCCACACCAAAGAATTTAGTTCAAATTGTTTAGTGAATCTTTTCAGCAAGCAATGAAAAATTACAGAATTCTGGATCAGATGTGCCTTTTTCTAACCAATAACAAGTGTTGGTCAGTCCACAGTCTGACAAACTAACTCTCCCTGATCCAGTATGTTTATACAAGTACAAACAAAGAAATGTGCACGGGCGTTTTGTTGTCTTCTGATTGGCTCTGCTGGCTTCCTCCTTCCCGTCTGACTCCGACCTTAAATGTCACCTAAAGCTCAGCACGCTCAAAGGAAGACAGTTAATATATACATAAATTACCACTTATCTCCGGCTGCCCCCCCT
Organism: Seriola aureovittata; assembly: GCF_021018895.1. Lineage (NCBI taxonomy): Eukaryota > Metazoa > Chordata > Actinopteri > Carangiformes > Carangidae > Seriola > Seriola aureovittata. The sequence goes on from NC_079386.1 coordinate 197,559, forward strand.
ACACATGCCCATAGGGTGATCTTTATCAGTGGTTGTAAATAGTTTCCCTGAGGCAGATGTTTAAACAACCACTCACCCTTAGCACCTAAATATCCACTAGTATAAATCATTAAACAGTTTTAACTTTAATAGCCTGGAATATTTCAACAAATGGCTTGGTAAGACTTCAGCCGATAGGTGCTAATATCCAATATTGTGATATTTTGTGCCATACACAATATTCTTTCATAATAGCCACAAAAAATGTTTCTGCTGTTGATAATGTTAATCCAAATCTTAATACTAGAATTATATATTATAAAAAACAGCTGAAACATAAAATACAATTTATGCATTTAAAACAAAAAGAAATGTAAAAAACAGCAATATAGTTATATTATTAAACCTCTGCCCCTCTGATATATGATAATATTGTATATCACAATATTGGGCCTGGAATGTATGAAGTTAAACATTTGTTGATATTATCCAAGCCTCACAAGAGCTCAAACTCACTTTTATTTTTCCCACAGAATTTCATTCACATCTCTGTGTAGACATAGATGTTTCTGTGATGGCTATTCTGTCAATTTCCAGTACACACTGATTAATCTTTAGATTAACAGATATAATTCATACATATATCATTTTTAAGTCTAGTTCCTATCAGATAAATTAATCTTTCAGGTGTTTGTAACGCAGGCTGGACACCGGTGTCACCACTTTTAAAATTTTTTCTTTTTTCTCTCAAGCAGTCTGTTATCATTACGAGTGTCTGAAGACACCAAAATGGAGGTGATGGGTGTTCTGTTGAACCATTTATACCTTGCTCCCTTCACTTTCCATCCTGACAGATCATTGGAAGCTGTCGACACCCCACTTTGGCTCAGTGGGGGATTGAAGGAAGCGGTAATAAGTACCTCGCTGTATGTGCCCCCTTGCCTCCACCTCTACACACTCCTCTCCTCAGTCTCTCAGAAGGAGACTTGTTTAATTTTAGCATCTTTGACATACATTTGACATAGATTAATTATAGAGGCTCTTCACGTCACGTATGAAGACACACAGTGCAGTAGGAAGCGATTATTCAGGGAACCCAGCAAATCGACTTGATCCTCAGCAAATCTGTAGCAGCACCACTCACACCTCCTCCACCGTCCTCAGTGTCGCTCTGTCCTCCTCCGCCCTCGCTCTCCAAGCCCTCTCGGGTCTGAAACATGATTGCCTCTTCTTGTAAAGCTCCATCCACTCACACCTTTCCTGGTGCTTCTCCACTCTGCTTGACTGATTGGGAGAAATTGTACCGGAGACGACTGTAGCTCTTTCAACAATTTCATGGCCTAGTTTCACTCAGATAAGAAAAAACAGTCAAAAAAAAGAGGGAAGAGGTAAATTGTCCACAGTAAGTCATTCAGTCATCACTGCAGCTTGAAAGCTCCATCCTGGGACCTACTTTCTTATATTTACTTTCCAATTTTTGGGTGTTAGTAGATATGTAATTAAACATTTGCTTTCTCAGTAGATATGGCACTGACGTAACCTTTTTCACATATAGGTTCATACAAGTTAACAAACCTGAGTGCATTTCAGGGTCAGGACAAGTGATTATGGCTGAGTTTCCTTTTAAGAGTGTACTGCACGTGGTGAGGAAATGAAGATGATGGAACTTAAAAGAACGCTTTTATTGTGAAGGTTATACCAATCAAATTTTACTGGTACAGCATATCACATGTCACCAACAAAGGCAAAGGAAAAAGTTATAGGGCTCTATTTTAACAGCCCAATGCATCTTTGGTGTGTCCATGTCACTTCTATTTTAACAGTGGAAAACAAAGTCGCTAGTTCAAAAGGGTTTTATGAAGTACTTTTAATTAATCATCGGAGTGTTTTGAGCGTAACATGCAAGGAACCAATCAGAGTGCCGTCTCACAATCCCTTTAACAGCCAAGCAGAGTGTATGTGAGAATAATATGTGCATACATGTGCGATAGATTAGATAGCAATGCACCAACAATGCACCATACTGCACCTACCCCATGGGCACTCAGAAAAAAAGCAATTGTATTTAGTATTAAACAACGTGGGCGCTGGATGGGAAAATGACAACTAAATCGGCCCAAAATCAGCAAAGACATTTTCACTGCTTTTGCCGCTGTTTGCCAGGTGTAAGATGAGGCCCATAGTGGTTATAAATATCTACATGACTATGTCACTGTTCATAATTTTTTACTTACTAGCTACTGACGTGTCTCTTCAACCAAGAGTTGACTGACTATATCTTGAACACTGAGTATGAATTGTCATGTTAATGTTTTAAGCTGCGGGCATGAAAGTCACCAAAGCGAGTTTATACATATAACTGAAGATGGCGGTGGAGGAACTGGTTCAGAAAAGAAACATCTCTGAAATGTCTCTCTCAGGGATTCTTGTTGATGCACTTTTTTGTTGCTTTTTTTGTTCAGGGTCAATTCAATCAGTACATTTATGAAGTGCTTTAGAGGGGATTTCAAAATATTGAGATACATATTGTGTATCGTGATGCAGCCTAAAAATATTATTATTTACAGGCCATATCACCCTATGTTTGACACAGAAGCTGCATTATGAGCAGTTAATGTATCATTTTTCACAATGATCAAAGAAATACGTTGATTGAAAAGTTGTCTCACGACAGCCTATACAGCTGTGTCAGTCCCCTCCACACTTGTTGCCATTTTTCTGTCACTATTTCTCATGGATGTAGCTAGGTACAGTAACTATGCAGTAAGATGGTGTCCTCAGTCTTAATTTCACTGGCAGAGCACATCATGTCTGATGTGGAGCTGTGCTAGTGAGAGATTTCTTCAACAATAAGATCCAGAACCTTTTGTAATTTAAAGTTGTTCCAATAACGATACAAGCATCAGAAATGCCTCTGATCCTGCCTGAAATACATAAGTCTAAGCACTGATCTGATGCCATGTAAATTTTCCCGGAAATGAATCCTTCTTCGCATTTCTAAAACAGTAGTTGCGGGTGGCTGCACAATGCACATTGTGTGTGGGCCTGTAAATAGTTCAGGTTTAGCAGTTCAGGAACGAAAGAGTGTTAGTGGAAAATCTCTACACATAAGTCCTTAAGTCTGTAAATTCCAGTTCAAGGTAAATTCTGGTTTGATGAAACCTGGGTGTTTTTCAGGTAAATGTGACCATAATTACTGTCTTTAATGGTAACATCGGACTCACCTCGTTAAATGCTGACAATCAACTTGATAGGAGTTTCAGTTTAGCCAAACTTACATTTACAACTGTCTGATGTTTACAGACCCACATATTTGGCCTGCTGTTCTTGCCATAGTTGTGCACTCTTATTATAAGTGACATTTCAGGTGCACTCACTTAGATCTTAAATGTGGATAAACTGTTTCCAACATGCCTGCTTGTTTTCCTGCTTGTGTTTCTTTCCTCATCATCACCATGTTCCCAGATCTCACTTATCACTTGGTTGTAACCAGTAGAACGCAGGAATAAACAAAAAAAAATAAAAACAAGTTGTGATTAAGCAGAATTATCCAAGGTCGCCTGGTGCCATTTTCAGGGCAGCCATTATGCAAACCTGCAGCTTTAAAGTGTGATCTTGTGTCACTAAAGGCGCATATATTAACTGTCATTAAGTGAGGGTTGCCTGACATCATGTAATTCATGAAATGGGTTTTAATAGAGCATATTTATTATCACTATCACAGCCCACAGTCACATGAAAGATCCGAGGGGCGCATGCATCATCACATCTCTGCGTGTTTACTGTTCATAACCCTGTATGATAATCAGTGGCTCTCAGGAGGAAAGGGAGGATTGTCAGGGCCCTCTCATCATATTCTTAGTGTGTAGATTAAACAAGCTGTGATCCATCTAATAAGCCCTCCTCTGGCAAAGTGTGTGTTAGCTCTGCTTCACTAGAGCCCGGAGAGGGTCCAGGCTTGGAGCTCCATCTGATGCATGGCTGCTGCTGTCTTCATCCCTCTCCATGTCTATCCACAGCCTCCAGCAGACAAGCATCTGTGACACGACCAAATTCAACACCGGTCCTCCGGTGTTTCCTGTTGTTTCTCGCCATGGATTTGTCTTTTCGTGTTTCATTGTCTTGCCTTCTGTGTCTTGTTGTCTCTGTTAGTGTCCCTTTTCATCAACCGGGCCTCTTGAATGGGAATTTTCTAACTTCTTAGCAAGTTACTTCTCTCCATCCCTCTTAATTTCCGAGCCCATGTCACACTCTGGATTTCTTTTAGTCAACCACATCCTAAACTGACTGACACTGAAACATGATCAAACATGTCACTACACACAGTAAAATGTACGTACGCTTGATGCGGCTTTACATTATACATTTGCTGTTTAAGCCAGTGGGGTTGCAGGATGAGGATTAAAGCTGTGTAACCATAACCTTGAGAAATCAGGAGAAGCAGCCTGAATGCTGCTGTGAACCATCGACCAGTGTGACAGTGGGAGTGTGAGGATGTGGAAGCTGTTTGATCATTAATGTGCAGATACTCCTAGTCAGTCGTTTTTGAAAAGGTGACCCTGAGATGTCTGCTTGCAGGTCTGAAGAAAGGCAGTAGAGTGGAAAAGAAATGGAGATCTGATGAAGAGCTATTGTTTCTTAACCTTCAACCTTCGACAAAGAGACTGCGTAGCGGGAACATTTGCCTTAATCCACAGTCTGTAACTTCTGCCTCTAGGGGTCTCTCAATCAAAACAATAATAAAAGATGGCATTGGGTGACATCATGAAATAGCTTGGGCTCATGGGAGTTGTTGTTTTCACCACCATTACCGTAAGCTCCTCCCGGTTTGTATTCCTTCAGTGTCAGTGGTTCAGGAAATCAAACAGACCCGAGGATTCCAACAGTAAAAAACACTGAATAAAAGCAGTTTCACATTTAAAGTCAGTGTTCCACCGATGCTGTACCGAGGACAGAGACGTCAGGGAAGAGTTTGAGCTGAGATTGATGCTAACTTGAAACATTTTGGAAAATGTAAGAACACAACTCAAAAAGATAAAGAACATAGGCCTAGTTACTTTTAGACATTTTAGAAAGATTATTTTAGTTACTTTAAGTCCTCTCCATGCTTCAAACAATCAACCAACTAGGTCGTATGACTGTTGTCCAACCACTGAAAGCAAAAGTGATAAAGTCGTCCATAAGCTGGACGACCTTGAAGGCAGGGTAAAGAGGATGCCATCTACCATCTGAGGACATGGAAGTTGACTGAATTTGAAAGTGGGATGTAACCAAGAGGAGGCTTTGACAGCTGGATTTTTTAACCCATTTTTGAGGTCGGCTGTGAAAAATAGGTGTAAACACATAAACACAGACTTCCCACTCTTTACCCACTATGACCCTGCCGTGACCAATTGAGATCTTTCAGCTGGAACTGGGGAAATTTCACAACTAAACAGTTGAAAATCAAGCAAAATATGTGAAAGTGTGCCTGCTGAACACGTGTCGCTTGATGTTGGAGCAACACATTTAATGATGTGGGGAGGAATAGTGTTCAATTCACAGTGGATTGTTTTGTGTTGAGCTTTGCTCACAGATGAGAGACAGATAGAGGAGTGACTGCAGATAAGACCTGAGGGATGGAGGAGAGCTTCTATCATAATCCTGCTTCATAGCAATTATTTTTCTTTACCCAGACTTTAAAAAAAAACTGCATTATGTTACAGGGTTTTACCTTTAGCTTTTTAGCTGTTTAGTCCTTACTGTATATTAGTCTCCCTGTGTGACCCATACTGTGCTTTTACATTCTTTGCCATTTAGACTCAGGACGATGTTCGATAATAACAAATATTATGATTAATACCACCATATGTGAATTTTTTATAATATAGAGAAAAAAATGTAAGAGAAAAACCATGAGGCCTCACTGTGATGACAAGAATACAAGAAATCACCGCAGATGATTAGGCATGTGCCGATATTCCACAATACCGAATATCACCCATATGCGATATTACCAACCCTCATGTCACTGCTTTTCTTACTCTACATTGAACCTTGTCATGTGACAAATAAAACTTTGAACTGCTGTTTAGTGGCAGCATCACTTATATCTGAAACATAAAATACAATAATATAATTATTAAAAAGAAAAAAACCCATCAAAAAAGAGGTTAATATGATATATCACGAAACTTGAACTGGACTGTATCAAGATTACATTTTGAATATCTTCCAAACCTACTGCCACTGAGTATCTGGGCATAATGACTACAATATGATTAAGATAAGGAAAAGATGGTGCTTATGGCAGTTAAGGTCCAGTTTCGGTTAGGCTAAACTAAAATAACTTAAAAACGTAACACCTTGGGATTCTGGACCGGTTTGTGCACAAACAGGTTCATGTAAATAAAGCCATGCCCCCAAAACATCAGGTCATTGACATCCCTTCCTTTGTGGACTGACAGAACCCACAGTGTGGGAGGTGCAGTTCAGCAAGTTCACTGATGGACCACATGTTCATTGTGGTGTTTGTTCATGTTTCTTCATATCATTGTGACTGAAACTCACAGCTGCTTGTCTTCCTCTCAGATGTTTGGCAAAGGATACCCTCAGTCGAGACAAGTGTAATGATTTCACAGTGCTTGTAAAGAGTTTATGGTGTCTCAGATCTTGTCAGCTGCAGTGCAGCAGTCTTCCTTGAAGCAAACCCTGTCTGTGGAAAAGAATGCAACACAGACGAGCTCTGGGTTTGCAGAGAACTAATTTTACCTGGGGATGTGTAATTTCACTGCAGACTGTGTCTTCTTCATATAAACACAAAAGGCTTCTGAAGAACAATCAAATTCTTCAACCTCTTCAACCCTCTCTCTTGTTTGTGGGATTTCACAGCTTTCTTTGGATCAGTATTATTTTGCAGAATTGTTGTTACTCAATCAGCAAAAAACAATAAAAACAAAACTTAGACATAAGCAACACAAACTAGAAATTCAGTTCTATTCTTCTGTGTTTCACAATATTCATCTGTCTGATAAAAGATTTTTCTGTGTCATATCGAATCAAAATGTGATATGACACAGAAAAATGTGTCATTTGCCTAAAGGAGGTATTTTCTGCACAGTTAACTGATCACTGAATTAGTATTATATCGCCTGAAATTGTTAGGCCTCAGATTGTTTCCAGAGTTGGTTGCCAATAGAGAGAACTGAAATTGAGGTTTGTTGATAGAAATAAAAAAATTAGCTTGGGCATGTTTCTCAAGAATAAAACCATGAAGACAAGTTAAAATTAGGTATATGTCCATATTGTTTTGTTTTACTGTCAGTGTTGGTTAGACAAACATATTAATATAACAGATTCAGAACCACAGAAAAACTCAACTTTAATGTTTCATTTTCAACATGTTTGTCTAATTCTCTCAGTTTTTTTTTTAAGATAAACACAAGAAACTCGTGCTACAGAAAATGGACCAGACTCAGTGAATAGCTCCCTAAGCTTAACATGTCCTATGATAACTATTAATTTAGCTATACAGACTAATGAGCAGTGATTACTAACATGTCTTTGGGGTCATCAGGTGGGAACCTCCTTTCACCAGTGTTTTCGTCTAGTTGTTGTCTGTTGATCAATAAAAATCTCATTCTCCACAAGAAAGTTTCAGCTCAATTACCCACCAGTATCGTTTTTTAGCAATGTTAGCAGTGATGATAAAATCAGAATAAAATGGCATAAATGACATGTATTTGAAACATATTTATTTGCCACTTAGTTTCTGGATGAACCTGCACTAAATATAGTGTTATAACCTGATGTCTCCTCCTGACCTTACAGGTAGAGCATCCGGTCAGAGGGGAGATAGTGCTGTCATCAAGTAACCTCCACCTGGTGCTACAAGTGGAACGTAATCAGTGAGTATTCCTTCTCTCTTGTCATTTTTTTCTTACTCACCTGAAGAGAGGTAAACATGACATGCTCATGAGTCATGGCATCATCAGTTATTTGCTGCTTTGTGAGGCGAGAGGCGAGGCTAATCAGAGTGAGTGGTGATCTCCATGGAGGGAATGTGGAACTGGCTTCAAGGCCAGCAGAGGTCCTGATGTTCCTGTGAGAACATCAAGGAGAGTTGAATCTGCGAGTCTGAGCCAGAGACGTGCACTGACTCACAAGGTGAAGTGTTTAACATGCTTGTAAAGGCTGAGGTGGAGGGAGCATGTGTGAACACCTCTGGTGCAGGGACTCCAAACCTGACTCCAAACGTTGACTGTACCAACAGCAGCGTACCTACCTTCATCACCATGGTTACTTTAATAACATTGCTTGGTTAGGTTTAGGAAAAGATGCTGATTTGGGTCAAAATAAGTACTTCCTCTACATTAGACGATCTTTGTTATCAATAATGATAATGTGGTTAACTTTGTTGACCGGTCATGGATAATAGAAACTAAATAAACTGCTGGTTTGACATGGGAATCGAACACTGCTCTCCTGTGTCATATTTATCCATCCACCACAATCTCCTCCTGACGTGGACTTTGTCTCTCTTTATTCTAAGTCACCACACTTTTCCCTTTGCTGCTGTCAAAATTACTATGACCACTAGATGTCAAATAACAACAAAACCTAACTATGGGTCATAATAACTTGCTGCACAGATGACCTATGGGCTTGTTTTTTACAGGAGGACAGTCTCTGATATAGCATTCCGCAGCCTCTGTGCAGAGGAAGACAGAGTACAGATCCTCCTGGTCAGATATGACTCCAAGTCTTTACGAGTTACAGTACTGGAGTACTTGATTTAAAAAATACTGAAGTATTTAAAAGTACATTTTTGTTGTATTGTTCCACATTTACAGATAGATAGATAGATAGATAGATAGATAGATAGATAGATAGATAGATAGATAGATAGATAGATAGATATTTATCCCCTAGGGGAAATTTATGTGTCAAGTAGCTCATTAGTAATAATAATAGTAATAGTTGATAATAAATAATAAACAATAATTATTAAATTAGTCCACTTCCTTTGGCTGCGGTGTTCTACAGTCTAATGGCAGTGGGAAAGGATCTCCTGAACCTCTGTTCTGCAGGGCAGTGAGATCAGATGAGACATGTGCTGCTGTAGGCTCTTCTCTGCCCCTTTCTGGTAAAAAGTACAATATTTGTCTATTAAGTGTAGTGGAGTAAAAGTCAGGTTTAGTACAATAGTGTTACTTTCCACCCCTGCCTCTGGGTGAGTAAAATCCACTTAGTATGAGGAGAGCAAGACACATTAGTAAACTTAATAATAAAGTTTAAATCTGAAACACAAAAAAATACTTTTACAATTAATTTTTTTACTGGAAAAGAAACAGGGGCCTCAGGAAGGTTCAGTAGGCAGAGCAGGTCGTCCATTAATCTGAAGGTCGGTGTTTCGATCCCTGGCTCCTTCAGTCCGCATGTCGTTGTGTCTTTGAACCCCAAATCACCCTTGATGTGAAAAGTGTTGCAGCAAGTGTGTGACTTCAGAGCAGATACAAGTGTACTCATGGTGGATATAGAGGATTACAGTTGCTTGGAAACAGATTGATGACTTGGAGTTAGAGGAAATAAACAGACAGAAAAACAAGACGTCCTGAGACAATGGTTGGCATACGTGAAGAAGATGCATAGGAGACAGACAGAGGGCTGATAGATGATGCCGCATCGAGTCTGGGATGGGGAGTCAGAGAGCTGGCAGAGTCTGTGTTTATTTTAAACTAGAGTCCCAGCGAAGCACACAAGTTTGGTCTGGACCAGAGTATGTAGGTCAGAGAAAGAGGGACACACTCTGTTGAAGGAGGAGTTACTGGGAATGTTACTGGAAACTGAGTTTATTTTATCTGCTGGGCCTCTTCCACTGGGACTGGACTGGAATGAGTCCAGGATGCAGCACCACATCATTTACACTCATGAAAGGAGGAGGAAATGTTTCTGGGTTAAATGATACAAGTATCAGTTTATTACAACAAAGTAGCCCTGGTCCTAGACCTGCTGAAATCTCCAGAACAGTTTATGTGCAACTCACGTTTGTCTGTCGTGACGCTGGTGTGTGTGTGTGTGTGTGTGTGTGTTTTTCTGTGTGTGTTGGTGGTGGTACTGCAATGTGTGGAGCAGGGCCTCGGGGCATCTGACAGCACAGTTAGTTAGGTCTTCCCACTAACAGCTCAGCCCACATGAGCGTAAAGGTCACAGAAAGGTCAGGAGCACAACTCTGACTGATGAACCAGAACAGTCAGTCTTAACTGTGTCCTGGTTCATACACTTGAAAAGTGACTGGGTTAAGTTTAGTAGTAGCTAACAGCAGTTACTGGTTCACATGTTAGCATGTTAGCAGTCAATATGTTAAAGTGTTACATCTTTGGAGGACAGTTTGATGAGTTTGTTACATGGAGGGACGTCATATTCCTTCCATTCGCTAATGAAGCCTTCAGAAAGACAAGCAAGTAGACCTTACCTTGGATTATTTTGTCAGACTTTAACAGTCAGGATAAGGTAAGGTCTAATATAGAGGAAATACTTATTTTAACTCAAATCAGCATATTTTCCTAAATCTAACCAAACCATGACTGTTATTATAGTAACCATGGAGACAAAGGTACATCACTTTCGGTACAGTCCATATGTTCATTACTGTAACCATGACGACTGAGGTCCAGTACACCTGCCGCCATAGGGGGCGCTATTTCAGGAAACACTTCTATCATCAGAGGGTGTCATAGGGTTGATTGTTGTTTAGGTTAGTGGGGTTGTTGGGATGTTCACCTACACTAAGCATGTGTGAGCTGATGTAAACAGGAAGCAGATTGTTTACTGGCCATTCACGCATGCGCCAGCTTTGTCAACCAGCGGTGTCAACTGTGTTGACGGCTTGATCAACACCCTTAACCCAGACAAATTTGAATTTAAGGATATTTGTGTGTCAGACCATAAAGCAATTTTACTCATTGTGGTTTTATCCCAAATACCTTTCAATCACAATTCACCCATCTGCTGTAGCGTTTTTACCCCATGTCTGCATGCAAGAGGTTTTTACTGCTGCTTCTTTAACTGCTTTTGATCTGAATTGTAACACAGAGGAGCTGGTCTCCTATTTTAATCAACACTAGTCAGACTATCCTGGACTCTATTTCCCTAAACAAAGTCAAAAAATCCACTTCAACACTTCAACCCTGGTAAAAATGAATCTACACAAGAACTAAAGAGAGACTGCAGGAGAAAGAAAGAAAATTGAAAAAAAACCCATATACATGTATTTTTTTTTTTTTTTTAAGAATTTTTTGGGCTTTAATGGGCAGGACAATAGAGAGACAGGAAATGGGGAGGCAGAGAGAGGGGGAATGACACGCAGGAAGGGGCCGTCCGATGCGGGAATCGAGCCGGGGGCCAGCTGCAGCGAGGACTGTAGCCTCTATATATGGGGCGCCTGCGTAACCCACTGCGCTACGCGACGCCCCCATATACATGTATTTTATGAAATCGGGAAAGATGCAATGAAGAACTACCAATAGTCTATTAAAGAAGCAAGAACATCCTTTCTAATCTAATTTTAGCAAACCACTCTAATCCCAGACTTTTTTAATCAAGTTATCGACTCCGTCACCTCCCCCTCCCCTAGCCATTTTACCAATGCCTCTCAAGAAATTTGTGAGAAGTTTTTAGATGTTTTATAAATAGAGTCATCAACATAAGGCAACAAATTACCCCACCTGACCCTGTTTTAGAAACCAGTATGGATACCAGTAGTTATTTTAACCATTTTGAAGTTGTTTCTTGCCCTTTGTTTTGCCCAAAACTATTTCTGAAATGAAATCAACTACGTGTAGTCTTGACTAGATTTCTCAAAGAAGTAATCGACACAGTTGGGCCCAGTATTTTATCAATCATCAACATTCTCTAGCAGAAGGAATCTTTCCATTCAATTTTAAACACGCTGTGGTCCAACCTCTTTAAAAAAAAAAAAAACCCTCTGTTCTTAACAATTTTAAGCCAATTTCTAAACTTTCGTTGTTATGAAAAGTCTTAGAAAGTGGTTTCAACCCAACTTTTCAGCTTTTATGTGTCAAAATGACATCTTTGAGAAATTTCAGTCCCGTTTTAGAGCTTTACACAGCACAGAAACTGTACTCCTAAAGGTAACAAATGACCTTCTTTTAGCAGCTGACCGGGGAGAGAGCACAATTTTAATTCTTTTAGACCTAAGTGCAACCAGTAGACCATACCATTTTAATTAATCACCTGAAAAGCTGGTTTGGTGTTAAGGACACTTAGCACTTAGTTGGTTTTAATCCTACCTTTTAGACAGAACCTATTGGGTCACCATAGGTAATCATACATCCTCCACAACTCGCATTACCTGATCACTTTTAAAGCAGAGTTATTAACCCCATACGAGCCAGTTTACAGCCTTAGATCCTTAGGTCGGGCCCTTCTGGCCGTTCCAAAGTCGAGGCTTAAATCTAAAGGTGACCGTCCTTTTTCCATCGGGGTCCCTCTACTTTGGAACAACCCGAGGAGATAAGGCTAGCAGAATCACTAACTTCTTTTAAATCACTTCTTAAAACAGATTTTTATAGACTTGCTTGCTTATGTGATGTAGTCCTTTTATTGCTTTTACTGTGTTTTTATTTGTATTGCTTTTACTCTGTTTCTGTGCATGTGTGTGTGTATGTGTGTGTGTGTGTGTGTCTACATGGCATCTGTTTCTTCTAACTGTCCTTATTTATACTGAAGCATATTGTTTGTCCTCCCTCTGTAACTCAACCATATGTCTGTCCTGCTTTTGACCATCAATGCTTTTGATTTGTTTGTTAAATCACTTTGCAAACTCTATTTTTAAAACGTGCTGTATAAATAGTTATTATTATTATACTCTGCAGTTCAGTATGTAAATTCTCTGAATGAGGAACAGCAAAGACAGTTGTAGCATTAAAATACAGAGTTTAACTGAACAACAGCTACTACCAAAGACAACAAGGTCAGTAACACTTGTAATTCATTATCATGTTCTATTCACCACTGGTAGTCGAGGCTGATGGGGCCAATCAAGAGAGACTGTGGGTGTCATGTCATCATTTCCAAAGGTCTTAGTTTCTGTCCATCCGGACTACAACACAACCCCAGAGTTTTCAAAATAAAACAGGTCCAGCAGTGTTTCTGAAAGTCTCTATGTTTTAGAGTGTGGATGCCAGGAGTAAACATAAGCACTGAAACCCCGGCTACTTCCAGGCCTGAGCACTCACGGAGAATGCTGAGCATTTGCATTGGGGTGCAGTCGGGGCCAAATTGACATTGATTTGATAACAAACTCTAGGTTGGTGTTAGGTTAGATCAGTCATAGAGACAAAGCTGCTGTGTTATTATGCTGTCAGGCCCCTAGCCTCTAACTGTACCAACTGATCACAGAGCAATTCTGTGATTGATCCAGTCTAGCGTTTACCACAGTCCACCTGACGCTGTGTGTTTACATTGTAGCGTTATCCTTGTGTTTCAGTTTATGTATCGTTAGTTAAACTTTTCATCTCCAATCCTTTTGGGTGTTTATGTGTGTATGTGTACCGGTCATCACTGGTTTTTCCCATGGTGCCAAAATGCATGAAATTGACGACCTTTTACAGCAGAAACATAAATCTGTGCCTATGAAACACAGCAAAAGAGATGGATTTTAAAATTAAAACATCAGTGTGAACCAAGCATCAACCTCTAGGGCTGGAATATGAAGCACTGAAGAACAAAAACCTGTAGTTCCTCTAATGACCAGTAGAGCCAACAGTGAGTCAATCCCAATAGACTCCCATGTTAAAATGTCCAACTTTACAGCAGAAATAAACATATTTACAGCCTGGTACAAAAACAGTTTTGGTCTCTATTGCTAATTTCTTCTTTCATGACAACTGTTTATATAACTCACCTGTTTACTTTTTATAAAGGCTTAAAGTTATGTAGAATTGAGGCTATGGCCTCTTTGAGTAACAGGTGGGTGAGTGTATGATTGCCACAAACCAGCATGCAACACAGTCTCTGCTCCACACACACCACTCTTCTTTGATCATTTTTAAGTTAGCTGGTAGTTAGGAGCGGAAGTCACACACTGCCAAGATGGCGACAGTGAAGCAGCTCACTCTGAGCTTCAAAACTGCTCTTCAGAAATGTGTGGGTGACGTCACAGAGGCTACATCCATCTTTATTTACAGTCTATAGTGTGGACACAGCCAGGTTCAGTGTGTGTGTGTGTGTGTATGTGTGTGAGTGTGTGTGCGTGTGGTGTGTGTGTGTTGCGCTAGTATGAGCAAGAACAAAGAATTAGGCAAACATATACCTTATTAAAGCAGGATAATCATCATTTATTAAATATTAATAGCATCAAAACAATCGTCCATATCATTCAATTAGTTCAGTGGCCGGTGGAGCAGCAGCTTTATCTCCTCACACATTCAGCTCAGGATGTTGGCATCACACTTAGCGACTGCATATAATTTGAATTGCAAATGTTCTGTTGAGAGCTCGTGGATGAAGTGTAAGCTCTCTTTATGTTAATGAAAGCCTTGATTACACCGCCACCCCAGGATGATACCAAATGAAATGGGCAATACATGCCATCTGTGGTGTGTGATGATGAGACGGACCACAGCAAACGTCATCCCACGTCTAGTTGGGCTAATTATATTGCTGTACTCGAGGCGGCAGACATGACAAGGTGTTAATTAGAACTCGAGCCCTTTGAGAGTCTGACTTTACTAAGAAAGAGTTTGGAGGCACTTTCTAAGCTCTCTCCTGGCAACAGCTTTTTTTTCCAAACTCTTTCCTGGTTCCTCCTTCGATTTTCCCCCCAGGAACTAGTTTGTTTGAACTTGGCTGCAGCTCCACAGTGTCTCCACTTTAACAGTGATTAACATCAATAATGAGCTTTCTTCTGTTAATCTGTTCTAATCCAGGTTGGGATGTCAGCTCACATGATGACTGGCACCTCTGAGCCAGCTGTGTCTGACGAAGGAAAATCCCAAGAAAACCACTCCAACTTGGAGCCGCGTCAGCTGGCAGGATGAAGGGATGAAGGGGAGGAGGAAGAGGGGGTGTGATGTTGTAGAGGGTTAGAGAGGCTCAAGGGAAACAGAGTAAATCTTCAGTGAAAGTTAGTCCTGGAGGTCAGAGGGACTCAGGGAACAGGTGGTGGTTTTGGCTGATGTGATTCTGGACCTGGCAGACTTGTTCCCCTGCAGACTGTAGTGTTTCCTGTTTTGCCTGTGCAGAGGAAGCCCTCTGAGAAGCAGCTGTGCAGCCTTGAAATGTTATATGTTTACTCCACATTTCTGCATGGCTGTGTAGCTGCACACCCACCCACACACACACACACACACACACACACACACACACACACACACACACACACACACACACACAGATGACTGATGCATGGACACTACATTCCTGTTCACCATTGTGTCTGTATCCCTAAAGACGGCACAGCCTCATCTGCCAACATGTGACCTTCTGAAGCTGAATGTCTGAGGCAGACCAGGACCAGGGCTCAGTCCTGCAGGGCTCTGTTGCCTTCTCTCATTTCACTTCACACCTGAAGTTCATGATGACTGATGGCTGACGCAAATAACTTAACAAACCTCTTCCACTTCCTCAGACAGCATCCATAACGCACAATACAACCACACACAGTCAGGAGCTTCTTAAAACATTTAAATGTTCAGAAGTTTTGATCATCATCCAGATGTTTTAAATGTTTTCATTACACTAAAGCACACAGTGAAAGTAATTATTTTACCCTTCAGTGTCTCTTTCTCTATTATCTTTATTTATTTCATAATTTTGGGATGCTAATACACGCCCAGCATTTTAAGATAGCTGTTGCCAGGGCACCCAGGTGGCTGACCTGGTAGAGCGTGTACCACAAAGGCTTAGTCCTGGCCACAGTGGGTCCGACCCATGGCCCTTTGCTGCATGTCATCCCCTCTCTCTCCCCCCATGACTTTCCTGTCTCTCTTACTGTACCAATCCAAATTGTACTGGAGAGGATTAAGGCCACATGTGATTTTTTTCTTTTTTCTTGAATTTTGAGATTAAAGTCAGAATTTGAAGATAAATAAATAAATAAATTCACAGGCCCTAATCCTCCTCCATAAAACTGGGTGTTAGGTAGTGATATTCTGATGTTTTTTTTTTGGGTAGAGGCAGTGCCGGCCCTGACCAATTTGGTGCCCTAGGCAAGATTTTAGCTGGCGCCCCCCTTGCATCACAGTCAATTTCACTAACAATGTTCAAATACTCATACAGAAACTGCATAGCTTTTTCTTTGAGATTATGTTTTCCTTTAAGTACAAAATAACCCACAAAATAAAAAACGTATTAAAAACAAGTGACATAAATTAAATTATAAATAAACTTTTACATTAAAAATTATTGCACAACATTAAAAATTATTGCACAACATTAAAAATTATTGCACAATGCAACAAAAAATATTAACTGCAAATGCAGTATGTATAATGTAGCTGCATAATGTCTTCTACAGCACACATGGGCAAGTTTTGTCTGGTGCTGACTTTTGTTGCTTGATTCAGAGGACTTGTTGATGGATGATAAATCCACAGCATACTTTATCACACCACTTAATCTCTTGTGTCTCTGCCTGCCAGACACCAGTGTCCACATCCATCAGATCTGAGCCTATAAGAGATAAACTAAAACTGATTCATTCTTTTCTTGGCCAATTCGAGAACATAATATCTGATTTAACACTTACATCTAACAGGGTAGCAAACAACGGCCCATTTACACATGTAACATTAAGAATCTCTGGCTCTTTAGCTGCCACATGTTAACCAGCTAGATGCTAATTGTTTGGCTGCTGTTTGCTGTGGAGCAGGTAGTGGACTGTGCCTTTATCAGAGCTTTGTCACTGAAAACAGAAGGTGCTGCTGGAAACTTGGGTGAAGAGAGGGGAGTAAAACCAAAAGTGAACTAAAAGAGGCTAAAAAGCAGTTAGTGATAATTCTCTAATGGTTTGTTGCTATGAGAAACAGCTCAAAGCCATTTAGTCCATTGTTCATATGAAAATAATTGATTATTGCAGCTTTAATAAACAGCAGCTATTGGTTTCATGCAGTCAAACCAATTCATTGATTCTGTTCTTTAGCTCTTTCCTCTCTAGCACTTTGTCTGCTGTAGTATGTCATCGCGGCCTCAGATGTTAGATCTGTTTTTCCAGAGGCCTCAGAGAGGAGCAGGGAGAGCTGCATAATTACATTAACTGCAACTATGCCATTGATTTTTCCCTCCAGATGCCATTAACTAAGTTTAAATCCAGCTCGGCCTGTGAAAACTGTAATTAGGACTAAAGTATTTATTTTCTCAATACAATCCACAATGAAAGGGCGAGCCATGTTTTAATGTCGCTATAGGAAACAGCACCTGAAACCTGGCTGCTGTCGTTTCTCTGTTGTCTTATCACCAGCGGTCTTGCTCCCAGGATCATTCAGCGCTTCCCTTCGACGTGATGAATGTCCTCTCTCACCCTCCTTTGTCTGAGCTTCAGCACAATGTGTTCATTTCACAAATGCACAATTCTTCAATTACATCTTTTTATTTTTAATTTTCATTCGGCACGGAGCCAGGTTTCTTTTGATAAGAACATTTGCAGCTCTTTCAGCAAAATACAATTTATAGTTGGTCTTGATTTAATTTAGGTTGTGGGAGGTGTGTCATTCATTATGATATGATTATGCAAGAAAAAGAGGCTCATACCCAGACCAAGGAGGGGGGAGATGATTAACAACATATGGCAAAACTGAACATGTGAGGAAGTGTGTGGGCAACAGGAGGATGTGTATGCACAACCATTGTGTTTCCTCATGTCTCTCTGTCAGTAGGGCAATGGGTCAACTCTAACCCCCACCTTCCTTTCACCGTTTCTCTGCAAGCTCTTGGCAGTAGTTCATTTGTACACATAACTAACAGCAGTGGGGCTTTCAGGCTTGTTGTGTTGTTTCAGCCACTCAATAAAAAACGTTATTGGCTCCGTTTTTGGGACTTGAAAAATTAAGATAATATTCCTGTTAAATATTGCGCTATAAAAGTTCTCCAGCACATTTTATCTCACCAACTCTGTTTCTGAGTTAGACTTTTGTCTATGAATAATGCATTTTCGCTTTTACTAATCCAAAGAAGACCTCTCCCTCTCTCTCAGACCCTGGGGGGCATGGGCAGCTCTGTGTCACCCTGGAATTCAGTGCAACACACACACACAGAGAGAGAGAGAGAGAGAGAGAGACCGTGCTCTTAGTGTCTATGGCGGAGAGAACTAAGTTGTGTGGTCGTAGTGTGGTTCAGTTTTTTAATGTAAGAGCGGAAACACAAGCGATCTCTGGAAACATGAAGTGAAAGTCTGTCACTTACAGACAGAGAAATGTTAATCGACTGCATATGAGAAAAAAAGCAATGTTAATTCTGTTCTTAATTTCTCTCTTTTTTTCTGTGACAAAAAAACAAAACATTTCCCTGATGAGCGCCCTCTTGTAGTGGCACAAATAATTGCACTTTTCCATGCTCCAGCTCTAGTTTTGTCTTTTTATATAGTATATTTTTTGGGCTTTTTATTCCTTTATTGGATAGCACAGTAGAGAGAGACAGGAAATGGGGAGGCAGAGAGAGGGGGAATGACATGCAGTAAAGGTCCGTCCGATGCGGGATTCGAACCGGGACCGGCTGCAGCGAGGACTGTGGCCTCTACATATGGGGTGCCTGCTCAACCCACTGCGCCACTCGATGCCCCTCTAGTTTTGTCTTTTAACTTCCTGTCTACACTGGAAGTGAGAATATGTCACAGTGTGTAGACTGGCATCTGCAGCTTGTGATCACCTTTAATTGCAGTTTAGCAAATATAGAACTGTAAACAACATCCAGTGTGTAGGACTGACAGCTGGAAAATCATTAGATCAGATTTCCTATGAGTTCTTTATAAGTTACATAAACCTTAGAGGATCTGAAAACAGTCAAATTAACCTGTTTTATGAGAGACTGACAACAGGGGTTCCAGATCAGAAAACACTCATGTGGCAAACTGTCAAAACTACTGTATGTACACTGTTGTTTAGGTTGGAGGACTGTTGACAGAAACATGTCCCACAAACTTTTATTCTGCTCATAATACATAAATATCAAGAACATGATGTACAGCTTCCTGTTCTCCAAAGTCAAGGAGAACAGAGATTGTGGAAGTTAAGACAGACTACTAAAATAAATGTCATATTCAAAGAATTGGCTCAAGAGCCTTGTCTCATAAGTCAAAGTGAAAAACTACAGGGGAAGCCAGAGAAGTGGATTGACCGATGTCACTGTCGAGAGCATTGTCAAAGCAAAACCTTCTGCACAGATAAATACAGACACAATGCAGGTACCTATGTACTTTCAAGACACAGGGTAAATAAATATTAAACAGTAATAATAAAGCGTTTGATGCCATTTCACATATGTGTATAAAGGAGAGATAGATAATAAAACAAAAAAAGGCTCACTCAGAATAGAGGTTTAAGGTGAGGATGCTCTCTGACCCCCACATATTTCAACATTCATATTAATGAGTTGGCAGCAACGACTCTGCAATCATCTGCATCACCTGCTCACTGTAGGGAACCGAGAAAAAAATGAGTTCTATGTGCAGATGATGTTGCGTACTCCAGGGGTGACATACTTTTAAAAAAATGTGTGCCTGTGAGGACAAATAACAAAGGCACTGTGGGTGAGCTGGTCTTCAGTTGCTTTACTTAAAAAACGTTAACTGCCAACTAAATCAATTCAATCATCACAATAATCACAATATCAAAATTACCCTATTTCGAAAATGCAATAAAACTATTCACCAGATATTTACAATGTTAATTCTATTTCATTTTACTATTTACAATTATAATCTTTCCCTATATAAACAATTATCCTATTCGCCTTTATATATCACAAAACAATCATATTTACAATGTATCTATAAGAAAATCTCCCTCTTCCTATTGCTGCAGCACCGCAGCCTGAGCGCTTTCCTGCGCTGTGTTGTTAATCAGCTGCAGCTCACGCTGTAGCTGTTATTTATCGTTATTAACTGCCCAGTTAGAAAATAACTAAACTATTGGAACCTAATGACAAAATGTAAACCATAAAACACTATAACATTAACTCTCACACACACACACACACACACACACATACACACACACACACACACACACACACACACACACACATCCACCAGCGGAGCAGGGCAAACTTCACCTCTCACTCTCTTCCGTTAGAAACACTAAGCTAACACCGACAGTTACACATTTAACATATAAGCAAAATTATCGAAAGCACATAACAATACACAAAACAAAAAGCATACAATATTTACAACATGTACGACCCTTTTTCACCTAATTTACCCACCCGTGAGGACAAATAACAAAAGGCACTGTGGGTGAGCTGGTCTTCAGTTGTTTTACTTAAAAAACGTTAACTGCCAACTGAAGAATGCAGCTCGCCCAAAGCTTATATAGCCTCATAGGTGGTCTCGTGCCTTGAATACAAATGTTTAAAATTTTAACAGGGGTGGCTAAAAATATAAAACATATATACATATAAAACAGCACACATTAATGAGTGGGCAATTAACTAATATTAAATAAATATCCTATATGCCACACAGACAACCTTGTCAGGGTGTCCCCTGCAGCACAAGGACTACAACAAAATCTGTCTTTACAAGAGGAAACTGCAAAGACTGAACTCAGAAAGACAGGCAAGGAAAGCTGTGATTTCCCTGCTGAAGTAGAAACTCACAATCCAATGGCAGTTCTTTTCACTCCATTCACTGAAATGCTGCTGTTCCATTCGAAATGTTGAGAATAAAGTCGAACAAATCAGAAGAGGAGGATTTTTATATTAATTTTGCCTTTCGAGAATAAACTTGACATTTCAAGATTAAAGTCGACCTTACGAGATATCAAATGTATGACTGCCTCTACAAGATGCCTTGTATAGAATATGAACTGGTAAAAATGTACTTCAGAATCGGCTTTAGCAACAAAGAAATTCTCTCTTTTGGCTCATAAACACAGTGTAGTTGTAAGTGTTTCGGCACAATCTCTTCAAAGTCCTAATGCTGTCTGTTCAGAAGAAAAAAAATGCTTGGAAGAGGTGGCTGCATTTGTGCAAACTGAAATAGTGGGTAATGGACAAATGCAAGAATATCGATAGTTACACCTGGGTGCAATTCAGAGGGGATATGTTATATCGCAAGACACAATAAGACAACTGATCAAGTTGTTTGATCCTGAAGGTGTGGAGCTCAGGCCCTAATACTCCTCCGATTTTTCAGACTATTCAACAAGACAATATTTCGCATGGCAGCGTAACAGACCGGGGGTAGACCCAGATGCAACACACAACTCTCAGGATTCAGTTCTTAATATCCTTTAATATTCACCACAGGCAATGATACAGGCAGGCAGGAATTGATAGCAAAAAATGGCACAGGCAAAAACTCAACATTTCTCCACAGGGAAACAGCAGTATACAGAGACTCACTTTCAAAGAGCTGCAGCGTTTACAAGGACCAAAGAGGCAAGGTCGTTTACTGGGAAAAAGGGGATGAAGGAGAATCAAAGACAGGCTGAGTCTGCAACGGGAGAGCCAAACAGTGAATGCTGGAAAGTCTTGCATGAGAAACAGCAAAGAGCATTCTGGCAACAAGTGTGTGGAAAACTGGAGACTAAATAGTGGCAAAGTCAATTGGAATCAGGTGTGTGTGCAGGTAAGTAGCAGGTGTGTGTGATTGTCCTGATTGCAGTGGAGCAGAGTGGAGCGGGAGCGTGGCAGAGTCAATGAATGAACTGAACCAGGTAGCGCAGGCTGTGACATCAGTGCCTGTCGTATACGGCCCCAAGGATCCAGTTCCAACCGAGAGACAGATGCTGGAAATCTGTTTTCATGTTTAGTTGGAATATCGAGAGAGGAGAAAACCCAGCTCCATTTGCATGACATAACTCAAACACAGAACATTCACTGTTGTGTTTTGTCAATTTTTCCAAAAAATTGGTTCTATTTTGTACAAAACTGCGATAGACACCCAGGTATAAAACATTTTATACTGTACTCATTTCACCCTCTGTCTGAAAGGCTCTGTTAGAGCTCTGGGCTCTTTAAGGCCCACCTCTTACCTCTGGAGCTGACCAATCAGAACACACTGGGCTTGCCAGCAACTACCATGGCAACGACATCTTCTGCATGTCTTGTAAACAAACGGTTGTGGCAACTTCGGTTCTGCCTTGCTCAGTTTGAGCAAGAGTCCCGTCCTGAACCAGATGATGACAGACCCACGCCACCTTCACAAGCTGGACTGGAGGAGAAAACAAGCGTACCCACTGTCCTGCAGCAGGAAGGAAGAAGAAATATGAGAAGCACTGCAAATCAAGACGCTGGACAGTCTGCAAAGACTTCATATGACAATATACATAACATGGAATATTTTTATGAGAAACCCATTTGATTTTTTATGTGGTACACCTCCGGACTAAAAGAATACAAATAATGGAGGAACAGACAGTTGACAGATAGGGAGTCTCCACCACTTCATCTCCTGCTGGTTTAAAATGCTGGTAAATCTGAATGAATTTAACGTTAATGGGTATAGTTACTGAAAAATTAACTCGGTTAAACTGCGGATAATTTATCTGACCTAAGGAGGTACAGCAATACTGACAAATGTCTGGGTCGCAGTAACATGGTTAATATCCACAATAACAATGCAGACTGAGTCCCCACATCTGCCACACACAAGCTGGAAGGTATGGGGGTGGATCCCTGCTTCAGGTCCTGGATAGTGGATTACCTGACAAGATGACCACAGTACATCAGGCTGGGTAACTGTGTCTCAGGGACAGTGATGAGCAGCACTAGGGCTCCACAGGGGACTGTTCTGGCTCTGCTCCTGTTCACCCTGTATATGGCGGACTTTAAATACAATTCTGAGTCTTACCACATCCAGAATTACTCGGATGACACAGCTATTGTGGCGTGTATCAGGAGTGGGCAAGAAGAGGAGTACAGGGATCAGTGAATGGAGCGACAAGAACTGCCTCTTTCTCAACACCTCCAAGACCAATGAGATAGTCATTGACTTTCAGAGGTCTAGGCCCACCTTTTAGCCAGTTAGGGAAGGACATTAAAGTGGTTCACACTTATAAATAACTAGGTGTGCATCTGGACAGTAAACTGGACTGGTCCCTTAACATGGATGCCATCTACCGGAGGGGCAGAGCTGGCTCTTTTTCCTCAGGAAGCTCAGGTCCTTTGACATCTGCAGTGACATGTTGCACATGTTTTATCAGTCAGTGGTGGCCAGTGCACTCTTTTATGCTGCAGTCTGCTGGAGTGGCACCATGTCAGACATGAACATAAAGAGACTGGACCAGCTGGTCAAAAAGGCTAGGTCTGTGTTTGGCAGGAGTCTGGACTCACTCAGGACTGTTGTGAAGAGATGCATGCAATGTAAGATGGAGGCCATCTTGGACAATACCAACCATCCTCTCCACAACATTCTGGCAGGACAGAGAATCAGCTACAGGTGCAACAAACATCTTATCTCACTGCGCTGCAGAACAGAGAGTATCAAGAGATCCTTTGTTCCCACTGCCATCAGGCTGTAGAACACCTCAGCCAAAGGAAATTGACTAATTTGATTATTGTTTATTTATTATTAGCTGTTTTTATTATTATTATTATTATCATTATTATTATTATTATCAACAATGGACACATGAATTTCCCCTACGGCATAAAGAAAGTATCTATCTATCTATCTATCTATCTATCTATCTATCTATCTATCTATCTATCTATCTATCTATCTATCTATCTAGTTCCAGAAGTCCTGAAGGCTGAAAGCTTTGTGCATTTCTCTGTGAACTGAGTGCTTTGATACTTCTCAGTATTAATATAAAACTTAGACCTGCTTTATAATCAAACAGCACATGGAAATCTACTTTTATAGATGCTTGGTAGCATTTACATTTCTAAAGGTAGACTCCAATCAAGTTGTAGAAACATCTCAAGGATGATCAGTGGAAACAGGATGCACCTAAGCTCACTTTTGAGTGTCATAGCAAAGGGTGTGAATACTTATGTACATGCGATATTTCAGTTTTTTTATTTTTAATAAATTTGCAAAAATTTCAAAAAACCTTTTTCGCTTTGTCATTATGGAGTATTGTGTGTAGATTGATGAGAAAAAAAAGGAATTTAATCCATTTTGGAATAAGGCTGTAACATAACAAAATGTGGGGAAAGTGAAGGGGTGTGAATACTTTCCGGATGCACTGTACATATGGCATATATATGCCCTTTTCAGTATTGCATTGAAATGTTTTCATATGCTCATATGTAGTCTCATAAAAGAGTTTGCAGGGTATTTTTTACCCATCCAACTTTTACAATTTAGTTCCCCCTGTAATGAAGCATATTGGTTTTTCATAACAGAGGTGTTTTCTGTGTTGATGGACTGTACTGAAATCCGACTGACACAGCTGCCATGTTTCAGAGTAGTGAGGTATCAGAACTCAGAAACCAGCTGCTCTTAAGCAGTAATATTAACAATGTTGCTCTAGCACATGCAGGAGAGAGCGTGGATGCTTCAAAAGACAACAGAAACTGAGTGGCGAGTAAAAACAGTTTGAGACAAGAAATGAGAACAACACCCTTCAGTGTTCAGTTCTGTTGTTCCTGAGCAGCTTGATTTCATGGTTCACTGGTAACATCAGTTGAAGACTTCACTTCTGATTCTGTGTGCTTCTAAATCTGATGAGAAACACTTCATCGCATCTAATGTACCTTTTATTTTTGCATGCATTTGAAAAGGAGCTTAGGGCTAGTTGATGAAATTCATTGACTCAGACAGTCAGTGGGTGTTTGAAGTGGTGGAGTGGTCACTGAGAGAAATCCTGGTTAGCCAAAACCACTGTGTGGCTTTAACTCTTCAGTCTTACGTTAAGAATGTGTCGGTAAACTCCAGCATTGTGACAGTACTGTACTAAGATGAGGGTAAAAAGTGTAGTACTGAAGTACTTAAGCAAGATGCTACCAACATCACAAAAATAACATATAATTTTGTTGAAGTGGGCAAAAATACACCTAGACACCACTGGAAGGGGATGAGACCAGCCTTTGGCTTTAGGTATTAAGACAAACATGATGGTAACAAACCTTTTTTTTTTTTCTTGCAGTTTTGGGGTCTGCTCTTCAGCTGGGTCTGGCCCTCATTTCACTGCTTTGGTTACTGTACATTGAACCTTGGCATGTAACAGATAAAACTTTGAACTGCTGTTTAGTGGCAGCATCACTTATACCAAAAAATGATATAGATTATATAATATAATAATATTATATATAATAATTATATATATAATTATACTAATAGATTAATATAATTATATATTAATCTATTTATATAATTAATTATATACCATGTGTTGATGGGTGTAATTTTGATCGATGGACAGAGCAACAGTAGCTGCTTCCAGTCTTACATGTACATGTTTTAATAGTGATTCAAAGAAATAAAGTTAAAATTCAGTGTTTTATTGTTGTGGCAGTTATCAGAAAATAAAATGAACATTTGGAAGGAGATTTTATATCTGTGTGTTTCAATGTTATGTTTGCTGAAGCAGTGAAATCAGATGATGATGAATGTCAGGATGAAGCAGAGAGGCAGATAAAAGCTGATTTTTGTTGTCATGATTTTCTGTAGGTAACAGTGCGACTTATTTTTTCAAGGGGTGTTTTTAGTTTAGTTTCAATGTGGATGATTTCTTTTTGCTTCTGTTGGAGTTTGTTTGGAGTTGTCTCGGCTGTAACCTTTTCCTGATTGAGGTGAACTACTCTGCCTTGATTAGGCTGAAAGTAAGACCCACCCCCGGCTGTTTATTAATCTGCAGTTTGCTTATTCCCAGTTGTCGTATAAGACCAACAAGACATAATGTCTGAGGAATCTGAAAGTGCAGTCATCTGCATGTTGGGACAAACAAGCCACATTTATCTAATGACTTATAATGAACATGTGCATGTAGACACATACACAGAGCATGTTCTCTCTCTGCATAATGAACTGCTCAGTGCCTCATGATATTTTTCTATTGAGTATTTTAGCAAAACCTTAGACGAAATGAAATAACTATGTTTGTTTAGCGCTGAGTCAGATGATCTGTGACAGTCATAAGAAAACAGTTTCCCTTATCTAGATCAAATTTCAAGCAGTTAAGAATATGGCGAGCTGATTTCTTTGAAAGCTTCATAACAGGAAGTGCATGAAACTCACATACAGTTTGTGTGTGTAGATGTCTGTGTTAGCTCAAGGTAATTCAAGACTGACAAAATATTCTTAATTTATTACTTACTAGCATTTTCTGAGGTAACATCTCATTCTTCATCAGTGGATGGAGTTGTGATGGAGCGTGACATGTGGTTAAAGCTCTGGAAAAAGCTAGCAAGTGGACCTTGAGTTAAGACTACCCTGAACAGTGAGCTTTGGTCAGTGAGAGACATCTTTGTATATTTGCTTTTTTAGCTACGCTCCTATTATTTTCCCTGATTTATTGAATATTAAATCGTACTATATTGACCATGCTCAGTATTTTAAACCCTCATTAAACCAACTGTACAATCACACACCCACTGTCTAATATTACATGTCTGACATTATTCATTCAGCCTTCAAAGGTAGATAGACAACTGGAATATCCAGTCAATAAGAAAAATCTGCCATGTCTTCCTGGTACAGAGCAGGAACTCTTCATTAGCAGTCAGCATATTGTCATTAAATTTAGTCTTGATATGAACAGTCTTCAGTGTTCAGTCTTCATTGTTGAGACCTTCCTCACCTTTTCTTCAGCATCAGCATGCCATAAAAAAGTCTAGCCTTGTGGTGTCACAAAATTTTGAAGATGTATGTTACAGCATAACTCTAGTGATGCTAATGTTGGTCTGTAAGTTTGTTTTCCACCACTAAAATATCTCTCTTTTTGTTTTTTTTATTTTAATTAAATAATTGTGTGTGTGTGTGTGTGTGTGTGTGTGTGTGTGTGTGGATGTTTTAATGACAGTCCATTGTATACAAAAATAATGATGACTGTTTTTTACATAGCACTGCCCATCAAATACCAAATATGCAATTACATCCCAATATGCATGTATACATATGAGGATCTTTTTGCAGATTTGCACACACAGGCGCCTTGTGTATATTCCAACATCCCTCTCTGCTCAAATATTTAAAACCCACACAATGCTTCATCATAAAGACAAATTCAAAACCACTCTTTGTTCCTGAACACAAGGTTTTTACCTGACAGCAGTGATAATTGATGCTCCCTGGAAACTTTGATCGCTTTTGTCAGCTGTGAATGTTTAACTGATCTTCATGTACATTTATCAGTGAACCAGAAAATGTAGCCTGATCCCTGGGATATCACCATGGATACTATCAAAGACACATTCTCCTTCTCCATCCTTTAAAATCCATTGTCAATGGAGCTTTAAAGAACATCGGTGTGTGGCCACATAGATAAGGATGAAAGAAGTTGTGTCTCTCTCCTGGACAAAGGAATCTTTCAGTCTGAATCCAGGCAAGAGTAGAAACTGTTATAGCTTTAAAGCCTCTACTCTACTGTTAATAACTGTCCAGAAAAGCTTTATTTTAACCCAACTGCATCAACTGCATTTACTGTATTTAATTTTCAGCTTGTGATTCAGCTAGCTCAGTACATCATGACAATGGAGCCATTTACTGACTCTGGTATTCCTTGTTATCCTATCAGTCCCAGCGGCCCTCAGCCTGCCCTGCCTGTTGAATAAGACCTCCTCCAGTGTTCCAGTCACTTCTAGTCATTTTCATGTGATATGTTCATTTAAGCAGCTGTAACACTGGCTGCATGTGGCTGTGTTTGCTCATGAGGTCTGGTGATGGCAGAGGCCTGTTTATATCAGGTGACTGTGACTGTGACTGTGTCTGTGTTGTTGACTTGTTGAAATTTGACATTCCACCTATCCTGTCAGTTTCTAATGAGAACATCCACAGGCAATGACAAGTGATTCTTGGTCAGCATATAATGCCAAAGAAAAATCTGAAAGGTCAAGGTTCCTAAACTTAAAAAAAACCCTAAAAACCCAAACCTAAAAAAATCCCTAAAATGTCAAGGGTTCATTTCTTTGATAAGAATGTTTTTTATTACTTAACTGATGCTATAAAACAGGTGTGTGACATAATGATTAGGACGGGAAGGTGTATGGTGTATGGATCTCGATACTACGGGGCCTCCTGCTGATTGCTACTGTGTACACTCTGGCTCCAGATGATGTAACCGAAGCAAGATGGTGGCACTGGCATCCAAGATACTTTGGCTCTTTTGTTATCAGCTGGTGTTAAATCCTAGTTTTCCCCATGACGTTGGTCACACTCCTGTTTATCCAGACGGGCTTCATTAGATAAAACTTTTTTTATTGTGCTCATGTGGAGTTAGTGTTGGAGTTGTTTGTTGACATCGTTAGGCCTCCATTTCCAAGCTAATGTTAGCCAGTGTTGCACAATGTTGATGCTGTAGGGGAATGGAAGAGAGCCACTGAGGCCAATCACTCAGGAACGAATATCAACCTGACATCACAAGTCCTTTTACATAGAAATAAGTTCACAGATAGAAAGGTAGATAGATAGATAGATAGATAGATAGATAGATAGATAGATAGATAGATAGATAGATAGATAGATAGATAGATAGATAGATAGATAGATAGACTGACTGAAGTGTTCTACAGCCAAAGGATCTCCTGAACCTCTCTGTTCTGCAGCGCAGTGCGATGAGACATTTGTTGCAGCTGTAGCTGCTTCTTTGTCCTGCCAGAATGTTGTGTAGAGGGTGGTTGGCATTGTCTAAGATGGCCTCCATCTCCTTGTGTTCTTATCTGACATGCTTCTGCCCTAGCAGATTGAAGCATAAATAAATAAGCCAAAACATAGGCTCAGAGCTTCCTCTCTTCTGACTGGCTCACCGACCTGTTGTTACTAGAGAAGCCTGAGAGAAGAGATGTAAAACTACATTGAGGTGGTTTTTTGTACTTATATATTGTTCCAATATATCTTCTTATGGATCAACACTTCAAATAAAACACAGGAGAAGTTTAATACATGTAAATTCCTTCACATTCTGACATATAGTACCTTTAAAGAAAAGAGGTTTATGACAATTTGGGTTTTATTTTATACCTCAAGTTATTAAGATGATGATAATATTGCAATATTATGCTAAGATCTTGTAATTTGGCGACATTGCTAAAAAACACCAAGGCTAGCTGGTGGCTGTTGTAATCAAGCAACACCATTCAGAGACCAAGTTTCCAGTTCAGTTGTATTTTCTTACTTATTTCTTACTTACAGTTTTCCTGTTTAACAAACAATTATAAGTAACATTTCACGTTAAGTTTTACATCTAAATAAAGTGGAAGCTTACCTTGATAAATTAAAAATAAATTTGTTTACAAGAAGTCTGATCATCTGATGCTTTGGTGTTTTTGCCTCATTATCTATTTGTGGGGATGTCCCCATGTTCCCAGATCTCAGCAGTTTCTTTGCTAAATACAATCCCATCACAACTTATAGAAACAATGGCTGGAGCCACAAAAACAAAATCTGGCCTGTTTTCACCTCCAACATAAACAGTGCCAGTCAATCTGTCGCCAAGCATGAATGAGCCAACCGTCACACAAAAAACCCTAAATCAACCAGAACAATTTATTTTTATTTACTTTATTCTCAGAGAACAGAACCTGGTAAATTGCTGATGGTTAGAAGATCTCCAATTCCTGTTTAACTTTTTAGTGTCTATGAATATCACTCATGGAAATTGTGTGAGATGTAACAAAACAAAGACAAAGTATAAGTATGTAAGATAATCAACGTTGAAAGATAAACTGCAATAGTAATATTTAAATGTTTAACCTTGTTAGCATCCATATGATATATGTTTTTATATAATACAAAACATATGATGAGCCCCTGATACCATGACTGAGTATTTCCACCTTGAACTGCACTGAACCAATGACAGTTTCAAACAGCCAGGGTTTCATACATAACAAACCTAAGGAACCAATCCGATTAATTTGTAGGGACGGGGGTGGGGCTTAATAAACCTGAAATCTTGTCAGTACAGAGAGAGAGAGTTAGCATTAGCACAAACCATAACACTGTGTCAGCCACAAGCTAACAAACAGCATAAACAAATAAGAGACGCTAACTATGTTACTGTTCTGATACATCTGCTAATCTTTGCTTCTTGACTTTAGTCCTGTACCTGAGCCCTAGTTACACTATTTAAAATTGGCCAGAACCAAGCCTGACAGCTTCAATTCAGCTTGTTCCTTGAGTTGTAGACCAGTGTTTTTGCTTCAGCACAGAGGACATTTACCATATAAGCACTGAATACTGTATGTGCACATTTATTCTAGTGTTTGCTAACTTTCAAGGTTTTGCGTTGGACTCAATCTCACTCTTTTCCAGGTTTTTAATTAAGCCTTAGGAGAAATAGTGATCTTTGTTTCTGCACCATCCTGACAGCTTGAAAGACAGTGACCTGCCATGAAAAGCAATCTGCTTTTTCTTCCCTCTTCCTTTGATGAAAATGCTATGTAAATACTGCCCTGAATAAGATGGAGTTGAGTTTCGCTGACTGAAGCTGGTCCACACACAGCAATCGAATTAACTTTAGAGGACTTCCATGTAAGACAGTCTTTTTATATAGCAGAGCAAATTGTCTGAAGTAAAAGGGGTGAGAAAGCTGGATTATGTTCCATTACGGTCCCCCTCAATGAATAATACAATAGGGCCCCCGGGACCAAATGGAGATTGGGCTCATCTTTTTACGTCTGTCTCCATTTGTGCTCAGGGATCTGCTGCTGGTGTGTCTCTCCTGCCTGGTCAGTAATTCAGCTGCACACAAAGGCTGAGCGAGGCCGAGTGTCCTCGTGCTGCTCCGTCCATCTGTAACACTGAAGAGTTTGTCCAGGGACATCTTGGCATTTGACAGCCAACTTCTTCATTCCCAGACATGACAAATGTCACCCTCTTCTCCTGCAGGCTAAAACGGAGCCGATGCAATTTTGTTGTGAGGTGGCCTTTGAGGAGACATCAAACAAAAATCTCTTTTCTTTATCTTTAGCAGCTGCTCTGCAATGTCTCTTTCAGCACAGCAGGGACAAAAGTGTCAGTAAAGACATCAGAATTTGCATCAGATAATTAATAGATAAATCAAACACAATACAATCTCAATGAAGCCATTTGGATATTTTTTCTTTCTTTGTAACTTTTTGTCATCAACATGAAAGACTCCGGTCCTGCTGATACAACATTTAATTTGAAGGAGATTATGCTTTTTGCAATCAATCCTGGCAATGTCAGAGAATGATCCAGGGGATGTCAGCAAGTAAGAAACAGAGGGGTGAATATTTTTAAAGCTTTGTGTGACTTCACACCTTTTCTTCAAAGCACAGATTCAGGAGGTAAGTGTGTTAGGGATATCATAGGTCTCACATATCAGTCAGTTATGTTGTTACTCTACGTGGTTATGATGAAAGAGGTTACCAGTCCCTGACATGTTTCCTGTTTATTATGTTTCCATCTCAAAGATTCAACCAAGAGCTTATAACTGTCACTCACCACCTGGACATGCCAACATGTCTGCCAGCTCTCTGCAAGGATAATACTTGATATTAGACACTAATATGGGTCTAATATGAGTATTCCAGCTATTTAATATAGTACCTCTACAAAGTTGTGGACTCACAAGAGACCGAATTTTAAAAAACAAAATTGAAAAATGAAGAAGCAGAGGCCAAGATATACTGACTACACTTGTGCCGATATTCAATATTATCGAATATTGCAATATTTCCCACCATATATATCTTTCCAACCCTCATCTAACTGTTTTGCTTACTTTTACCTAGGTACCTAGGCATGTGCAAAATATAACTTTGAACTGCTGTTTAGTGGCAGCATCACTTAAACCTGAAACATAAAATACAAACAACCGTTTTGCGATAATATTGTATATTGCGATATTTGCATGCGGCAAACTCCGGGCTGAAACATGAAACCAACACTGAAGTAATAAAAACTACAGTTCCTCTAATGACCACTAGAGTCTGGCTCCAACAGTGAGTCAGTCCCCATAGACTCCCATGTTAAAATGTTCAACTTTACAACAGAAATAAACATGTTTACAGCCTGGCACAAAAAACAGTTTTGGTCTATATAGCTAATTTCCTCCTTCATGACAACTGCACAGGGGGGTGAATTTTTATGGACAGTGACTGAAGAGGCGACATGTGTGAAATTGTCATCAATCATATAAAAGGTAGTCATCCCCTGCTCTGATTAAATTATGACAAAATGTTGAATTGACCTTTAAGTGTTTATTCTATCCCATACGCAAATGTAATATACTGTATGTACATATTCTGTATGTATTTTCAACAAATATATGGGCAAGATATAAAATGTCTGGTGAACTTTCTAGTATTGCAGTTATAAACTTTGATATTCCATCATGTACTTGATATAATATCCCTCTTTAACTTTATTCCAATTCACTAAACTTATACAACACACTATGAAGCATTGAAACCTGAAGTGAGCCACTCATCCTTGACTGTTGGAGATCTGCACATGAAGCACATCAGGAAACATTGTTTGTCATTGCTGAGCAACCACACAGTCACTTAATGAGTCAAGCTAATCACATTAGTTAATGTCATCACCTAACATCATTGGCTGACTAAAGAAGAAAAAATTTAGGATTTTGTCAAGGCTCTCTCGGCCTGATGCTGTTGGTTATACCATAAGATTATCTGATGACCAAATACGGCTAAGCAGAAACATTCTCAGATAACGTCTCCATTGTCTCCATTTGTTTCTGGACGATATAACGCTCTAAGTGCTCCAAGTGGATAAACACAGGTTCCTTTAGTGTATGGAATAATTTGTCAATGATAACCATCCTGAAATAGCTGAATATGTTCTGTGTGATCACAGCCTCTGCCTGTATTTTTCTTTCCTGCTGCTGGGACCTAAATTCCTCAGGGATCATTAAAGTTAAATCTTATCTCACCCGCCACCTTTCTCCCTTCTCTTTTTCTCTTGTTCGTTCCCAGCGAGCTTTTAGGTCCAGACTTCACAGAGACCTACTATACAGAAGATGGACAGCCGGTGACTGTGACCAATCACAATTACACTGTAAGTAAAAAGCTGAAGTGAGTCTGCAGGAAGTTGTATCTCCTCTCCCCAGCTTTAAAAGGCTTTTCATCCTATTATTGCGCTTTCTTATGAGGGTATTCATTGATCTCTTAACTCTAAACCAATGTCTTTATTCTGTCAGCCTGAAATATAATTTAACCTAAACCTAATTCTAATCTTTACCTCAGCTCCAAATTCAAATCCTAAACTAGACCCTAGGGCTGTATCATATTTACTACAAATATAAATGGCAAAATGTCTCATCTCATCCTCCTTCCAATAATATAAGCATTAAAACTGTTAATGGTGTGGTGGAATACATCCCCTCCTTTCTTTCTGCCCACCAAGTGCTGCTGGGCGAGCGTGGTTGTTTTAGCCACTGTTTTCTCGGATCGTGTTTCCCCAGCGATTGTAAGGTAAACCTCTCTGACAGTTTTGCTGTAGCTCCACATTTATGGTGTGTTATCGGTGTTAGGGTTATCTGTGTGCACTCTTGCTTTGTCGCAGAGCTGGCCTGTCTTTTGGGAGAGTTGGAGTGGGATTGTGCGCCCTGGAGCCTGTGCGTAACGAGCCCATGTGCCTCACTGCGTTGCTTTGCTGAGTTATTGAGCTGCATCTTTTACAGCTCTCACTCCTGTTGACTGGGAAACTGCGCCTCTACTGTCTGGCCAAGCTGCAAGTCACAGCGGGTGGCTCATTTCCAAACCAAGCCTCAGCTCTCTGGCAATTACTGCTGTTTTTTCTCTGCACTGTTTTGTCTCTGCTCGAGTGTTTTTTTCCAACCTATGTGACCTTTTCCTGTGTGATAGCCAAGTGGTTTTACCCACTACAAATTTCCTGGGGGTGAAATTCCCCTAGGTGGCATTGTTGGATTCTTGTAAAATTCAACTAAAATTAATTAAACTAAATTAAACCCTCCCTGCCTTGCCTAATTCTTAGCGTCATTGGCAGGATTCGCTTTGAAGTCAGACGTGTATTCCATTTTTGTGTTTTGTTTTTTTGTTCCCTCTTTTGTGCTCTTACTGCACCTTTTCATAATAGGCAGTCAAGAGCTTTGTTTTGTTTTGGTTTATGAGAGGTTCTAGAGACAGAACAGCAGTGATTATTCCAGGGACCAAACCAATCCACCACGTCCAGTCTCCAAATTTTTGTGGTAAGTTCTGGTGCAGCTTCTATTGCCATGCCACAGATAATGAGGGACACTTCACAGGCAGGTCCAAATGTAGCTACTCCAGCTTCTCTTGCCCCAGATACAGCCCCACCTGCAGGTGCCAGCGAGACTGTCACACAGCGCCTGGTGGCTGTGCCCCGAGACCATAGGTGTCCCATATTTAATGGTAGGACAGGCGTAAGTATAGCAGAGTGGACAGAAGAGGTACAGGCTTGTATGCGTGCCCGCCACTTGTCTGCTATTGTTCAGGCCCTCTTTATGGTTGATCATCTAGAGGGCGAGGCAAGGGAGGAGATCAAGTATCGTACCAGTGCGGAGCGAGGAGACCCTGCCCAGATTCTTGCTATCTTGAACGAGTTGTATGGGTGTACTCAGTCATATGTAACACTGCAGCAAACCTTTTTCTCCAGGAAGCAACAGGAAGGGGAGACGCTGCAGGAGTTTTCCTTGGCCCTGCTGGCCCTCATGGAACAGGTAAAGCAGCGTGCCCCTAATGGTCTACTTAATGCAGGTGTTCTACTTTGAGACCCATTTGTGGAGCATGTCCTTGAAAGTGCCCTTCACAGGGAATTAAAGCAGTTGGTCTGTCATCAGCCCACCGCTACCTTGTTGGAGGTGTGCCCAGACGCTATTCGGTGGGAAAGAGAGGGACTTCCAGGGGGTGCTAGAGAGCGTAGCCATTCCCTTCCAGCCATGTATGGTCACACAGCGCCTGGTGGCTGTGCCCCGAGACCATAGGTGTCCCATATTTAATGGTAGGACAGGCGTAAGTATAGCAGAGTGGACAGAAGAGGTACAGGCTTGTATGCGTGCCCGCCACTTGTCTGCTATTGTTCAGGCCCTCTTTATGGTTGATCATCTAGAGGGCGAGGCAAGGGAGGAGATCAAGTATCGTACCAGTGCGGAGCGAGGAGACCCTGCCCAGATTCTTGCTATCTTGAACGAGTTGTATGGGTGTACTCAGTCATATGTAACACTGCAGCAAACCTTTTTCTCCAGGAAGCAACAGGAAGGGGAGACGCTGCAGGAGTTTTCCTTGGCCCTGCTGGCCCTCATGGAACAGGTAAAGCAGCGTGCCCCTAATGGTCTACTTAATGCAGGTGTTCTACTTTGAGACCCATTTGTGGAGCATGTCCTTGAAAGTGCCCTTCACAGGGAATTAAAGCAGTTGGTCTGTCATCAGCCCACCGCTACCTTGTTGGAGGTGTGCCCAGACGCTATTCGGTGGGAAAGAGAGGGACTTCCAGGGGGTGCTAGAGAGCGTAGCCATTCCCTTCCAGCCATGTATGGTCACACAGCGCCTGGTGGCTGTGCCCCGAGACCATAGGTGTCCCATGTTTAATGGTAGGACAGGCGTAAGTATAGCAGAGTGGACAGAAGAGGTACAGGCTTGTATGCGTGCCCGCCACTTGTCTGCTATTGTTCAGGCCCTCTTTATGGTTGATCATCTAGAGGGCGAGGCAAGGGAGGAGATCAAGTATCGTACCAGTGCGGAGCGAGGAGACCCTGCCCAGATTCTTGCTATCTTGAACGAGTTGTATGGGTGTACTCAGTCATATGTAACACTGCAGCAAACCTTTTTCTCCAGGAAGCAACAGGAAGGGGAGACGCTGCAGGAGTTTTCCTTGGCCCTGCTGGCCCTCATGGAACAGGTAAAGCAGCGTGCCCCTAATGGTCTACTTAATGCAGGTGTTCTACTTTGAGACCCATTTGTGGAGCATGTCCTTGAAAGTGCCCTTCACAGGGAATTAAAGCAGTTGGTCTGTCATCAGCCCACCGCTACCTTGTTGGAGGTGTGCCCAGACGCTATTCGGTGGGAAAGAGAGGGACTTCCAGGGGGTGCTAGGGAGCGTAGCCATTCCCTTCCAGCCATGTATGGTCTACAGTACGGGGTGCAGAGCAGTCCCCGCCCCGCCCCGCTTGCCACCTTACAGGGATCTGACTTGAGTGAGTTAAAGGGAACTCTTGCAACGTCAGCAGGAATAACTCAACCAACTCATGCAGATGGTGGTTTCTTTACAGACCTCCTCCTTGCAGCTTTGGCCCTATTCGCAACAGGCCTGTGATTTGCCGAAGGTGCCAGCAGCCAGGTCACTTCGCCAGGGAGTGTGATGGTGAACGGGCTCCCTCCATGCTTGTGCTAGTTCTGCCCTTGGTCCAGCCTCTAATGGGGTTAGAATTTCTCACTCTTATTGCCAGCCGGAAAACTGAATCCCTCTCAGCTGCTGAGCCACAGCTCAGATGGTGAGTCAACGGGCTCACAGGACAGGACTATGGCCAAATTGATGTCATCTTGCCTGCACATTGATCTCTCAATGGGTGGTGTCCAGGTCCCATGTAGTGTTGCCCGATATACCGATACCAAAAAAGTATCTTGATACTCCGCAGTTAAAAACGGTAGGGTATCCCTTTTTTAGTAGTACCGATACTTTGAGGATAACAGTGTTTTCATAAAAGGTGTATTTAAATGAGTTGCATCAATGTGCGTCAGTGCGTGTCTGAAGCGCTCTGCTTCTGCTCCTGCCGGTAGAGTGGGCGTGCCAACCGTTCTTGTTTTCTCTCATATGCACATCTTACGAAGACAAGACAAGAGAAATGGCTGCAAACAAGAGTGAAAGTACACGTCCACAGCTTGTCGACAAAGAAGACACACAAAGCAAAATATGGCGTTATTTCGTTTACATAGCTGACAATCAGGGCAAGCCGACAGACACCACAAAGCCCGTCTGTAAAAGATGTTATAAACCAACACAGGCCAAGGGAGGCAACACATCCAACTTGGCAAAGCATCTCACCGACAAAACATGCCCACTTGTTCAAAGAATTTAAAGAACGACAGGTTAGCGAAATTGATAGATAACATATTACATCATGCCTATGCCCTCGAATATAAGTCAAATGAGTGCTATTTATTTAGTGACAAGCTAATTTTTTTTCACAAATTGAGTTTGACGAGGCAATTAAGGGCAATGTTAACTGTTTAATTTGGCTTTATCCATTTATCTAACTTACCTATGTGTGCCCTATATGCAAATGCAAGCTTCACACTGGTAATGTTAACTTTACCATAACTTGCAAGCTGCTAAAAAACAGGCGTTCACAACTATGCAGATCAAAAGTAAATGATCAACTTATACTCAATAAGTACTGCTAATGGTAATCATGGCATGTACATTTTTGTCAATTATTTCTCTTAGTAGAAAACGCTCAGCAGAGCGCAGACCTCCACCAAGGACGTGTACTGAGTCTTATTAAACACTGTTTATTAAGTGATATGTGGGTGAAAATATAAGGTTAATTATTAAAGAAATCACATAAACTAAAGTATAGGGGGCATCAGATTGCTGCAAACCTTCAAAAGCTTCAATAAGACTATGACCTTGATCTAATTATTTGCAATAATCCAATTATTATTGCTATAAATCTACTAATTGGGGATAACCACTGACAATGCCTCTAACAACAAAAAGGCATTTGAGAGCTACACTTGGATACCATGTTTTGGCCTTAACCTTCATCTGGCTGTAGGCAAGGCTATAGGGCTGGACCGTGTCTCAACATACTTGTCCAGGCTCCGGACAACTTTGTCTGCCTTTTCCAGGTCAAACAAAATGATGAGGAGCTTGAAGGAGAAACAGAAGACTTTGAAGTTACCTGAGCAAAAGCTCATTCGCGTTGAGCCTACATGCTGGAACTCCACCTTTGAGATGGTGGACAGATTCTGTATACAGGAACAAGCCGTCTGTGCTGTTTTGGCTGAAAATTGG
Organism: Seriola aureovittata; assembly: GCF_021018895.1. Taxonomy (NCBI): domain Eukaryota; kingdom Metazoa; phylum Chordata; class Actinopteri; order Carangiformes; family Carangidae; genus Seriola; species Seriola aureovittata. Next base: position 235,786 of record NC_079386.1, read on the forward strand.
AAGAAGTGGCACCTGATGCCTAAAGACTACACTAGAAACTGTTAGAGATGTCCTTGGCCCACTAAGCAGCTTCACAAATGCATTAAGTGGAGAGAAGGACCCCACACCGTCTTCCCCTGGAATGAGTGTTCAGCTCATGAGGCATTATCTGCAGTCCTAGACGCATTAGGCTGACTGGGGAGCACATTGACATACTTGTTTTCCTGGCTAAGAATCTTGAATTCTAAATTGTCCAGAAAATAAGTCAGAGAAAAAATAATAGAGAAAAAAACATGTTCTGGTTTTTACATGTCCACGTTCTGTGACAACATTTTTTATTGTGTACCAATTTTTACTTTTTAAACATAGCTATACAGCTCAGCAGCTGTGATGAAATATATTTGAATTTATTTATTTTGATTTTTTATAAGTTTAAACAGTTCATGTTCCCGCTCCACCTCAGCAGACAGCAATCACTGATATTGATAAATCTGTAGGCTGTATCATAGACTGACAGTTGCTCAGCATAGGCCTGTGTGGTGGCATGTGATTTTTTCTTTGAGACTCTTGGTTGGATGTTAAAATGTATGAACACACTATAGTTCAATAATTCAATCCTATTTGATTTATAGCTTCTTTTCACATCCTCCACTGCCTTGTATTGATATTGTCAAAATGTTTTCGGCTTTTTTCTTTATTAAAAATAAAAGTTTTAACAGTTTTAAGTTCAGTCATCTATTACATTACTTTTCCTTGATGTTTTAGGTAATTGCTGGGGTATCGTTTCAGTATCATTATCAAAATATTTAGACAGGTATCATGTTGAATTCATAATTTTGCTATCGTTACAACCCTAGTCCCATGCTTGGTGGACACTGGATCCATGGTGTACACAGTCACAGAGAGCTTCTTTTTAGAGCATTTTGTGCCTTGGGGACACGATCGCATCCAGTCATGCTGCAGCTTTGGGCAGGCAACGGTCTTGCAATACCATACATTGGTTATCTTGAGCTTGATGTAGCACTGTGCGGCAAGGTGTTTCCTGGCTGTGGGATCCTGGTGGTGAGAGACCCTCCTGGTGCATTATCAGGATGTGTGCATTGCAACATGTTGAAGGCCCAAATGGGGCCCAAGCCCGCCGCTCCTCCTCCTAGGGGTCCGTCACCACCATCAGTTCCTGAGGCTGTTGGTCCCTGAAACCCTTTTTGCCACCTGCCGTGGTTGTAGCTGGCCCACACATGCCCGTTCTTGATACACCACTGGTACAGGGAAGTTCTCGCTCATTGGTTCCTTCCCTGCTCCCAGCAGGTCCAACTAATCGGACAGCTGTGCGTCGGACTGACCAATCCACGGCTGGTCAACACTCTAACGTTCATCATCATCCACGGTCAGTTGGTCATCTGGACAGTGAGGTTGCTGAACCCCCTTTGGTGGCGTCTAATGTCCAGTCTGCCTTCTACAGACCTTGGTGCTAGTCCCCCATGCCGTCCTATCAAGTTTATCGTCGGGCCGATGATGCAAAAGAAGAGGGTAGATGTGGCAAAATGTTTCATCTCATCCTCATTCCAATAATATGAGCATTAAAACTGTTCATGGTGTGGTGGAATACGTCCCCTTCTTTTCATCCTGCCCACCAAGCGCCACAGATATTGGTGACCCAATAGCTGATTGGTTAGGATGCATACTACTCTTTTGCAATCATTCAATTCCATCTTGATTATGGGGCGGTGCTGCGCAAAGTTATATCTAGGTGAGTGCTCACCTTCTCAGATGTGCATCATCCTACCTCATACTGGAGCCTGGTATCCGCGGCGGCGGGGGCATGGTCTGTGGTTTGGTGTGGCTGGCGTGTCCACAGTCAGCGTGGCCGTTTCAGCCGCTGTTTGTCTCAATCATGTTTCCCAAGTGATTATAAGTTAAACCTCTGACAGTTTTGCTGCAGCTCCACATTAATGGTGTGTGGCTCATTTCCAAACCGAGCCTCCACTCTTTGGCAGAGGAATGACATGCAGCTAAGAGTCCAGCCTGCCAGGAATCGAGATCTTGCTATTCAGAGCATTTGCAAAAAAGTAGTATGCGTCCGAACAGCTATTGGGTCACCAATATCTGTGACAGAGTTTTAATCATCAGCAACCCCTGCACTGCACATTGCAGCTTGCCGTGGTAGTAGGTGGTAGATACTATTTATGTATTATCAAAATGATCACACACGTTACTACATAAGTAGTAAAACTCAACACTTGCTTGTTGTTGTGTGTTGTGTCTGAGCTTTCATTTTACTTTGTATTAACTGACCTGGTCTTAATCCTCTGGTCCATGATCTTGTCCGTTGTCAGTGTTTGATCGTTAACAGGCTAATAATTGGTGAAATCTAGCTCAGTCCCAAGGCAGCTAACTGTTAGCTTCATCCATATTTCCTTTCAAATCACGCAAATCACACATAAAACATAAACTATAAAATGTCGTAGCTACCTGAGTAGACAGTGTCGCAAAACAATTGGATACAATGACATCCAACAACACTATAAAACAACCAATTCAAATAATAATGTTGGAATTTACATATGAGATGATTTTATAATTGAAACAAATATACAATACTCACTAACAGGCTTTGTTGTCACTGGCAAAGAGTTTGAGAAATGCTACATTTAAAACATGATATTTTTACTTGAGGACCACTGGCGGTTCACAGACCATTCTTTTAAAAAGGCTGCAATAAAGGGATGCAAACAGTCAGCAACTATACTCACATAGACTGTGGTATTAAAACCATGATTGACTGGTGTTAAGGGCTCTTCAGAGTACACCGGGTGTTGACCCAAAAGGAACAGAAACTATCTAAAACAGTTGTCAACAGTTGTCAGCACTCGCAGAATTATGGGTGTAACCACCAAGATCAAATAACCTACAGGTCAAAAAGAAAAGAATATAACTACTGGAAAATGATATAGTTTGAATCATTTAACATATTGATTTTTCAAAAGGGTGTTGTTGTTTACTGTAACTGTCAACTCTCAAAGCATAACAGTGTTTTAATTTTTATGAGGCATTTATAAATTTGTCCATCCCATTCTCGTGAATGCAATTTGTCAGTAGCACACAGAGGGAAATGCATTACAGCTGGCACAAACAAACATTCACATGAACTCAAGGATGACCTAATTAGAATTTGGAGGTCAAAGGTCAAGATCACTTTGACCTCACAAAACTCATTTTTGGCCATAACTCAAGAATTCATATGATAATTATGACTCAAATTTAACTCAAATGTGTAAGAGGATGAAATTATAAAGTGTAAACATTTTATATCCAAAAGGTCAAAGGTCAACCTCACTGTGACATCATAATGTCACAGTCTAAATGTCTTAATTATGCCTGTGCGTCAGCAACATGGTTGTCTGTCTCTTGGACTCAATGATTAGAATTTGGTGGTCAAAGATTAAGGTCATTGTGACAAAACATGTTTTTGGTCATAACTCACAAATTCCTACTGTAAAATATCTCTGAGGTCATTTTGCTTCTCTTGGTATTTGTTTATCTTTTTCTTTCTTTTATTGTTTTTACAAATATAGAGATTAAGAAAAATTCTTGATTATTGCCTCTTTGGTTCTTCATCAACAGTATTTAGCGAAGCCACAATCCTCTTCATGCGTCATCCACTGAACTTACTTGATTTCAATCTTTAAAAACATTGTTTATCTGGATCTTGCAGACATTTCACATCTTGAGAGCTTTTCATGATCAGAGGTGGTTTGACACACTTGATGAACTAATGCCGTTAAATGCTACATCAATGCAACAAATCATCCATTTGTCTTCAGTAGACTTTTGGCTGCACTTCTGTGTATCCATTTATGTACACTCATGCTTTGTTAAGTGATTATTAGCTTTTCAAACAAAAGTTGAAAATTAAGCTTATTATTTTTAATATATATATATATAATTAAGCTTTGCTGGCCTTATTGTTTTTGCTAGCAGCTGGTGTGCAGTTACATTCTGCATTTTATAATGCAATAACTGCTAGGCATGGGTAATATCTAATAGTTTAATATCACAATACAGTCTAGCCCAAATGTTGCGATATACGATATTATCACATTGTATTGTTTATGTTTCAGTTGTTTAAAAAAAAGAAAGATTATATTATTGTATTTTATGGTTCTTATATAAGTGACTGAGTGATAACTGATCAACAGTTCAATGTTTTATTTGTCACATGCCAAGCTACAATGTACAGTAAGCAAAGCAGGGTCAGACTCAACAAAAACAAAACAAAAAAAAACATGTAGTGCCAGGTATGAAAAGAGTACTTGAGAGACTTAATAAAAACTTGAAAAAGTAGGCTAGTATGAAAATCAAGCCTAGTAAGTCTAGAAGTATCTCAATAAGTAGAGGGAAGTTAAGTGATAGGAAGTTTGTAATAGACGAAGAGGAAATTCCAATAATTAGGGAAAAATCAGTGAATAGTCTAGGTAGGTGGTACAAGGCAGACTTGAATGACGGAGAACAGGTAGTGCAGTTTCGGAAAGATGTTGCTGAGGGACTGGATAGAATAGATAAATCAGGGCTTCCAGGAAAGTTGAAGTTGTGGTGTCTGCAGTTCGGGTTATTTCCCAGGTTCATGTGGCCACTGTCTGTATATGAGATTCCATTATCTACTGCAAAAAAATGGAAAGATTAGTTAGCTTTTACATTAGGAAGTGGCTAGGTGTTTCTAGATGTTTAAGTACGGTGGCACTGTATGGGAAAGGCATACTTCAGGTCCCAGTAACTAGTCTAGTGGAGGAGTTTAAATGTACTAAGGTTAGGACAGAGCTCCTGTTATCTGGGAGTAAAGATGTGGTAGTTATTAAGGTGGTTCCAAACCCAATCAAAGGGAGAAAATGGAATCCAAGCATGGAGGTGCAGGAGGCGGAAGTAACGCTCAGGCATACAGAGATTGTGGGTAATGTCCAAATAGGCTGGGGAGGCTTGGGGCTTGGCCCAGGCAAACCGGTGTGGAGTAGAGCAGGTCCCAAAGAGAAGAGAAAGCTAGTTGTGGAGCAGGTTCGTAGACAGGAGGAAATATTAAGGGGTGCAAAGGCAGTGGCCCAGGCTAAGCAGGGACAGGGCTTGAATTGGGAAGGTGTAGACAAGAAAAAGCTTAGCTGGAAAGAGCTGTGGAGTATGGAGGAAAGTAGTATTAGATTCTTGATAGGGGCAACATATGATGTATTGCCAACTCCCCAGAACCTAAAACTCAGGGTAAACGGAGACCCGCTATGTTCATTGTGTTCAGGTACTGCAACTTTAAAGCACATTTTGTCAGGCTGTAAGGTTAGTCTGTCGCAAGGCCGGTATACGTGGCGACATAACCAGGTTTTAAAAAGCTTAGCTGCAGGAATTGAAGATTTATGGAGGCAGGCAAATTTAGGAGGGTCTAAAATAAAGAGAGTTGCAATCAAGTTTGTTCAAGAGGGAGAGAAGGTTAGTAAGACAGCAAGGAGGCAAGGCAGCTTAGAGGATGCTTGGGATTGGGAAATGCAGGTAGATTTAGGAGGAAAGCTTGTTGTTCCCCAGGAAATAGCCAGTACAAAGCTAAGGCCTGACATAGTCTTGTGGTCTAGGAGTAGAATGAGAGTATATTTCATAGAGCTGACTGTTCTGTGGGAGGCTTCAGTTGTAGAAGCATATGAAAAGAAAAAGCTTAGGTATGTAGAGTTAGGGGCAGAAGCAGAGCAGCGAGGATGGAAAGTTAGGATTTGTCCAGTGGAAGTAGGATGTAGAGGATTTGTAGCAAGGTCTGTTGTCTCTTTGGTGAGGGAGTTAGGAGGAAGTGGACAGAGTGTGAGGAAAATAGTAAAGGACATGTCAGATGAGGCACTAAGCCTCTTTGAGACCATGCGGTTAGTCCAGGTGAGTTGGCCTGTATTGTTTGTTTGTATTGTTTTGAATTGGTTTGTAGCGTGTCTTTGACTGTTTAGGTGAGTTTGTTTGTTTTAGGCGAGTTGTATGGTGAGTTGTATTGTCTTGGAGAGTGGGGGAGTAGGGGGAGGTAGAGCACAGCCTAATCCGGCGGGGGAGAGTTTAGCCCAACAAAGCATCTCTCCCTGACTCTACCTCCCTCATTCAAAATGACCGCCACTTTCTGGGAAAGAAGAAAAAATCTAGTCCTTCACTACAGAACAGAACTGTTTAGGGGAGTTTTTGTTTGCTGAAATCTGCTAGTGTGTTTTGCCCTAGTTGATGATAGTGTTGTTTGTGGTAGCATAGGCAAGATAAAGGAGAAAATAGTTGTGGTGTGAGGAGCGATGGCTGGCATTAGGAGAGTGACTCTGGGACGCCAGTGATCACTGTCTAGCCTCCTCGAGGTGTCGTGGGACCAACTAGACGAAACACTGGTGAAAGGAGGTTCCCACCTGATGACCCCAAAGACATGTTAGTTATCACTGCTCATTAGTCTGTATAGCTAAATTAATAGTTATCATAGGACTTAGGATGTTAAGCTTAGGGAGCTATTCACTGAGTCTGGTCCATTTTCTGTAGCACAAGTTTCTTGTGTTTACCTTAAATATATAAATATATAGTTAAATGCACCAGTTATAATAATCCATGAATTAATCAGTATTGTATCATATCATTGTAAAACATTGACAGGGAGCATTTTTCTGAACACTGCTTGCCAGTAATGCCCACAAGAAGCCATATATACACATAAAAGTCAGCTGCTTTTGTAAAAGTTTAGAGCTGTTCATCTGACAGGATGAATGAAAAGACAAAATAGAGAGAATGACAGAGACTGAGACATGAATTCACTTTGTGCTGAAACAAAAACTGATGCTGTAACTTCATCTCCTGCAGTCTGTACAAATGTAAGATTTGAACCGACTACACTCCTGCAGATGTTGTGGCAACAATAACTCCCTCATTAAAAAAGTTGAGTAAAAGAATTAAAGGCAGGTCAGCTGTGTAACTCCAGCTGTGTAACTGCAATACAATGTTCTCAGTTTCCTGTCAGTCTCTACAAACATGACACATACCCAGATTGAAGACAAACCTATATTGAAACATGTTTAACTTGACCATTGTGATGTTTCTGTTTGGCAGAGGAGTTCTGATGTTCAGAGTTCAGACTGACAGGGAACAGCTGCGCAGCTGGGGAGCATGATGATCAAAACATCTGGATTTACAAGAAGCTGAACAAGAGACTTGTAGGGGAAGACTTTAACATCTGCTGCAGGAGCGTTTATGGGAAAACATTTTTTTTCTATTTCATTCTGATCCCACAGCTGCACAGAAAAGTGTTTTTTAGGTATGCAAAGACTGCAGGCGCACCCAAAACACAGGCTTGCCAATGCTAACACTAGCCATTATGTGAAATGTAGCATATGTAGCTTTCAAGTTTCATGTTCTATGTCTGTATGAGTAGACAGTCTTTCTTGTGAGTTGGAGGACAAACCAAAGGATAAAATGTTTACCCTGGCAATACACACTTTTAATAGTTCAGCTGTTAAGGCTGAACTAGTGAACCCAAATGCAAGACACAGAGGCAGGAGACTAGAAGGTTTTGAACTGAAGAGTATTTATTTGGGAATCTGGATGGATGGGTCTGGGCTGTGGCTAGCTGGGCTGGGCAGGCTGTTTGGCTGGGGCTGGGGTTTGGCTGAGTGAAGGGAGGCAGACTGGTCCAGAGAGTGGGAGAGCAGGGAGATCCAAGGCTGGAGGTCAGAGCCGGAGAGGAGCAGACGGAACTTCAGACAGAAAAAAAGCAGGGTTAGTTCAATGTAGCAGGTGAAGAGCAAATTTGCAAAAAGTGAAGGCTGGAACGTAGACTGACTGAAACAGGCACTACAATCTGGCAGGGTGCATGTGGCAGAGCTGAGTCTTTGTAGAGGAGTTGATTAGCAATTGCCTGCAGCTGGTGAAGCTCTGCTCTGCCCCCAGCATGCCTGTTTCCACTCAGGTGATCACACACACACACCGCGCACACACACACCGCACACACACAGGAAGAGAGAGAGAGACTCTGCATGCTAAGCAGAGTTGGAGGCCCCCCCCTCCTATGTGTGTCACCTGTCACACCCCTGGAGCGGTCCAGATGCTCACGGTGGAATCCTGGACAAAGGAGGAGTCCAGGATCCGGCTGCATGGAACCCAACTATGGTCCTCAGGGCCATACCCCTCCCAATCCACCAGATACTGGAGGCAATGGCCAAGGCAGCGCATGTCCAGCAGGCACCAAACCGTGAAGGCATGGTAGTTTTTGATCATCCTGGGTGGAGGGGGGCCAGGTGCGGGTGGGGAAAGAGGACTAGTGGAAACAGGTTTCACTTGTGAAACATGAAAGATGGAATGAATACAAAGAGAAGCTGGTAGTTTCAGATGGACAGCACAGGGATTGATGACACTCAATTTCAAAGTTTCTAGGACTCAACCTTGAGAGGCAGATCTTTGGAAAGCAGCCATAACTTGTGGCCAGTGCTGGCAAGCGGTGGCGGTTGGCTTGGCCCGAGTTCTAGAGGCAGCATGGAGCAGGGCAGAACGAGCACGTTTCCATGTCCTACGACAGTGGCACATACGGGTCTGAACTGACGGGACAACAATGTCATCCTCCTGCACAGGGAATAAGGGAGGTTAGTAACCGAGGTAACAGAGGAAGGGGGACATACCTGATGAGGCATTGGGCAGGGAGTTGTGTACATATTCCACCCATGGCAGATGGGAGCCTCCTTTCCTGATTGGCTCGTTCAGTTTGGCCATTGGTTTGGGGATGGTAACCCAAATAGAGAGGCTGATGGTAGCTCCCAGAGCGGTGCAAAAAGCCTTCCAAACTTAGGAGGTGAACTACCCCAGGTAGACACAATGTTAGATGATATGCCATGCAGGTGAAAGACATGTTCCAACAAAGAGGTCCGCAGTCTCTCTAGTGGAAGGAAGTTTAGGCAGAGCAAGAAATGATGGTTATAATGACAGTTTTACCTTCAGATGGTGGGAGACCAGTTACAAAGTCCAAGGATATGGGAACAAGGATGGCTGGGGACAAGCAGTGGGCAGAGAAGACCAGATCTGGGTTTCGTCGATGTATTGTTCTGAGCACACACACAGAGCAGGCAGAAATTAATGACTGGGTGTCAGCATCCATGGTAGGCCACCAGAATCATTGTTGGAGGAAGGTGAGTGTGCGGTTTATACCAGAATGGCAGGTGAGACATGTGGAATGAACCCACTGAAGAACCTGGGAGCGAACAGAGTCAGGGACAAACAGGCGGTAAGGGGGACTGTTACCTGGGTCTGGCTGCTGACTCTGGGCTTGCTTAACCATGGACTCAATTTCCCAAGTGACAGGGGCGATGACGCAGGTGGGCGGGAGGATGGGGTCTGGATCACAACCAGTTTCCTTGGCAGTGAACTGGCGTGAGAGGGTGTCTGGCTTAATGTTTTGGGAACCTGACGATAAGTCAGAGTGAAGTTAAACCTTCCAAAAAACAGAGCCCACCTTGCCTGGCGTGAGTTTATCCTTTTGGCTAACTGAATGTATGAAAGGTTTGTATGATCTGTCCAAACAATGAAGGGTTGGTCCGTGCCCTCTAACCAGTGGCGCCATTCCTCAAGAGCCAGTTTCACTGCAAGAAGTTCTCTATTACCAAAATCGTAGTTTCTTTCAGCTTAGGAGAGTCTATGGGAGAACAATGCACAGGGGTGGAGTTTATTGTTGGATGGGGATCTTTGAGAGACTGTCCAAGACATCCTCCTTCACAATGAACTTAAGGGCTGGTCTGGTTGAATGAGGACTTGGGGCAGAGACAACACAACATTTCAGCTCCTCAAAGGCTGACTTAGCCTTAGGTGTCCAATGGAATGGTCTGCAGGTGGAAGTTAGGGCACAGAGTGGGGCAGCAAGGCGGCTATAATTGCGGATGAACCTCCTATAGAAATTTGAAAATCCAAGGAAGCACTGCAGCTACTTGAGATTGGTGGGAGCTGACCACTCGGACACGGCAGTGACTCTGGCGGGATCCATCTTGCCCCTTTGCAATCACATATCCAAGGAACACACTGTGGATACATGACATTCACATTTCTGGGCTTTCATATACAAGGTGATCATGCCACATAAGACATCGTTGATCAGAGCCTGGAAAACTGCAACAAACAGAGGTAGTCAACCTAAATGGCATTACTAAGTACTCAAAGTGCTCTGCATGGAGAGGGGCAAAAGCAGAGCTAATTAATGGCAATGGGTACTTGTTCTTGATGGTAATGTTCAGGCAGTGGAGGTCTCAGAGTGTCATCCTTTTGATCAGAAAGAAAAAACCTGCACCCACTGGTGAAGATGACAGCCATAGCCTCATGCTCAGGTTGGGAAAGGTTATAGAGTCCACTGCTTGAAAGGGGTGCACCAGGCTTGAGTTCAATAGAATAGTCATATGGACAGTGAGGTGAGAAAGACAAGGCGTGATGCTTACTAAAGACAGGAGCCAGGTCATGATAAACTTCTGGTACAGAAGATCAGGAGGTTCTGGTAGGAGAGTCAATAATATGAAAACTGATTACCTCATGATGATTTCCGACAGCAGGAGGGTCATAGGGACAGTTTTCCGATCCACCTGAGCTAACAGCATACCATTGAGGCTTTGGCCTCCAGGGGAGACTCGAGGAGCTCAGTCTTGATTTCTATTTGTTTGTTTCTCCCATACAGCAGAGGCCCAGGTGAGAGCTGCACCTTTCAGTGAGCCGATCAGGTAACAGATTCAGGAAGGTTCTGAGGCATATGATTGGGGCTATTGCTCAAAAACTAGGGAATACTGGACAAGAAAAGCACTGCAGGAACCCAGATCGCAATCGTAGTATTCAGGTGTGGGGACAAAAGGCTCACGGAAGTTATGCGGAGCATTAGTCGGAGGAGTAGCCGGGCCTGAGTAGGTAACTGGTCTCTGATATCATTTATGCTAGCTGAGAGGTCCTTAAGGTAGCCCATAATATCCTTAAGGACTTTGTCATATTGTCCAATTACGGCACCTTGATGACCCAGGGCAATTTATAGCCCTTCTGTGTCTGCTGGGTTCATTTGGTGGTCAGATCGCCTGTCTCCACTCACACACACACACAGGATGAGAGAGAGAGAGACTCTGCATGCTAAGCAGAGGTAGAGGCCATGACATCAGCTTTTAATGTCCTTGCTATATCTCTACAGGCTGTTACACCTTAGCTTAGTCTGAACCAGGTTAGTTACAACGTAGAGATAAAGGATAGAACTTAAAATTTGCACTTCAAGCTTTCTTAACTGTTGCCATCTGTGACCATCACCATTATTCTATATGATCCTTGTCCTGTTCATATATAGAATAAAGTGAGGGTTTGCTCTGTGGTTTAGGTTGTAGCAGAACATATTTCTCTTCCTTTCATCAGAATACAAAACCGCAAACCGAAGTGGCTGTTCTGTATCTTATTATAGAAACACTTCATTTGCAAAGTGATAATTCCAGGTTTTGGTCAATTGAATTTAAGTGGCAAAATGATGTTGTCTTTGGATACCTTTTGGTTTTCTTGTTCTGTACCAAAGAAACCAACAAATTCCTTTAGTTAATCCAGATTCTCCCCAGTTTAGAGCTATTGGGACTGGTCCGGGTACTCAGAGGTATCCAACATAGGTATCCAACTTTAGTGAGCTTTTATCCCACAAAGGTTAAAGATATTGGGTTTGGCATGAAGTCTAATTCCCTTCTAATCTTTATGATTACCTGTTTGATTTGGAATTTGGCCACATTTCTATGCAGTCCAAATCTGAGTCCTCGAGAGTTCAAATTTGGCAAGTTGAATTCAGAGACCTCCAGACAATGGGAGGACATGCACCAATGTTCTACAAAGGTGAATTCCTTTTGGTTCAGAGTAATTTGGCAGATTTCAACTCTGAGAACAGCTTTCATCCAAAAGAAATCACACACCACAGAGACATCAGAGCCACTGATGAATTTCCAGTGGGTTTGCAGAGCTGGCTCTTCCAGGTCTTCATGCTCAGATCATCCACAGTCAATCTGCATCACTCATGTCTTAGCATTGACATCATATGCAGTCGCTCTGCATCTGGAATTCACCGTGTTTAGTCTAGTCGTCAACACACCACAACATCAATCTAGTAGTCAACAAACCTACAACTCACCTCACTTCCTGTTGCTGGTCCAGGGATCACATCTGTTTTCATATGTGAATCATTTTTTTGTGCATTTTCATGTATTTAAAAAAAAAAAAAACTTAAATAAGAATTATTTTTTAATGAAATACTCATGTTATTCAGGTCAAACAGTTATGTGTCTTTCATAAGGTAAAGAGCTGTGGATATAATTCACAAAGAGGTTTTGAATAATTATGTTTTGGAGTTGAGGCCTAGGCATTGGACTCCTTTGCACTGGAAACTGAATGTTTTAACATGCCAAAGAACAGAAATGTAAGGACAAGCTGGTTTCAGTGGTTACTCTTCAAGTTTTGAGGACTTTTACAGGAAGCTGCTGGAATGGAAAAGTAAGAATTTTGAATCCTGTGTTGAAGTTATTTGAAAGTGCATAAGAGAAACAAAAACTTTGCTCATGGAAAGTCAAGTCAAAATGATACTTGGAAATGGAAAAATGGAAACAACTGGACGAGATCCTTGATATAAAACTCCTGTGCTACAAGGTGATACCATCTCAGAACCCAGGAACTTAAAGGAACACAGATTTACATCAGTGAGGATGAATCTGACCATATTAAGACGAAAAGGAAGGCGTAGACACTTGAGAAAGATTGTGCAGTGCTAAGATACGACACACTTACTATCAAACCGAGAGAAACATCTGAACTTATGACCAGAGAAGCTCTAATATCGAATAACAACACTGAGTTGTGAAAAGCTAATTTGAACGTCTGTAGCATCAGAGTTACTTGTGTTTTGTCTGTTTGCATGTGTTTTCTAGTCGCAGTACTTTGAGCTCTCAGGGCCACCATATCTCCCTGCTTTACTTAATCCTATTAATGGTAATTGTTAATAAACATGCACCAGTGAAAAAGTTTGCAGTGATGAACGGATGAAGCTAAACTGGTAGGGGACAATTAAAGTACAGTGAACTGAGAAGGGTGAGGAGCTCGGTCATCCGGGAGGGCCTCGGAGTAGAGCCGCTGCTCCTCCATGTCGAGAGGAGCCAGTTGAGGTGGTTCGGGCATCTGGTGAGGATGCCTCCTGGACGCCTCCCCAGGGAGGTGTTTCGGGCATGTCCCACCGGGAGGAGGCCTCAGGGCCGACCAAGAACACGCTGGAGGGATTATATCTCTCGGCTGGCCTTGGAACGCCTCGGGATTCTCCCGGAGGAGCTGGTGGAAGTGGCTGGGGAGAGGGCCGTCTAGACCTCTTTGCTTTGACGAAGTGAACTGAGAAACCAAGTGACTACACCGGACAAAAAAAAAAAAAATATATATATATATATATATACATATATATATAAATTTAATTAATTAATTTTGTTCGGTTTAGTCACTTGGTTTCTATATATGTATATATATATGGAATACCTGATGAAATGACAGAAATCAGACACAAAGTCAGAAAGGCATAAACTGGTTAGTGCAAGAACACCTCAACCTGGATAGTCTATAAAAACCCCAGTTCAGTGAAAACACATATTGAAATTGCCCAGTTTATCTTTGAAACTGCTCTGCAGATGTCGTTGTCACAACATGGTCAAACGAATTGTGTTCACCTCCAGAATTGAATTAACTTGTACAAACATGGTGGATGTATCAACTTTGAACACACATTCGAACTATAGATGGGATCTGGATGCTGGCTCTAACAAAGTGCTCATGTCTCCTGCTGCTGTTGAAAGAGCTCATTTCATGCTCTGACAAGCTGACGGAGACTTTAAAATTTTCAGAAACTGACATGGAGGCAAAATGTAAGCCTTCTAGTGATAAATCCCTTTTCAACAGCTGTAAGCCCAGGACACACAGTCTGTGTTATGTGTGACGTGTCCCAGCATTACAAGTCCTTGCGTCACATGTCCCTGCGTTCAAGTCCCAGCGTTACATATATCGAAAAAAAAATATTGCTCATTTGCAATAATTATGAAATTCCAATGTCAGTAGTCCTCTATTGTTGTTATAAATATAACGTATTCTCACATACATCCATGAAGACAAGTGGATAAACTTAATAGTCATAGATAGTTTTAGATAGTTAAACAGTGGATAATTCCTGGATGGGGGCGGCTCGTTTCTTTTCATGCAGGGCAGTGATAATTCCTGGGTTGACTGCAGGTTTTGCTTGTTGATAGAGGGCAGTGGAAAATCCCAGGACAACTGCAGGATTTAAAATAATCCAGTGTAAAAAGCACAGGTGCAATAGACTGACTGAAATGTGCTTGTGAAGGAAAATTTGGATTTGATGATTTGATGGATCTAACTGGTGAACCACAGCACCAACAATAGTTGTAAACAAGACCAGGTATAAACTTGGTACATGACCGGCTGTGTATGGATGCCGACAAGGGGCTTTGGGCTACACCTCTTGTTATGAGCTAGAAGATTTATGACTAGTCAAGACAAGTCTTACATTTTGCCTCCATGTCAGTTTCAGAAAATTTTAAAGTCTCTGTCAGCTTGTCAGAGCATGAAATGAGCTCTTTCAACAGCAGCAGGAGAAGTGAGCATTTTGTTAGAGCCAGCATCCAGATCCCATCTACACGTCCACTATGTGTTCAAAGTTGATACAGCCACCATGTTTGTACAAGTTCAATTCAATTCAAGCTGCTCTGGTTTCCCAGCTGCTCGGGAACTGCAGGGAAGAGGAGGAGCACTTCCAATACACTGAGCCTCACCTCCATTACAGCAAACAAACTACTTTCATTACATGTATTATTATTACTAAAGGAGGCAGAGGAATAACTAGACATAAGACACACACCGAGCAGAGAGAGCGGGAGAGAGGGAGGGAGAGAAGTCATCAGTAACTGCTCAAGAAACTAGCAGATCTGAATAGCGTGTGAACAACAGAAACACCAGCAACTGGAGATTAGACAATACTCTTACTGCAGCACAACAATAAAAGCCCTGTTAAGAAATAAAGAGTTTCTGTTCACTGAAACGACAGAGGGCTTTTAATCTGAAATGGCAACAGAAATTGTTGAGTTTATATTTACACATAGGGCAGTAACTTAGGTTCACTCAGTCAGTCAGTCACAGGTATTCTTGATTATATGGCTGTCCCTGCTGTTTGCAGACCAGCCAACAGTGTGAGATGCTCTTGGTTTGCCTGATATTTGTTTGTTTAACTAATATCACTGTTGTTATAACAGTGACAGTAGTTACATGAGCTACAAATCTAGAAGCTAACTCAAGTGTCCAAAAACTAAATAGACTAATCAAAGTGCACTACACTAACTCAACAGTAATGTTTCACAACCAAAGAAGGTTGGATACAAATATGTGTGTGATCATACCCAACAACACAAAAGAATAAATGGTGATTTGATGGGATTCCAGCTGTGACTCAGTCCAGCATTAATTCCACATATCCATCACGTCCTCTGAGCAACTTCCTCTGATAAACTCATGTTGAATACTCGTCAAGATGTTCGATTGGCTTCATGTAAACAACACTGTGCTGTAATGAGTTTATTGATCTCTTACACTCGTTACAGATACAGTGGGCTGTAGTCATGAAACAGGGCATGTGACCTACTTTAGGGACACTACCACCACTGAGTGTATCCAGCAGATCGATTGATTGTCAGCTGCACCAGAGGCACATCTGCATTAACATTATCACAGGTTTTCCTCCAGATGAAATATCAAGTATTGATGTGGATTATTTTCTCTTCCAGGACCACTGCTTCTACCACGGCCATGTGAGAGGACATCCAGAGTCCTGGGTGGCTCTCAGCACCTGCTCAGGAGTCAGGTACAGTCAACACTGCTCCGATCTGACTCAGACAAATTACAGGAGGATTGAGTTTGCTGATGTTGTTCAGATTCACAGTTTTTTTATCCTTATTGTGGGCAGATTCTTCCTGATGTGGATGTGATGAATATGATTTCACACATTTGATTAATGCATCACCTTCCATGGCAACCACAGCAAAGTTATTAAGAAATACACACTTTATATTTTCCCTTGTACCAGAACTCACACCTTGTCATAACATGTGATAACTTATACATGACTAAATGATAAACTAGTCCTTATGTTATGGAATTAGTTGTTGCCAAATATTCAGGTAGTACCAGTACCAAGTATCAGGCAACAGGTCATGTGTGATAAAAAAGCAGCCTGTTAACAGTATCTCTGCTGTTTAGATTTAATGTCTGACATATCTCACACTTCAAAAGAAAATTTTTGTTACATGAAGATGGTGGAAAATGGGAAGATTTTAGTCAGCACAATCTTCCTCAGACTATAACACGATGCCAACAACACTTATTGATTAAGCCTGGGGATAGCCAATTGACCAAAAGATCATACGACAATCTTTTTAGGTGCAATCACAATCCATGATCCATGATCCATGATCCGTCTCCCCACAGATTTAGTTGACCTCATGTGATCACATGTCTAGTAGTGCATATTGCTGCCTGGATACAAAGCCTGTCACTTCAACTCAAGGCTAAAGGCCCAACTCACAAATGTCTGGACACTGTTTCCGTTCTGATTTTATTCTGAAAGTCCTGACTTGAAGTTGTGATTCATATCTTTCTGTAACGCTTTTCTCAGATGTTTGTCCGAGGCTGCAGAGCAGAACTAGGACTGCTGTCACCAGCTGTGGTTAGCTGTTAAACCATTAACGATGGGCCGGTTAGCAGCTTTTAATGACGTGATCCGTACGATTCATCTGAAAAGTAAATCATATGTGAAAGTCAGACTGTTCACAATATGAAATCATCAGATCCACCAACCCTAATTAAGCCTGGGACAAAGGTGTTTTTTTTCATTTATTTCGATTTCGTGGTGTTTTTATTCTTTCTAAGTCTGCAAGTTACTTCTGTACTGATTTAAATATTGTTTCCACCAACTTTCAGATTATTTAAGTACTGAACAGCAGATTCACATTCCTGTACCAGAACAAACCCTGTTTAAATAGAAGTGCATTGTCTCCATTTCAGTTGATAATATACTTTCATGGTGCATATACCTAAACATGTTTGTGGTCAGTCACATCATCACTAACCTGGATCACAGTCATATTGCCATGTAGACTTCAGTGGTTAATGGCTGGGTGTGAGTTTAGATACTATAAAATTATATGAGGTGAAAAAAATAGTGGTGAATTTGATAGAATGTGTGTGAGTAGAATTCAGAGTGGAAAGAACAGCTGTACTGGGAGCTGTGGTCTTGAACCCACTCTGCTGCTCTGCCCCTCCTGTCGTTTGTCTGCAGAGTGACAGCTGATCGGTGAACAACTATTTAAACAACTGATTTTAACTTCTGACTGAATAACTAACCTCTAACTTTTCTGAGCTTTTCAGTCACAGCTTTTTGTTTTTTTAAATTTAGTTTTTAAATGAGTCAGCGGCAGTGCACTGCTGCCTCAGAGTATCAGCAAACAACATATGAAGTCATGTTAAAAATAGTTTGTTGGTCTGGAATGACAAGCAGCGTACGCTGGCTAATATTAGCTAAAGTTAGCAAAGTTTACTCTCCACCTGGCTCCCCTTGATTTGGACTTGTGGACACGGACGCATGCTGTTTGTTTATTTTAATGTTAATAAAAGTCTCATTCCACAGCATTTGCTGCTGAGCCTTGAATCTGCCCTCAACACATTTTGACAAAGTTTAGTCCAAACACAGAAAGTTCGACTTGCTCTGTCAAAATTATTCTTTCATTTTCTTGAGATGTGATATGATCCTCTTCAGGGATCTAGGCAGCAGTTTTAAAAGTCTTAAATATTCACTCAGACAGATTTCGATGTGGAGCACATTGAAGGCTCAAATTGAAGCTTTCTCCTGGCAAAGGTGCAGCGTGTCCTCAGGATGTGTGTCCCAAAAAGTATATTCATGAATTTGATCCAATAAAAGAGACATCAAATTACAGCTCAGTGGGGCTTTAGTAGGAATTAATTCAAAAGCCTGTTCACTAAATCAAAACGGATGCGAGTCTTAGGAAGTTTTTCATGACGTTGTAAGAAAATCTAACATTTTTCTTTCTGATGGTGGCTGGTTTGGCGCTGACACGTCCGTCACTACTCCTCAGTCCCTCTGTCCTGATCTGGGAAGGTAGCCAGATGTTGCTTGTTGACAGTAGCTTTGATGAGAACAGAGCAGACATGGGGAGAATAGAGATCTGTGAGCCAGCAGAATGTAAATGCTTTCCAGTCCAATCATTCACAGTTGTCCAAATGTGGGCTGTCGGATGTAAATTTGCTCCTGGTTGCAAAACAAACTGAGATATTAAGACATGAAGTTTCTTTAAGGGATGCTGTGATAAAATAACAGCAATTTACTATCTACAAACACATTTTTCTACAAACACAGTATGAGCTAACTCTGCCAACACATCACATCATCATCATCATGTGGTGGCTGTGTTATCTTGACACAGTTATACATAAACTTTGCATGAATAAAATGTAGATATATAGAGAGAAACCTTCCCTGAAAATCTTGCTTTTGTTGACCTTTTGTGGCTTAACATCTAATTTTTCTTCCCAATCACAGTGTTGCTTTAAACTGATTTTCACTCGTGTCAAAACAAAATGTTCACAGTTGGTAGTTTTAAGGATCCTCTGTTAGTCAGAAGAACTCAAGGTCCACTTACTGTTGACCAGTAAATGATGATCTCTGGCAAAGACAGTGGGTACACGTTGAGTTAAGAGTACATCACCAGTTTAGCTATAACGCTATCATGTTGTCGTATTCATGATGGACAGTTTCAAAATTGTCTTCAGCCCTTACCCACGCTGTCTCAGGTGACATCACTCAAAGATATTTATCAGATTTTCCTGAGCTCCCTCTGGAGACACTGAAGGCTTTTATATTTTTTTGGCTGGACCACAACAGCAGGGTCAGCTGTTTCCCAATTCTCTATTGCTCTTCAAAATTAATTGGCGCAAACATTATGTCATCAGGGGGTGTTTACACAGTGTTTGCAGCAGTTCCACAACAATTTTCAACTTCATCTTCAATATCAATGTTCATGTCTAACTCTGTACAGATCAGATGCCTTTATTTCAACATACATAAAATCAACACACAACAACATAATGATAAATCCCACATTCTTTTGAATAAAAGGCTGAATTACCAAAACCAAAATACAAGTTAAAGTTTGTGAGTTAATATTAATCCTTCATTCAAATCAACAGAACGATAAAATTTAAATCCAATATCAACAACACTGCATGAAACCATGAAGGACATTGTGTCATACTTCTCTCAGTTCTGAACAGTTCCTCCTCAGTCATCTTTCTAAACACAAAACATCTCTTCTGCCTCATAGATGAATCTCATAAATGATGAACACTGAGTCATTATAAAGTGCTAACTGATCTTTGTATTCCTTTTATTTTTTGATGATCATAGAATCAAAGCTTACTCCACTATTATCCTCATTATAAATCACTCCTGGGCAAAAGCCTTCAGAGTTCAGAAAATGATCAGGTTTTCTTATTTTATTCATTGTGTAGGATTGTTCAGAAAGTAAAAAGGAAAGTAAAAAGGAAAAACTGAAATATTATATTGACATAAAGATTCAGACACTTTACTATTTGAAGAAACTTTGGCAGTGATTACAGCCTCCAGTCTTCTTGAGTAAGTCTCTACAACCGTTACACATCTGCATTCGGGGATTTTCATGTGGACCAACGGTGGACAGACATTTTCAGGTCTCTCCTGAGATTGGGTTCAAGTCAGGACTCTGGCCGGGCCACTCAAGGACATTCAGTTTTCCGAAGCCACTCCTGTCTTGTCTTTGCTGTGTGAACCATTGGCCCAGTCTGAGGTCCTAAGCTCTAGACAAGGTTTTCATTGAGGATGTCTTTGTACTTTGGTCAGGACTGAGGGAAAACTGAACGGCGCATGTCCCCCAGACATGACTCTGAGAACTGAGACCAGACGATTCATTCATGGTTTCATCAGACTAGAGAATCTGGTCTCAGAGTCCTTTAGCTGCTTTTTTTTACAAACTTTCACTGAGGAGAAGGCTTCATCTGGACACTGACATAAAGCTCAGACCAGTGGATTGAGGCCAGAGGTTATTCAAAACTTTCCAGATTGTTAATCGTGCAAAAGTATTATGGGAACTGAAGCAGAAACTCAAAGCACAGAGAGAGTTCATTAAAGATCATATTACTGGGCCTTACAGGCCAGGTAGAAACTAACATGACTTCATCAGCTCCTTGTTTCTTTGCTCTGACATGCCAATGGACTGCAGATGTGAATTAGCTTGAAGCTATAATTGCCGTTGCATCAAATGGTGACATTTATATTTGAGCTGTACATTGTTCCTTTTCAATAAATTAATACAGGATCTCTGGAGCTCAGCCAGAGTCACCATCAGGTTCTTGGTCTCCTCTTTTCCCCCTGATGTCTCAGTTAGTCCAGGTCCAACTCTAGAAAAGTCCTGGTTATGCAAGACTTCTTCATGTAAGAATGATGGAGACCACTGTGCTCTTGGGAACCTTCAATGCAGTAGAAATGTTTTTGTATCCTTCTGTAGATCTGAGCCTCAACCTAATCCTGTCTCTGAGCTCTGCAGGCAGTTCCTTGGTTTTTGCTCTGAAATGCATTGTCAGCTCTGAGTCCTTATATAGGCTGTGTCACAATTCAGGTTCTCATCCTTCAGAGGTTGCATTTGAAGACCGATTGCGTTATAGCTGTGTGACTATGCTGTCCCTTTTCAAAGGTTCCTTCAGATGTGGCCAAGAAATGCATCTGCCTTTTCCTGGGCAACTCCAACAGGTGGATCCTTTGTGGTCCAACCTATCCCAAGTTTCATTGTGCGCCGGTAATGAAAATAATATGGCAGCAAACAGAGACAGAGAGCCTGAGGATTACACTGTGAAATGTAGATATTAGGTTTAGCACAACTGTCAAAACCAAGGGCCTTGAAACCTTAAGTTTTAGTGAAAAACGTGTTGTCAAGGTTTCTAGGCAACAGGAGCCACGCTTAAGCGAAGATCCTCCTTAGGCCAAACTCTTTCATTTTGGTTCAGCCTTCGCAGTCTAGACCGCCTCCAGGATACAGTCCCCAAATTGTGACACAGCTATAGATGATGAAGAGAAGTGGGACGAACTTGAGCTAAATTTCACTTTCAATTTGTTGCAGCAAAGTGCTAGGCACTTATGAATACTTATGTCAATGGGAAATTTAATTTTTTAGTCCTTTTCAAAACATTTGCAAAAATTACTAAAATTCTGTTTTGCTCATAATGGCATAGAGTGATGAGGGAAATGTGAAATGTGCTGTATACGGATAAAGGAGTAATGAAAGTACCTCAGTAAAACTATTTATTGTACTGCAGCTGCAGTGGTGTATGAAAATACACTGCTATTTTCTGTGGATTTGTCCTTACAGCAACTTTTGTGCGTAACAAGGTGTTTTGTATTGACTCAGGATGGTTTTAGGGGATATTGTTAAACAGCCTTGGATGTATAATTACTTAAGTAAAAATTATTTTATTTTCTGACAAAGCATGGCTCAGAGCTCAGCTGTGCCCATATGGTCATGTAGTGTGGATAAGCAGAATAACCAGCACAACTCCTTTCACTAAAAGCAATTTGATTCTCTTTGTGCGTATCATGTCCGCTGTGAAATAAATTGCAACTGACAAAATGTTCACAGACAAGGTGAAATAGTTTTCATATAAACTTCAAATGCATATTGAACCGGAGTGAGCAGAGCCTGGATTAATCATTATTTTTCAAGGTCAGGGCAGAGATGGATGGATGGATTTCTTACAATGCAACAGTAACACAGAATGACTCTGTTTGATTTAAATTGCCCTTTTACTGTTCTATGCTGTCTAGGACAACAAGTCTTCAGACTCCACAGTTAATTATCATGGTTTTACTGTAAGGCTGAATACACAACTAAAATTCAACAATATGACTGAAACAATGTCTTCTCAACCACCCAACCACCCTCCTGCACAGATCAAAGATTTTTTCTGTGTCCTTTTTGTAGATAAAGCAAATCTTATTAATCTAACCCCATTTCTATCCAGTATTAACATGTGCTCCGTATCTGAATACATTATCTTAGAAGTTTTCAAACTGGGGGCGTGGGAAAGTTGAAAGAGTGTCTATGAGAGAGACATGTGAGGCAGATATACTTTTGAGGTGAAAGAAACACAGTGCACAGTGCTGTTCTCAAAACAACAGGAAGTTTTTTCTTGTAGTTTGACTCGGCAAGTCTTGAATGTCAGTAGTGTCAGCAGAAGCAATTACGGTTCTTTAAAACCCAACGCACCCGATTGCCACTATTAGCCTCAAATGTCAGACTCCTTCTCAAATTCATACCTCCATCAAATCTTAACACACAGACATGTTGCACATATTTTTATTTTTATTTTTATTTTTATTTTTATTTATCCCGTGTGATTTAAACCTCCCAAAGATTTGGGAATCAGAAGATTGGGAATAAACGTCCATAAATCTGCTTAGAAATCATTGAAAAAAGAATCCTAGAACTTGCCTGACATTTGCGGTCTCAGCAAGCATTTTAGGTATACTTGGAGTTCTTGTTATCTCAATTCTGCGTGTTCTACTGTGATCAGACCTCGGTATGGTGGGTGGAACTGTCAAACTTGTAAGCAAACAAGGTCAAGGGAAGCAATGCAGAATACTTGGGGGATTGCTATGAAGCAGGGCTCATGCAAAATCCATAGGCTACTTTTCAGTAGCCTTGCTAACTAGGCTAAGCCAGGGTCTGCTTGAAAAGAACTAGTTCATACAAATTATCACCCAAGCACATCTAAAAGCAAAAGTGTTTTCTTCCAAATGTCCACACTTAAAGGTAGAGTGAAAAACCCACAGTAGCCAGATGTGATGAATCAGACAAGCAGAGATAAAGAAGCATTCTTGGTTTTGCTTGAGAGAGAAGTTTAAACCTTCACACCTACACACACCTGACCAGTCACTGCGTTAAATGGAGGTAAATGTAAATTATCTATATCTGAAAGTTACAAAAATCCCTCCCACCAATTCCAACAAGTGCAAGCAGTGGTTTCAGATGCTGTTCAACTTTCCAACAAGCTCTTAGTTACTTACACTTTAAGATTATTTTAACAACAAGAAGGCACCACCTTCTTGTTGTTAAAGTAATATGAGCTTTGCTAGCACTAGTGCTATTATTTACTATGTGTTTACCTCAGTATGTCACAGAAATTGAGCTATGTGGTGTGTGCCAATAGAGAAATGGGCAGTACACAATCCATAGTCCATCAAGGGTTTCAGCAGAGATGGAAAAGTGATGAGCTGTAAACTTCCTCTCCTTGGGTATTGCAGTGGTAGCTGGTAAAAATCCACTGCATGCTGCAGTGGGCTCCACTCTGTTATGCCTTTGAGGAAAAAAAAGAAACAATTTGAAGGTAGAGCCCTAGCAGGTAACTGAAAACCCTGAAAACAGGTGCATGCGTATGTTGCTGTTTGCCACAGTGTCATTCTTAACACCACCACTTGGAGTCACCAGAGTCAGAAATCACATTGTACATAGTAGTTTGTCTTAAAACCCAAAAATATGAATTTAATCAGAGATTTGCACTTCATCTGTGGTCAAAAAGTTAAAAAGAAGTTATTTCCTAACCACTTTTTTATTACCTCGATGAAAACCATCATGAGGTCAAGGAAAGGTATGAAGGAGAATTCATAAGGACTTAGATGAAAAGACAACTCAGTTTCTAAGAGAATCAAACTCCGCTTACATTTGGCTACATAATTTTCTGGCAACAGATGTTACTGACATGGAATGATGCATTGCTTTAAATGTTGTTGCCGCAAGGAATTGTGGGACAGCATTATCTCCTTTCCTTCATTAAGGTCCAGTGTACCCTATGCTAAAGGGGATAAGAAAGGATGTGTTGGAGCTATTTGGTGTTATTTAGTTTAGTGTTTAGATTTCATTATTCTATTTTGATTTCATTATGATTAAATTTAGTATTCTGTTAGTTTATCATTTTTGTAGTTTGGGTGTTTTGTTGGTATTTGTTTGTTTCATTTGGGCACGGTAGGGAGGCATCATAGGTTATATAGGTAAGCGCACAGTAAGGACCAGCATGCACCTGGGTGGGCAAATGGTTTTTTTACCGGAGCGGGAGAGGCACAGGAATTTTTCTTTGTTCTTTGTTTGCTTGTTATCCAATTAAATAAATCACGTTTTTTGTTAAAAATTGAAAGTCGTTTGGACCTTATGCGTTCTCCCATCCGTGTACTGTGGTGTACCCACGGTGCAAAAGTGGCCTTTTGAGTTTTTATGATTTAAAGGTTGATTAGAAACTTTTCGTTGTTCTTTGTGGACAAACGGCCACTACAGGATGCATTGCACCTTTCCTGAGCATTCAGAGATTTCAACCAGCTCTTATCATGGCTGCCACTTAAATACTACCCGTTCATTTCACTCAGTTAGGAACCTTCGTTAGCAAAAAAGACTTTTCAACTGCAGTCTTTGAGTCCTTTTTAAGTATTAGTTGCCTTCAATGTGATGATAATTTTTAATCACATTGTGCTAAATTAGACCTTGCCTTCTAATAACTGTGTGTTCTCAGGCAATAACGGCAGCAACAAAAAAGTGCATAGTGTTGATTAATGTATTAGACTCGCTTTTCTTAACCTTTGAAAACCTATTGTTGTGTCTACCACAATCTTACGAGCAATGCTTTCTTATTTCTTTCTTACCACAGGGGCCTGATATCCTTGAATTCTAGTGACACCTACTACCTGGAGCCAATCGGTGGTGTGGATCCTCCTCACCATTCACTGCTGAGTACGGAGGAACTGCCTATTAAAGGTGGAAACTGTGGCCACAGCCATCAAACTGCACAGTCCAACCACATCTCTGACCTGCTCAGACCATTTAATTTAAGGGTGAGTCTCCCAGACACCTATTTGCGAGAAAATAAGGTTAGGACCTTTGATTTCAACACCACTTTTGTAGGAAGAGACAACCATGTTGGGAAATACACTTGTTTTCTGTACAGATAAGGAAATCAATAACAGTTTCATCTCTGTGAGTCCAAAGATGAGGAAGTGTATTTCCCAATATATGTTCCAAAAACATCTGAAAAATGATTACTACTGAAATACCACAGGAAAAAAAAAGTGCCTTATCACACTTAGTAGACAGCTTTGTACCAGTTTTTTCTCAATGGTTTTGATGTTATTTAAAGCAAACAAAATGCATACCTTCCTATTAATGCCAGCTTTGGTGGACCAGTGTTCACTCAATAATTATGTTTTAATCACTTAGAATATTGTGTGGTGTGGGAGGATTCTACTTAAGTCAAGTCTCAAGTCTTTGACACCAAGTACAACTCAAGTCTCAAGCCTCTGAGGGCAAGTCCAACTCAGGTCTCAAGTCTTCAGTCTGTAAAGTTTTCCAAAGTAAGTAAGTCTCAGGTCTTAACAGGAGAAATTTAAAAGTCTTAAGAGAGCAAATCCAAATCAAGTCTCTGAGGGCAACTCCAACTCAGGTCTACAGGGGTAAAAGTTATTTGTTTTTCCAAATGTAACATTGTCTCTTTAAACCAGCCTGATAAAATAACTCCAGATTACTAGTAGGAGAATTTGTTGCTATTATGAATTCAAAAAATGTTAAAGGCTAAGGTTAGAAACAAAACAGAGCAAGACTTGCAAACAAGTTCAGGGAAACAACTGGAACCAGTGATACATTCAAATGGCAGCATTAAATCTCCGGGACACAATAACGCCTCTTCACCAGCATCCACCTGTTAGCTCTGATTGTGTTTTCCTGTGGAGTGGGGGTGCGTGCTCCTCATCATCAGTTGTTGAGTTCTTGACAGGGAATGACGTGATCAGAGACGAGACACCAAATGCAATCAGATGCATACTCTATATTTACATGTCAATAACATTGTTCCAGGTGGGTTTGTTGACTGTAATAGTATGTACCAAGCTTAATGGCATGTTCAGACATTAATCAAACATTCCCTTCTCATCAGCAGCTCATAGACATACATACAGATGAACAATACCCATAGACCAGTGGCAGCCAGTCTGAGGGTACATGTATATTTATATCCCCTAAAGGCCTAACATGCAGGCAATCGGTAGATGCTAGCTGTAGCCACTTAGGGGGGTGCTGGGGCAGCAGCAGTGCACTATATAATGTCTTCATGGGAGGTTTAAGGGGGTTTATAGATGTCATTGCAAAATGTGCCAATATGAGGGGCCATCAGAAGTCCCTTTTCCCCGTGGGGGCCCCAAACATTTGCACGGTTTGCCTCTCCTGACTGTGCGCCACCGCGAGTATGACCATTCAAGCACTGCATTGTTTTTATATAAACTAAATTTCACAGTTAGTTTATTGAAAAATACACAAAAATATCAATTAACATTTAACTTACTTTCTCTAATGTAATGGACTGAGTCATAATTCTGTTTTGGTTTATTTTATTTCATAGCTAAATTAAATCACCAGTCACATGAAGACATTTGGCTCTACAGAGGAAAAGGTTTATGTCATGTGCAAGCACAATATTGAATAGGTGATGCACTGCCTGGAAATGATTGTAATTAGACTTTTACTTAGCTTTTCAGTTTGGTCTGGGCCGACCGAGTCTAGTTTTTCTCATCTGCAGTTATAGATGATACTTCTCAGTGGGTCCCTCCACGTTCATCTGTCTCCACCACTGGGACTAATAGTAATTTTTTGGTTTGTCTTCTCATATTTATTTCTTTATTTATCACATTTCCATTTGCGTTCTCAATTACTTTAAACGGTTCTCATCTTTCTTCACTCCTCATATGTTAAAGTGCTCTTAGTTCTCCACCAGGGCATCGTCCTTTCCTTTCCCCCTTATCTTGCTCAATCTTGTATCATACCCCTTGGCTCTCCCAATTCTGTCCACAGCCACCTATTAATCCTGGGTTGGTATGCAGAAATGCCAGCTCCAGCAGACCTCAGACTGTCCCAAGGCTTTTGCCACTATTTGCCTCTCAAATGAATAATGTGTGTGATTACTGTGGATATGTGTGTGTGCTGAGCTCCACAGGCTGTCATTACAGCACCAATGTGCAATATTGGTGTTAAGTCCAGACTTGAGCCACGGTAGCAGTACCCCCTATAGTGAGTGTTGCACTGCAATTTAAATTTGCACTTGATGAAATTGTGGCACCAAGGAAAATAGACAAAACAAACTAAGTCTTATAACCAATATTAAACTCTCAGTTCAGGATTCTCTGTCTCTGCTTTTTATGGAATACACTGGATCACGACTTGACGATAACTGATTTATTTATAGCTAAATTTCTATAGGCAAATGAATAAACAAGGCGTTAATAGTGAACACATAACAATAAGGTTGGAATCAAACGGATGCATAAAGTTGATGTTTCAGTGATAAAAATGAACTGATCACTTAGTTTGGTAATAGAGAAATTAGCTAATAATAATAGCTAATTTGGCTTTTAATGGAGCCAGGTTGTCAGAATGTCTTGATTTTGTTTGAGAAGCAGCCTATAGTGGCAGACTTTATAATAAATATAGTAGTATATAGTTTATAGTATATCATTGTATGTAGTTTATAGCATCGTATTGTGCAGCAAACCAGTACCAACTGATGCCATTGATAACCATGTTCCCATTGTTCTTTGTCTATTTCAGGTTAAAAGGAACACCTGGGGTACAACCAAGTACATGGAGCTGTACATCGTGGCTGACAACACACTGGTAAGCCGACATTAACCCTCCACCTACTCCACCCATTCCACTGCAGAATATTCCTGTGTACAGTGCATCAGCGTGAGCGCCACATTTATCCACTTACATCAGACAGCCATCAAATGACATACCAAGATGAAACCAGGGTCCACATCTTAAACAATTATCTCATTCCAGCTAATGGAGCTCTTTCGTACTGAGAGCTCTGAGCTGACATAACAGTCACAGCGAGGAAAAAGCATGTTGAGACGAGGCGGAAGGATTTGTCTGCTTAATGAGGCAGCGTATTTAGGTGGAATTTAAAGGTTGAAGGGCTTTTAAATAGACACTAAGCTGCACTGATGAGATGCTATTTCTCCATAAAAGTCAGTTGTGGGTCCTGTCTTCTACATCAATGCCATTGTAACGGCACAAACGGTGACTAATATGAAGAGTCTGGTCTTTTCCTTCCGTAATTGGTATAATTATGATAATGTAGAACTGGTGAAGCAGGGCTGGTTGGGTTATAGTTATACTGTGTTCAGAATGAGAATCAGAAAAACTTTAGTATAGGAAAGTGCTTTGGTACAAGCAGCAGTTAAGAAAGACGAAGTAAATAAGAAAATAATAAAAACTGCTATAAAAAGTAATAATAATTAATACACAGTAAGTGAATAAAAAAATGTGCAAAAAGTCATGTAAATGGACAAAAGTGCAAAAATGGAAATGTGCAAAGTAGGTTAACAATTAATAAATTGTAATGTGCAAAGGTAAACTGAACAAAATGTGTAATATTGATCAACAGTAAGTTAACAGTAGTTAACAGCAGAGGACTGATGGAAATGTGGCCCAGATTACCACAGCACAGAAAATGGCAACTACAGACTCATTAAACATCTTTAGCATCCCAGGTAGTAAAATGATTGTGGTGAATACCTCAGCCATTTATTTGTGTTTGTTATGGCCCAGTATATGCCTGGTTCCTTGGCCAAAGTCCAGTCTACATACAGCATGACTGTCACATGCTACTTGCACATCTGGACCAATCCTGGTGCACACACAAAAAACCTTCCTGGCTGTCAGCAAACACTGGAGGATAACAGCTGGAATCAGCCCATATGTAGATGTATATAGGCCAGACACGGGCTGAGGATCCAGGCATATGTTTGGCCAGATGTTTCATTTTGCTATCCGGGATGGTGCCACAGATGTTGACGACTCTGGCTCTCCCAGAGAGCCATAGAGCTTAAAGTGGACACCCAGGTATTTGTACCCCTGGTCCATCTCCACCACATCTCTAATAATGGCAAGCAGAGTAGCACAAGTCCTTGATGTCCTGAAGTCCACCACAAGCTTCTTCGGTAGTTCAGCTCACATCTGTCCACAAAACTATTCACCACCCTCTGGTGCTCCGACACATCCTCCCACCTGATGTATCCAACAACTGCAGAGTCGTTGGAGAACTTTTGTTGGTGACAGGTCTCTGTGTCCTGAAGGTCAAAGAGAAAAGGGGACTGGACAGAGCTCTGTGGAGCTCCAGTACTGCTCACCACTATGTCTGACACACAGTTCTGAAGGATGTCCGGTAAAGTCTTTGATCCAGGACACCAGAGGAGCATAAACCTACGTGTCAGGCTGAATAGTGTTAAAGGCGCTGGAGAACATGAGTCTGGCACTCAACTCCGACATCCAGTTGGTGGGTGAACTGGAGGGGGTCCAATGAAGACTTTGAAACCAGGACCAGTCTTGATGAACTGTGCAGGAGCCAGGCTTTGAACACCTCAGTCTACTCAGTACTGTCTTCATCTGGTCAGCAGGTTGGAGGTGGTGTTGTTGCTGGGTGGCTGTTGATGAAAGTGGTCAATATCAAATCTATGGCTCTACCAGCTGACTGCTGGGGTTGTAACCAGGGATGGTCCTCATGCTTCTGTCATCCTCCCTGGTGTGTTGTGCTCCAGCTTCCTCCCACAGGCCTCAGTGAAAAATATAGAACAGAGTTCTCTCTATGTTTACAGAGGGCACAGCTTATGACAAAAGAAGAAAGTTTGAAAAAGAAAAGAAAAAAGAATCAGGAACAACTGCAACAGGCTCCACCCACAAAAAAATTATGGGTCATTAGCTTCTGCAGGGAACTTTAAAGGATTGTCTCTAACAATTTATTTATCTTTTCTGGCGGCAGATCTCATTCATGTCACTAATACTCCGTCTCCTTTGTCTTGTCCTGCAGTTTAAGCGGCAGAATAAGGACTATGAAAAGACCAAGGCAAGGATAATGGAAATTGCCAATTACGTGGATAAGGTAACGCTGATGGGTTCTCCTGCTGCTGACTGCAACTCTTCAGAGAACAAACAGCTCCATTCAACAAGCTGATAGATACTGTTGTACAGTCATGTTGTACAGTCATCACATATCTATTACTCATCTACTCTGAAGTTTGGTGTCTCCAAATAAAGGATAAATGAATGAAAAGTGTGCATAAATATCAGCCTCATCAGGAGCTAATCAATAGTGTCCTTCTTCAGCCCAAGGGCAGATTGAGGAGGAATTGCAAGATTGTGGACAACCCTGTGTGTCAGTATGTGCAGGATCATGATTGTGTTTTGTATGTTCAGTTCTACAGGGCTCTGAACATCCGTGTGCCTCTGATCGGCCTGGAGGTTTGGACTGACAGGGACCAGTGCATCGTGACGGAGGAGCCGAATGCCACCCTCTGGTCCTTCCTGCAGTGGAGACAGAAGCTGAAATCCCGCAAGAAGCACGACAATGCGCAGCTGCTGACGTGAGCAAGAGACAGACACAAACACACCCATACAGACACAATCAGGGTTCCCATGTGTCCTGGAAAACCTGGAAAAGAGTTGACCGGATAAATTAAACTTAAACACTGAATAATTTGTTAGCATGTTAGGTTCAGTTGCTTGCTAGTTTCTTTTGCCTCTATCAAAAGGTTTAAAGTTTGTGATTCAGGTTTCAAATGTGTGTCGGTTCATTGTTGAGAGTTCGATAATAATAAATGTGAAGCCAGGGTCAATACTATGAATGGGAGCCCAACTGTATGTTAGCCAAACACCAGCTAAATACTCGCTAACAGCACTTTTTACTTTGCTAGCATCTTTGTTAGCATCACTTCAAACTCAATGCTGTGTTCAGGTAAAACAGACCATAATATGACATGACATGTTTAACTGTTGTAGCAGTAGCACTGGGTGTGGTTAACTGCACTAACTTAATAGACGGGGCACTAACCTAATAGTTATATTATGCCTAATAGGCATAAAACTATGGTTTACGGGTCCACAGGCAGAACAAGCTTTGTTGTTCAGTCTGAGTTTATTTCTATGCAGTAGAGCTGGGTTCTAGGCTGTTCCCCAGTAATTTAAATGAGCATGTAGTGATAAGGGCTAAAATGTCTTCTCTACAAAACACTAAAAACAGGTTATTTTCCCCCTGGTTACCTGAAAATTCTGCTGTAGGATTTAGAAAATGTTTAGCAGCAATATAGCAGTAATATAGCAGTAATAGATATTTCTATTTCTTTGCCTATATCCCAAATTGTATATCCTGTACTGCAGGTCTGTTCAGCAGCTACTGGAAGAGATGGTTTGAGGCTGTTTGTGCCAATGGAGGTTTGATCAGTTATTAAACCCAGGGGTTAATATTCTTTTTCCAAAAGCACTGTTAATGTTTAATGGCTATGTTCAGTAAAGACACAAAAGAGACCTTCATCCACATTTCCTTTCAAATCTATTTTAAATCATTGTTCACAGGAGAAAACCCTCAGCAAAAGAAATCATTTCCACATTGTTCAGTCTTTTTATTTACTGAGGTCTTAAAAGCATTGGTTTAGATTTTTTTCAGGAACCCTGTACTACAGGGGCTTAAATGTTATAAACTGTCCGTAAATAATCTGAGGTAATTCAACTTTGAATCTACATTTAACCTAATTCAGTCTAGATTCACAAGTTGGGAAAATTGTAGGCAGGTTATAAATGAATAATTACGATAATGCCAAGAAAGTGCTATTTGACAGTTCTTGTGATCAATTTGTCATTATTTCATAATTAATTAAGTATAGATAGGTACAGCCAAGTATAGACTACACTTATATTAAATCAGACTTCCACAAATAGGAACATATTTTGTATGGCTGACTCCTGTCTGTCATATAAGCTAAGATCATCACTAAAAATATCCTGGAAGCATCCTGGAAACTAATATATCTGTAGAAAAGAGTGGGGACCCTGAAAAATGCACACATAATTTACAACAGTAATCAGAGAGATATTAAACACACATAATTTGCAGATATGTTGCTACAGAGAGGCAACCTGATAAAACACAATGTCACTTAATTAAACACACTCAGATGTTTTGCTGCTTCAGTCTAATTCAGTCTGGTATGACCATGAGCTCATGGACATGTTTGTTGTCACTTCCTCATGCTACCATTCTTTCTGTTAGGTTACCTAATGTTGATTGACAATTATTTAGGTGTAGCCCACCCACTCAGTTCTAATGTTGTTACAGGATTATCACAGCGTATCGGTACATCTGATAATCCCCTCGCAGTGGAGGTGATTGTTGAGGGTTGACTAAAACCATGATTGAAGAGTTTGATATCTGGCCATGAGCAGGATCAGAGAAGCCTGCTTAGCTGGTTATAATCAGGCTGAACTGTCACTGTGAGCTGAACACTCCCATGCATCATTCTTAACCAACTACAGCTCTTATTTATAGCACATGACTCGCATTTTTACCAAACAGGAATAAATACTGAAACATAAGGACCGGCTGCAACAACACAAGAAATATTTATGACATAAGCAGATCATCACACCTCGAAAATGTCCTGGTGACCCACAGAGAAAATAAACAAAATAGTACCCAGGGTTTTGTGGCTCTGTATTGTTGGCACGAATGTTTGAGCTCATTTGAATCTGCGACGGAGAAACTTCAGATTCTGTGCAATGGGTTTCTCTGGCTGCAGGGTTAAAGTGAAAGTTAAGGTTATTAGACATGGGGTTATGTGAGGTACTGATCTATAGTATCTATATCTGTAGGGACAGAGGCTGAGTGATGAGCTGCTGTGGACAATGTTAGCAGACAAAACATGTTTTAGACATTTTAAAAATATCCACAGAAAAAAAAAAGTTTAAATCTTTGTTTTATTTTGAATATTTTCACCAATGAACTACCATGTTCCTACGCACAAGTGCACTTACTCTTAGCACCTACTCCTAGCTCTGACTCAAACAGCTTCTCTGCTGAGTAAATACAGTATGTGCCATAGATGCACTTGTGTAAAAATGTAGTTCCAAAGTAAAGGTCTGTTTGATGGCAAAATAAAGTGTTTAAAATATTCAAAATAAGACACTGAACTGAGCTAAAGTTGTTAAACACATTTTTCTGACTCAGCTTCTGTACCGGTGCTCCTGCTGCTTCTCTAAACTGGAGCTGATCTGAATCTACTGCAGGTGATACACTGACAACCCCAGCTATCACTGAAAGTCCTGAGCGCCTCACCTGCAGCAGCCTGTGTGGCAGTGTTTCAAGTACATGATCAAGAATTTCACAAACACTAATAAACCTCCAGTCTTCTACTATAAATGTCCACATCTTTAACAAACCCAGTCAGTGTCTATACCCACTCAGAAACTCAATGTGTTTCCCTCAAACACTCTTTTCATTCCCGCTAGCAATAGCGATAGCTAACTAGCAACAGTCGTCACATGCTAACGGTGTCTGCATCAGCTCAGTCTCCATTTAAAACCACAGTTAAACAACAGTAATTGAACAGACAGTAGTGAACTTACAACCAGCACTTAGCATCTCCGTCTTTTGTATGCGTTCCATACATTGGTTCAGTACCTTGAGGGCAGTTCAGCAGGTGCTGTCAAGGGCGATAAAGTGTTGCTTGTTTTGTCTCCAGTTATGTATCTGCAGGTTTTAATTTCAGCAGCTATATAAATAATAATTATGATTTATTACCAACATGGTTTTATCTCATAATAAAAGATTATGACATTTGGGAACATCACTGAAATCACTTTATTTGGAGGAGGAACTGAAAGAAGTTCCTGAAATGTCACAAATGATGGTCATTACACAGAAAAACTGTATATTTCCTTCACAAGTTTGGAAACCTGCAGCTCTGTTTACAGCCTGTCGGGTGTTATAATAACTTATTATTACCTTTTTTTATTTTACCTGAAACTGTGCAAATAAGATCAAGTTGTGATCAGCTTGTCAGCATCCTTAACATTAAACAGTGTTTGTCTGTTCTCACCAGCATCAGTATTGATCAGTCATTCTTCCACTGAATATTCACCTCAGCAGGAACTAATCAGTGGAATGAACTGCTTTAGTTTCTGTTGGGAGTGGGTAGCTGCAGACTCTCTGCCCTCCTGATGTTAATACACAGATTCATAATCATCGTTGTACCTCAGCTAGTACGAAAGCTGATTAACTCCACATCCTCCCACATACACTCCCATCCCCCGATGAGCCTCTGTGTGTCTCTAATCACATACACACTCCCAGCTTTGGGTAACATCATTTCATATTTCATGTGTAAACTGACAAATAATTAGTTAAAACAGAGATCATATTTAGCAGAAACTCTCGCTCCACTGAGCTATAATTGGGGCAAGCAACTCGGCGTGCTGGCAGTGGTGGCGGCGCTGCATTTCAAATGCTAGCGTGCACACAGTCTGACACACACACATTTGTAGATTTATCCATAAGCAGTAAATTGTTGGCCCCTCTTTCTCTATAATTACTTATGCTGATACCACAGGGCCTATTTTGTTTTGATTCAGCAGACAGTGCTTGATTTTGTTTTTGTAAGCTAAGTGACAAATGCCAAGAGACCACATGGTGAATTGAGGTTCATCGTACACCCTCTCCCACATCTGACAGGCTGATCAAGTTGGCCGCTGTGCACTGCTGCTGCATCTGCAATCAGTGTGAACTGTGGAGCCCATAAGTGAACAGGGAGGAGACTGAGGTTAAGTGATTTTTCATTATGTGTATATGTGTGTGTTTTTGTAATAGGGGTGTGATTTTCAAGGGGACGACTATTGGGATGGCACCACTGGAGGGGATGTGCAGCCTGGAAAACTCTGGAGGCATCAATGTGGTACGTAAGGAAACATTCTTCCTCTTAGCTCTCTTTTCTTTTCCCCTCAATATTTTCTCCCAGTTTGAATTAATCTTTTCTTGACTGTCTGTTGTAGCAATAATAATTTAGAATTTGCTCTCTGAAATGGGGCACCAGTCCTCTGGGAGGACAACAATGAATTACTTCATTGATAAATTTATCAATCTCATATCAGAAGCCATGACTTCTCAATTCAATGGATCTCCAGTCTCTATGTCAAAAGAAAACAACAGGACAACAACTGGGTTTAAATAAAGGAGCTTATTAACTCTACTACTATCTACATAGTAAATGCAAGGTGCAATAATCATAAAGATGAAATTAATAATGAAATGAGCGGTGTGATGAGTTGGCATTTGTGGGAGAGAATATGTTATGGCTATATACTATGGCTATACAGCTAATGACACAACATCTATGAATGAGATTTGGTAATTAAATATTACTATATTTCGACATCAACCCAGTCATGAGCAGAGTGTTAAGACAGGCCTACTGTGAGTTGCGCTGTAGCTGGAGACCATTGGGTAGAACCCAGGTGGCTGTGGTTATCGTGGTAACCCTGGAGACATGGGATTTAGGTGGATTCTCCTGGAGGCCATGTCGCGTTATCACTGTAGTGGATTCTGCTGGTGTCTCGGTTCAGCTCTGGTGGAGTTTGCCAGAAGACTTTCTGTCTTGGGCACTCTTGATTTCGTGTCGGCTTCTCTGATGGCGTCTGTTGTGGGTTTATGCTAAATAAACTCTAAAGCACTTCACTTTGGCTGGATAAGTTTAGATGAGACTGGCATTGACAAGATGACTCAAAAATCTTCAAAAAGGAAAAAAAAAGTTACAAAAATGACAAATTACAAAATTACTCTGAGGCACTTCTGTAGTTTTGATTCAGTTGATCTTGACTTGGCTTATAAAACGCATGTAAACAAAAAGAATGTTACTTGGAGCATGTGGCAAAGAAAGAATAAAGGACATGGACAAAACGATCAAGTGCAAAAATGGCTAAGAGCCACGAGTTTGTGGCTAGCAGCTTAGAGCTAAAGGTTTACATAGCTACAGAGCCGGGCTTTGAGCCGGGACTTTGAGCTTGGAGCAGATGACTTAGAGCCTTTTGAGCTTTTTTGGCAAAATATGAATTGATCATGACTGTTTTATCCCCTGGGAGCTGGTGTAAGTTTCAGGGGCGTCAACCATCTTTTCCTGTTTTTCAACTTGGAGAAGAGAGTAATTTTCCACAGAACTTTTGAACAGTTTAATTCTAGAGTTTACTTATAAACTCACACATCCGTCTTCCACAATGACCATAAAACATTAAATGAAATAACATAACCTAAGGGCACTAATAATGACAGACAGGAGTAATAAGAGTGTTGATTTCATATTACATCCTTCAAACCTGGAATTAATCATAATACAAGTGGTTAACTGATCAAACAACAATATAAACATTTCCTTAAAGCTAATAGTCTATAAATGTGGATAACACAGCAGTTCTTTGACTGTAATAATAATAATATGGACATTCTGGATGTCATGTAGTGTGTGTGAAGGATGCTGACAGTATGGTCACATGAAGGACATTCTCTTAAAGTCTACATGTTACATTTCAACCATTCTATAGGATAGACGTTTGGGATTGAACTATTACATAGAAACATCTCATGAGTTACAGAACAGTTAGATATTTAATTTTACATTCTTCCTCAGATCTGTGTCTGTGAAGAGTGTTCTGCTGGTCACTACCCAGGATTGGAATATGGGTTGTAGTTTATGACTCTTATCTAGAGAGGGACAGAGGAAGGGAGGTTGGTGAGTGTGTGTGTGTGTGTGTGTGTGTGTGTGTGTGTGTATGTGTGTGTGTGTGTGTGTTCATGCATGGCACGGAGATGCCAAGATTCACACCTTAGTGATAATCAGTCCTTTTGGTGTTACTTGTCCTATATAAGAAACAATCAAATATCATTAGAGAGAGTCTTGTTGTAACAAAGAGGAGATTTTTCCTATGTTCTCCATTTGCGTGGTGTCCATTCGTTGATCCTCTGGAGCTGACCCTTTGACCCTTGGTCTGGTTCTGTGTTCCTCTGGCATGCTAAAAGCATGGTCTGTTTGTGAGAGAAGGGTCCTTTGTTACTCTTCCCACCATCAAACTATCAAATTGATAGGAAACAGAGACAAAGTGTCAATTTTGGGTCCATAACTCTGCATGTCCTTACAATGAACTTCTTTAATGGCTTGTAACTGATGCCAGGCCAGGTATGTATGCTACACTATCCTTTGTGCAGAACGTCCTCCAAAATATACAATTCTGGTCTTAACTTCTACACTTTATTTCCCAGATTAAAGATTGATGAGGATTGTTTGGTGCAGTGGTTGGTGATGTTGCCTCACAGCACTTGTCGGACAGCTGGAGCCTTTCTGTGTGGTACCCCAGCTTCTTCCAACAGTCCAAACATATGTAGGTTACATAAATGTTCATTGG
This sequence comes from Seriola aureovittata, assembly GCF_021018895.1. NCBI lineage: Eukaryota > Metazoa > Chordata > Actinopteri > Carangiformes > Carangidae > Seriola > Seriola aureovittata. Next base: position 273,219 of record NC_079386.1, read on the forward strand.
TTCATTAGAAGCCTGGGCTCCTGGCTCTGGATGGCAGAGTAAATGACAGACTATGTAAATGTTCTTGAACTCTGTACTGTATATTTGGTGCACCACAAGTTCCTGCTATATCTGAGGGGCAGGCGTGTTCCTGTATGGTCTGACCCACAAGCACTGAGTTGTCATGTAGTCATGTAGTAATGACTTTCTGACTAAAGATGTCACAGTTGGTGTGATCCCATGACATGATGGTCTTTCCATTTTATTTGTATATAATTATTCATGAATAATTCATTCATTCATTTGGAAGAATTGAAGAGTTATAAGGATGTTTAACTTAAAGAGTTAAACAATAAAACAAATCTGCTTTGGTCTCTAAAAACTCTTTCTCTTCTCTTTGCTCTCCCCATAAAAATGTTAGCAAACCACAAATTATGAGCCATGTTTTCCTGTTTTTTTTGTTAGTGGTTGCTACTGGTCAGCGCATGTGTCATTGATTGTTATTACTGTAGCATTGGTCTTAGGCCTGAGTTAGTGTGGGGGTAAGGTGTCTAATGTTTTTGTCTTTATTTCTGTGACAGTCTGATTTACATTAGACTGATCTGTGCGCAAAGTTAAGACTGGACCAACACTACAGACCAGTCTGACATATCTCTGTCAAACCGGCCCCAGGACTCCTGGTCCTGACGGAAGGATACGTAAATGTAAATTATAATGGAGCTCATATACAAAAATGCAGGTTACATTTACTATGTTAAGAGTTCTAAAGGAATATGCAGAATATGCAGGGTTAAGTTTTAAGACTGGTCTGAATGTTGAACTAAATAAATTAATCTCTCACCAGGTATTTGTGAAATCAGTGTGAAAACTTCACAGTCAGTTTTATAGACTTGATCGTTGTCAGCTCATGTTGAAAATTAATACCAGTTACTATGTCTTACATGTGAGTTAAATCTAATTTATTTTCTAGTTTAATCTAGATGGTGTATGACAAAAACGGTATTTTGAAAAGACAAATATATTCAGTTATCCTAAAAAAAGATGTCACTACTTTCATTAATTGCTCTTTTTGCAGTCTTACTGTTTTAATCTAGTTTGTTGTTCTTCCTCAGTTTGAATAGTTTTGTTTTTATCTGGATGATTGAACCCACTTAGGGTGGAACTGCTTCAGAGTACTGATGCAGGAGTCTCTGCTCTGCTGCATCCCCTTTTGGTAGTTTAGGGTGTTAACATTCAGATCTCGCCTGGTATCCTGCAGCTCTAAAACGTCCACTCTGTAGAATTATTCAGCCTGTGGAACTGTATGGCTTCGTATGCATGTGCAGCGGTGGACTGAATGGATGTGGCCGGAGACATCGATAGCTTCTCCATGCTTGATTTGCTTCTAATAGGCTGTCAGCTCTCCTGTGGACACACCGTAGCCTGCGGAATCCCAATGTCCTGTGGCCCACCGAGAGCAACATACACCTCACACACCACACACTACCTCTGAGGCTCTCATAGGATGAAATGACACGGGAAGGATTTCAGTGCAGAACATCAGCATTTCCAGACAGTTAACACACCCACACATTATACACTATGCATAATTCAAAGGCAGAGCTAAGAGTAACTGACAGCTTTCAGCGGATCAAAGAGGAGCTAAATACATCTGAATACTGCCGCTGCTATGTGTGTGTATGTGTGTGTGTGTGTGTGTGTGTTTGCGCGCGTCGTGCCTCTGTGTGTGTGTGTGTGTGTGTGTGTGTGTGTGTATGTGTGTGTATTCGTGCAGCTCTGCCCTGTGAGTCTCACTTTTCTACCTTTGGAACAAGGACATTGTGACTGTTTCTTACTTCAGAACTTAACATTATCTAACACATGTGCCTATTATGTACCACTTCAGCAGCCATTTAGCTGTGTGTTCTGCTTTTGAGTGACCATTTAATAAAAGCTCTTTATTTGATCGTCATTTTTAGGTCCTGTGGCAGCAGTTTGGGCCAGATAAAATTAATGAATAATAAATGATGGATAAATACTGAATGGACTGACGTTTTGTGCAGCCATTCATGGTCCCCAGAGGATGAATCCTAATGACTACAAAATGGATGATCCCCTGACCTTTCCTCTAGCGCCACCATAGACTGTAAATAAAGATGGACTTAGCATCTGTGATGTCACCCACATGTTTCTGAAGCTCAGAGTGAGCTGCTCCACCGTCGCCATGTTGGCAGTGTCTGACTGTCCCTAACCCCCAGCTAATCCAAAGTGGACAAAGAGGTGGGGTGTGTGTGGAGCAGAGACTTTGGTGCATGTGGGTTTGTGGCAAGCATATGCTCACCGACCTGTCACTCAAAGAGGCCACACCCTCAATCTACATAACGTTAAGCCTTAATAAAATGTAAACAGGTTTCAGGGACCAAAACTTTTTTGTACCAGGCTGTAAACATGTTTATGTCTGCTGTAAAGTTGGACATTTTAACAAAGGAATCTATGGGTGTTGACTCACTGTCCAAGCCACACTGTAGTGGTCATTAGAGGAACTGCAGGTTTTGGTACTTTAGTGTTGATGCTTCATGCCTCAGGTTGTTGCCACCAGAAGGTTGATGTTTGTGAGTTTAACTCCACAACTGTTGGATGGATTGCCATGAAATGTGGCGACAAACATTAATGTTCCCTTCAGGATTAACTTTAATTACTTTGATACCTTAATTTCTATGGCTCTTTCATCTGGCTCCATCATTTTGTTGTATAATTGTCCAAAAGTTTGGTTTATAACCAAACGTTGCAAATACAATAAATGCAAAAGTACTAACGGTCCTTGTGTTTAGAGCTATTTAGCAAATAACATTAGCATGTAGCTCAAAGTGCCACTGCCCAAAGAATTTCTCCAAATTTGGCACAAACATTCACTTGGACTCGATGAACTGATTAGATTTTGGAGGCCAAATGTTAAGATCAGTGTGACTTCACAAAATACTTTTTAGCCATAACTAAAGACTTGTGACAAAAGCTGAAACTAGTCTAAGTGGTGGAGGCAGACAACCACGAGGAGGTGATTCTAGTTTTGTATAAATGACAACAGTCAAATTAGATAATCGAAAAGATTCTATGGTGTTCATAAAGGGTTGGTAGGATACAGCTGATAAATGTTTTTTTTTTTTTATTTTATAGCTGTTGCTAATTTTCACCTTGTGTCCCTTGTTGGGTCTTTACATGTATAATCAGTTTTCATTATCTTAAAACCACAACACAATACAGATATTAAAGTAGAGCAAAGTACTATACTGAAATGCATTGATTGTGATGTAAAGTCGAAAAAGAGACAAGAGCAAAAACAAAGAAACAAAAACACAGATATCATACAATTTACAAAAAAAACATACGTAAAATATATGTATATAAAATACAGATGTTCAGTCTAAAAAGAGATAACAACAGCTCAACAAGGTACAAAAAGTCAAACAAAAACAATCAATACAATACAATTAGCTAAACATGTTGGGATCAGTACAGCTCTAGTTGTAACTAATGAAATCTATGTTATTTCCTGTGGATGCTGATCCTCAGATTGGTTTCTTAGTTATAAGCACCTTTCTTAAGATAACTGATACAGTGCTCCTCTCTGGATGTGTCTGTGGTGCAGCTCTGTGATGTCAATCTAACTAAGTTAACTGGGTGTCTGTGTAAATCCCATCAGCACTGTGCCTCCCTCTGAGAGGTTCAGGGAAACTGTCTCAAATTGCCTGACCTCAGGGAACACATAATCAGCATCTGTCAGCGTGCTATCACCTATTATTTGCGTGATCCTCCCTTAAATGCCTTTGCAACTAAACACTTTGCAAGTGAAATGTTCCAAAATTACCTGTAGACTGTGACTGTGGTGCAACTGTGTGAAAAATGAAAATGTGTTTAGGTTTGACTCTATTAGAATCCCAGAGGGCCATAAATGAATCAATAACAAAAGCAGAAAGAAACAACAGATACACAACAGTGGGCCCAAAGGCTGCAGGTTAACTATGTAGCAAGTATTATGGTAATTAGTTTAATTATGAATTTGTTTTAGAACACTGCACTCAAGCATAATGCAAACAGAAATAATACAGTTCTTCAGGTGACAATTTTTTTTTTTATTGGTGAATAATCCTGAAACTGTGAATGATGAAGCTCCCACACACTAACTAACACATACACATCAACAGTGGTTAATATGGTACAACAGCTCAGTTTTGCCTTGGGGCCAAAATGGAGGGTTAATCCAGCCCTGCACATATGAAAGATTCGATGTATGATCATCAGTCTTCTGAGCTACATTAATGAGTCCTCCTTCACCCCACCTCCCCACACAGGACCACTCTGAGCTGTCCATTGGTGCTGCAGCAACCATGGCCCACGAGATCGGCCACAACTTCGGGATGAGCCATGACCACGAGGGCTGCTGTGTGGAGGCCACCGCCGAGCAGGGAGGCTGTGTGATGGCTGCCGCCACCGGGTGAGCCTCAGGTGCCGCGTCAGTCTTCAGCATGAACCCGCTGATGCTCACGCTGACATTGACACATTGATGCTAACAGCTTGACATATGAAAAACATTTCATCAGCTGAAAAGAAAAAACAAATTACATAGAAATGTCTGATGTCATAGAACCCATTTTGATTTCTCTCAGATATAAAAACACAACTTCTTTACTGTTTTATATGGAAGCCCTGAAAGGCAAATACATTTTTTGACAATTTTTGTTCATCTATATAAACCACCTCCAAAAAATGATTTATTTTCTTCAAAGAAAGAAAGAAAAAAAGAACTTCACTTTCCGCTCTGGGGTTGTTTTCAGAGATCAAAGAAAAATACACTTTTTTTCATCTGTGCAAAATAACCTACACTGTAAAAATTTTTCGCGGTTAAAAACATTAAACAACTGGAAGCAAGGTTGCTAGTATTTACAGTTTGCTACCGTTTTTGAAATACAGCAAAAAGCTGTTGATTTCTACTTTTACAGTAAAATACTGATGAAGGATTGGCAGTTTATTACTGTTTAGTTACAATTTTTTCACAGGAGCTATATTTGCAGATTGTTACCGTTAACTATAGTACATATATAAAACATGCTGCAGTATAACTGCTAACAAAAAGAACTACACTTTTTTCCCTAGACTTTATTAGTTGATAAATTATTCCTTGGCAGTCTTGCTATAAAACTATATTTAATACATTGAATAAACATGGTATTTGAAATTGCAACTTAAAATTTTATGACAAATAATACTAAAATACTCAAAGTGTCTTTTAAAACCACGTCTCTCTTTATTAAGCTTGTGAAAACACAACACACAAATAAACCAAAATTTCAGTTATTTAAAAAAAGAAAAAAAAGAAAAAGATCTCTAACAAGTGTTGTAGTCTGCATGAACATTAAACACTGAATGCAAATAAACACAAGAAATATAATCAAAAATAATTGTTTACTGTATGTGTATATTTATAAGGATTGTGTGAGGGAACAGCCTAAGGAGTGAATGAGTGGCCAAGGGAACTGAAAACAGTATGGCTAAGACACTAACAGTGTGTGTGAGTGAGTGTGTGAACTGACTTGTGTAGAGTCTCACTCAAAGTCCTTAATTTCTTTAGTAATCTGGAGACACAAGGGTTGATTGATGCCATCTTTTTCTGAGTGACCTTCCCCAGACTTTGACCCATCCAGTCTTGGTGCCTCTGTCAGGATTTATCCCCATGAATGGCCTGAAAAACAAGAGTGTATATTCAGGTGGGGAAATAGAAACATGTACTTTCATGGTGCAGATTAAGTAATAGTAGTTTTGGAAGTAATAGTTTCAACTTGATTAGTGTCAGAAAAGCTTCCTTAACATGATCCAGTAATCAGATGATTTAGGTAGCTTGTATGTAACATGTGAGACAAAACTCAACAAACACAAGGTCAACATGATCAAAGCTGCTGTGAGCATACAGTACCAGTTGAAAGATGTAAGCATCTCACCTTTGAATTAATTCCAGAGTGCATTCAGCGTCATCTTGGGACTGAAGATTGAAGTTGTAGTGAGTAGAAAAGACTGCAGCGAGCACGGTCAGGTGGTTGGGTGCCCTCACAAATAACGTGCCCGTCAGTGCTGATCATGAAGTGGTGAATACAGCTTCCTGGTGTTTCACCTGTGATTTGATGAAGAAAAAAACATTTGCAGTGTGACAACGTGTACCAGGGAAACTGAAATCCTTCTACCCATTCATAGATGAGTCCTGGCCTTTTTCCTGCATACATTATAAGGTGTTATGATGGAGAACTGAACCGTGTTGAACAGCCACATTATTTGTGCTCTGTTCAGTGTAATAATAGCGGAAGTAACATATGATGACAGTTTAGCTAGCTTGCTAACATTAGCAAACAAGCTCCCGGTCAATTCAGTCCCGACAGTAAATTAACGTTATCTAAATAAAACAGCAGCTTCCTTTGGAGACATGCACTAAGAGCTAACACAAAGTAAAGTTTAAGATGAAACTCACCCTGTAGTTTGGAGGATCAGGATCAGAGTGTTACCGACATTTTCAGATCACAAGAGAAGGATTTTTTTACCACTTACTAACTGTACAGCTATACATCGAAGTAGTTAACGTTAGCTGAAAGTACTCACTGTTTGCTTGTGTTTGTCAGCTCAGATTCTGATCTGGAATGACTTAAACTTAATTCAAGTCCAATGCTCTTTACATCCACTCGGAATACAGTTCATTTTAGCGTAATAATCCTAAACATAAAGAGGAGTGTGTTGAGGAGTGCGACCTCTAATGCTGATATTTGCCTAATTGACCACTGCAGGGCTTCGGTCAGAAAGCACGCAGGACATCAGTAGAGTTTAGATTAGATTAACTTTATTAAACCCACAACTGGGAAATTCATTTACCACAGCAGAAAATAAACATCTATAGAATTAACATCTATGGAAATATAGATAAAAATACACCAAATATAAACTAATAAATACAATATACACAATACACACAATATGTACATGAAAAAGTGCAAGTTTGCACATGGTCAGGAAGAGCAGGAGTTGTGGAGTCTGACAGCTGCTGGAGTGAAGGACCTGCGGAACCTCTCCTTCTTACAGCGAGGATGTAAAAGTCTGCTGCTGAAGAAGCTACTCAGAGACCCTACAGTGTCATGCAGAGGGTGAGAGGTATTGTTCATGATGGATGTCAGCTTAGCTAACATCCTCCTGTCACCTACTTCCCCAACACTAGGCCAGTAAGCAAACTGCAGGGGGTCCAGCTGTGTGCTCACCAGTGGTCTCAGGTGACTCAGGATGATCCTCTCCAAAGTCTTCATCAAGTGAGAGGTCAAGACAACAGGCCTGAAATGGTTAGGCTCCTTGGGAGGTCTTCCACAGGGCCGGTACTTTCTCCAGGCTCAGGCTCAGATTAAACAAGTGCATGAGCACACCACAGCGCTGATCTGCACAGTCCTTCAGTAATCTGGGGCTGATGCCATCCGGGCCTGGGGCCTTCCTGTTCTTGATCTTCTTAAGTTGACACTTCACCTGATCAACTGTTATGGAGAAGGGGGTGGAAGATGACTGAGGTGAGGATATGGGGGTGGTGGGGGGTGAGAGGGGGCAGTTGTACTGGTGGGGAGGGGAGGGCTGGAGGTGAATGGGAGTTGAAAGAAGCGGGTTGAGGAGAGGAGGGGGAGCTGGCCCAGGGAGGTGTGAAGAGGGTGCAGGGCAGGTAAGGGGGGAGGGGGCAGAATCAAATCTGTTGAAGAACAGATTCAGTTCATTTGCCCAGTTCTTGTCGCCGCAGCTCAGGTCTCTCCTCACTCCTTTTCCGTGGCCAGAGATGTTCTGCAGTCCACTCCAGACATCTCTGGTGTTATTCTGCACTAGCCGCTCTTCCAGTTTCTGTCTGTAAGAGTCCTTCCCTTTCCTGATTTTCTGTTTGAGTTCCTTCTGGACTCTGTGCAGCTCCTCCTTGTCCCCCGATCTAAAGACCCTCTTCTTCTCGTTCAGCAGGGCCTTAATCTCAAAGGTCACCCAGGGTTTATTGTTGGCGAAACAGCGTACTGACTTGGAGGGCACAGTGTTCTCCACACAGAAGTTAATATAGTCTGTGATGCAGTGGGTCATGGTGTCGATGGCGCCATCGTGGGTGGCTGCAGAGTGCTTCCCAGTCTGTTATTTCAAAGCAATCTCTGAGTCTGGCACTGGTATCCTCGGACCACACCTTCACAGACCTCTTCTCAGGTGGTTGTTTATTCACCAGAGGGGTGTAGTCAGTGATCAGATGGACAAGGTTGTGATCTGAGTGTCCCAGTGGGGGGAGGGGGGATGAGGTGTATGCATTCCTGATATTAGCATACAACAAGTCCAAAGTTTTATTGTCCCTGGTGACAATCCACATACTGGGTGATGGTAGGAAGAGCAGAGGACAGGGACGTGTGGTTGAAGTCCCCAGAGATGAGGAGGAGGGAATGGGGGTGCTGGTTTAGGAGTTGAGAGACAACACTATGGATCTGGTCTGTGGCTGCAGCGGCGACGGCCAAGGACAATGTGAAAACTCCCTCGGGAGATAGTACGGCCGATGCTGTTTTTTCAAATTATCCATTGACATTGAATTACATTGAGCTTGGATACGTGTGTCAAATTTCAAGTCAATCAGACAAATTGTCTGAGGGGCCTTTCCAAAATTTTATATAAAATCCTTGATTACAGCGCCATCATGTGGCCGATTGCGCTCATACTTCTTGGTTCAGTAGCGCACATAATTTCCAGGTATTTGGCCAAGTTTCGTGTCTCTCGCTCATTCCAGCTCATGGCAATTTCATCCGAGGTATAAGAACAAATAATAATAATAAACCTGAGGAAAAACAATAGGGTTCTACCAGTTCGGGATTAGAACCCTAATGATATATAAAAACTGAGAAACCAAACCAATCCAAATAACTAAAAGCAAAAAGTTGTGAGTTTACCTGCATGGTGCACAAATCCTTTTATAGAAAGGGCATTTAAAAAAATCACATAATAGAAATGATGGATGTACAGAGGTGATGTATCTTATCCATCTTTCACATATTTTTGTTTCGACATTTTGTCATTTTTGTCAAACAGCATGCAAGTATGTGGCTATAAAAAAATAGCTCTGCCTCACTCATAGCTCCTGCAGGCTATCCACCATTCTACAAACTCCACAGTCTCTCGAGCCGGCCGTAGGCTGGCGTCCCCACTCTGCCGTCAGTGTCTCCTCTGTTCCTCCGCCGCTCTCAGCACACACGTCCTGCACACCTGTGCTGCAGCTCCTGTTTAGCTGTGGAGGCAGGTAGAATACACCACTGCACCTATCAGTGCCTCCTGCACCCAGGTGTCTTCTTGGTTTAAATGAACCCTGCGAAAGCACAGGGAGTCTACACGCGCACACACACAGTCACCCTGTGACATTTTCATAAATAAAGTCATTCTTTCCATTCTAAAGATTTCATGAATAATGTCAATCCAATCATCCACTGTAGGAGTTCCTAGTTTTAACCACTTTCTACTAATGTCTTTCCTGCAGAGCTTAGAATCCAAAATAAATAAAATAAAAACACGTCTTATGTTCAACCGAATGTTCACCTGGAGAACTTTATGAACCTCTCTCTAGACCTGAATTAGTAACAGACACAACCAAGATATAAGATAATGATTTTCCTCGGAGAACCGACACTGTCTTTAGCAGCTGAAGATTTGGTGAAGTGATTCTATAGACCTGAGTGATGAAGGATCTGAAGAGATTTTTTACAACAAAACTTTTTTTCCATTTTTTCTTTTCTTTCTTTCTTCCTAGAAAATCACTTGTCTCTGGGAGGTTGTTTATACAGATGGAAAGAAAAAACAGAAAAATGATCCTGGCAAAAAAAAAAAAAAAAAACTTTCTTTTGCCTTTCAGGGCCTCTGTGGTTTAATTATGATCGTTAAAGATTTTTAATTCCATATGTTCTTCACCTGAGCTCCTACAGTACTCCAAACACCACACATAAACACAAAGAACGACTGCTAGTAAAGAATTATGTGCTTACGTCCAGGCATCCATTTCCACGAGTCTTCAGCCGCTGCAGTAAGCGCGACCTGGACAGCTACTTCCAGAAGGGAGGTGGCATGTGTCTCTACAATATGCCCAACATGAAGGACTTGGTGGGGGGAAAGAAGTGCGGCAACGGATTCGTGGAGGATGGAGAAGAGTGCGACTGTGGAGAACCTGACGTGAGTATGAGAGAACTGAACTACCTGTAAAACAGTCCCTTCAAATCCAGATGAATGTTAAAGGTCCATAGATACAGACTTTGAAAATTACAACATTCCTTTTCTTAAAATTGCAGCTGTTCCAACAGATCAAAAGTAAATACACAAACCACCATAAGTCCATAACACACCAGTTTTTTTACATGTTGGGTATCAGTGTGGTTTAAGTGTTGTGTACATGCCATGGTCTGTAAATAAAGATGGACGTAGCCTCTGTGACATCACCCACAGTTTTCTGAAGAGCAGTCACCCATCTGTCACTCAAAGAGGCCACGCTCTAAATTATGCAGAACTTAGAGGAACTGCAGTTTTTGGTTCTTCAGTGTTGGCGTCATGTCTGGAGGTTGATGCTCGGTACATACTTGAGGAGTAGCAGCAAACAAGAGAAGGTCTCTTAGCCCCCTGTCTATTAAGGAGGTGCAGTGGTGTTATACAGTGGACAATAATAATATCAGTCCTATGCCTGTGTGATAAGTAAATTAAGGCTATGGTTAGCCTAAGACTGGAGGAAGAGGGAAACAGCTAGCCTGGTTCAAAAAGAAACACCTGTAAAACTCACTGAATCAGGACATTTGATCAGGTTTGTTTAAAGTTCCATATTTTCCACTTCTCCTGTGTTGTATTTGAAGTGTTGATCCATAAGAAGATATATTTATGGTTTTAACAACCAAAAACCATCTCAATGTAGTTTTACATGTCCTCACTTAGGCTTCTCTCTGGAGCTCTAGTAACAACAGGTTGGTGAGCCAATCAGAAGAGAGGAGGTTCTAAGCCTCTTTTCTGATTGGCAGACTGTTTTCTGAGTGATTCAATGAAAATATAGTAGATTTCAGGTAAACCAAATCCTGCAAGGTTGGATGGTGGGTCCAGGTGGGCGGGGCTTGGTGACTGCTTCGTTGTGACATCCTAATGGCTAGTTTTAAGGCTCAGTGTCTGAATACAGGCTGTGTGCATTTCTCTGTTGACTGAGCGCTTTGATATTTTCACAGTACTAATATAGAACATAGACCTGCTTTATAATCAAACAGCACATATGGACATCTACCTTTATACTATATGGAGCTTTAGCACACACATGCAGAAATGTTTGTTACTTGCTGGAACTATTTCTTGACACACAGCATGTCTGTGCAGCACATCAGCCTGTAGTGCAGGTTGCCTGATCCAGTGCTGATCAGAGGTTTAGGTTTGGTCTTTGTAGTGGCACAGTGGAACCAAACCTGACAACTTCACCGTGACGACAAGCCTCCAGGAAGCTCCACGTAAAAATCCTAAAACTTCGTCTTGTCAGACGTGAGACTGAGCAGTCATCTCATCCAGCTTTTGGGAGGAAAGTGAACTAAGTGTCACATTTGTAGACGAGAGTAGCAGGAGAATTACACTATTCTGTGTTGGTGTCACTGAAGGAAGTTACTGTTGTACGTCAGCTCCTCCCCGTGGCATCACCGCGGCCTCATCATTGATGCTCTGCAACGCGGCTGAAAGTTTCCTCAAATCTGAGGAATCAAATCTGAATCACAAGTGTTTGCGCTCTATAAAGTCGGAGGTTAAATAAACCGTCTTTGGTTCAAGCAGAAGAGCAAATTGAAAACAGTGGAAGCAAATTGGTGGCTGACAGCAGCAGTGCTGCTGACAGCGCCGTTTGTTATGACTCCCATTCGGAGCAGAGCTGACAGTCGAGCTCAGGCTGCTGACAAGCCACCTGCTTTTAGCATTGCAAATGAAACGAGCTACAGTATAATGCTTAATGGTCTCATCTTGTGATTTCACTCCAACCGGAAACAAAGTGTCCCAGATTGTAAACTGAGTGCAGGAAACCAGCAGCATTTTACAGTAAATCTAGAAAGGTTTTCATTCAGAATGTCAGCATTGTACAGGAAGTGGGTGTGAGGGAAGTCACAGAGAGACATTTCAGTTTTAGAATTCAAGCACATTTGCTGCTTTAATGTTCAAATGGACGTCACATCAGAGATTTTTGTTGTTGTTGTTGTGTTAGTGCATAATCCCCTCTCTGTTCTCTGCTGACGCTATAATTGCCTTTTTTTTTCTCCTTCTCGAGTCAACTCCCACATCTGTTTTGACCATAACTATGGCTCGGAGGAGAGCACCATGGCAACAGGAGATGTTGTCTTTGTGTACACTGTGTGACACAAGAATCAGCGACAGTCACATTTCTGGATTTAAATGATTTTTCTTCTTCAGGCCCTGTCAGTCATAGAGGTATGTGAGGAGTATGTATTTGATGGGTAAAAAGTCATTTAGCTCATCACATTAAGACCCCTCTGATGGATAGTTTGACCTTTGACCTTCTAGCTTTTGCGTGCTGCAGGGCACAGCAGATGGTTCAAAATACACTGTGGTTTCTGGGGGGATCTCAGAGAGAAGCTGCTGCTGTCAGGACGTTTGCCACAGCAGGTGAAGTCAGATGCACTGACCATGGCAGAGCTGCATACATTCAAAATTACCTGTGACAAGACAAAATTTATTATAGCATGAGAAATTTTAATACTTATTTATCACTTTTTGCAAAACACCCCAAATTTAGTTGCTTCTGTGTGAGACTTTTTAACATTCACAATTGTGGGTTACTGCAGATGACTCACTAAATTATGCCGATGTCTTATTACACTGACACTTTATTAACATTTGGAATTCTGACTCAATGTGTATTAGCCTTTATTAATGACTTGCTAACGTTTTTATCAGCTGCCTTCATGGCTTTAAGTTATAATATGTAACTTTTCGTCATTAAAAATGTCTAAAAATAATTAGACCTATATTATATATGTTGTTGAGTTGTGTTCTTACATTTTCCCGAATGTTTCCATCAATTCTCAAATTAGAGAAATCTGTTTTTAAGATAAACACAAGAAACTTGTGCTACAGAAAATGGACCAGACTCAGCGAATAGTTCCCTAAGCTTAACATGTCCTATGATAACTATTAATTTAACTATACAGACTAATGAGCAGTGATAACTAACATGTCTTTGGGGTCATCAGGTGGGAACCTCCTTTCACCAGTGTTTCGTCTAGTTGGTCCCACGACACCTCCAGGAGGCTAGACAGTGATCACTGGCGTCCCAGAGTCACTCCCCTAATGCCAGCCATCACTGCTCCTCACACCACGACTATTTTCTTTATCTTGCCTATGCTACCACAAACAACACCATCATCAACTCTGACAAAACACACTAGCAGATTAAGCAGATTCAGCAAACAAACTACCCTAAACAGTTGGAGAAAGTGGCGGCCATTTTGAATGAGGGAGGTAGAGTCAAGGAGAGATGCCTTTTGAGCTAAACTCTCCCCCGCCGGGTTAGGCTGTGCTCTACCCCCCCCCCCCCTACTTCCCCACTCTCCAAGACATCAAACAAACAAACAAACAATCAAACTCACCTAAACAGCCAAAGACACACTACAAACCAATTCAATACAAGCAAACAATACAGGCCACTTCACCTGGACTAACCGCATGGTCTCAAAGAGGCTCACACAGGCCACACCCCCACTTAAAAACACTTCCTCTTCCTGGATTTCTTCCTTGCTTCTCCTAAGAGTCTGTCTATCCTAAGTGCTCCCCCTGCTGGGCCCCCAGCTACCATTACTCCTTCTCATCCAAATCCACTGACTGGATCTTGCTGCCTCATCTGACATGTCCTTTACAATTTTCCTCACACTCTGTCCACCTGCTCCTAACTCCCTTACCAAAGAGACAACAGACCTTGCTACGAATCCTCTACATCCTACTTCCACTGGACAAATCCTAACTTTCCATCCTCGCTGCTCTGCTTCTGCCCCTAACTCTGCATACCTGAGCTTTTTCCTTTCATATGCTTCTTCAACTAAGGCCTCCCACGGAACAGTCAGCTCTATGAAATATACTTTCATTCTACTCCTAGACCACAAGACTATATCAGGCCTACCTGCATTTCCCAATCACAAGCACCTTCTAAGCTGCCTTGCCTTCTTGTTGTCTTACCAACTTTCTCTCCCTCTTGAACAAACTTGATTGCAACTTTCTTTGTTTTAGGTCCTCCTAAATTTGCCTGCCTCCGTAACTCTTCAATTCCTGCAGCTAAGCTTTTTAGAACCTGGTTATGTCGCCACGTATACCTGCCTTGCGACAGACTAACCTTACACCCTGACAGAATGTGCTTTAAAGTTGCAGTACCTGAACACAATGAACATAGTGGGTCTCCATTTACCCAGAGTTTTAGGTTCTGGGGAGTTGGCAGTACATCATAAGTTGCCCCTATCAAGAATCTAATACTACTTTCCTCCATGCTCCAGAGTTCTTTCCAGCTAAGCTTTTTCTTGTCTACACCTTCCCAATTCACCCACTGTCCCTGCTTAGCCTGGGCCACTGCCTTAGCACCCCTTAATAATTCCTCCTGTCTACGAACCTGCTCCACGACTAGCTTTCTCTTCTCCTTTGGACCTGCTCTACTCCACACCGGTTTGCTTGGGCCAAGCCCCAAGCCTCCCCGGCCTATTTGGACATTACCCACAATCTCTGTATGCCTAAGCGTTGCTTCTGCCTCCTGCACTGCGATTCTTGGATTCCACTTTCTCCCCTTGATTGGGTTTGGAACCACCTTACTAACTACCACATCTTTACTCCCAGATAACAGGAGCTCTGTCCTAACCTTGGTACATTTAAACTCCTCCACTAGACTAGTTACTGGGACCTGAAGTATGTCTTTCCCATACAGTGCCACTGTGCTTAAACATCTAGGAACACCTAGCCACTTCCTAATGTAAAAGCTAACTAATTTTTCAATTTTTTCTGCAGTGGATATTGGAATCTCATATACAGACAGTGGCCACATCAGCCTGGGAAATAACCCAAACTGCAGACACCACAGTTTCAACTTTCCTGGAAGCCCTGATTTATCTATTCTATCCAGTCCCTCAGCAACATCCTTCCGAAACTGCACTACCTGTTCTCCGTCATTCAAGTCTGCCTTGTACCACCTACCTCGACTCTTTACTGATTTTTCCCTAATTATTGGAATTTCCTCTTCATCTATTACAAACTTCCTATCACTTAACTTCCCTCTGCTTATTGAGATACTTCTAGACTTACTAGGCTTGATTTTCATACTAGCCCACTTTAAGTTTTTATTAAGTCTCTCAAGTACTCTTTTCATACATGGCACCGTTGTAGTTATCAACGTCATGTCATCCATGTAGGCCCTAATTGGTGTAAGGTGCATCCCAACCTGCCGCCTCTCTCCACCTACAACCCACTTGGAAGCTCTAATGATTACCTCCATCGCCATTGTGAATGCCAATGGAGAAATCGTACACCCTGCCATAATGCCTATTTCTAGCCTCTGCCATCCTGTTGTGAAGCCTGCTGTGCTTAAGCACAGCCTAATATCTTGGAAATACAATTTTACTAAATTAACCACTACTCCAGGCACTTTAAAATAATCAAATGCCTCCCAAATAAGGCTATGTGGCACTGAACCAAACGCATTTGCTAAATCCAAAAATATGACATTCAAGTCTCTTTTCTCTGTCTTGGCTGCCTGAATCTGATGCCAAATCATGCTAGTGTGCTCTAAACATCCTGCGAACCCTGGTATTCCTGCCTTCTGTACTGCAGTATCAATTAAGCTATTCCTTTCTAAATAACTAGTTAATCTCTGTGCGACTACGCTAAAGAAGATCTTCCCCTCTACATTTAGGAGAGAGATCATTCGAAACTGACTCAGGTCTGAGGATTCCTTCTCCTTTGGGATAAAAACACCTCCTGCCCTACGCCATGCTCTGGGAATAACCTGTTTCTCCCAAACTATTCTTAATTGCCTCCACAAAAACTTTAGGATATCAGGTGCGCTTTTATAAACCCGGTAGGGGACTCCATTTGGCCCTGGGGCCGAAGAAGCCTTTGCACGCCTGACTATCTCCTCAACCTCCTTCCACCTGGGTGGTCTAACATCCATCTCATGATCTATCTTTCCTACTGGCGGCATGTCAGGTGGAAGGCCTATTACTCTATTCTGCTCAAAATCTGAATATGTGTTTCTTAGATATTTTTCTACTTCTAACTTTGTTGCCTTAAGCTGCCCTCCCTTTTCCTGGTTAAACAATCCTTTAGCAAACTTGTAAGGGTCCCTGTAAAACGCTGTCCTTACATACTCTTTATTCTTTCTCTTTTTCCTAAGATATTCAGCCCTTCTAAGTACTGCTAGTCTGCCTCTCAAATCTTCTTGCAACACATTAATTCCCCCCCTCTCTTCCTCTGTTGCCCTTTTCCACTGTTTTCTTAATTGTCTTCTTTCCTTAACTAATTTCTCCATTTCCCTTTGCCGTCTAGACTTAACTAACTGTGCTCTTTCAACCCTCTTTCTGTCTTGCACCCCAAATCTTTCTGCACCATAGGAGTAAATTATATCCCCCATCTTCTCTAGTCTATCGCTTGCATTTCCTCTTAGTCTGCTTAAAATTGCTGACAATTGCTGACTTAATCATGGTAACGTTTAATTGGTCGCGTGTCAATGACATCATATCCTCTATGATCAAGTAAAACAGCTTTTTGGATGTTTCTACTGGTTTGAATCCCCTGGTGTGTTTGTTATGGAGAGGAGGACACCTCTGTAGCTAATTCAGCTGCTGGTAAAAACCTGCTGAACGTCTGGTTCATAAATTATCAGAGAAACAATCAAAACAAAGGTTAGCATCAGTGTCAGCTCCAACTCTTCCCTGAGTCTCAGTCCTCCATACAGCGTTGGTCAAACACTGACTTTGAATGCGAAACTGCTTTATTCAGTGTTTTTAATGGTTATAATCACTGGGTCTGTTTGATTTCCTGAACCACTGACACTGAAGGAAACCAAACCTGGAGGAGCGTACAGCAAAAACTCCCATGATCCCATGCTACTGCATGACGTACATGATGTCACCCAATGCCATCTTTTGTTATTGTTTTGATTGAGAGACCCCTAGAGGCAGAAGTTACAGGCTGCGCGGTAAATGGAAAGTTGGAAAAGTGACTTTTTCTTTTTCACTTGACAATTAATGAATGAAAAAGTGAAGACATTTTCATAAACTGGCTTCACAAAGGCTTATTATATGATGATATGTAAACCGTTAGTAAATGCTTAGTTAACATTAACTAGGATTGAATATATATATCAATATAACGGGTTTGTTTGTGTGTCTGTTTCCAGGAATGCACCAATGGCTGCTGCAATGCCAATAACTGCACCTTGAAGGAGGAGGCTCAGTGCGCCCATGGAGTATGCTGTGAGGGCTGCAAAGTAAGACACACACACACACACACACACACACACACACACACACACACACACACACATACAGGCCAGCAGAATAACAGAAAAGGGAGCTCACCTTGTTTGCAGTAGTATCTCATTATCATTAGTTCACTGTCAGTCATCATGTCAATGTGATGGTATACTGTACCCAGAGCATGTCAGCTCCCATCACAGCGGGGCTCGCCGTCTTCACATCACACCAGCACGTTTCATCTCTGCTCTCATCTCACTGTTCAAATGCAAATCATGACACCCCATTGTAACACACAGCAGTGAGCCCAAACTATATTGAGCTTTAGCCTGACAGCAGAGACGATCACTGAGGAAGGCAATAACCTGTTTCTGTGTGCTGTCTGCAGACGAGGAGCTACAACTCCTTTTTGTTTGTGTTACTGCC
Organism: Seriola aureovittata; assembly: GCF_021018895.1. NCBI lineage: Eukaryota > Metazoa > Chordata > Actinopteri > Carangiformes > Carangidae > Seriola > Seriola aureovittata. The sequence continues at coordinate 291,137 of NC_079386.1, forward strand.
ATCGCAGTATTGCTTATCTTTCAGTACAGATTTCTCCTCGAACTTTACATGATACCAAACAGCAGACAGACACAGCCAGAGAGCAGCTTGTGGACACAGTGGAGCATTTTGCAGCTAAAGAGGAGCTGGTATGCTCTGTATTACGACAATAACATGTACAGTGTTTAGCCGAGTTTCCAGGTTTTTAAGAACGCACCATTACCCGCAAATTAAAATACACCACTGTAGATGTTCGAAATTGAAGATCTTCACGGCAATTTAAAGGTCCCATATAGTATAATGTGAGATTTCCATGTTTTTGTTGATTATAAAGCCGGTCTAGGTTCTATATTAAAGCTCCATATTTACCTCTTCTCCTGTGTTTTATTTGAAGTGTTGATCCACAGGAAGATATATTTGTGGTTTTAAGAACCAAAAACCATCTCAATGTAGTTTTACATCTCCTCTTTCAGGCTTCTCTATGGACCTGTAGAAACAACAGGTCGGTGAGCCAATCAGAAGAGAGGAGTCTCAGAGCCCCTCTTCTGATTGGCTTACTGTTTTCTGAGTGATACAAAAAAATATAGCAGATTTCAGATAAACACAACTAAATCAACTAAATCCTGCGAGGTTGGAAGGTCAATATAGTATAAAGGTAGATGTCCATGTGTTGTTTGATTATGAAGCAGGTCTAAGGTTCTATATTAATACTGTGAAAGTATCAACGCGCTCAGTCCACAGAGAAATGCACACGGCCTGTATTCAGCAACTGAGCCTTAAAACTAGCTGACAGGACATCTGGAACTTTGTGATGTCACAACAAAGCAGTCACCAACCATTAAAGACTTCTCTCTTCTTATTGGCTCACTGACCTGTTGTTACTCTCTAGTAACAACTAGAGAGAAACCTGAGAGAGGAGATGTAAAACTACATTGAGATGGTTTTTGGTTCTTAAAACCACAAATATATCTTATTATGGATCAACACTTCAAGTAAAACACAGGAGAAGAAGAAAATATGGAACTTTGAAATAAAGTTCTTCAGGTTTGAACAAAGCTTCACAACATGAGCTTTTAACAACGTAAACACCTGCCCCCAAACATAGTTTAACACAACATGTTCAGAGGTGGAAGTATCGAGTTACATTTACCTCATTACTCTAGCAAAGTTGTTTCTATTGAGTCAGGATTCATTCATTTCACTCTTACTTAAGTATTTCTAACTCAAGTATTTTAATTCTCTATATTTAAAGTCGAAACCATTGCTGAGTAGAAACAAAAGTCACTTTGTAAGAACATATAAAATGAAGAGTCAAATCAGCAGCTGCAGCAGAGGAAGAAGCTGTTGATTGGATGTATCACCTGCCAACCACAGCAAGTATCCCAAATGAGACACACCTGCCTTGTTGCGTGACCAACAGCTGTGACTTTTACCTTCATGTCCACTGCCAGCGAGGTGTGCACCACCTTTCAGGACTAATGATAGTAGCCTAAAGATGTTCTTTAACTTAATAGTTTTATCATATTGATTGATTTATAATATTAATATCACCAGTGATATTTTTACAGCTACTGTACATTCTGGTCTGCCTGTAAGAAAGGGTTCGCCGTGTATCTTGTTTCAGATGAATTATGCTCACCCCTCCCTTCCATCTCATTGCTTGCTCTCTGTCTGTGCCAGTTGAAGCAGGCAGGTACCATGTGCCGGGGGCCAGCAGGGGCGTGTGATCTGCCAGAGTACTGCACGGGGGCCTCTCCTTACTGTCCTGCCAATGTCTACCTGCTGGATGGCTCCTCCTGTCAGTACGGGCTGGCTTACTGCTACAACGGCATGTGCCTCACCCACGAACAGCAGTGCCTGCAGCTGTGGGGCTACGGTAATGAGCACAGTCTATGACCACACATTACACACAATACACTGAAGCCACTCACTCAATGTTCCGGGGATAAACCTAAACCTGAACTCAGAACAGTGTTCAGTCTTTGTTTAAAGACTCTAAATAGAGGTGTTTACCAGTGGAGGTTTTGAATGGCAGTGCACTTACTTTAAAGCACCAATATCCAATAATGCTGTTTAAAACTGCTTTAAGCAACAGAACAACTGCCAACAGTATTTATACTTAACTGTTGATCAATATAATCAAAACCATGAGCTGAGACTGTCAAGGTGAACTCCCATCAAAACCGTGTTCTGATTCCTTTTCTCTCCCAGATGTGAGAGCCTCTGTTTGTGCAGTAGCACAATGGATAAAAGCAACATGGTGACTTTAAATGTGCATCGTCATCTTACTTTATTATTCTGCTTTTTTGTTGCAAAGACTAAAAACAGTGCTCCTCAGTTCGATGCCACTGTTAGAGGAGAACTGTGATTTTTTTTAGAAAAAGAGTTCTGATACTATTGTGAGAACTAGTGTTGATTTTTTTCAACTTTTGTCCTGAGATCAAAAGTCCATATTAGTTTAAGTCACATTCAGTCAACCTCTTTTTTTCTTTAAAAATGTCTTTATTCAGTTTTTATGGATTTTTTCTAGACATTTTGTCTTGATGAGAAATCACCTGTAGTTGTGGGGTAATAACACATAATGTTAGACCTCTGCCTTTTGTCACGCTGTTGGCTTAAGTCAGTGATTCTCAAACTTTTTCAGTAGAAGGACTTAACTAGAGCTGCAGAATTAATCAAACTATAATCAAAATCTCAGTATGGCCAAGGTCAATATCCAAATCACAGGAGCTGCAATTTTTTGATAAAGGTAAAATATGTCACAACATTATTGTAATGTTATTGTAATTGTAATTGATGTATTGATATGTAAAAGAACATGTTTGTTGGTACAAGACCAACAAAAATCACATCATCAATATTTTAATAAATTTTTTTCAGTGAAAGTGAAATGCAAAACTGACCATTCCAACTGAAATTTCAACTTATTGCAGTCGCAATATATGTAGTTTTTGAATATCATTCAGCCCTAGACTTAACCATTAAACTAAAACTCTAACACCACCTAAGTCCCCAAACATCCCCAAAACCAACAATGCTACTACTTCAGTATTACTGTGGCGAGCTTGTACAGAAGAGTGTCACCATGGGTCTCAGTTGAGATGACGACATTACTATTAAAACTCAACATTTGCCTGTCGTGTCTGTTGTGTTGGAGGTCTAATTAGATTTTCTTTTAATTTATCTGGTCTTAATCCTCCGCTCCATGATCTTGTCCGTTGTCAGTGTTTGATAGTTAACAGGCTGGTAACTGGTAAAAGTGAGATCAGTCCCAGGGCAGCTAACCCTTCAGCCACATTTCCTTTCAAATGTCACACTGATCATTTTTTACATAAATTGTAAAACATAAACTGTAAACTATCGACTGTCACAAAACAATTGGATACAGTGACATCCAACAACACTGTAAAACAACCAATTGAAATAATAATGTTTGAATTTATATATGAGTTGATTTAATATTGAAAACAACACATATAAAATACTCACTACCAGGCTTTGTGGTCACTCACAAACAGTTTGAGAAACACTAAATTTCAAACATGAGATTTTAACAAATTTACTCAGCACCACTGGTCTTTGAGGCAGGTTTAAGTTAATGAAAGTTAAAAAGAAACATGCCATTATTCACCATCTTGTCCTTAACACCAGCTCAGTTTCAGTGTGGCACCTTCAGGTGTATTTTTTAGGTTTACAGTGTTCTGGACTTTTGTCCTGACAATATTGTTACTACACACTCTGCAATGTTATATTTAAAGTGGATACAAATGTTTTCTGACTAAGCCCCACTGTTGCCAACATCTCACCTATCTCACATTGGTCAGGCTCCTGCAGCCATAGAGGGCAGCTTGTTCTAGTCTTCAGCAAACATAAATATAACAAATTATCAGAATAAAATAATTAGTAAACTAAACTTATTTTATTCTCAAAGTAAAATTCCAGATCTACTCTCATAATATTTCAGCTTTGTCAGCTTCCCAATACTCCATCATACTTTTCAACTCAGATTGCGCTGGATCAGTCTTTGTCACTTGTTTCTGTGTCCTGTAAGACTCTGATGTATTTGGACATTTTCACTGAATAGCAAGTTAATTCTTCAGTAGATCTCCACGACAGTGTCCTTTGTAGTTACCAGAGTTATCATGTGAAAATGTCATACATATATATATATATATATATATATATATATATATACATATACATACATATATATATATATATATTTTGTGGCATCACAAGGGGACAGGTAGTAGAAGGACGCTACATTCCCATACAGGAGCAGCTGCCACATCACAAAATGGCCACCGGGGCAACGACTACCTCTCCTAGAATGCAGCTGTTCCATCCTAAAATGGCCGCCACTCCAACTCTCAGAGTGCCTCACCGCTAAGACAGGTGCAGGTGCTTGAGCCACCTGGTTGCAGCAGGACTGAAAAACATGTGGAGCAGAACAAAGAAGGTAGGGGGGACAGAAAGCACAGGGCTGGAAGGAGCAGGATTGAAACCACACCGCAAAGGATTGTGAAAGGACACACCTTTAAGAAAGTGTTGACTATGTTGTATGTTGGACTTTTATTGGAAATTCTGTTCAGGTTAAAATCGCTCTTCCCTCCGAAACAGCTACACTGCAACTCAGTTGGCAGTTTATTACGAAAGCTTATGTTGATTCAACTTTTGGTCATTTTGCAAGTTTGTGATGCTGTCTAAATGTTTTTGTCATAATTAATCTACTCTCATTGATATCAATGAGCCCTACCTGCACGAAGAGGATTTATCACACTACTGTTGTATTAGAATATTAACTGGTAGCTAAGTATATTTCAATCAGGAGAGAGTGAACAAACATTTTTTAACTGCCAAGTGCACAAACACAAAACAAAAGTGAGGGATCAGAGCATCTTTGGTGATAAGTATCATATTTGAAAAGGGGCTGAAGCTTTGTGTAGTGTGGGAAGCCCTGTGGGGTCTAGACACTGGTGGTGATGGGAAGGTGAGAACGCTGAAGATCTGGATGAGATGAGGAGTGGACTCAGCAGATACTGAAGAACTGGTTTCAGGTTATTGCTGCCAAAGGATCAGTGATTAAATCCAAGGGTTCACTTGGGTTCCTGTCCTTATCCTGAGGTCACCATGTTTTAGCTCTGCTGAAACTCCACTGTGGGGAACACACAGCTGACTCCTGATTGGATGAAATTGATATTGATCTGACTGGCTTTAACACCAAATGTGTTTCTCAAAAAACTATTCCTGCCACACGTCTCTCACTGTCTCTGAGCTGAATGAGGGTCTACACTGTGGTCACCTTCATCCTCTCTGCAGCAGACAGGAAGGTGGCTGAGACTAGCATTAGCTGTGTCTATGTCTGTTGCCAAGAGCTTCGTGAGTCAGAACGCTGCCATTTGTTGTCTGTGAAGGAGATCATTACTGACATTGTTAGCAACAGCAGGACAAGTACACGGCCTGAGTCCAGAGGGCTGATGGAGTATGTTGTGTTTTCAGGAGCTCGACCGGCCCATGACGCCTGTTTCGAAGACGTCAACGCAGCAGGAAATGCCTTTGGAAACTGTGGGAAAGATGAACACGGCAACTACATGAAGTGTGAGAAAAGGTAAGATATACTGGTGACACATGAAAAACATGGTTGCTTGATATATGGGTCGATACCAGGACAGGTAATAGGGATTCTAGACATCTGCCAGGAGAAGAAAAATACATGAAAAATTTGTGATACCAAAAATAAAGATAGTCACAATAAGTCAAAATAATGAGGCACCAAGTTACATTTTAAGTTGACATTATGTAAACTTATATATATATATAAAAATATAATAATTCATTTTGTTTTTCTTATATTTAACATTTCTTTCTTTCTTTCAACATCCAACTACATTTCACCATATCAGAAAACACTCATTTCCTCCTGTGGTTTCTGCCTTTTCCTTACTATAATAAAAGTTCCAATCAATAATCTGACTCTGTAATTATGCGTGGGCATCTTTCACCCTTCATTCAAATTGAGAGACTAGTGAAAATCAACAACTCTAAGGGCAAACAAACAACGTTTTACCATAAATTGAACCTTTCATTCAACCGTAATATTTACAATATTTTTAAGACCCTGAAAATAAAGTATTTAAATTTAACAAAAACAGCAGAAATTCAGCCGTGGTTTGAAATAAGAAAACTCCTGCTAACTTCAGTAGAACAAAATAGGTGGTAGAAATAAAAGCAAAACAAGAGTTAACATTGGCACTGGAGTTTGATGCTGAACTCATGTTTCTTCTAGACTGGTACAGTAAGTAAACAGCTGTTAATGCTAACGTTAGCTATAGCAATAGCAAAGCTCACAAATACTTCCTTTTAATGTTAGCTTGTTAAATCTACCTTTCTCTCTCCTTTCTTTCCTTTTTCTCTTCCTTCTCTTCTCTCACCGCAGCTGTGTCTCCACTTAATTCATCATTTCGAATTAAAAGCCTTCTGCAGAGTCATGTAATTGCAACTTCATAATATTGCAGCAGTGGCAATAATTTAGCCAAATGTATATCAGGGAAGCACTGATAATGCCTGAAATGACTGAGTAATGAGACAGCTATTTCTCATGGAATAACCACCTGCTCTTCAGAGCTTTTTAGCCTCTTTCAGCTCATTGTTTTGGTTTTACAGCCCTCAAGTTTAATGTTTTGGTTAGCTGTCATTGCTCTCATCATCAGCCTTGTTTTCCAGAAGCAGGAAGCTGTTTCCAGTAAAACTTATATATCAATTGTACACTACCTGCTGAGCACCAGGCAGCAGAGAGACACAGTTAGAGGCTAGCTAGTGGAGTGTTTAGTAGCTAAAAAGATATTTTTCTCAGGAGTTGGTGTAGACAAAAACAAAGCTACAAGGAGAGAAAATACTGGACTTAGAGTCACCAGGTAGACACAAACAGGAATCCAAATCAATGCTAATGTTGCATCGTACATTCTCCTGGATGTTGGTAAGCTTGTATTCTGTTATGTTTTTTCAGCTTGTTCTGCTGCCCCAGCATGTACACAAAATAAAAAAATGCAACTTTTATGAAACAATAATGAAAGTCCTGGTTTCTCACTATCACAGTTCAGTCATGTAGTCGTCACATGAGCACACACACAGACCAGGCCCTCTGTACACCATCAACACAACTCAGAGACAGCTTCCATGGAACAGGGCCAGAGCTAATTAATGGAGTCAATTAAGCGATTTAGTTATGTAAATGAGTTTGTGGATTACGGTGGCTGACGGCTGCCTCATATGATCCACCACTACCCAAATCCATTATAAACTCCCACAGGAGTCATGAGTGTTTTCTGGCCTCAGTGAGTCACAGAACTGATTAGATATCTGGCTATTATTAAGATGTGAATAATCTACACACAGCTGTGTATCTGTCCATCACTCTGTAATCCTCTTCACTTGTTTTTCTCATGACACACTGTGTGTGTGTGTGTGTGTGTGTGTGTGTGTACCAATCGAAGCTGCATGTTAATCACGAAGATATAGATGTTGACAAAAAAATTCTGTATGACTCTTTCCTCCCTCCAACGGTGCTGTGGACATACAGTAATTCAAAGGTCTCACAGTTCTCCAACTGAGAGTGGATGTATGAGGGATCACATATGGATATTCAGATTTTATATCTTCTATTTGTCAGTAGTTGTAGAATTAATTATATTTGGTACATCATGATGGGGGAATTGAAAATTCAGTCTGTCCATTCTCCATTACACTGAAGATCCACATTTTTAAAAAAGTCTTACAATATATACTGTAGGTTTAATTAAAAGAAAAGTCATTCATTTTCTAAAACAGCTGGTCAGTTTTATCAAATGTTACTCAATCAGGAACAGGAAATACAGTGGAAGCCACTTACATGGATCATAAAGTTTTCCATAATCTGAGTTGGTGGGAACATGTAGCAGAAGAGGCCCCCAGAATGGAGCCTTGGGGAACTCCACATGTCATTTTTATCTGCTCAGATGTGTAATTGCCTATTCAGACAAAGTAGTCCCTGCCCTGTGAGTAGGATTCAAACCAGTTTAGTACCAAGCCAGAAAGTTCCAGTGATATGTTGCTGTTGACGGTGTCGAATTTAGCTCCGAGATCCAGTAATACTAAGACTGAAATTCTAGTCTTCCTATAATTGTTCACTAGTGATGTGTTTAGATGGTTCTGTCTTGGCAGGAATGATCTGTAGTTGTGGATAATTGGTATGTCTGACTGAGCTGCTCTGGTTATCTACTGCTGCTCAAGAACTTCAGGGAAGAGGAGGAGTGCTTCCAATACACTGAGCCTTGCCTCCATTTCAGCAAATAAACTACTTTCATTACATGTATCATTATTTCTAAAGGAAGCAGAGGAATAACTAAACATAAGACACACCGAGCAGGAGGGAGGGAGAGAGAGAGGTTATCGGCAACAAGGCTTCATACTAACCTCTCTGACCAACTCTACTTATCAAACAGAGGGAGTTAGACATAAAGATATACAGATATAAAATCAGGATTTGACCATAGTAACAGACATATACCAGATTTAGACCTAGTCTTTGATTTCGCTTGATGATGACAATTTTCAGGGCCTGTGGGTACACACCTGAGATTAACAAAAAGCTTATTGGCAGCATAACATGGCATCAGGAGGAGGATTTCAGCTGTTGTGTAACGTCCTCCAAGTTTTTCGGTTGAAAGGATCAAACTGTGTCATGCTACCTCTATATATTTGAAATGGACACGGGGGCAGATAGTGTCACATTTTGAGAAAAGACTGAACCCAAATGCAGGTATGTAGGTGGAATGAAAGGACTTGACTGAATCAAAGAGTACAAGGAACACAGGAGTAAGGGCACAAGGAAACATAGAGAATCCAAAAGAAGTTCCACAGGGTAAAGCAGGCAATCCAAAAAGAGTATTCTCTGAGAAACACAAGGGAACTGAACCTGGAGCTTTAATTTGTCTGATCAAGCAGAGTTGCTAAAAATGAACATGGAGCTCTGTTGACTTCAGAAGTAAAGGCTAAATGTCTGTTTGTATGTTTATCTTTGCCCAGAGATGCCAAGTGCGGTAAGATCCAGTGCCACAGTGCTGCCAAGAAGCCTAAAGGCACCAATGCTGTTTCCATTGACACCACCATCAAGACGGACGGCATCGAGGTTAAGTGCCGTGGCACCTACGTCTACAGCACCCAGGACGGCCAGGGTGACCTGCCTGACCCCGGCCTCGTCATGACTGGCACCAAGTGTGGAGAGGGAAAGGTTGGTCCACAGCAGACTGATTAATACAGTTGTTATGTCATATTTAAAAAAACAAGTTTTAATTTAACAGTCCAAAGGTCTATAATGAACAGTATTTCCTGTGGAGTGTCCATAAGGTTAACAGGTTTTTGATCAACACCAACACTTGGCTACCTGCAAAGACCTGCACACCTGCCTGGTGTTTTAAAGTGACCTACAACAGAACAAGGAGCAGGGAGAAGGAAACTGACTGCACTGCACAAAGGACACAAAGGATTTAACCTCCTAGGACCTGGCGTCCACATATGTGGACCTCACATTTTGGGTTCTCTAGACCACAATACTAACTTTTTCTCAACAAGGGCCTGGTGACCACATATGAGGATATTATACTGCCACTCAGTAATCGAAATTTAAAACTAATGTCCTCATATGTGGACATCATTTTTCTCAAGTCCCAATCAGCCTAAATAGCAAAGAGAAATTAAAAATGCACGCCATGCAAGAGTTCGGGTCTTAGGAGGTTAAAGCTTTGGTCTACAGGGTTTCTACCCCTCTATCTGAACACAGGTGTCAGACATCTTCACCTTTTATTTTTTACTGTGGTTCTGTTTTTGTAGGTTCCTATAACTCAGGGGTAAGGAGACAGTCAAGGTTTCTGTTGAAGTAAAGTGTTTTCATGCACTGTGTAATGTTCTGACATGTGTAGCATTATAATGTGAACTAGCTGGGGCCATGGGTCCAGGTTGCCAGAATATCTGGGTACTCTGAGTTCCAAGGCTAATTAATGGTTAATTGAATCTTCTGGCTTTTATTAGCAAAGAGAAGCACACAAAACATCCAGGCCTCTGGCAGGCCCCAGCAGCACATTACATCAGCTGTGGCTTCACTGTCTTCATGTAATGTTCTATTATCAGATCAGACCGATATCTAACAGGGTCCAACAAATACGGAAGCAGAGAAAGGCCAAACTCGCAAATATTTTTAGAAAATATTTTTAGAAAATTCTTTCTTTATCCCAAGATAAGATATTATCAGGAGACTCACTAAGTCGTGAGCAACACACACTCCAGATAATGTGCAACTCTCTTGCATCATTCGGTAACCATGGAGACAGTGTGATTTCTGCCAGAGTTAGCCTTTGATTGAAATATTCTCTGATGCGTAGATCAATGCATGGTCCTGACATTTTCACTTTACAGCACTAGAAGTTGCCATCTGCATACTGGCTTGGCACATCTGATCTCTGATTAACAAAGTCATTATAATGAGAAAACAAGCTTTGTTATCTCCAGATAACGGGATAATTATCTCAATATCTTTGGATAACAACAAATTGTTTTCTCCTGATAATATCTCGCTATCTTGGGATAACAAAAATGGGATTAGGCATGACTCAGTGTATGAGGTTCAGTCAAAATCATTTTCTCCAGATAATATCTTGTTATCTCAGTTTAACAAGTTTTTTTATTTTGAGATAACAGGATAGAAAAAATATTTGCGAGTATGGCCTTTCTCAGCTTCCATAAACAAAGACCTGGAGTTTTTCACTCTCTACTGGATTCTTGCAGGTCTGATTGAACAAACTGTAAAAATGAAACAGAGTAGTAGTAGTAGTCTATACCAGCGGTTTTCAAAGTATAAGGCGTGCCTCCCTGGGGGGATGCCAGAGAATGTCAGGGGAAGTGCAGCGTGAGAAAAAATATAGAAAATATAACTATAAACATTTGGTTAGTTAAAGTCAGTTATGCATGTGGCAAAATGGATCGATTTTTAGTAGCACTGTTATTTTAAGGAGGCATTATCAAGACAGTAATATTTGCCAACATAGGCAGGCGCACAACACACATACACTATACTTGTTATTCACAGGCAGAGTGAGCTGAGAATGAGCTTCAGATGTTCGGATAAGTCAAGTGAAACAGGACAATACAGCCTCAGAAGCTCGGAGCTTCTTTGTGACATATTGTGTTTTGTACAACGTTAAAAGATATCCATTACACACAAGACACTGCAGTGAAGTGTTTTTTTGTACTACCCGGTAAATCACCTAAAGGTGCAGATCCATAATGAACTGCAGATTTATTCACTCATCATATAAGCCTCATATAAAATATGTCTAACGTATTTTGTGCCGTTACTTCTTTGTAGATTTCTCTTCAGCACACTGATTCACACAGCCCTTCCTTGCCCCTCAGCCATACAATAAGGAAGCAAAATCAGTTTTTTATATGGAAAGGATTTACACATGTTGAGACAGTGATATGTAAAGCAGCACTGTGACTAGTGCGATGTGAAGACTTCAACTGTTGACCTAATTACATTGATGTGTTCCGTACTTATTTGACTTAAGTAAAATTGCGCAAAAAAGGCTTGACAATGTATTGTTCTATTCAAAAGACGTTTAAAAACTGTAGATAAAGATGATGAAAATGTCGTAAAAAGATGTTAAAAAAACAATTAAGACATACATTGTAGCAAGGAAACTCCTGGTCTATACTATACTACTGATACTACTACTTTATATGAAGCTGATCAATTTACAAACTCTGCTAGGTATTAGTTAGCTAGCTAGTAGCTAGCATCTAACAACTTTAACTGCTTTGGTTCACTGTCACTGCAGCTATTTTAAGTAAAAAAGCTGTGATTAACTCAAAGCAGAGTGATAAACACTATCTATAGGCTTGGGCCAATACTTTATAATATTGAAGATGTTTCTTGCCATATCTTATATTTTTCATGATATCAAGTAAAAACATTTTCTGCAGTTTTACAGTTTTTCACAGTCTGTCCTGCTGTAGAGTCCAACCGTCATTTCACTGCTTTGCTTACTGTACATTTTACATTGGCATGTGACAAAAAGCTGTTTAATAGCAGCATCACTTACCTGAAAAAAAGTGCTTCAGAGAAAAATAAAACCAGATAGTGTATGTATATAAATAAATAAATAAATAAATAAAAACACATATGTAAAAGGATCTGGGAGTAAGTGAAGACAGGCAATATGAATGTAAAAAGAATAATTAAGCAATATCACAAGAGGGAGTGATGTTGTACTGAATTGCACAGCTGTGATTTGGTCGTACAAGGGCCTGCAGCCTCATACCATATTAGGTAACAATAATAAGCAACAACAGATTAGGATTTGTTCATCAATTATTTGGCTACACCAACACAAATAGTTCTGAAACTGGACTGGTACTTTTGGTACTGGAAATATGTTAATCTTTGCAAAGTTTGTTACATTCTAAGATAGATATCGAAAGTTAATGTAACACTAATTAACGTTTAATAGAGCACCTGTAGTGGAATGATACATGTATTTAAAAGTCCCAGTGCTGTTGTACAGCACTCATGGAATGTATGATTGTACCTGTACAAACATGAATCTAAATGAATGCTAACGTTGCTCTTTGTCTGCTAGATGTGTAAATAACCATGTCAACCTTTAAGGTTCATGTTTTGTTTACAGCTTGTTATGCTGTCTTTAACTTGGAAAAAAATAGTTGTCAGTGCTCTACTAATATTCTGCTGAATAATTGAACAGCACACTGTTTCTCATCTATCTCACTGGGCTGTGATTCAGATGCTAAGTGGACTAAAGTAAACCCACCTACACACACACACACACACACACACACACACACACACACACACACACACACACACACACACACACACACACAAATCCTACAAAATAAGAGCTGAGTTAATATGTGCATCGGCGTAATATCTGCATCTCCCTTCACTTTACCAGTAAATTCTATTTCTCCATCCATCTCTATTGCTTTCCCTCTGCAGCTCATTCCAGCCTCTTGAATTCCATCTCAGCTATTGTGTGGGCCACGCTGAAAGGACTGAATAGTGCTGCATGAGTAATATATTATAAATAGGCAGCAGAGAATATTGTCTGCCATCCAGCCTGATGAATTTTGAGTCATCATATTGAACTGGCCTTTTCTCAGCAATTCACATGTGGCACAAAGCTGTTGCTTCTAATCACACAGTCACACATTCACCTACACTAAATTAATTTGCCCTGCTAACAATAGGAAAGCAGCAACAAGAGGAGGGCAGGATATACAGCACCAATGCAAATACTAATATCAGCACTAATACAGCTCAGTGATGGAGTGTTATATAAAAATGCTTAAAGTCTTGTTATGAGGTTAAATTGGGTGTTTTTGGCTGGACTGCAAGAGCAGGACCAGCCCTATAATCCAGAATGTTACTGACTGACTGATTCAGATCTGGACAGTGTATGGATGATAACCAGGGGCTTAGGCCTACACTTCTTGTTATGGGTAATCTAACAAGCCACTCTGGTTTCCTGGCTGCTCGGGAATTGCAGGGAAGAGGAGGAGCACTTCCAATACACTGAGCCTTGCCTCCAGTAGATATAGCTCTAATCACAGCTCTGTTTTTGTCTTTAATTTATGTGTTTGAGGATTTTGTCAGACATCACAGTTCTAAAATCAGGATAATTATAATGATAACTTTATTTATAGAGCACCCTTAAAAACATACACAATTACAAAGTGCTTTGACAACAAAGCAAAAGCTGTAACAGGCCAGAAGTTCAGGAGACAACATAACAACAATATAACAGAAAGGCGGACAGTGAGGCCAGAGAAAAACTAAATAAACAATATAAATTAAAACTGGAGAGAGTAGATGCAGTAAAAGAAAAAGGAGGATCTGGGAACGCGAGCTGGCTCATATGGGGTTAACATTTCAGTTGTGTAGCTCAGGGGCTTTAGAAGTGATCAGTAAAATCCTAATCAATTCTAACACAGACAGAGAGCTAATGAGCAGAAGCTTCTTCCCACAGCTGAAATGCAAAAGAAGGAGCTTTAGCCTCTTTTTACCTGATCAGAGTCTCTGGTCCCAGATCAGTGTCAGTAACTCAGCCTCTTCACCACTGACTTCACTCCCACCCACTCCCAAACTGCCATGACTCACAAAGCTCCTGAGAAAGTGACACATTTCTCCAACATTAATGTAAACAGTTATGAAAATGAGTATTAAATCAGACCAAATGTGTTTTGGTAAAAGCAGCTCAATAAAACATTGTTACAAGCTGTAAAAGCCGCTCTGTAAATGCAGTGATTTAGAACAGGATACTGATGCTGCTTGGCCCGTCTCCTCAGGCAGACAGGTTGTTCCAAAGCCCAAGGGCACTGGCAAAAGTCCGAGCAAAGTCTGTCAATGTGTGTGTGTGTGTGTGTGTGTGTGTGTGTGTGTGTGTGTGTGTGTGTGTGCACGTTATCTTTAACACAGTATGTGATCATTCTGCTTGTGTTCCCACAGGTGTGCAGAGACCGCCGATGCCAAAATGCCTCTTTCACTGAGCTGGAGACTTGCATCGCACGCTGTCACGACAACGGGGTACACACACACACACACGCACACACACGCATCCATAGTCATGCAACAGACTCAACTCACTTAGCCGCTGGGCACGGCTCCCTAATCTTATTGTCACACTGTGTCCTTGGGCAAAGGCAGTGCTTTGCAGTGCTGTCACCAGGTCTGTCGTAAAAGGCAGGGAAATAGATGGCTGGAATACAACAGCAACTGAAGTGATGAACTATTTATTGGAGCAGTACAATCAAGCCTGAGGCAGATAAGGAAGAATCATACATAGTTTATGAATCAGTAACCAAGCTCTGGAGTGAAGTGTTTGGGGCTTAAACACTTGTTCCTTGAAGAGGAGATCGGGATGAAGATGGTGGTTATTTATCAGCCACCTCTGACTTTGACCTCTGAAACTGAGACAGTGTGTATAGATCAGGTGTTGATCCTATAATGATCTTTTGTAGGAAATTCATCAAAAACAACCTGAAACCTAAATATAATAATGTCAATGATTTACCACCAGAATATGAGATGTTATCAGATCTTAAAACAGTTAGAAGCAAAAACTTGCAGGATGAGCAGGTGAAGAACATGAAAGGATGATTGTATGAGTGGATGCTTAAAATATCAAGTGCACATACCACTGACACCAAATGAAATTCAGATATTGATACGGTCACTGGTGGGAAATTATATGTCTAAACTATCCAGTATGAAGGGGCCACAACCAACCAGTAGGATATGATCCCTCACTGGCTTCCCAACCACACAGTTAACTGCTCTTGAAGCTCAGGAATGAGTCTGGGACTTACAGGGAACAGAAAAGCAGATCTTTGAGTTAGTGGATGGGAATTTAGAGCTCCATATTTTCCTCTTCTCCTGTGTTTTATTTGAAGTGTTGATCCATAAGAAGATATATTTGTGGTTTTAAGAACCAAAAACCATTTCAGTGTAGTTTTACATTTCCTTTCTCAGGCTTCTCTCTGGACCTCTAGTAACAACAGGTTGTTGAGCCAATCAGAAGAGAGGCTCATAGCCTCCTCGCTTCTGATTGGCTTTTTGGTTTTTGGTTCTTAAAACCACAAATTTATCTTCTTATTGTATGAGTGGATACACTGACTTTTTTCTGAGTGATCCAATAAAAATATAGCATCCATCATTTCAGGTAAACACTCAGAGAAACCAAATCCTGCAGGGTTGGATGGTGGGTCCAGATGGGTGGGGCTTGATGACTGTTTTGTTATGACATCACAAAGTTCCAGAGGTCCTGACAGCCGGTTTTAAGGCTCAGTTTCTGAATACAGGCTGTGTGCATTTCTCTGTGGACTAAGCACTTTGATACTTTCACAGTATTAATACAGAACCTAGACCTGCTTTATAATCAAACAACACATGGACATCTACCTTTATACTATATGGGCCTTTAAAACTGTGGGACCTTTTTTAAATCCTAACAGCTCAGACAGTTTATATTTATTTAACAATCCTCAATCTGAACCTGTTACAGAAACCTAAATTTTTGTGCACAAGCCTGAAAACAATGTATCCAAAAGCTTGGGTGTATTTTGTTCATTGTGGTGACAGAAAATAAAAAGCTGTCATGAGTTGTGTGTTGGTTGAAGAGATATTAAGTTATATATTGAATCTGATACTGCAGACATAAAATATAGAGTTACACCTGAAACAACAGTTTAGACCACATTGAAAAGGCAGACCAGAGAATTGATTTATATCCTGATTTGCACCAGAATACAGCATTGTAATGCAGTATGGCAGCTGCCATCACCGTTCCACCACTATGGCTTTTTAATAGGTGAGGAGTTTCAGACCGTAGTTGCTGACAGCTGATATTTTGTTGGCAGTGTAATATTTGTAAAGCCACAGGAAAAGGAAACCTGCATTCTTTCTCTTTTGGAATTGAACAGTTGACAGTTTTCTCCTCAGAGCGGCCGGGTTAGTCTTTCATATTGCGAGTCATGTTGAGTCTTGTTGTATCACAGCTTTACTGCAAACTGCAAACCTTAAGTTATCAGTTTATTAGTTTGGCAGCTGGGTAAAATGAAATTGAACTGTCATAAGAGGAAAATATAACTTTAAGTCCAGCAGACATAAGAAAAGTTGTCTCTTTTTGCAGTCAGAAATAAGTGGGGAGGCTGGTGTACTGTATGTATTTGGTTGACAGCTGAGTTAACAACCCAGCACAAGACAGTATGTTGTTAGCAGTGGTGTTTAAGAGTACAGATGAAACCATTTAGCATCTAAACTAACTGTAGGTAAGTTTTGAAGCTATAGCTGATTGTCTAATTAGCCATGTAGCCTACAAACTGATGTTAGCAGTGCAGACACAGTGCAAGACAAGACATGTGTCCATGTCTGTAGCAGGAGAAAGAGACATTAGCCAGGGCTTTTCAAAGTTTGTGTCTCCTTTTGTGTGAGGCAGCTGTCATGGTGTTACTCAGCATCACAGAGAAAGTCTGATTGAAACACAGCGTGCAGAAACAGGAGCTGTCATCAAACCAAAGATTATAAAATATACATTTCTTCCTTTTGTGTGCTGATTTTTGGCTCAATTGAGAGCACAGAGCGGATCATATAAAAAGCAAATATATACCAGCAGCAGCCGCAGCAGTACAACTGGCTGGGGGTGTGGACGACACAAATGAATAAACTCCTGTCACATAATATACATGCCAGTTAAGCATAATGTACATGTCTACTTCGCTCGTTCGTCGTCTCCCGCTTATCCGGATCCGGGTCGTGGGGGCAGCAGCCTCAGCAAAGAGTTCCAGACAGCCCTCTCCCCAGCTACTTCCACCAGCTCCTCCGGGAGAATCCCGAGGCATTCCAAGGCCAGCCGAGAGATATAATCCCTCCAGCGTGTCCTTGGTCGGCCCCGAGGCCTCCTCCCGGTGGGACATGCCCAAAACACCTCCCCGGGGAGGCGTCCAGGAAGAATCCTCACCAGATGCCCGAACCACCTCAACTGGCTCCTCTCGACATGGAGGAGCAGCGGCTCTACTCCGAGTCCCTCCCGGATGACCGAGCTCCTCACCCTATCTCTAAGGCTGAGCCCGGCCACCCTGCGGAGGAAACTCATTTCGACCGCTTGTATTCGTGATCTCGTTCTTTCGGTCATTACCCAAAGCTCATGACCGTAGGTGAGGATTGGAACGTAGATCAACCGGAAAATCGAGAGCTTCGCCTTCCGGTTTAGCTCCCTCTTCCCCACAACGGACCGATTCAGCGCCCGCATCACTGCTGACGCCGCCCCAATCCGCCTGTCGATCTCCCGCTCCATCCTACCCTCACTCGTGAACAAGATCCCGAGATACTTAAACTCCTCCACCTGAGGCAAAGCCTCCCCCCCGACCCGGAGCGGGCAATCTACCCGTTTCCGGCTGAGAACCATGGCCTCAGACTTGGAGGTGCTGATCTTCATCCCAGCCGCTTCACACTCGGCCGCGAACCGCCCAAGCGAGAGCTGAAGGTCGGCGCTCGATGAAGCTAAGAGGACCACATCATCCGCAAAAAAGCAGAGACGAGATCCTCCCGCCACCGAACCCAAACCCGTCCACCACCCTGCTGCGCTTAGAAATTCTGTCCATAAAAGTTATGAACAGAACCGGTGACAAAGGGCAGCCCTGGCGGAGTCCAACCCTCACCGGGAACAGGTCCGACTTACTGCCGGCTACGCGAACCAGACTCACACTCCTTTGGTACAGGGACTTAATGGCCACTAACAAGGGGCCATCCACCCCATACTCCCGTAGTGCCCCCCACAGGGAGCCCTTGGGAACACGGTCATAAGCTTTCTCCAAATCCACAAAACACATGTGGACTGGATTGACAAACTCCCATGCTCCCTCCAGCACCCTAGCGAGGGTAAAGAGCTGGTCCACAGTTCCATGTCCAGGATGAAAACCACATTGCTCCTCCTCGATCTGAGGTTCAACTATCGACCGAACCCTCTTTTCCAGTAGCCTGGCATAGACCTTACCAGGGAGGCTGAGGAGTGTAATTCCCCGGTAGTTGGAACACACCCTCTGGTCACCCTTCTTAAAGATGGGGACCACCACCCCGGTTTGCCACTCCAGAGGCACTGCCCCCGATGTCCACGCAATGTTGCAGAGGCGTGTCAACTAAGACAGTCCTACAACATCCAGAGCCTTGAGATACCCAGGGCGGATCTCATCAACCCCTGGGGCTCTGCCACCGCGAAGTTGTTTCAGTACCTCGGCGACTTCTGCCCCAGAGATTAGATCATCCATCCCCAGGTCTCTTGGCTCTGTTTCCTCCACGGAATACGTGTTGGTGGGATTGAGGAGCTCCTCAAAGTATTCCTTCCACCGTCCGACTATATCCTCAGTTGATGTCAGCAGCTCCCCGCCCCCCACTGTAAACAGTGTGACAGAGTTGCCGCCTTCCTCCCCTGAGGCGCCGGACGGTTTGCCAGAACCTTTTTGGAGCCGATCGATAGTCTTCCTCCATTGTCTCACCGAACTCCTCCCACGTCCGAGTTTTTGCCTCAGCAACTGCCGCGGCTGCACTCCGCTTGGCCCGCCGGTACCAGACAGCTGATTCCGGAGACCCACAGGCCAACCACGCCCTGTAGGCCTCCTTCTTCAGCCTGACGGCTTCCCCACCCCTGGTGTCCACCAGCGGGTACGGGGGTTACCGCCACAACTGACCCCAGCTACCTTGCGGCCGCAGCTTGCAACAGCCGCCTCAACAATAGCAGAGCGGAACAAGGCCCATTCGGACTCAATGTCCCCCATCGCCCTCGGGGCGCGATCGAAACTCTGCCGGAGGTGTGCGTTGAAAATCATCCTGAGGGGTTCTTCCGCCAGGCTTTCCCAGCAGACCCTCACAACCCATTTGGGCCTGCCAGGTCTGCGCGGCGTCTTCCCCCGCCATCTGATCCAACTCATCACCAGGTGGTGGTCGGTCAGCAAAGAGGAGAGACCAGCCCCTCTCAAGGACCTGGGTTCTGGAGCCGACGCTATGTGTCGAGGTGAGGCCGACTATATCTAGCCGGTATCGCTCAACCTCTTCCACAAGCTCCCGCTCCTTCCCTGCCAGAGAGGTGACGTTCCATGTTCCAAAAACCAGTTTCGGTAACCGAGGATCGGACCGCCAAGGCCCCCGCCTTGGTCTGCTGCCCAATCCACACTGCACCAGATCCCGCTGACTCTTCCTGCAGGTGGTGAGCCCACTGGGAGACGAACCCATGTAGCCGGTTCGGGCTGGGCCCGGCCGGGTCCCATGGGTCAAGGCCCGGCCACCAGACGCTCGCCCACGGGCCCCAACCCCAGGCCTGGCTCCAGGGCAGGGCCCGGTGTCCCTCCGGGCCGGGTACTCGGTTCTTGATATTTCTCATCATTAGGATCTTCTGAACCATTCTTCGTCTGGCCCTTCACCTGGGACCAATCTGCCTTGGGAGACCCTACCAGGGGCAAAATGCCCCCGACAACATAGCTCCTAGGGTCATTAGGGCTCTCAAACTCCTCCACCACGGTAAGGTGACGGTTCAAGGAGGAGTAAATGTCTACTGTTTTACTTCAATAAATTCAACAATGTAATCTGTTTTCATCACTTTGTTAATACAACACATCCTGTCCAGAACAACAGTGTACTGCAGTAACTTTAACAGGGCGATCAGGAGCGTATCAATGTGAGGCTTCTTACCAAAACATGATCAATTATACAACATCAAACAGAGGGAATGAATTAAAAACAAAGACCTTTGTCTGTTCTAACATAAGCTGCTAATGTTAGCATGAATGCTGACTAGCTTAATACCTACAGTAGTAGCGTAGCACTACTTCCAAAGTCAAATGTTAGCATGTGAATGAAGTTTGCTGTTCGACTTTTTAGTGCGACAAGGACGTAAGCCCAACACCAGTTTCATACGTACAGAACGATACAAGTCTAACCCCTCACTGGCGTGGCGTAGTTTGCGTTATAACTGCCCTGCAGCTTCTTTTGACCATGACCATTTGAAGCAAACCTCGCCTCAACTGAAATTTCACACCTTAGAAGACTGAAGCTCGGGGCGCTCCCGTGGCTTAAATTGTAGAGCACGTACCACTTGGGCTCAGTCCTTACCACAGCAGCCATGGGTTTGAGTCCGACCCATGGCCCTTTGCTGCATGTCATCCCCTCTCTCTTTGCCCAACTTTCCTGTGTCTCTCTCACTGTCCCTATTTGAATGAAGGCAAAAACTGCCCCAAAAAAAAAAAGAATGAGTCTGTTTACCCCATCTACTGCAGAAGGAACAGGCGTACTGCTCGTCAGGCTTTGCTATTTGATTAGGATTTGAAATATAAGCGAGAAGAAAAACACCAGACACATCCTTGCCTCCTTTAATCCCCCTCTACTTCTCTCCTCGCTTTGTTGTTTTATGCTGTTTGTCCCTTTTGTGTTCCCTCCTCTCAGTGTAACAGTAGATGGATAATGGAAATGGCTTTGAGTCAGGATTATTCTAAATAGACAGTTTTCCCTTCCTCCCAGCTCTTCCTGTGTTAGGATGCTTTTTTTTTTTTATTTAGCTTCATCATTTGATTCATTCATCCAGTGATCCTCAGGCTTTTGGAGAACATGGATGTTCATACAAATAAAGGAATAATAAGCAGAAGAAGTATCACTTACTTCTCAGTCTTTCAGCTTTTAAAAAACTTATATAGAAGAGAAAAAAGCTTAAAACACATTACAGGCCCTGGAGACTTAGCAGGGTGAAGAATATGTTATATATCAATGATGGTGTGTTTAAATCCAGGTCATGGCATTTTCATTTCACACAGCTTTTCCCTTCTTATCTTTATATGATGTAGAAATATCTTTTAAACATGCTTTTCACAAACAAACAACACTAGGCCTTCTGAATCTTCCATAAATGAGCGATAAGAATTGGCAAACATCTGAGCGCCCTTCATGTCGACCGAGTGCTAATGGGGTAAATAGGCATGTTAATCACCAATAGGATAATTACATTTCAATATAATTGGAGCATGGCAGTATTTTCTCCTCCATTTAGAGGTGGTGAACTACACAAGATGTCTGCAGATATTAAGTTTTAAATGCTAATCTCTAGCTGAAAGTTATTTTTTCATAACTTTAAGACAAGACAATTATAAACTTTTGGAGGTATTTAACTGACAAATGTAGTGGAGAAAAGAGGGTTTTTCCAGTTCAGGTCACATTCTGACTCTCAAACTGAGTCTCAAAAATTAACCTTATGTCCCACTCAAAAAAAAAAAAAAAAAAGGAAAAGCCCTCACAATTGTGAAGGTTTTCTTTTTTTCTTAAAAATCATGTTCTGTACATCACGACTGGATCTAAATACAACAGCATGCCATGGATAAGCAGCCAGTCAGTGAATCAGGGTGGTAATGAATTCAGAGCCCATTGTTGTAAAGGTTCAGAATAAAACATGGCAGCATAGTTGCCAGTTGCAATCCTAGAGTCTTTGGGGGTCCCAGGCAAAGAAGTCCATCGAAGTCTAGAAACCCCAACCCCTCCTCCCCCACCCCTACATGCAGACTATTGGCTGATGCTGCAATCTGCAGATGTCAATTCAATGCCTCACATGCTAATAATCGGTAGATGCTACAATTTACAGATGTCCCCTCAGCGTCTCACCCTGAAACCCTCACAGATGGTCCAGAATGCAGCAGCATGTCTGGTCTTCAATCAGCCTAAAAGGTCACATGTCACTCTGCTGCTCATCGACCTCCCATGTCTACCCATGACCTCCTGAATCAGATTCAGTCATTAATGCTGCCTTCAGAGTGACTTCAGCCTTGTCCTCCAAGGAATGTGGACTGTCATCACCATCCATTCACACAAGACAGTCTCTCTCTGATTGTTCTGGTCTGTGTTTCTATCAGAGAAGGGGTGTCCCTCTCTATCTTCAAGAATCTGTTGAAGACTCTTCTCTTCAGAGAGCACTTCCTCTCCTAACACCTCTAACACCCTAACATTTCTAACTAGCTCTTACTATGAACTTCACCTGCACTTCTTTACTTTATCTCACTCACTTATTAAATAGATGTACTTAGTCCTTACACCAAGGTGCAGCTTTTGGTGATGTCCCTCACTGGTAAGTCTCTTGTCTGATGAATAGATGTAAATGTAAATGTCTGATGCTGTTGGGTCATTTTAGTTGAACTTTCCTTTAATGATGCTGTGTGTTGTTGTTCATGTCAATATATCCGTTATGCAGACCAGTACCTGATTAACCTGTTAGGGGGTCCCAGGGCAGGACTCAGTATTTAATAATACAGTCAATTGTAAAAACACAGACACTGCATTTGGTTTCTTTTAATTTGTTTTTTCAATTTGATTACAAACAAATGCACTATGGTATAACATGTGAACACATAATATTAACTGAATTAAGAAAGGTGCAAGACTAAGTATAACACAGATATATAGGAGTCATCTTACTTTCACTAATAGCATTTCAGTTTATGTTCTTCTTTAGTGGTGCATAAGACTTTAAAGACCTGGGGCCTCTGATGGTTCAGGGCCTGGAGGCAGTTTACTCAGAAATTATGGTTACAATCAAAGGTCCATTATACATAGATAATGGACACGCATTTCAAATATAAGATATCCGTGCTTGTAGTCTGTGTTTATAAGGTGAACATGTAAAGACAGGGGAGGCACAGGCAGTGTCAGCAAACAACACATCAGTGCTTCTGATTTCACTGTTCCACCTGCAGGTACATCCACACAAGACCATACTGAGACCCAACAGAAAACCACATATACAAATGTCTTGTTCGTGTGTGTGCGCAGGTGTGTAACAGTAACGGGAACTGCCACTGTAATCGAGGCTGGGCTCCACCCTTCTGTGAAAAGCCAGGACTTGGCGGCAGTGTGGACAGTGGACCTATCCAGTATGACAGTGAGTGTACACACACACACACACACACACACACACACATTTATAACAGAAAATTTAACTTACAAACTGGACGTGTGGAGGTTGGTAAGCCTCTGAGTGATTGAGTCCGCAAAATGTATGAAAGTGAAAAATAAAATAAGTGGATATTGTACTGTTATCTTCATCTGTTGAGTTAATATACCTGGTATTAGTCTGCCGAACATCTGTAGAAGGTCTGTAAAATATATGTAGGTCTGTAGGACATCTGTAGAATATTTGTAGAACATCTGTAGAAGGTCTGTAAAATATATGTAGGTCTGTAGGACATCTGTAGAACATCTGTAGATGATCTATAGAAGGTCTGTGGAACATCTGTAGAAGGTCTGTAAAATATATGTAGGTCTGTAGGACATCTGTAGAAGGTCTGTAGAACATCTGTAGACGGTGTGTAGAATATCTGTAGAACATCTATAGAAGGTCTGTAGAACATCCATAGAAGGTCTGTTAACGGTCTGTAGAATATCTGTAGAAGTAACCATCAGTGAGACATTAACAGGCCAGACACATCTGCACTGACAGTGATTAGAAACCTGACACAACATAAGCATGTACACACATACATGAATAACATTGTTATCCATTTAAACATACCACATATCCAGCAAAATATGACTCAATGCAGGGATAACAGTGTACATGTAACCGTGTGTGTGTATGTGTGTCAACAGGTCAGGTGGGGCTGGTGGTGGGGCTGCTGTTTGCCTTCCTGGTGGTCCTGCCTGCAGTGCTTCTGCTTTTCTACTGCTACAGGATAAAGACGTCCTATTACCACAAGTGGCTTTCACAAAGAGAGAAGAACAAGAGCAACAAGTACTGTCTGTCTGTCTCTCTCCCCCAAGCAATATTTGTTTTATTTTGTCCATGATACACTGTTGTCTCACCAGCACTTGTTAGTGAGCAGAAAACTGAAAGTCAGACAGAGAAGTAAATGACAAAACCTGAACCTGACTGAAGCCTGAAGCAATACAGAACAAAACAAATCGGACAGTAATACAATACACAAACAATTAGATGATTAATTGAGTTATCAGTCGAAAGGAGGTGAAGCTGCTCTTTGATAACCAGTTAATAGTTCAACTCATTTTCACTGATTCCCAGTTCTCATATGTGAAGATCTGCTTCTTTTTTGTCATAAACAATGTTTAATCAAGTTTTACAGATCAAAGATTTAGATCAGCCTTTCTCAAAGTGTGGTCTGCAAGTGAGTGGTCCGCGAGGAAATTTGTTAAAATCTCATGCTTTAAATTTAGTGTTTCTCAAGCTGTCAAACTGAGTGACCACAAAGCCTGTTAGAGAGTAGTAGGACTTCACTGTAACCGACTGGTTTGTGACAGTTTCCAATTTATGTTTTATGATTTACGTCAAAAATGCAGCATGACATTTGAAAGGAAATATGGATGAAGCTAACAGTTAGCCTGCCTGCTGGGATTGTGCAAAATTTTGCCAGTTATCAGCAGATTAACTATCAAACACTGACAATGGACAAGGTCATGGAGCAGAGGATTAAGACCAGGGCCTGTATTCACAAAGCATCTTAAGGCTAAAAATAGCTCCTAACTAGGATTTTAGGACTCCTCATTTTTTGTACTAATAGTAATTCACAAAGCCACTTAGCGCTTAATGTAGCACCTGAGTCTGGGAGAAGTTAGAAGCAGTGGAGAGGACTCTTAACTTACTAAGACGAAATCACTAAGAATCGTAAAAGGGCTGCTGTCATTCCACCTCACAGTGTTTTGGAAACCTTAAACGATGCTGCATTACTTAAAATGTACAACTCAATAACTCGGGAATAATGATCGTTGTTGAGTATATGAAGGTGCAATAACATCTCCCAGGAACTGAAACAACCCAATCAGTGCGGAAATTAAGTGTATGGCAACGCTGCGTTACTTGGCAACAGAGAAAAGCCGATATATTCACCAAACAATAAATGCTCTCGACATCATAGGACAATTCATACGATTTCTTTTACATGTTCAACAACTACATAGGAATAAAGCAGCTTCATGGTTGTTCTACTCAGTGTAATCAGTGCCATAGATGGAACACATGTAAAAATTATTGCACCATCACAAGACAGGGAGGTATTTGTAAACAGGAAAACAAAATCATACCATCCACACACAGGTTGTATTGGATGCTGCCTGTACAGTTTTAGACATTGTTGTACAGTGTTCAGGATCTACACGCGATTCATGGATCTTAATGGAGAGTGACCTGAGGCAGCTGTTTGAAAGGATCATATTTCGGCTGGATGTCACTTGGTGGGGGACAGTGGAAATCTTCTCACACCTCAACCCACAGCCGTGATCACAGCTACATTACAACAGGTACAGCTACAACAGACTGTGGCTAATAGGCTGCCTGTTAGATTAGGTTAGGTAGTCTAGGAAGAGGCTAGTTTTTTTTTTGTTTGTTTTATTTTTTCCATTGAGAGAATTAAATGTACGTTTTCATTGTAAAATTAAATTTTCTCAGGTCGACACAAACCTTATCATACAGATGCGTTTTGGAGATTGTACTCTGTAAATAGCACCTAATCCGTTATTATTCATTTTTAAATTTTTTTTTTTATTATTACTGCGGGATGTTGCACATGCATTTTCACCAGCACAGCGAGCTCGTCCATGAGAATTGATGTCAGCCATAGTAACGGAGTCACACTCTCGCTTTTCCTTACCAGAAGTTGGTCTCAGCAGCTTTGTGAATAGGACTTCAGAGAAAACTTTTAATTTAAAACATTTAGCGTGACTTAGGAGTATTCTTAGTAGTAAGATAAAATGCTTAGTGAATACAGGCCATGATCAGTTAACAGAAAATCAGATGAAACCTCCGACATAACGGACACAAGAGGCAAGTGTTAAGTTTTACTAGTGATGTCGCCACCATGACTGAGACTTATGATGTGTTTGATGACATCTGACCACCATTCTTCTGAGTGTGATAATATTGATGCTAAGTAAATTGCACCACATGTTGCCATGCAGTGTGTGAGGCACAGGGGTCGTTCATAATTAAAACACTATTCTGAGCCTAGGTGGCACAATAGCCTAGTGGTTAGGACGCTCACCATAAGCGCCAATTTAGAAATGAATACCTGGTTCAGCCCTGGTTAGTCGGGCATTATACAGCATGCCATTCACCAATTCTCTATCGTCGTGTTTCCTGTCTCTTTTCACTGTCCTATAAAAAAACCTGTCCCAGGTGACATTCTTCTGCGCATAGCTTGCTACAAAAGTAGCACTGTTGCTTTTGGAGATGTTTGATGAGTTACGTGGTCCGTGAGTTTTATTTTCATGGTTAAGTGGTCCTTGGTCTGAAAAGTTTGAGAAACACTGATTTAGAAAAGATAGGGTGACTTGTCCCCCCAACAGGACCAAGAAACCAAATTAAAAAAAAAATCAAAACTAAATATTTGATTTATTCATTTATGTGCACGAGTTTCAGCTCAGTGAGAGTCTCTGCTGTACACACACACACACACACACACACACACGTACACACACACACACACCAACACACTGAGGAAAGCAGAGACTGGCTGACATCTCGTTGCAGTTAAGTTAAGTGCAATAAAAGCTTAATTCCAACAAGTGTTATAGATCCCTGTAAAACATAAGATGGACACATATCCAAACCTCTGAAAGTTGTTTAAACACACACAGTCTGGCGACAGTGGAGAGGATGGTAGCAGGTGATTACAGGAAGGCTCGTCCTGAGAACACTAGCAGCAAAAAAGACCCCCCCAGCATTTATGCAGCTTAATGCTGGGGCTCACCTCCATCACAACCAAACACAATCCATGTCCTCATAAACCCCAGAGCTTCCTTTGAGTGCTGCCATATATCTCACCCTGAGAGACAGCCTCATCATAACACTGAACTCTGGAAATTCAGGTCTTCTTAGTGATTTACAGAATAGACGTGTCTGGAGAGGATCCAGCGTTTTAAAGACCCTGACCCTCTAAACGCAGACAGATGGGCAAGATATCAATGATCCTGGGTCAGCAGGATTTTACAGGAACTGCTGCTACATGGCGATAACTGAATGAACCATAATAATGCGGAGGACTGAGCAGCTCCCATGATTAAAAAGACTTAATGGCTGCGACTGCTTGTTTTTGGTTTGTTCCATGGCCTGTCAGCAAATCAGAAGAGAGGCTCAGCGCCTCCTCTCTTCTGATTGGCTCCCTGACATGTTGTTACTAGAGCTCCAGAGAGAAGCCTGAGAGAGGAAAGAAAAAACTAGAGATGGTTTTTGGTTCTTAAAACCACAAATATATCTTCTTACAGATCAACACTTAAAACACAGTGTAGTATGAAAATATGAAATATAGAGCTTTAATGCTAAGCTAGGCTAATCATGTTGTGACGTCGGTTGCATACTCAACCCACAAACATGAGACTGAGGAAGCATCACCAGGAAAAGAATAAATGTCAGTTTCACTTTCATCTTTTCTCAGTTACAAGGACATGATATGTATACCGCAGTGTTGAGGGACTAGTCCAATTCAATTTTATTTGTATGGGGCTCTTTAGAGTGAGGTCAAGACCTGACAGTATTATATAAAGAAACCCAGCAGCTCACACTGAAAAAACTGACTCGTTTGAAAGCCTTATCCTCTGGTTCCTCTTTCACCTCCTCATTCCTCTCACATCAGGCTGGATGAGAAACTTCATGTTGACTTCTCTTCCCTCTCTTTTTCCAACTTGGGCCAAAAAAATCAATGTCAGATGGAGAGAAGTGATGAAGCAGCTTTCAGGTGCTTTATTTTCTGTCTGTCCTCTCTCTCTTTTCAGGACGGAGGCATCGGTGGAGAAAGGGAAGAACGGCCATCTGAATCCTGCCTTTCACCTGAAGGTGGTCGGACCCATCAACAAAGCCAGCAGCCACAAGGGGGTGAGTGGGAAGTGTGTGTGGTACAGAAAGGAAGGAAGGGAAGAAATGAGCAGGGTGGTGACTGTTTCTCCTGCTTTGTTTTAGAGAATAATGGATCATCCATGAGGTTGACTTTCATATTAAATGACCTAATTTTACTGCAGCTTGTTATATTGTGTCACCACTTAGAGTTGGCCTCCTCCCACATCCATGACACTCCCTGTGCCTTCAGCAATCTTCACGTCGTTATCTTTACCTCCTTTATAGCTTTTATTTAACTGTCTGTGTTAGAGGCTCAGAGTTAGAGCACATTTAACGAGACAAGAAGAAGGAAGTGATGAATAATCATAGTAAATGATTATCATAGCATCTGTCATACACACAATGCAGCTCAGTGTTATTTATATTAAGAGTAACAGTTGGGATTGATGACTAATGATAGATGCTTAACTAGCTGTTTGTAAAAAAAGAAAAAAAAAGAAAAAAGCACTTATATTTAGTCAATATTAAAGGTTCTGTAAACAATTGTCACTGCCACTAGATGTACTAGACCATCTGCATCTCAGACCAAAACAAACGCTTCGTTAGCCACACACCCCCCTCCCCTCCCTTCACGTTCTCAGTCAGTGTGTTGAAGCTCAGTGAAATTTTCCACTAAGCACACAACAAGAAGCTCAACTGAATAACGTTACTGTTTACATGAGAGCCAACAAAAACAATCTAACCACAACCATTAGCTGCTCCACAGCAATGCTGACAGCCAGCTAGTGATGGCAACATTTGCTGAACACATTTATAATGTTGGTTACAGTAGGTTAGCTAACGTCTATGTCTACTGTAGCCGTCACTAATGAAAAAAGACATGTCACATTATGTAGCATCAAGTTACTGACACATTAAGGAGAAGAAAAACCAGTTCTGAATCAAGCTGGACCCATTAGCAGCTTGTAGGGTTCTCCTCTCAGTAAAACCAGTATTGGCTCCATGGTCAGACCGGGACAGAAATTCAGCCTTGAACTGATCCACTGGGGCCGCCCACACGAATGACACTGATGGAGCTGGTAAAGACTTAATGGATGTTTTGACTTTTTAGATGAAAATGTGGTTCTTCTTCAGTGGAGGAAATTCTAAAGGGTCACAGTATGCAGTGGTCAGTGCATACTGACCACTGCACTGTATCGTCTCACCTGTGGGTGGAGCCTGTGCGTTTATAAACGTGGGGAGGGCCAACGGTTTAACAGGAAGGACTCACATACATACAACACACACAGAGGGGGTGTGGCTTCGTTCTCTGCCCAGGACATCCGTACTCCCCCATATCTTTACATAGAAAATAGTATTAATGTTTAAAATCTCGTTGACAGAACCTTTAAGTGCCTTGATTTTTTTTTTCTTTATGACATTAAATGTAGACCACTTCCATATGTTTGGGAAATGACAGACAATAATTGTGTTTTGTGTAATTTGTTGCAATAAATATTAGGATGTGAAGTCCTCATGAGTGACATGATTCATTATCAGATATTCAGAAATTGTACCAGGAAGAAATAAATATGTGGTTAGAAGTCACTTTGAGGTTTTCTTCTTGTCTTCTTTGTTTCCAGCTTCCTCACACTAGCAAAGAGGTACTGCCTCTCAGACCAGGCCTGGCACCTAATGGCACCCAGCCAGTCAACATTGTGCGACCTCTGAGACCCGCTCAGTCTCCTCAGGGTGGTCCCCGGGACCTCAAGGCGGTTCGCCCGCCCCTGCCTGCTGGCAAACCCCCAGTGGCCCCACCCAAATCACCCGCGACCCCACAGAGACTCAGCCCACCCAAGAAACCTCTGCCCCTCAACCCGACTCGAGCCCCACTGGTGAGACCATTTTTGACCCTTTTTATGTAGTCAAACAACTGAATTTTTAAAGTGTAGCTTAAAATTCACATAATGTAAAAGTCATTAACCTGTAGAGCAACATCTGGGCAGGGGGGCCACAGATCCTTAGAAACCAGAACTTCACATTTAGAGATAGAAAGGTGTCTTCTGATATTAAAATGTAATTACATTTCTTAAAGATAATTAAACCTCAGTCTTCTTCCACAAGCTGTTAGGCAGCCAGACCTCTCTTAATTAAATCTCTATTTAACCACATTTTCTAATATGTAGGTCTTGAAACATCCTCTGGACAAGTCAGAGAATATTTAATATACAAGGTAACATGAAGTAGATCCTGTATGAATGGGAGAGATGGGACATGAAACATTCTCTGTGCTCTTCAGTGATTCAACTCAGGGTATTGTTATTTTCATAGTATAGTTAAAATGCTGTTTTTTCCTGATGGTTAAAATGCTGAGTTGAATGAAAGAACATTGATTAAAGACCAAAATGTAAAAATTTAAGTTTGTAGTTTGAGAACAAACCAATGAACCTGTATCCAGTCAGAGACACAGCACACAAGTACTGAGAGACTGTTGTTTAGGTTAGTGGTTGTTTCTGAACTCTGGACAGAACCATGCTAGCTGTTCCCCCTGCTTCCAGTCTTTACGATCAGCTAAGCTGACGACATCCTGACTCCAGCTCTGTAAGGCACTTTACAGAGTCAGGTCAAGACCTGATAATGTTATAGAGTTATTGTGTAACATATGTGGATGTTCAGCTGTACCTGAAGGTGACAGGACAACAGGGTGTTTAATAATACTTATTTTTTTGTCATCAAATAGGGGTTTATGTTGGTGTTTACATGTTTCCATGTATCAGAACAGCAAAAAACATTTCCCACTTCCACTTAAATACAAGGATGTAAGTGTAAATTACAGGAAGTCAAACCAGTTCACTTAAAGACAATTGTGAATTGTAACCCTATGACAGGGATGGAGGTGAAACATTATGATAACATACAACAAAATAAAATCACTGACCAGCGCAGATAATGTTAAAATTACCTTCACCTCCCCTAGAGACATAAATCCAATCCCAATTCCGCACATAAAGAAGACTAAACAGACCCAACCTTAAATGTATTCCACAGCTGCTGATTTTGTTGGACAGTTCCACAGAAATGAAAAGGTAGATGCCCATGTGTTGTTTGATTTAAAGCAGGGCTAGGTTCTATATTAATACTGTGAAAGGGTAAAAGCGTTCAGTCCACAGAGAAATACACACAGCCTGTATTCAAAAACTGTCACAGCCTGCTCTGCCTTCACCTGCTGCTTCAGTGTTTTTCCACTTACCCCGCCTCCGTCTCAACCCACCGGCCGGCCACATCTACCTCATCAGCGCCTTCAGCTCCACCTTGGGCTCTCAGCTGCATCTCATCACTCATCAAGCCAGTATATATGCATCCCCGGTTCATTCACTCGTTGCCACATTGTTCTCTGTACTCATGCAAGATTTTCCAGCGTTCATCTCCGGACTGACTTTCTGATATCGACTCTGCCCGTCTCTGACCATCCTGCCTCGTCTCTGCCCCTGTAAACGCCTCAGCCTTCTGTCCCTGACCACGAGTTCTGCCTGTGCACTTCCTGGTTCCCGTCTGCTTGTCCCTCTGGCTGTTTTGCGTTCTCCAGCTTCCACGTTGCAACGTGAGTTTCCCTACCGTCTTACCTGTGGGATCTTCACCACCAGAGACTCCTGCTTCGTCAACCCAGCGGTCTTCGATGGTTCGTCTTGTGAGTACTTCCCTGCTGGTTTCCTGATCCTTCGTCTGGCTCTGATTACCCGCCTGCCTGCTCCTTCCTGGTTTGTCTGCCCCGCTGACTGCTCACCTGGTTCCGATCCTCCTGCTCCTTCGACGTCTCCAGCCTGCTCCCTAACGGTACCGTTGCTTTCCTACAAACTCTTACCTGTGTGTGTGAGCTTCTCCAACCCGCTCCACTCACCTGCGCCACAGAACGGTACCGCCAGCCCTGGCCTCCGGGTCCACAAACTTTCCCCTGTGTGTGTGTGTGTGTGTGTGTGAGCTCAGTCACCTCGCTCCACTCACCTGACCCATGGTTCTCCACCCCCGGCTCCTGGGCCCACCCCAAACCCCAAGAGACTACTTACCTGTGTATAAACCTGAACTATACTGCTGCTCACCTGCTCATCCTCATTCCTGCAAATAAGTCATCTGTTTTGTCCTACCAACACCTGTTTCAGTAGCTGAGCCTTAAAACCAGCCATCAGGACTTCTGGAACTTTGATTTGTGTGTCACCACTGCTCTGTCATGCCCCAAGCCCGTCCACCTGGAACCACCATCCAACCTTGCAGGATTTAGTTTCAGTTTGCAGGAGTGTTTACCTGAAATCTGCTATATTTTTATTGGATGACTCAAAACAAAGACCGACCTGTTGTTACTAAGATAAGATAAAATGTAATATTGATCCCCCGTAGCGGAAATTCAAATTGACACACATCATGTCTGTGTTCATATTACTGAATTACTGAATTATAACACATATTGTGTTAATTACATATCAATATGTGTAATGTGTTCATTGTTTATAAGCATCAATTAATTTGAATCACAGAAACAAGAAGGTTTTCTTCAATATCACACTGATGTAGCGATGTCTGTACATCCATGGACACACAAACTGCTAATAGCTGATTTGTACTTTTTTTTTTTTCTTTTTTTTAATACAAATATACCAAAATATAATGGCAACGTTACACTTCCTTTTTACGAGGGATGAGGTTGTAGACTTGACTGCAGCTAAATTCATAATTTGTGTAATTTCCAAACACACAGAGCTAGTGAGAAACCTGCTGGACTTTGAGTCCAAGAACTTCTTAGATAAATTAGAGATTTCTCCCAATCCTTGAAGGAATAATAAAACCACAATATGTTTTTATCTGATTGCTTTCTATTGATTAGTCCTGTGCTCTCATCAGTGCCCCTCTGAAGTGTAAAAATGCCTTTTAAATTAGATCAACTTCTCAATACAGTGCTTTTTCTTGTTTGTCAAATATCCAATATTTCATGCAAGTTTACTTTGTGATCTGATCTCAGAGCTGTGCTGTAATGGTAATTCTTTATCTACTACCTGTGTGAAGAGCGACAGAAGATCCTCTTAGCGGCTAGCTGAACAGATTCAGGAAATGTCCTGGATCTAGTCCAGACTGGACTGGAGTCCTACTCCCTACTCGGCCTATGTGCCAGGGATTTAGTGTAGTTCCATGTTGGCACTGATCCAAAAAAGAACAGATGATTTTTCCTTCAGGAAAACAGTTTTTTACTTTTTAAACAGGTTTCCTTTCTAATGAGATTCTACATTTTAAATACTGAAGTGCAGGTTATTGACACCTAACCTGTTAGTTCTGTTCTCCGAATGTTAAATAATCTAAATGTCTGTTTGTTCTGTTTCAGTTGGTGTCTGAGCTGCAGCCCAGACTGTCCCCCTTCCCTCCTCAGAGGCCCCTCCCCCTCAGCCCGGCCAGAGGAGCCTCCCTCAGAGCGAGTCCAGCCTTACCTGCGGTTTCCAAACCGTCTCCACGTCTGTTGGTCATGATGCCCCCAGCCGTGGGACCCAAACCTGTGGGCAAAGTCTCAGCCATCCCCCCTCTCAGAGCTCTCAGGTGGGCAAACACACAACACTGACACAACACAGACAAGACACTGCCAACACTGACACAACGCCACGACACAAATAATCATTGAAAAAAACATTGAAATCACGTCATAATTCAAAATGCTTCACACACAATGTTTCTGGTACTGTGGATATTTTCACACTAAAACATATCATGATTTCACAAGGCTGAATTTCTCAGGCTCCCTGAGGCCTGGTCCTGGACCGTACGGTGGGCCCACCTCAGTAACTGGACCAGCAGTTTGATAAGATGACTCAACTTCATCTAAATTAAAAACTCTAAAGGGATTTTCTTCCCAAAACTAAGTCTACTAGAGACCTTGTTACAATGTCAGCATGTTGACGTTCTGACCCACAGTGGTCATTACTGCATTATTACATCGGTACTGTGAGTAGTGCCTGAGTCTTAACTATAGTCCTCAGTCTGGACTCTGAACTAAATCTGATTAAATCTGTCGTCACTTTAGACTCCAGGTAAAAACAGTTTATTTTCAGCACCCAGTTTTAACTCGAGACTTAAAGTGAGGGCCCCTTGTTGGATTGGTTCAAGGTGATGACTATGAACCATGATATTCCCAGTTCACATCTGATTAGGGACATTTGCTTGCAGGTCATTTTATATCTTTCTCCTTGTCTTCACTTCCTGTTATCCCTCTACTGTTAGCTGTCAAATAAAGACATAAAATACCCCAAAATATTTTATGTTATTTTGTCCTCAACCTAAACTTCTCTGTCTGAACTCTATGTATATCAAGTGCAAAGGTAATATCTGGTGTCAGAGTCACTCTGCAAACACCAGGCTCAGCTGAGCTTAGCAGAGACAGTCGAGTGATGATATCTGTATTATTGGAGGATCTGCAGACACTGAACTCAGAGGGTGTTCCTCCAGACATGTTTTAAACTCCTAATCAACATCCTTTATTATGATTAATGTTTAGTTTAACATGGTTTTCACGCATAAAAACTGGGTCTGAAGCTCACCTCCTCTTACTTCCTGATTGAGAAATCTGGATCAGGCCTTGTGCCCCGCTCACCACCTGCTTACTCCAGGTTAACAGGTGAAAGAGTATGAGAAGCATTGTTAGCGTCTTTTGAGAACGGTTAGTGTAGTTAGAATCTTTTCAGAATGGTTAACATAATTAGCATATTTTTCTTGCTGTGCCAGTGCAAAACTTTCCGTACTGACAAGTTAACATTTTCCAGTGAAAGGGTTAGAGAGTATCAAGATGGTTAGAGGAGGAAACATCAGAGAGATTCAGCTACATGTTAGACCCAGACTCAGATCAGGAGTCTGTTGAGACCAGAATCAGAGACTAGCAAATGTATCGGAACGGTTACCATAGTTAGCAACTTTTATTTGTTTATGCTGTTTGTTTGCTTGTAGCTGACACAGTGTTAGTGGTTGTGCTAATGCTAACTCTCTCTCTCTGTACTGACCAAGTTTCAGGTTTATTTAGCCCCGCTCCCTGTCCCCATAAGTTGACAAGATTGGTACCTGAGGTTTGGATGTATGAAACCCTGGCTGCCTGAATCTGTCATTGGCTCACTGCATTTCAAGGTGGAAATACTCAGTCATGGTGTTGACAGATTATTATACTGATCTTGTATTATATAAAAACATTATATATTTAACAAGGTTCAACACTTGATTTTCATCAGAGGTTCTTTAATCAATTAAATCATGAGACATTATTATTGTACAGCTGGGAAGTCATGAACAATCTCATAAAATAATAAATAGTTCTTGGCCACATTGTCTCTGCTAGTTTCCCATCATCCTTTGGTGAACCCTGTTTCAAACCATGGCCCTGTTGTGTGATGGATTTTCTGCAAAGTGTAGCGTTTTGAATGTAGCGCTACACTCATGCCAAGCTAGCTCACAGGCTTCAGTCCTGTCGTCAGTCTTGATTTATTCTGTTCTTTTGTTTTGAATGGGTGTGTTTTTGATTCTTGACACACAATCACAAACACACACACACACTTGGCTGGAGTGAACCACAACACAACAGTGTGTTAGGAACTGATCATCCAGTTCACAAGTAGCTGTTTGAATCCACTTGTGAAAGACAGAGGAATCCTGCCTCATAATACTCCTGTCTTTACATGTCATGCTTTTCAGACTATGAGCTGAGCACATGAAGTTTACAGACGATGCATTTACTCAACAATCAGATTTCATGTCTTCTGCTGCAGTCAGAGGATGACTCGGGCTGTGGTTGTTCTCCAGGTTCAATGATTCCTGTTCTTGTAATCTGCAGATAGATCCAAATGTCCAGTTCACTCTAGAAATGCCACATTACACCTCACACTGAGCATAGCTGCTGGTCTAACATCTGGCGGTTCAGAGACTGCAGAAGTCTGGTTCCAAACAGAATGCATCAGAACCAGTCTCTCTGGTGCTGAGACTTTCATTAGTCAGATTCCATTCTGTTATTCATTTCATTTTTTTCATTTTGTATGTCCACCTTTATTTGTGATGACAGGTTGCATTTTCCCAGAAGCCTAAAGGTTAAATGTTCACAGTTTTGTTCCAGTCTAGCATCTGTGTCACATGTCCTTCCTCTCTTGGTGATCCTCCTCCTTTAGTGTCTTATCAATTTGTCAATTCCATTGCACCATCAGATTAAAGCATCAATTCACATGTTTTCTGATCTATCTTAACACATTCACATCCCCCTCTGTACTGTACATTGAAAAGCTTAGTAGTTGTTCCTACTGTTCATACCATCTGTGACCTCTCGCTGTGTAAAAATAACTAAAGTTAATATGAGTCTTCAGCAGTCTGAGTCCAGAGAAAAAGGCATCATCATCTGCAGCTGATGGATTTCTGGAGAAATTTTTTGATCCATCTCTTCCACTGGAAGCCTGTGAGGAGGTGATGTTTTCAGGATTAGTATGGACAGAAGGAACATGTGCAATGACCAATAACTGTCGATATACATATACACATACCTGCAAAGCTAATTATGTTCCATCCGCCCCTGCTCTACCACGTTCACCATCTTAGTTTAGCACCTAAGTGAAGCTTTGTCTTTGCTTGTTGATTTTCTGACATTAACACAAACAGACTTTTTCTTCTTCTTGAATAAAAACCAGCCATTGTCAGTTTTCTGTATCACTTTAACCTTAAGCTCTTCTTTTTTCCCCCCCTCTGCTTTCAGACCAGTCCCAGGTGCCAAACCAAACACAGCCTCACTTCCACCAAGAAAATGACCTTCTCCTCCACCTTCCCCTCTCTGAGGAGGCAGCGGCTGACGGCCTATTTGCACTAAAGAGACTTTGGCTGGTGAACCACAGAGCTGTCACACACACCAGAGGAGGACAAACACAAAGTTTAAAACCAGAGACACGAATGAACAAACAGGACTCAAACCAGTTTAGACTTCAAAATGAACCCCCCCAAATAACCCCCACCTCCCCTCTTCCTCTCCTTTCAATTTTGACCCCACGCCCTACACCCTGCTCTCTCCGGCGTGCTAACAGTAGCCACAACGACGCGGTTTTGCACGGACGCCTTGCAGACTGAGACAAGTGTTATCGCTGGGGGACGGTCACATTTGCCAAATCATTTTTTCTAAAGATTGTTTGTTTTTTTTTTTTAATCTGTTGATGCTGTGTATAAAAAAAAATGCATTTTGTAATGACTGCTGTTCTGTTTACAGTTTATGTGCCAAAGAGGTCTTTTCATACCTGGGGTGTGTCCCCAAAGCTTGAAAATCTCCTCACGTTAAGTTTACCATAGGTCAACTCCTCCATCTTTGTAGGTTTTATAATTTATTCAGTAGTCTGAGGAATGTCTCATACAGCGTGGAGAGGTGGAGGCAGAGCCTGCAGCAGCTTCTCTCAACTCTGTTTACATGGTGGAGGACTGGATGGACGCTCGGGGCTCACAGGACACACCCCAGTCACTCATGTTGGTTTGAATGTCTTTTGCTGTGTGTTATTACTTTTAAATTGTTGCATAAAATATTTTTACAAAATGACCAACATGTTTCTCTCACTCTTTTTTTATGACATCTCAAGGCCAAAGACTTTTCATCGTTTTCTCTGATTGAGTTCAGATTTATGACACAAAGTCTGGATCATCCTTGAGTTCAAGTAAATGTTTGTGCCAATTTTGAAAAAGTTCTCATGGCGTTAGTGAGATATCACATCACGAGAATGAGATGTATGGACGGACAACCTGAAAACATAATACCTCTGGTCCTCACTGTCCCTGATGCGGAGGAATAAACATACTGTATATTCCAAAACAGTACATGCTGGGGTGCTCATCAGACAGCTACTTCTTGTATTAATGCAAACCACTTCATAATGTCCACTGAGATCATTTCAGCTGCTATGGCCCTCAAAACACAAGTCATCAAACAAAATAAATTTTAGACTATTGATTGTTAATAAAGGTCAACACAAGGTCATTCTGGTTTTTACTCTGAGGCACAGCACCCAGTTGAACCTCAGTGCCCTTCCTCACTTATGAAAAGTCTGAGGAGCTATAGCCTCAGTGTCTTGCTCAAGGGCACTTTAGTGGGTAAAACGTATGAACCCAGGACCTGTGGTTTAAGGGCTGTCTCTCCTTCTTCCATCCTACTGAATAAAATGAGGATGTAATCACTGTAGGACTGCTAATGTTCCTTTGCAAAACAAAGAGTCAGACTCATTTGTCTCAATGTTGTCATGATGATCTTACAGTTCCAGGCTGATGAGTGAGTATGAAGACTTTACATTGTGTACACTCTCCACTCTTACCTGCTTTTACTGGATTCCACTCTGTTGAAAATTAAATATCTGCAAGAGGCAGCTCTTTTCTCCCTGGAGGCTAATGCATTTGGAGAGTCCACGGTTCGAGTGCAGTGCTACGGACAGCAAGGAGGAATGGCCACACGGGGGGAGATATTATCGATATAGACGTTTTCCTAGCCCATTACCCTGGTGCACGGTACCCAAACAAACCTGTGGGGTGGATCCTGTGCCAGACAGGAGATGTGATCTACATGAAAAGAACTGAGTTTTTCCAGGACCACTGTCTATAAATAAAGCTCTGTGCAGCCCTGGGCATGAGGAGGTGAATAAATACACTAATATCTTTCCTCAGGCCACCAAAAATAAAGTGAGGGCTTTATGAAAACAGCAGTCAGTCAGATTTAGTCTATTTCCAAACACTTTAATACACCAGCAGGTGACATGTTTCTACGATTAAGTGTAAAGTGTCAAGTATGACCAGAGGTGCACCATCAGGAGAGGCAAATAAGGCAACTGTTTGGGGCCCCCAATGGGGAAAATGGGCCCCTCATGTTTGCCCCTCATGTTGGCATATTTTGCAGTGACAAATATATACCCTCTTAAACCTGTCATAAAGACACTAAACAGTGTTCTGCTACCACCCCAAGCCCCAAAGTGGGGCCCCTGATGATGTGTGCTGTAGCTAGAGTGTAGCCATGTGTATGTGAGGCGTTTAGGGTACATCTGTAAGTTGTACCGTCTCGGTCTTCGGTTGTGTCCGAAATCACTCCCTCATTCACTACTCACTGTCTAGAGGAAATACCTCTTCTCATGCACGATTAAAACTAACCAGATCAACGTGAGTTGGTGGATCCAACTGACGTTGATCTAGTTAGTTTTAATTGCCTTGCCTTTGTGTTGTGATGAGCTGCTCTGGCTGTATTCTCTGTCTGCCATTTTTGTAAGTCACTGTCAGTGTGAGTGCAGTGCACGATGGTCTATATTGCTTGGTTAGAGACCATCAGTTGTACATTACTTTTCATCATCCATAATAAATACAGGCAGGAATTTATGTGATAATACTGAGAGTATTTTCTCTAATTAATAAATAAAAGAAATTTGTGTCTGCTGCTACCTTCAGTTCTTTTAAATCGCTGAATATTTTTCTGTTGCTGCTGCTTTTAATTAAATTAAATTTGAGCCTTTGATTCATTTCTTGCACTGGTACTTTTATTCTCATATTTTAGCTTATTTTTATTGTCCAATCTCTCACACTCTTTCATAACTATTTTAATTGTACTTTATAATCTTTAGAATGTGTTCTACACCTATACTTTTTTTTTTGTGTGTTTAAAGTGAAAAGCACTTTGAATTACCTTATTGTTCTTGAAGTGTGTTATAGGAATAAACTTGCCTTTGTGTTGTGATGAGCTGCTCTGGCTGTATTCTCTGTCTGCCATTTTTGTAAGTCACTGTCAGTGTGAGTGCAGTGCATGATGGTCTATATTGCTTGGTTAGAGACCATCAGTTGTACATTACTTTTCATCATGCATTGTGGGATACTCCGGGTCCACTATATAGGGCATAATAACTCTTACTATACTGTAATGCTTGTGTAATGTGAGTGATTTTCAGACAAAACTGCTGTTCTGCTTCTTTGTTTCTTCTATTTGTTTTTCAGAATGCATTCAAATTAAAGTAAAAGTCAAATTAAAGGTGTTTCTTATTTAATGTTCAAGAGAAATTAATATTTACCACACAACAAACCAAACTAATTGACAAACTATTTTTTACCAGCTCCTCATCTGTGTATGAGGTTCATTAAGTTTCGGTTTGGTTAAGTTTGGTTATTCTACCTCTTGGCTGGAGTTAGTGGTTAAAAACATAGACAGTAAATAAAGATGGGCTGCTCCACTATCGCCATCTTGGCAGTGTCTGAATCCAAATATGGTCAAAGAGAAACTTCGGTACATGCCGGTTTGTGGCAAGCATATGCTCAACCACCTAAAAGAGACCATGCCCTCAATTCTCCATAACTTTAAGCCTTAATTAAATGTAAAAAGGTGAGTTATATAAACAGTTGCCATGAAGGAGTAAATAGCTCTAGAGACCAAGACTGTTTTTGTATCAGGCTGTGACTGCAGTTTTTGATTCTTCAGTGTTGGCTTCCTCTTTCAGCTCCAGAGGCTGATGTTTGGTTAAAAACAACTACATTATAGTTCAGGAACCTTTGTCATCATGGTGAAAAACAACTAGATGGTTAAGGTTAGGACCCTGGTCATTATTTTTATTAGAAACCAACATAGATTACTGGTAGTTCAACGGCCAGCATCAATGTCATGTAACCTCTGCCTTCTCCTGACAGACCAGTCATTCATGAAGCCATTAGAGGTCACTTTGTTAAATGTAAACACAAGCATTTATACAAACATCTGATGCTGATGTTTTTTTACTGGAAGTCAGTCTCATTGATTTTGTTTATTTATTTTTTTTACTAGTGCAGTATTATAACTCTTTCTGCATATTAACTCCATTAATGATGTTCTTTGATTCTCTTCTCAATTCAGATGTAATCTCAATAGACATCCGTCTTTCAGGCCTCCCACAAGAAGTTTCTGGCTTTTAGTATATAGTGTTTGCTGGAGAATACACTTATTACCACTCTCATGTCTAATGTCTCTCAGCCAGCAGCTGGCTAGAATAGCAAAAGACTGACATAGGGGGAAAACATCTAGCCTGGCACCAACATCTCTAAATCTCAGAGAAAGAGATTCTGGTCTGATGGAGCCATAGAAAGAAAAAGGTCCAAGGTCAACATAAACTGTCATCATGTGTGGAGCATGAATATCCATAGCACATCGAACAGACATGTGGCCTGTAAATGTCAAGAACAAGCAGGGGGACTTCCTGTCATCCACAGAGACTCAGGCAGTTTTGTAAGCATACCAGCATACCCTCTGCAGCTTTGTGGCTGCAGTATCAAAGTCCAACATTATTCAGTGCCTGCTCCATCATTCAATGAGGAGTCTTTCATATAACTGTGGGTATGTTGGAGTCTACCTCACTGTCAGGGACCAGAGAAGTAAGGCTCAAGAAACCAGGGTTGTAAAGCAAAAAATAACAAAACAATAATTTATTTACAAATAATTTAAATATAATAAATAATAATAATAAATAAAGTTTTCAAAATACAAAAATAGGAAAACTACAGAAAAATGATTTCTTAACCAGGGCCTTCAACTTAAACATCAAACTCATATATTGAACTCATCAAAACTGACAAAGGACACAAGGGGGGTTTAGACACAGGCACACACACAGGCAGGAATAAACAGTTAACTCCATATAGAAAATTAACCTTAACACTACCAAAGATTTAAATCAAACTATTTACAAACAAAACTTCAAGTCCCAAATGATTTAACTTAAATGGACTCTGAAAGGCAGACTCCACTCCTGACCCAAGCAGGCCTTCTTCCACTTCCTGCCTGCCTGTATCAGAGGCCTAATTTTCCAGCTTAACTTGGAGTCGAATGTTAAGGGAAGAATGTCAACTAAAACATGTGCACTCAAACCAATAAAAAGTGTGTAATGTCATTACTTGAAATGTTTGTATGTTAATAATGTAATCCAGGACAGGTTTACTCATTCTCTGCTCATCACCTGTGGAACAAGCTTCCTGAACACCTGAACTCTGCTCAAACTCTCAGCTCATTTGAATCAGGGCTTGAGATATTGTATTGTATTGTATTCCAATAAATTATATACACAACCTCTTTTTAATTTTTTAGTTGTTTTCTTGTTTGTGCTCTTGTTTTTATTGTCTTTTAAATGCCATTATAACGTCTTCTTAATATTTTATTTTTAATGTATTTCCATGCCTCTGTGAAGCACTTGTGTGCTATATGAACTTGCCTTGAGTCATGTAGGCTTCAGATGAAAATGAGTTCAGTTAACAAACTCAGATGTCACCCTAAGAGAGACGACAGTCTGCACTGTCGTAAGAAAACTGTTGTAAGAAAACTGTTCTGATTCTGCTTCAGAACTGCAGATCAAACTAAAGACAAAACTAACTACTAAGGACTTGTTCATCCCCTCTGCTGTGAGCTTGTAGCCTGCACTGACACCACCAAATGAGACGCCTCTGGCAGTCAACCCAAGGCTGAGCTGGACTGATGCATCGGATGTAAGTGCCTTATTGCCTTGTCCTGTAGCTAATCTGTTAAACTCCCACACAGCTGCATATGTATGTATGTATACATCTCCATAAAAATACAATAAAAAAAGTTACATACTTCATTGGATTATTATTTTTTGTGTAGCATACAAAGAGATACTAAATGAAACAAGATTTTATTCAAAAAAAGTCAGAGCAGATTGTGTATATAAATAAGAATGCAAAATAATAAAATACAAATTTAAATATTCAC
Organism: Seriola aureovittata; assembly: GCF_021018895.1. NCBI lineage: Eukaryota > Metazoa > Chordata > Actinopteri > Carangiformes > Carangidae > Seriola > Seriola aureovittata. Next base: position 334,250 of record NC_079386.1, read on the forward strand.
ATAAGTAATGTATCAAATGAAAAAATATTACTTGGTAAGGTTACATCCTCATGGGAAAAAGGACAGCAAAATACTTAATGTATTTTTGCCTGACAGTGCTATTGCAGTTTACACTCTACTAGGGATGATGCCTTGATAATGTCCATGTCGACCTAGGTACTGGTCAAATATTTTTCCAGACCCTGCAACTAGGGATAACAACTGTGACCCTGTCCTAGTGCTCTGTATTGTTACACAAACTTTCTATGCAGCTGCATAGCTGAACTGCTGGTTGATCTCCCCTGGATCTGGATTATCAGCCACCGCCCGAATGTCATTTCAGATATGTCTTGCAATGTGCAGGACCCCCTTCTGCAAAATACAGTACCAGTCAAAAGTTTGGACACACTTTCCCAAACCTTTGATTGGTACTGTATATGATTGCATGTGTTGTGATGTTGTGGTATCCTTTCCATATCTGTGGACATTTCTGGCTTATGCACCATGTAGGATGACCTGTAACCGGTGGGCCTCTGCTCTCAGGAGGGCCTCTGTCCTCCGGTTACAGGCATCAGCATCTGCTGATGTCATTTGTAACATATGAAACACGAGCCTTGAGTCACAGAGCTAAGACAGAGCTGCAGCAGGTGTGATTATTCCAAGTCCAGTTCTCAAATGGCCTGTGCTGCAACAGATAACAAACACGATTACATATTATCATTATTGAATTTTGTATTGGTGGTGTTGGTCAGAGAAAAAAAAGAAATAATTTGCTATTATAGATACCTGCTCATCTACACCTACTCTCCCTCTCCCACAACCTCCTCTGCCTCACCCTCGCCGAGCCCGGCCTCTGTGATATGAATGCTTGGCTCTGGAGTGTACTCAGTGCTAGAAATGCTCTTATCCTAGAAGCTCTAACATGCAAAACAACAAAACGTCAGTGTAGCTAGGTAGGTGCTACAGATTACCTACTCCAGCTTTAATTTCTGAAGCAATTAGCAATAGAAAATGACACTAAAAGTTAAAATGCTAAAATAATTATTAAAAGAGAGAGATTAAATATAACATTTAAAAAGCTGCTGTGTTTGGTCTTCTCCGAAGGCCTGGAAGGCCCTGAGGATTCCACTATAAGCATGCCACTGCACAAGTTGGTGGTAATTCTTGATGGCTCAGGTGAGTGAAATGAACAAAATATTAAACTGAGTAAATGTTTTATGCTGTCAACAGATTAATTCTGTTGTCTTAATACTGCAGTTTCTTGAAATATTATCTGATACTTGAGGAGAGAAGCTGCCTGTGATTTGACATGCCACCAGACAGAATATTTTAATTCTGAGAGCACCTCTTTGCATCTTAAACACTTGAAATTCCTCACTTCTCGCTTCCTTTTCAAACTGTTTATTTTTCCATTGTAATTGAAATCTTTAAGGTTTTTCTTCTACTTGATTTGAGTAAAGCCTGTTGCATTTATTCTTTGATTTTAGTGCAGCACTCCATGTACAAAGACCTGGTTCTGCTGCTACACAGGGATCTGCCTCCACTCTGGTCCAAAGCAAATCTTTCCACAAGCTCTTCATCCACACAAAGCAGCAGTACATGTAGTCTCACTTTAGGACCTGCCGGCTCACTCTCTTTTTGTCAGTCTGACTTCCATCCCTCACTCCATCTTTATCAACTGGAAATAAATTGCTTCCAAAGAAAGAGCTGCCAACACAGGATGTAATAGTGTGCTGTTCACAGTGATTAATTGGCAGTGTCTTCAGGGTGGTGATCGTCACAAGGCAAATAGTTAGCATTTTGAACAAAGCACATAAATTCCTGCTTTTCCACCTCAAGATGTCTCAGTCTTCCAAAGGTTACAGCAGTTTTATATCACCTACTGTAGTGGCTCCCAACCTCAGGGTGAGGACCTCTTCATAGGGTCCCAGGATCAATCTCAGAGGTTGTGAGATGCTTAAAAGGATGAGACTCATTATTTGTTTTTTTTGTTAAACGCACAGTCTGTAACTTCTGCCTCTAGGTTTTTCTCAATAAAAACAATAACACTGAAGTCACCCAATGTTGGGTGACTTCATGAAATAGCATTGGGATCATGGGAATTGTTGTCTTCACCACCATTACTGTAAGCTCCTCCCACTTTGGATTCTTCAGTGTCAGTGTTTCAGGAAATCAAATAGACCCAGTGATTCTAACCATTAAAAACACTGAATAAAGCAGTTTCACATTTAAAGTCAGTGTTTGACGAGACTGTACAGGCGACAGAGACTCAGGGAAGAGTTGATGCTAACCTTTGTTTTGATTGTTTCTCTGATAACTTATAAACCAGACATTCAGCAGGTTTTTACCAGCAGCAGAATTATCCACAGAGGTGTCCTCCTCTCCATTACAAACAGACCAGGGGATTAAAACCAGTAGAAAAAATCAGAAATTCACTGACGCTCTTCAGTGGACACAGGACAGGACATCTCCAGTGGCTGGGAGCTAAGCTATCTAACATTTCCTCAGCTTTTCTCTCTGATAACTTCAGATCCAGACGTTCAATGACTAAAATCCTTCATCTGGTTAAAATATATGGTTGAAAACCACCAAGGTGTATGTGATGTGGCTTAAAACTAGATAAAAGTAAATGTTGAGCTTTTGTCAAACAAACACAACACTGACACATGATTATAGAGGAAATTACGTCATTGTCAGGTGACCAATGAAACGTTACCATGTTTACAATCACAGATTTCTATGTTTTGAGAATTGATGAACTGTTTGAAATTGAACATTTGGGATAATGTAATAACACAACTCAACAACATATAGAACATAGGTCTAGTTGTTTTTAGATGTTTTAATGAGAAAATTACAGATTATAATTTAAAACCCTTATCAGATTGCTGACAGTGCTACTATAGAATAATCATGCAATCAAGCCTTGAACTGTAGATGTACCTGCACTTGTCTGAGTGTACGAGTCTCATACACCAATGATGTCTGCTGCCCTTCAGGGAAAGTGGTCTCAGACTTTTTCAGACGTCTTAGAGATACATTTACACCTTTTCAACTCTGGCAAGAATGCATGTAGGAGGTGGTTTGAAAATTCAGATTTCTTTTTTTACTGTCTGATGCATGTGAGTCAGTGGCTGAACTGCAAAGCTAGCTGTAGAGATTTGTGTTAGCTTCAGTAGGGAGAGCCATGAACCTGTGGCTTTGTCCTTACTTTTGTAAGTTTATGCTGTTCTGTGCTATAACAGCCTCTTACCTACAGACGATTCATCCCGTCCTCTTTTAGCTGCACATAGGCTCTTAAAACAGCATAAGACCATGAGCTGTCACTTGTCTGACTGCTTCAGCCTCCACATAAAACTACACTCTGCTGTGCAGGGTCTGTATTGACCACTGATCTCTTGAGACGTATATTTCACAGTGATGAAAATATTTTCTTCGCTCACTGGATGTTTTTTCCTGTCTGCTGTGCAGAATCTGTATTGAACAGTGATCTCTTGAGACGTATATTTCACAGTGATGAAATTATTTTTCTCACTTGCTGGATGTTTTTTCCTGTCTGCTGCTGCTCATCCTCGTCCTCCTGCCGTTTGTTTGGTGTAAATTTCAGTGAGAGTGAGCGTCAGTCAGACTGAGAAGGATATGAGTGTGTGACTCTGTACAGAGACTGAACAGAGTCAATCAATCAGCCACTGTAGGGAGGAAAGTCAGCATTCCCAATGACTAAAACCAAGTAGCAGCTCCATCCTGTCCTGAAACACATCTCTCTGCGAGGGGGAGGAGATACACTACTATGTGCCAATCATCAGAGAAGAGCATCACAACGGGCACAGATGTGTGCTGACAAACTCAATCTGAATCAAGAGAAAGCTCTTTTACTTCATTCCGTGACTACTGTGATGTACTTACATCCATTTCCTGTGGGAGTAAATTAACAAATTGACACTGACAGTGTTAACATCAACACCCAAGTTTTAATCACAACTGGGAAACTGTTAAAATTAGTTGATGTTTCTTCCCCATTCTATGTGTTCTCCTCCGTTTTCCCACCCTCATGTGTTTTGCCACAGACTGTAAATAAACATGGACATCACCCACAGGTTTCTGAAGCTCAGAGTGAGCTGCTCAGCCATCACCATCTTGTTAGTGCCTGACAAAGAGGAGGGGCGTGTGTGGAGCTGAGACTTCGGTGCATGTGGCAAATCTTTTAATGGATGGTTACACCCCATCAATAGATTTTATTGATTGTTTACTGCTATGGAAATGTCTTTTATTGTACAGCTGAATAATGCTACCTCACTGCTGGACTGTAGATCGTATAAATGACCTGAGGGGACAGGAGTAGAAGCACCACTCACCACTTGAACATTATTTATGTTTGAAATTAAGTCATAATTATTCTAAATGTGTTTGATCTGAATGAGGAATGAGTACCAAGTTCGATATCCAACCTTAAAGGGGATCCTTTAGGGTTGGGTATCAAACTTTGTACTTTTAAGGGTCAAAGCTCATGAGAGATTTTCTCCAACCCACTGGCTTAGGTTCTTGGGTGTGGGAAGAACACAGTAAGTAGTAGGGGAGTCCAAGCCATTTTCTGATGTATGAGCTGACTGTCCGCTCCAGCTTCTCAATTTTGGTGATGGGGACCTCGTATACCATTAGAGGCCACATCAGTCTGCAGTTTGAGTAATCTAAACTGCAGACACCACAGTTCCAACTTGCCAGGGAGCGAAGTCTTAGCATTTATACTAGCATCAGTTAACATTTTTATTAACAATGATCCGCTGGCACATCATGTGTTTGATAAACAAACAGTAGTGCTAATGCTAACGTTTTGCAAGGTTTTTAATGTATGTACATGCTTATGTTATGGCCTGATAGAAGTAGGGGAGGGGAGAGGGAGGTAGACAGTTTTACTCTGTGTGATGTGCAAAAAGTTCTAAATATAAACCAAATGTTGAAATTGAGAAGTCTTTTATTTTTTTTTTTACAACTGAAATTACATTTTTTGTGATTACAAAGAGTCCCAGAAAAAAGTACCATTGGGCACCGGTACCGAATTCCAGGTATCCAGTATCGGTTCAAATGTCAAAGGTACCCAACCCTAATCTCCTTTAGCTTTTCTTCTTCTCTTCTATTCATGTGTATGTTGGCTCATTCAGGGAAAGGTAGAGTCAAATATTTTTCTTCCTGTCATCAGAGCTGGCTGTTATTATGCATGGCCTATTTGATCCAGCCAAAGCACTGAAGACAGTCATTCAGCCTCTAACCTTTCACAGACGAATTGGTGACTTTATTCAGACTAGAAACAGCCATAAGGCTGTTTTGATTGCTGCATAATGTTTGTTCTGTTGTTGTTGTTCTTCCAGTCAGTTTTATTTTCATTCAGTCACTGCTGCTGATACTGCAATACATCTACCACAGCTCTGGAGCACCCAGCTACGTCGTACTTGAGCTATGTGTAATGGGTGAGGTTTGGACCCAAAAGCAGCACCGACTAGGACCGATGATTGGTAATGACTTTTATTGTTATTAGATGCAGGTAAATAAACACAGTTCAATTCAAAAGGGGAATGGCAGTCTTTGAGGGGCTTGGGGAAAATCCGAGGGCCCAGAATAAAGCTGTGGATGAGGCAGCCGTACCTGGCAGAGGGTAGGTCGGAACCAGGCAGAGGACCGAAAAACCAGCAGGTGAGTAACCCAGGAACACTCACGATGGTCGAGATGAGGACTCTGTCCCAGCGATGATCAATGGGGAAACGAGGAGAACTCACACGCTGCAGCAGTGGAGGTGGAGGACTCAGAGCAGCCCCGAGAACAAACAAATCATAATCTGTTGTTGATTATTTAACTAATATGGTGCTTGTAGAACTGTTAAAAACAATATTAATATCAAAAAAGCAATATTAGCACGGCTGTTATTGTCTTCAGCCATTAGCCGTGGTGATATTTAGTACAATATCATGACATGTAATATTGTACAGAGAGAATACAACAGGCAATGGCTAGCAGAAAGCAGTCACTGTCACAGTCTGCTCTGCCCCTCTCCTGCTCTGCTGCTCAGCCACACATCAGCCTAACTGCTTTCACCTGCTGCTCTCACCTGCTCACCATCTCCAATCAAGCCAGTAGATATGCAGCTTCACTCCACTCACTCTTTGCCAGATTGTCCTCGCTCTCATGCCTGACTCTCCAGCACTTGTTCCCGGACTGCTTACTTGGTATCAAACCGACTTGCCTCCGACCTTCGCCTCGCGTCTCAGCCCTGGTGAATCCACCAGCCTTCTGTCCCTGACTACGAGTATTGCCTGCCTGTTTTCTGTTCCTCGTCTGCCTGTGGCTGGTTGGCACTCAGCCAGTTCGTGCTCCACCAAGAGACCCACCTTGTCAGCTTCGCCTCGCCAGCTCACCTCCTCTGGTGACGTCAGCCCCACCGAACCCGTCTCAAGGTCCGGATCAACACCCTGCCATCCTCGGGTTAGCTGTGTACCTGTTTTGATCTGCCAAATAAAGACTGTTTCCAGACTAAAACCTGGTTCACTTGTGCTGCTATTGGGTTCTCTCCATACCCATTACAGTCACAAGTGTGGTTGCACTTTTCAAATGTCGACGCACAACACAACACATCAAATTTGAGGAAACACCTAGTGAAACATAAAATTTATCTAAAAGCTGAGGAATGTACCATATTTGGCATATATGATAGACTGAAAGCTAAGTCTTCTGCAGCTGCCAGTGCCAAAGAAGTTGAACCCTCAATGGACGATGAAACTTTAAGCGAGGCATCAACTTCATCGACATCTTCAGGTTATTCATTAGCTAATTGGATAACTTGTTGTTAGAGGAAAGAAGGCCTTTTCACTGTGTTGGTTGACTTTAGTTGAGCTCATAGGACTTGTTACAATCCCTAAGAATAATCGGCATCTTGTATCTTGAGTGGGGAGGAATAATCACTTCATTGGAGTCATCAGGTCACCCTGTGTCACTGGTGTTTTGTTGATAGACCCACAACACCTCCAGAGGGTTCAACAGCACCTGGCGTCCCAGGTGTGCCCCCCACCGTTTATACCCCTCATGTTGGACCTCTTGCGGCCCAATTGGAGTCCTTCCTCTTCCTCCAAATCCAGTTGCTGCTTCGATCAGCGGCCTCTGATAGTGACGTCACCACCTGTCAGAAGGCTTGTCCTTGAACCACCATACTCTTCAGGAGCCTGGTTGTTGATGTGACTACAAATCCTCTACACCCAACCTCTACTGAGAGCACCTGGGTATGCCAGCAACGTTGTTCTGCCTCAGCTGCTATGTTCGAGTACTTCAGGCTTTTGCGCTCATTAACTCCCCTGACTGCAGCCTCCCATGGTACCATTAGCTCCACGATGCTCAGGTCCAGTCTGAGATTAGTTGTACTGATCTCTGATGGAAAGATGAGTTTCTGATCTAGATCTACCTGCATTTTCTGGAGCAGTGTCAAAGAGGGTTGCTCCCATTCTTACAGATGGTTTCACTGGAAAAAAAAAAAAGGAGTGATGCTTGGGAGTCCAGGCAGGGGGGAGGGCATTGGTGGTAGTTCTCCTTCCTTTCAGAATGATCGCCAGTTGACATAAGACCTGGTTGTGCCTCTAGGTGTAGCAGCCTTGAGCCAGACTGGTTTTGCAGCTGGTGTGGATGTGCCTTAATGATGCTGGAGTTTGGCAGAAAGCTCATGAGAGATTTTCTCCGACCCACTGGCTTAGGTTCTTGGGTGTGGGAAGAACACAGTAAGTAGTAGGGGAGTCCAAGCCATTTTCTGATGTATGAACTGACTGTCCGCTCCAGCTTCTCAATTTTGGTGATGGGGACCTCGTATACCATTAGAGGCCACATCAGTCTGCAGTTTGAGTAATCCAAACTGCAGACACCACAGTTCCAACTTGCCAGGGAGCGAAGTCTTAGCATTTATACTAGCATCAGTTAACATTTTTATTAACAATGATCCGCTGGCACATCATGTGTTTGATAAACAAACAGTAGTGCTAATGCTAACGTTTTGCAAGGTTTTTAATGTATGTTCACAACATGCTTATGTTATGGCCTGATAGAAGTAGGGGAGGGGAGAGGGAGGTAGACAGTTTTACTCTGTGTGATGTGCAAAAAGTTCTAAATATAAACCAAATGTTGAAATTGAGAAGTCTTTTATTTTTTTTTTTACAACTGAAATTACATTTTTTGTGATTACAAAGAGTCCCAGAAAAAAGTACCATTGGGCACCGGTACCGAATTCCAGGTATCCAGTATCGGTTCAAATGTCAAAGGTACCCAACCCTAATCTCCTTTAGCTTTTCTTCTTCTCTTCTATTCATGTGTATGTTGGCTCATTCAGGGAAAGGTAGAGTCAAATATTTTTCTTCCTGTCATCAGAGCTGGCTGTTATTATGCATGGCCTATTTGATCCAGCCAAAGCACTGAAGACAGTCATTCAGCCTCTAACCTTTCACAGACGAATTGGTGACTTTATTCAGACTAGAAACAGCCATAAGGCTGTTTTGATTGCTGCATAATGTTTGTTCTGTTGTTGTTGTTCTTCCAGTCAGTTTTATTTTCATTCAGTCACTGCTGCTGATACTGCAATACATCTACCACAGCTCTGGAGCACCCAGCTACGTCGTACTTGAGCTATGTGTAATGGGTGAGGTTTGGACCCAAAAGCAGCACCGACTAGGACCGATGATTGGTAATGACTTTTATTGTTATTAGATGCAGGTAAATAAACACAGTTCAATTCAAAAGGGGAATGGCAGTCTTTGAGGGGCTTGGGGAAAATCCGAGGGCCCAGAATAAAGCTGTGGATGAGGCAGCCGTACCTGGCAGAGGGTAGGTCGGAACCAGGCAGAGGACCGAAAAACCAGCAGGTGAGTAACCCAGGAACACTCACGATGGTCGAGATGAGGACTCTGTCCCAGCGATGATCAATGGGGAAACGAGGAGAACTCACACGCTGCAGCAGTGGAGGTGGAGGACTCAGAGCAGCCCCGAGAACAGGCAGACGAAGACCAGGAAGAGGCAAGGCAGAATCGTGGTCAAAAACAGAAGGGCTGAAGTAATTACCAGGGCAGAGACGAGGCGGGTAGGTCAGGAGCAGGCAGGGTCGGAACCGGGAGATCAGATGAAGAGTAAACGCTGGAAAGTCTTTCATGGGAACAAAGAACAATCTGGCAGTGAGTGTGGAGGAGAGTGGAGCTTTTAACCAGGCTTGATTGCTGAAGAGCTGCAGCTGAGTGAACAGGTGAATGAAGTGACTGACGAGGTGGGTGTGGCTGGCAGATGGGGTGAGCAAGGGAGTGATGAGTGGAAAACAACTGAAGGCAGGTATGTATGGAGAACAAACCATGACACTATGGCTGTAAGTTTGGTCAGTCAGTCCAGATTGAAATATTTTAACCATTGGACATTTCTTTTTTTTTTTTTTTTTTTTAACTTTTTTTAGTTTTTTTATTGAAATTTTCTTCAACAATTACTGTGTCAGGTTTTACACACTTCACGACGCAATTATTCTCTCATCAGAGTCCTTATTGTCCAGTAGTGATGGTGGTGTCCTCTTGCTGTGTTCTATATTCTGTCCATTTCTCCCATTTTTCCTGAAATTGTGTCTCTTGTAATCGTAGTTCTCTCCATGTCCCTCCTAATTTCTTGATTTAGTTTTGTGTAATTCGCATCATAAAGCTTGTCTAATCCTTTTGTGACATTTACCCCTAGATATTGTATTGATTTAGCATTCCACTTGAGTTTATATGTTTCCTTTATCTCTTGAGATGGGGAATAGTTTATTGATAAAATCTGTTTTAGTGACTATTCTGTCCTGGATAATACGTGAGCTGTATCGTAGACAGATAGCTAACAACAAAAGACCCCGTAGGTTTGATTCCAGGTTGAAAGCTGTTTACTGAAATCTTTGGAGACCTTTCGTATTTGTTGTAAAACTGCAACAGAATGAAATACACAGAATGTACAATTGAAATAAATACATGCAACAACACTGGTCACACTTTCTTTCCCTTTTCAGGTTACAGATCAAGTAAGTAACACAATATTAACAAAGCAAACACATCTTTTATAAGTATCCTTTCACGGTTACGTAACAGCATAAACACAGTAAATGTCAGTGGTTTACACAAACATATAATACGACGTAAATGAGGCTTGCTAATGAGTTGAATATGCTATGCTATTAGCTACGATATTGTTAACATTAGCATCGTAAGAATTTTTTACAAACCAAAGATATAAAAAAGGTTTTCTACTTTAATGCGCTTTAACAACCTTAAACTTAACTTAAATGTGCTAGATTCAGCCATACTTACTGATGGATCTACTCCAAGGCTCCGACAACAACCACTGCGGTGTAGCACAGTCTGCATGTGTTCTGCAGGTCACTTCACAAGTCAGACCTTTTATAGGTGTAAAACCTTGACATGCCACTAGGGGGCCACTAACATTATTTAGACACTGACAGGAGTCAGAACAGTGACATTAATTTTGTATCCTGAATAGAGTCCATAGTTCTCTAGTAGTCTCATAATTTTTGGAAAACTTTCATTAGGTTGTTTTAGGAAGATTAATATATCATCCGCGAACAACCCTATCTTGTGTTCCTCCTGTCCTATTGTCACCCCTTTAATTTCTTCCTCCTTCCTAATCATCTGAGCTAATGGTTCGACAAACAGCGCGAAGAGACTTGGCGAGAGGCAACAACCCTGCCTCGTTCCCCTTTCCAGATTGAATCGGTTCGTCAAATTACCATTTATTTTGATCCTTGCCATTGGTTCCTGATATATTGATCTAATACAGTTCACAGAATCCTCATTAAATCCGAATTTTTCCAGTACCTTATACAAAAATACCCAATTCACGCTATCGAAAGCCTTTTCCGCGTCTATGCTTACCAGAATTACACTTTCTCCCTTCTTTTGTACCTTTTCAATGACATGTAGAGTCCTTCTTATGTTATCTTGTGTTTGCCTTTCTTTAATAAAGCCAGTCTGATCCTCATCGATCAAATCCTGCATAAATGTCTCTAACTATAATGGAGGTGTAGAGTTTATAATCTACATTTAAAATTGATATTGGTCTGTAATTACAACAATATTCTTTATCTTTACCTTCCTTTGGAATGACGGAGATGATAGCCTCTTTCCATGAGGGAGGGATCCTGCCTTTCCTGAGACTATAGTTAAATGAGTCACGTAATAGTGGGGTTAACTCCCCTTTAAATGTTTTATAAAAGGAGGCACCCAACCCATCAGCTCCTGGTGATTTCCCCGATTTAGCCCGACTAATTGCCTTTTCTATCTCTTCCACTGTTATTTTTGAAGTCAACATCGCGTTCTGTTTTGTACCAATTGTTGGCAAATCTAATTGGTCTAAAAATTCCCTTAAGTCCTCACTGAGGACTTCACCCACTGAGGTAGGCATTTTAGGTAATTTACTGTAATATTCCTGAAACATTTTTTCTATTTCTTCTGGTTCATATAGGATTTTATTAGTTGTAGGATCTCTTATTTTATGTATATTATTTAATGCTTGCTGTTTCTTTATACACCTAGCAATACTTTTAGTGGCTTTAGATCCTCCCTCATAGTAAGTTTGTTTTATAAACCTAGCCTTCTTTTCCACCTCTTCCAACAGGATATCATCTACTTTTTTCCTAACTTCTTTAACCTGGTTAAGTATTACCAGATCATTTGTCTGTTTATGCTGGTGTTCCAGTTCTTTTAATTCTTCAATTTGTTTCTGGTATGTTTCTAAGCTGGCTTTTTTTAGCAAAAGCTGTGTACGAAATCAGCTTCCCCCTTATTACAGCTTTTAGGGCATCCCATAAGATTGTTGGGTCTACTTCCCCATTATCGTTTTCTACCCTGTATCTAATTATTTCCCCTTTTAATTCTTCAACTAATCCCTTATTGTTCAGTATACTGTTGTTAAGTCTCCATACCGTATTTTTCCTCTTATTGTTCAAATCAATTTCTTGGTAAATTGCACTGTGATCTGATATATCAGTTACCCCTATCCTGCTCTCCTTTACTGTGTGTATATCTCCCTTATTCATTAGAAAATAATCAATTCTGGAGTACATTGCATGTGGGGCCGAGTAGTGGGTATAATCCCGATCAACTGGATGGAGTTCTCTCCATACGTCTATTATATCCATTTCTGACATTACCGTCTTCATATATTTATTAACTTGTTCTTTACTTCTCTTCATACTTGTTGTGTCCAACCTGTAGTTTAATACCACGTTGAAGTCCCCCCCACATATCAATGTTCCTTCCGATTCCAAGTTTATAAGATCAAATATTTTCCAAAAAAAAGTTTTCCCACTTTGCGGAGCGGCATACACATTGAATAATCTCACCAGATGGTTTTCTAATTTACCTTTAATCATAATATATCTTCCCTCTTTATCGGCAACTTCCTTAATCAATTCAAACTTCATCGTGTTAGCAATCAGTATTGCCACACCCCTCTTATGGTTTTGTCCAAAGGAACTGTAAAATGAATTCCTGTAGCCTAACTTTTTTAACTTTTCATGTTCCTCTCTCAACAAATGTGTTTCCTGTAAAAAAAATAATCTGCATCTTCTCTTTTCTAAACTTAGTTAAAGCCTTACCTCTTTTTTTTTATTATTCAGGCCATTGATATTCAGCGACACCACCTTTATATAATTATATTGCATTGTTTATATCCTTCGAAGTGATTCCTAATCCCTCCACTGTGATATTATCAACACACATTTTCCTACGAACAAAATATGAACAAGCACCGAAACTTAAACTGAACTCCCAAGCAAATAAGGACATTATTCCCCATAGGTCCTGTCTCCCTTTTGGTGGGAGTGAGGGATGACCTTTCGTGTGCAAACGGCCCCCCCTAGTGATTTGGGGTAAACCTGAAATAGGTCTTCCCATCCTACTAGATAAGTCCAACAATCACTAGTTTTATAGTTCTCCTTGTCGATTCTCATGTAAACCTTAGAGAAGTCTTATGCTTCTGGGGGAGAGGGATGATTTTAAATTTCCCCATTTTAAGTCTGTTTCAGTGGTATACTTTTTTTTACTTTTCAGAGTCTTTTTAATCCCAGAGTAGGATTTACGTCTCTTCATCACCTCCGTTGGATAATCGTGGTCAAAAAATATCTGTCTCCCCTCGATTTGTATTTTCTCCTTCCAGGCTTTAGACAGAATATTTTCTTTGGTCTCGTATTTCAAAAAGTTGACCACTATGGACCTCGGGGTTGCCCCCGGTGGCGGTTTCTTCCCGAGGCTTCTGTGTGGGCACACAGCTGTATATGCAGTTCAGTTCCCTCCAGTATCCCGAGCTCCCGACGTAGGAGCCCGTCCACTAGCTCTGGCACAGATTCGTTGTCCTGTTCAGCCACGTTATAAATCCTCAGATTGCAGCGTCTTCCGTGTCCTTCCACTTCGGTCAACTTCTTTTGTAATTTCATTTGCTGTTTTAATAGAGTTACAATGGCTTCTTTCGCATCCATGTTCCACTCTTCCAGCTCTGAAATCCGTTCCTGTGCCTAAGTAATATCTTTTCACTGCTGTTGTATTTCCGCAACATTTTCTGCCATTTTGCGCGTCGTTTCCTCTGTGAAGGCGGCAAAATCTTTTCTCACCTCTTCTTTGAATTCGTCTTTGAATTTTGAGAGGTCATCTTTCATTTCCCTCTTGAGGTCTCGTATTTCCTTCGTGATATTCGCGAGGCCCTCTAATATCGAGCGGAGTTGTTTAGGGTCAGGTTCACCATTTTCGTCGTCGGGTAACTCGTCTTCAAACTCGTCTTCTTGGTCTTTAGATGTCATTTTTTTCCTAGAACTTCTGTTTTCGTCCCCCACTCATTTCGTGTCAATGTAGAAATTGTATTTTCAGTCCTTTCATAGTTTGAGGGGGATTATTGTTTAATCGACTCAGGATCTCTGCTCTACGCTGCCATCTTGTGCCGTGCCCCGGCAGGAAGTCAACCCATTGGACATTTCATGAAAATGAGGATGAACCCTAATAACTTTGGTGACTTTTCATCAGGAGCAATCGTCAGATCAAATTTCAGTTTGTCTAGAATTTTATTTACAACCAAATTCTTCTAAAAGTAACATTAAAAGTAAAAACTGTACTCTGTGTTTACATGGAGAGGTGAATATTATTCCATCAGATTGTCATTTTGGGGGGGACCAACCCCCTGTTGTACCTGTTTTCATGCATTTACAGACACAGGATTGGACAATCTTATTTGAAACTATGAAATTCTAAATTAGAATTGAATCCTTACAAAAACAATTTTGTTGTGTCCTGGGAAAGAAGTTTAATTTTCCAGCTCACAAGTGTATTTGAACATGTTCAAATCCACTTTAGCTGGATTACTTTTCTACCAGAAAAGACAGTTGTTGCGCCTGGCACATGGTTCAAAACGGTTGTACTTAGTCTCTTAATCAATCATGCGAGTTTCTGGGTGTACCGTCCAATAAACGAATCAGAGTGCCATCTAGGGTTGCCATCTTCCATGCAGAAAAATAAAGGACGCCAATCACCACTGGCCCAAGGGTGGGGTGGGGGCGCTAGTTGTGGTAAATCAAACATTCTTTTAATAAAGTATTAACATTCATAATAACAGAGAGACCATGAAAAAAAGCTTTTTGAGGAACATGAACAGCATATTGTCCTCACATCATTTCACAGTGCAAATTTTAAGAACTAATCTGCAAACACAAAACCTTCGTGTAAAAGCAGATACAGTAATGTATGCACAATGAAATGCACATAACACAACTTTGTGTCACGAACCGAGCAGACAGGCAGTGGACCCAAAAAGCAGAGCTGAGGCAGACGCTTAGCAGTAGACAGTTTATTCCAGAAAAAGGGGTTGGTACACAGGGAGTCAGTCAAACCAGGCAGAAGTACAAAATCGTAAGGCAAAAGACAGGAACCAGGAATCGGAATCTTCGGGAATGCACGAGGAGTCACAACACAGGAAACTGAGCCGGAACGCTGAGACAAAAAACGCAGACGATCTGACAAAGACACACTGGAGAGGAGGGGTATAAATACACCCAGGAAGAAGGGATAATGAGACACAGGTGAAGGTAATGAACAATCACACACACAGGGAGTCAAGACACTGAGAAGAACACAAACAGGAAGTGAGGAGATCCAAATAAAATAAAACAGGAAGTGGAAAAAACTAAACTTGACGGGACCTGACACTTTGGCAGATGCTTACTACTAGCTATTTAACTTACAACTTATTAACTTAAACTTCAAATGTACTTATTAACTTCAACTTATCAATTTAACATGAACTAGTATTAAACAAGGGCTTCCCACTCACGTCTGTGTTTATGCATAGGTTTTCGTTTTGGTGGCACACGAGGCAGGGACAATTCCGTATTTTATGGGTGGCAACCCTCTCCCATTCCAAACCTCAGCAGACCGCTATTATAACTGCGGATTTGCAGGTAATAAAATAAAGAGCGACCACTGTTTATTATCTACTAATTGTTGACTTTCATGTCAGCTATTTGGATAATGTTAAACATATTGTTATTACAACTGCTAACTCCTCTGTATTGCTCCACCACTCCACAGTGAACAAAATAAAAACAAATAAAAAAGATTGAGATGAACATAATAAAATAAAAGTATGGCAGCTTCATTTTCACTTACCTGGTTTCCTGAATGTCTGGGTATATCTCTGGCCAGATTAAAACCACTGTTTTCCAGGTCTGTCTCATACCTAGGACTCTGACCATGCCACTTGGTGAGAAGGCTGGATTCTTTGTGCCTGAAGTGAGACTCTCTCAGCCACGAGCGTGCAGGTTTTCACTCTAACCAAACACCACAGCAGCTGATTACACTCATTAGACCACCTTCATCTCGAGAACAGGGACACAAGCAGCTGCAAGCGAGGAATGTCGGATTACAAGAGCTGCAGAGCTTCTGAAGAGTTCCCTAACTTTCTGTCACATTCTCACATTGGCCTGGACCCCTTTTGATCATTATCTGAGATACTCATTAGGTTGCGTTTGTTAGGAACTTTCTTACAGTACTGTGGCTTTTGAGGTGCGGAGTTTCTAATCTGTCAAGATAACTCCAGCAGATAGAAACACTGTTGCTTTGTATGCCAGCCACATTCATACAAAATACAAATCACAGTGTGTACTGCTAATCAGCAAACCGAAGAGAGGCTGATAGAACACAACACTGTAGCACTTCTTAACAAACAGATGCTGTGCTTTTATTCAGACAAGCTGAAATCCTCTGCAACACAAAAACTACTTTAGTGCTATAATGAGCTTAATCTAATACATACCTTCAACCGGTGAACTGTTTTGAGCCATGTTTCAAGTGTTTATCATAAAAATCTAATCAGTTTAATCAGTCTCTGGCAGCTGTGGTGAGATGCTGTATATTTATACCACATTGTATTTTCCTGTGTTTTGGTCCATGGTTGGTCCATGTCTTTCGTCCAGACTGAAATATCAGCCCTTTTCAATGGATTGCCATGACAGACAATGAATCCTGATCACTTTGGTGACTTTTCGTGTGACTTTTCATCTACCGCTATCAACATTTTAATTTGTCCAGTAATTTAGTTCAAAACCATTCCCAGCAGCTTGTGCTATAGTTTGTGTTTTGAGCTATTTGGCAAATGTTAGCAGCCTAACATGCATGTTCTAAACATCAGCCGGTTAGCATTGTCATTGCGAGCATGTTAACATGCTAATGTACAGCCTCACAGAGTTGCTGGTAGGGGAGACCGGGGATGGTTGTAACACTTTTTGACTCAGCTCCTATAACTTGCAGAATGTTTGCGGTAGGGCACTCAAATTTTGACACAAAGTACCCTCATTTGTCTACTACAAATAGCAATGTTTTTAACTTCTCCATCTATATCACAGAATTCATTATTTGATGTCAAACGCAAGGAGTGCCATTTTTACAACCTACCCCACTACCAGGGTATGTTGTAACACAACCTGGGGTAAATTGTAACAGCAAGATTGAAGAACTAAAAACTGAGACTACACCACAAAATATGCATCTATATAAGTTTATTGTGCATGTGCCAACACTAAAGCATCTTCCTGTGCTTCACTAAGAACAAAAATAACTCATCACTGATGGCTAAATGAAGAACAGTGTCAGTGTTAACATTAAAAGAGCTTTTTTAAGAAGAAGAACATATTCTGATAATACCTAGGAATGTTACACATACAAATGGAAACCTTCAGCAGGAGGTCAGAAGTAGCTCATAATCCACGTAAAATTACAGGAAGACGTTTGACAATTAGTAAAACAACAAACGTGCACACTGTGTCTGTCTTAAATGATAAAACATGAACTTGAGTGTGTGCATCTGTGTGTGTTCATCTAATCACAGTGATCAGTGGTGACAGATGTATGTGGGTTTTCCAGGGGTGCAGTTTTCGTGGGCCCAGAACTTGCAATTTACACATCTGATCCACTTTTCTTTGGGTTCGGAATTTCCAAAGGGCTCCATGCACACAATTCAAAAATCATCTTCATCTGGGGTGTCCTCACCCTTATCCTTGGTCTTCTTGGATCTCTTTTTGGCTGTCTTTCTCTCTGCATTATTTTGTTTGCGTTTCCTCTTTCCAAATATGGCCATTTTCACATTCTTCTTACTACTCCTCTTCTTTTCTTCTTCCTCCAAGGCCTGCTTGACCGGTGTATCTGTATAGATGTCTGACTTTCTCCTTGTCGTACCAGTGGTCTTTCTTGGCCCTGCTTTGGGAAATGGTCTTACAGTAGAGGGACTACTGTGCATTGATGACTTTTTGACTGCTGTGATAGCCCACACTGGGCAGCTTTCTTGAACCTTGTTCTCTGAGGTTCTGCAATTTCTTGCAGTATCTGCTCAGTGTCACATGGCAGATGGAGTAGTCTTTGGTGACTGACCTCACTGCTTTTCCCTGCCTCACTTCATCTGATGCAACTTTAAGTACATGTGCAGGCACACCCCTATTTGTTTTCCTCACCCACTGTCTTGGCATACTGAAGAAAAGGAGTAGGATAGAGAAAATATGTGAATTGTGATTATGGGGATGGTTGTAACATTTTCTTATATGGTGTTACAACTATCCCCACCCCTGTCAGCCAATGTTTACCTAGCTGATCAGCATGGTGGTTTGAAATTAGAATAGATGAAATGACTCACATTTTACGTAAGAACCTACTCTCTGACCTGATACAAGTTACCGAACTCAAACTTCAACAGTATCAGTACTAATCAAAATATAGACTTGGTCCCAAAAATTACTTTCTTACCTGAAAATTGATGTTTTGACTGTAAAATCTGCACACTTGCAAGATGCAAGATCAGGGAGGAAGTGGTTATACATGAAATTGATCACATGACTCTTATGTTATCCCTTATTGGTGAAATTGATGCTGTTACAACTATCCCTTTGTTACAACCATCCCCGGTCTCCCCTACAGCTGGGGACTCTTAGGGAGCTTTCACCCCTGTACAAATATTGATGTCAAAACGCATCTCTACAACTCATGACTGAGAACCAGTGTTTGCTAAAATTAGATAGTATATGATATTTTATATTGATAATGAAATGTCAAGCCAATATTGGAAATGAAAGGGCACGCTACAAGCTAGCTAACATTAGTAAGCAAAACTGCAACTTAAGGCACATCTTAGAAACTAACTATTAGTTAGCTAAACTGTAAATTGAGTTAGAAAACTACTTAACATTAGCATTCATCCCGTAGTTACTTGACACAATCTAATTCAGAAACTCTGAACATAAAAAGATAAAGAGTATTAAACAAGCTAGATAGTTAGCTACTTCTATTAACATTTACCTACAATGTCTGGCCAATGCACGGAAGCAGAGACTTGTGCACGGAGCTAATGATGGAGTGAGGTAGGCAAAGGAGGCATTCAGCAAATGTCAAGGTTAAGAAATGGTATGGGCCACATAAGGCATGTCTGAAATTGTATTAGACACAATAAATGGTAAATACATTGTAATATTTAGAATTACAAGTAAGAAAGATATATAAATGTTTCAACCTCCCGCAAACTGTTGTTTTTACACCTTTTATCTTTTCGGGGGACCCACATCCAAATCAGGGGGGTCAGACCCCTCCAATTCCCCCCGTAATTCAAAGTAGGGTTCGGTTTAGTCCAAACCAATGAAAAAAATCATTCTGTACATTATTGCCTTTTAATGCTGCTGACTGTGCCGTGGCTTGGTTGGGCACAGAACACAGTTACATGTAGCCCCTTCCCTGTGAGCCAATCCCTGGCTCCATAGACTTGCTCAAGAGATGTGGTGTGTGACCTCTCTGGTGGTGAAGGAGCCCAAAGAAAGATTATCAATAAAGATTATATAAAATTATTGACCAGAATTACTTCCAAATACTGTGTTTATAACAGCACATGTAAAATTGTTCATAAACTGGGTGTAGGTTGAATCACTCACCAACATTACTGAATTGCATCAGATAAGCCATGCTGCATCATGATGTCATTGAAGCCAGTTTCTACAGGTTGCATTGTACGGCTTGGATATTCTTCGATCTACAGCAGTCCACTGGGACACACTGGCCCATCAACGCATAAGCAGCCTGTTGCCACAGCGTGCCACTGACGCCTGGGGAGAAAGTTATTGGCCTTTAATTTCAAATAGAACAAGATTAAATCCAGTTCCTGGTTCACTTCTAGTACATAGTTTATCGATCGTAATTACTGTGATGTAAAACTGATACAAATACCACAGCAGGTGTCTATCGGAAGACCTGACCCTTTATGCATAAGCAAAGCATGTCACTATATTGTGGACAGATTCAATAGATTGGAGATTGGAGGTTCAGGGACTAACTAGTTATTATCCCACCCTCTGTAGAATGTACATTCCTCTATGACGCCTCATCCATAATCTCAATCAAACACTGTGCCTTTTCCCTCCTTTTTAGGCCTTTTCACTTCAAATGTCTCTGCATATAAACATTGCAAGCTGCTAGCTGTAAATAAAGACGGACGTAGCATCTGTGACGTCACCCACAGGTTTATAAAGAGCAGTTTTGAAGCTCAGAGTGAGCAGCCCCACCGTCACCATCTTGGCAGTGTCTGACTCCGCCCCATAACTACCAGCTAAAAAATGGACACACAGGAGCGACATGTATGGTGCTGAGACTTCTTGTGGCATGCATGCGCTCACGCACCTTACATTCAAAGAGGCCACGCCCTCAATTCTAAATAACATTAAGCCTTAATAAAATGTGAACAGGTGAGTTATATAAACAGTTGTCATTGAGGAGGAAATTAGCTATAAACTGTTTCTCAATCTGCGTTCTTCTCTGTACTTGTGTTCTTCTGGACTTGTGAAACGTCATCAGGCTCAGCCCAAGTAGTGTTCCAATTCAAAGTCTGCATCTACCCAAGTACAGAGAAAACATCTGGAAGTGTTCCCACTCCCCCAGTTTTATCCAGGATGCATCGGTACGTGACTTGTGTTGACATGAGACAGCTTACTACCCCAGAATGCATTTCGCACCAAATAGCAACAATGGCAGCGACTCTGAGCTAGGCTCAAAGCTGAAACAAATTTCACTCTACGACATATATATGTATATATATTATCACTTCATTTAGTTTTGATGTTTTTTCAGGTGGAAAAGTTACCATTAAGACTTCAAATATGTCAGTTTAAACAAATAATGCCTGTTTGGAAATTTGCTTGGGCATTTTTGGAGATGTGAGAACTGTCTTGCTGGCTGTCATATCAGCAGCTCACTGCCCAGCTCCTGAGATGACCAGCCGTCAGTGAGCACCGTCACCCCTGTAGATAAAGTCCTCCCAGTAGAAAAAGTGAGGCTCTGTGAGCCCTTTGGTAATTTACTGATGTGTCTGTTGTCTTTAGTGTTTTGATATATGATAAAATTCCTTTTGGAAGATGAAAATTGATCTGAATTGAAATGTAATATTTATTGCTGCTCGTTAGTCTGAGACGATGAAGCTACAAATATGTGATTGGCTGGACAGTTTGGAACAGCACTGCCTCTGTGAGCTTCTGTGTAAATGTGTGTAAATTCTGTTTTTCTGCCTGTGGAGATTTGAGTTTAGATGAATTTCTCACAGTTCAGTCAGGGACAGGTGTGTTGAAGTGTAACCTGTGCCTAGCTGAGCTGCTGATATTAGGAGGAACACTCTAATTGCTCCAACACTCCAACTTCTGAGTTGAACTTGTGAAGTTCGAACTCCAAAGTACAGCAGTCTGGATTTGGCGTATTTTGTATTGAGAAACAGTTATAGAGACCACAACTGTTTTTTTTACCAGGCTGGTACAAGTTTAACTGTCCTTCAGCAATAATCGGCTCATTGATTCACACAGTTTATACAAAAGATGCATACTCCTGTCTCAAAACTGTCTGCAAACTCCAGAGTCTGGGAATGTAACGTTAAATGCCTCTGTGTTATAGTGTCTTTGTGTGTGTTGGTATGCCCTACTCTGCCCCCCCCCCCCCTTCTCCAGCAGGTGATGTGGCACAAATGTTCCTGCTCCCCAATCAGGAACTGGGGCTTCAAATGCTGTAGGAGGAGGCTTGGTTTGGGCGATTGTCCGCCATTCATGCAGAGAGAGAGAGAGCTCTGTAGAGATGTATATGTTGTTACCTCGATAGTGATATTTTCCCCTTTGTGTGGTTGTTAGTTTCTGTTCACACAGTGCTCTACTGCCGGTTTTTCGTTATAGTTCTCATAGTTTTCTTGAATTGTGAATAAAACAGATATTTATTGTTGGAATCTGGTTTCCTGTTTTCGTTTCTGTCATGCCCGGTTCTTTATTTTTCATTGTTACTTCCTTTTACCCCTAGACTCTTTCTAGGAATGTATCAATTTGGAGGCTCGTCCAGGATATCCAGAACAGAGATATTTAAGTTGGGTTTTGTTTTCCGGTGATAACTATGGTGAGTTTTGGTGTCTGAGTGTGTTTTTTCAAACAAGGTAATTGTTTGTTGGTTGCACTGCTTCCGCAGTTAAGACAGGTCCAAGCTGTTTCCAGTCCATCCATCGGGCACTCCTTTATTATTTTGCATTTTTTATTCTCTAAGTAATCGTGGGCGGGGATCCAATTCCCTGTCGAGGGTAGGCATTTCAGGGCTCCGGCCGCTGAGTTCAGCCTTTCAAGTCGCCTCGAGCCCGGCACACTCCAGAAAACAGGTAGGTGAAGAACCTGTTAGGCAGGAACTGTGGAAGTTTGTGGTGGCAAGGCTGCAAGTTAAATCCGTGTGTACACTCCTACATCGGCCTTAATAAGTTAGTGAGTTTGTGACTGATGTTTTTTTTTACTTCCTGCCTTTGTGATTGTCTTCCCCACCCTAATGTGTTTGACCTGTGTCCAATTATCCCTGCCTCCCTTGAGTACCTGGTCTCTGTGCTCCCAATTGTCTTTGTCAGTTTGTCTAATTTCTACTTGAGCTTCTCTTCAGTTTTCACAGTGCTACCTGTGTTTGGATTTTCACTTTTGTTCCTGTTTTGGCTACAGAGTTTGGATTTTCATGATTAAGGTCATTTCCTGTAATTTCACTGCTTCTACCAGTGTTAATGTCTGTCTGTGTTTGGTTCCGGTAATTCTAAATCCCTCTGACACCTGGTAGATTAATTCATGAAATCAACAGTGTAGTTCTACTGTTTACTTCCCAATCATAACAACGAAAGTAAAATCAAACTAGACTTTTTGGATCCCTAGAGCACCTCTTCAGTAGCTGCCCAAAGGTCCTCAGAGAAGGCCGCTACCACTGGTGCCACGACCAGGTGCTCAGAGCAGTTGCCGAGAGCATAGCTACTGCCATCCGCTCCAGCAACTACCATCATGCCGTTACGAAGATCTCCTTTGTGAAAGCTGGGGAGAAACCCTGTCCACAACCAAAAAAAGGACAGGTGCCCTCTGTACGGCCCCTGACTGGCAGCTGCATGTTGACCTGGGCAGAGAGCTGAAGTTACCGCAGCACATTGTCTTCACATCACAACACATCACATGATCGTCACTTCCGAGGTGACAAAACAACTGATCATGCTGGAACTCACAGTGCCCTGGGGAGAGCGTATGGAAGAAGCAAATGTGAGGAAACACACAAAGTACCTGGAGCTGGTGGAGAAGTGCCAGGACAGAGGCTGGAAGACGCACTGTGAGCCCATAGAGGTTGGCCCATGTTAAAATGTTCAACTTTACAGCAGAAATAAACATGTTTAGAGCCTGTTACACCCGATATGTGAAACTATTTGGTAGACCACAGCACTGTAGGCCAGTCAATCAAGGCACATACCAATCGATTTTCAACTGCAGCTTTTTTTGTCTCTGTTTTGAAACCAGGAAAATTCTTGGTACTGGCCAACTGCCAGCTGGCCCTTGCCTGAATCTTATTGTCTCAGAGGTGTTTCAGGTACCTCCACCAGCACAGCTACTTGCATCCCCATGTTATCGGTCCCTGCAGTTCAGCATCTGAGTGGAGAAGAGAGGCTCTGCTCTGTGAATGATGCTAATAAAACGACTGATTTATTTTAAGACTCCTGGCATGAATGTTGCCAGATGGCGTTCAACACACTTTTTTTTTTACATTGTTGCTCATTGAAGCTGTAATACAACACACAATTTCAATATCTCCAAACATTTGTACAGGAATACATTTATCTGAAGGTATATTTATCAACAAGCTGCTGCTTATTGACTACACTGCTTCCAATAAACTCACCACAAACCCTGTGTCTGCTGTTCTCCCTCAATCTTTTAATATGTTCCATAGCTGTGTGCTTGGCAATCAGAAGTGCCTGCCCACTCGACAGGGTCTATTGATTGCATCAGTACAGTAATCAGGCCTCATTCAGAGGAGAGCCTTCACCTGTTGGCCAGTTCTCAATAGCTAATAAAGAGCCTTTTGAGAAATGTGAAAGCCTCCTGCCCATATTTAATCAGCTGCAGAGAATAATCACCGTCCATCATGATCTGCTTTCTCAGCTCCTGTTTGTGATTCATCTGACTTTAATACAATCACTTTCACAGGGAGACTGGTACAGTGAACAATTGCCTATTAATATAGACAATTGTTCAAATATCAGTTGTTTGTGTTTGTGTTCTCATGTCAATCTTATTTTAATAAATTCTACAACCTACCAATACTGTGAACCCTTAGATACTTCCATTTCCATATTGTTGTTTAATGGGTCATGTGTCTGCTGTCACTCTATACTTGCCAACGTTAAAAGTGCAGGGAAATAGAAATGGTGAATTAGTAGCTACAGTAAATTGGTAATAATTGGTTATTGGCCTAGTAATATAACCTTAGACTGTAATCATAGAATGTTAATAAAGATGGACATAGCCTCTGTGACGTCACCACAGGTTTCTGAAGCTCAGAGTGAGCTGCTCCTCTGTCACCATCTTGGCAATGTCTGACTCCGCCCCTAACTCCCAGCTAATCCAAACATGGGCAAAGAGGTGGAGAGTGAGGAAAGCATACAGTCCTGTTAGCATTGTTAGCACAGCTAGGCATCTTGCTCGAAGGTTAACCCATGGTTAATTCATTTGCTGGCTGATAATCTAGTTAACGGGTTATGCAATCACAGATATCTGCTAATTAGTGCTATATATGTGTCTTATATCTTACCTTGGTCATCCTGGTCTCAATTTACATTGCAGGGTTCTTGTGTTAACAATATTACCAAGGGCTTGGCTTTCTTAATGTTGGGGCCCATAAGTTGGTGCAGATAGGATGAAAAATCCATAGTGAAAAACCGGTGGTTCAGTTCAATGTATCGTCTCCAGTTACTCACGTGACTATGACACACAGTCCAGAAAGGTCCCAGAGTAGGTAGATGCTGCAGCAGGATGATGGGGTAACTGTCCATGCAGTCAGGCAGGTCTAGCATGCTGAGTCCTTCCTCACAGGTAGTGCTAATTAACGTTAGCAATAACGTCCATCCTCAGTGAAAACAACGCCCGGTGCTTTCAGCTGACTGTCAACGGTCCTAGGTGAAGCATCCACGCTTGAAAGTCCAAAACACGTTTTACACTTTTAGTGACTAACCTGACTGCACTTTCACTTTCAGACTGGAAAAAACAAGTGACTAGACTGATTTGTTATTCTGAAGACTGTTAATCGACTAATTGATCATCTCTTTAAAAGTCAATGGAGCATCACAGGACTCTTGGTCTATACTATCAATGGGAATAGCCTCAATGGACTCTAAGAAAGAAGCAATTTCTTCACAATAGTCGGATGTACAATTTGCTGTTGAAATTAGAACAATATGTTGAAATTTGAGTGGGGTCATCACTTACATCATTGCCAGTTCTACGTTGTTGGATAGAATTAACTTTGAAGTGAAATTTTTTGAATTAAAAAAATACGCAGAATTTTGTTCCTCTTCAATCCATTTTTGTCTCAATCTGATAAAAGGCACCCATAGCTTTAAGCCTGTACATATCAAGATTTTTTTTTGTTCAAGATTTTCTTTATCATTCATTAATAGACTCTCAGGGTTTTTTTTATGAAAGACATGATGGATGGAAATGGATGATGGTGGTGCTAGATATTTAGTCTTCATTTATTCTTGACTTGGCCAGGTCAGAACTGTATTTTCTTTGGTGCTTGGCAAGTTCAAATTTCATAAGTTCCCATTTAATACAACATTTTACCAGTTTGAGCTTCATTCCATTGCTGCTGAATTATTCTCTTTATTTCAGTTATTATCGTTTCATTTACCAAAACTGAGCTATTCAATTTAAAGTATGAAGTATGGTTATGACAAGAAGAGTTTGAAAAAAGAAATACAGATATGGATAGCTTTCTATTTTGTAGTATTTTCTTTAAGGTTTCTGGATATCAGCCAGTGCCCTCATGGCCATCTGTCCATCACATTATCGAGACAAATGTTAAAGTCACCACCAATTAGGAAGGCATTAGGAAACTTGTTTAACCACAGTTATAACTTTTGCTCTTCAGTGTCAATAAAATCTTCATTTTCTGATTTAGTGTTATATCCATAGATATTAGTGGCAATTATAATAACCTTGTTCAATTCAATTACTTGACATATATTGTGTCCTTTTACATCAACATCTGAGTGTAGTATATTACTTGTAAAGTTGTTCTGACCCATGTGAGAGCCAGATTTCGTTACCCCATTGGGATCTCCAGAAATCAACCTCATTAAATGAGTCTCCTTGAAAAAGAAGAAATCTGCTTTATGATGCTTGCAAAGACACACACACACACATATATATATATATATATATATATATATATATATATATATATACACTACCGTTCAAAAGTTTGGGGTCACTTAGAAATTTCCTTATTTTTGAAAGAAAAGCACTGTTTTTTCAATGAACATAACATTAAACTAATCAGAAATACACTCTATACATTGTTAATGTGGTAACTGACTATTCTAGCCGCAAACGTCTGGTTTTTAATGCAATATCTACACAGGTGTATAGAGGCCCATTTCCAGCAACCATCACTCCAGTGTTCTAATGGTACATTGTGTTTGCTAATTGCGTTAGAAGGCTAATGGATGATTAGAAAACCCTTGAATACCCTTGTGCAATTATGTTAGCACAGCTGAAAACAGTTTTGCTGGTTAGAGAAGCTATAAAACTGACCTTCCTTTGAACTAGTTGAAAATCTGGAGCATCACATTTGTGGGTTCGATTAAACTCTCAAAATGGCCAGAAAAAGAGAACTTTCATGTGAAACTCGACAGTCTATTCTTGTTCTTAGAAATGTAGGCTATTCCATGTGAGAAATTGCCAAGAAGCTGAAGATTTCCTACAATGGTGTGTACTACTCCCTTCAGAGAACAGCACAAACAGGATCTAACCAGAGTAGAAAGAGAAGTGGGAGGCCCTTCTGCACAACTGAGCAAGAAGACAAGTACATTAGAGTCTCAAGTTTGAGAAATAGATGCCTCACAGGTCCTCAACTGGCAGCTTCATTAAATAGTACCCGCAAAACGCCAGTGTCAACGTCTACAGATGAGAGGCGACTCCAGGATGCTGGCCTTCAGGGCAGCGTGGCAAAGAAAAAGCCATATCTGAGACTGGCCAATAAAAGGAAAAGATTAATATGGACAAAAGAACACAAACATTGGACAGAGGAAGATTGGAAAAAAGTGTTATGGACAGACGAATTGAAGTTTGAGGTGTTTGGATCTCACAGAAGAACATTTGTGAGATACAGAACAACTGAAAAGATGCTGGAAGAGTGCCTGACGCCATCTGTCAAGCATGGTGGAGGTAATGTGATGGTCTGGGGTTGCTTTGGTGCTGGTAAAGTGGGAGATTTTTACAAGGTAAAAGGGATTTTGAATAAGGAAGGCTATCATTCCATTTGCAACGCCATGCCATACCCTGTGGACAGCGCTTGATTGGAGCCAATTTCCTCCTACAACAGGACAATGACCCAAAGCACACTACCAATTTATGCAAGAACTACTTAGGGAAGAAGCAGGCAGCTGGTATTCTATCTGTAATGGAGTGGCCAGCGCAGTCACCAGATCTCAACCCCATTGAGCTGTTTGTGGGAGCAGCTTGACCGTATGATACGCAAGAAGTGCCCATCAAGCCAATCCAACTTGTGGGAGGGGCTTCTGGAAGCGTGGGGTGAAAATTCTCCAGATTACCTTAACAAATTAACAGCTAGAGGTCTAGCCAAAGGTCTGCAATGCTGTAATTGCTGCAAATGGAGCATTCTTTGACGAAAGCAAAGTTTGAAGGAGAAAATTATTATTTCAAATAAAAATCATTATTTCTAACCTTGTCAATGTCTTGACTGTATTTTCTATTCATTTTGCAACTCATTTGATAAATAAAAGTGTGAGTTTTCATGGAAAACACAAAATTGTCTGGGTGACCCCAAACTTTTGAACGGTAGTATATATATATACAGTGGTGGCCAAAATTATTAGAACACCTGAGAGATCTGAAAATATTGACCTGTTTTTTTCCCTCCAAAACATGATTTTATTTCACAATGTTCATGATACATGCAGATGGTTGCTCTGAACACAACAAATATCAGATGAAGTGAGTCTGTCATGGTCTCAGCCTAGAGGCTCCAGGGTTTTGTTTTTTGGACTTTCTTGGTTTTTGGTTTTCTGCGTTTTGGGTTTCTGTTCTGGGTTTTGAGTGTTTCTGGTTTGGGTGTTTCTGGTGTCTAGTTTTGTCTTCCCTGTTTCGTGCTCTGTTTCCCCATGCACTTCCTGTTTTATTTTGATAGTCATGTCGCCCCAGTGTCTGAGTTCTAGTTTTGCTTCCTTTGGTTAATTCCCTGATGTGTCCCACCTGTGTCTGCTTCCCCACCTGTTCTCCATCACTAATCAGTTCCGTTCCTTTAAGAAGCCCTTGTACTGTCTTGTCCTTGTGGGATCATTGTTTGTTGGTTGTGAGGTTTAATGTGTGTTTCGGCGACTCATGTTTGGACTTTGGTTTGTTTTGGAATAAATTCTTTGACACTGCTACCTTCTCCGCATTTGGGTCCACCCCTTAACCCTACTTACCTCAAACCCGTGACAGAGTCCTACTGTTTTTATCCACCGTTAACTTTAATATCTGGTATGTCCACCTTTTGCAGTATTTACAGCAGCATATCTCTCTGGCATAGTGTCAATATTTCCTGAGAACTTCAACACTAATGTTACCCCATGCCTTCTGCAACTCAAGCCAAAGGCTTTCCTTTGAATGAACAATAGATCTGTCCAGTTTATTTTCCAACTTGCTCCAAATTTTCTCGATGGTGTTGAGGTGTGGACTTTGAGGGGGTCAGTCCATCATTTTCAATGTTCCAGCAGATTCCTTCTGTCGCAGGTAGTTCCGGCAATAGTTAGAAGAATGATTAGGGTCATTGTCCTCTTGGAAAATAAATACAGGCCCAATAAGACGACTCCCAGATGGTACTCTGTGCCTCACCAGAATGTTGTGGTATACTTTCTTATCCATGATACCATCAATTTTCACTAAATCACCTGTTCCTGAGGCTGAAATGGCACCCCACACCATAATTCTACCCCCTCCGTGTTTTACTGTTGGCAAGAGACACTCATTTTTATATCTCTCCCCATCCCTCCGTCGAACGTACACTCTTCAAACTTGGACTCATCAGTCCACAACACTTTATACCAATCTTCCTTTGTCCATTTCTTGTGTTCTTTTTCAAATTTCAGGCATTTCACTCTCTTTTTCTCTTTCAGTAATGGTTTCTTTGCTGCTATTCTGCCAACAAGTTCTTCTCCCAGCTTCCGACACACAGTTCTTAAAGACACCATTAGTCATTGGGGTGTTGCTCTCGTCATGCAGTTCTCATGAGGTCTTTCTTTGGTCCTTAAGACTGAGAATTTTGAGATGCTTCGCTTGTCTGTCTGAAAGTTTATTTTTTCTACCTCTCCCCTTTCGGTTCTGGTGTGAATTGGTGGCGTCATGGCGGTCTAAAGTGTACTTTACAGTGCTTGGACTGCATCTCAAATCCTTGGCTATGCGGCGGTAACTCCAGCCAGCATCAAAAAGGGCCTTTATTCGAACCCGTTGTTCACTCGTTAGCTCCTTCTTCACCTTAGCCATGTTCAAAGAGCAACATGTGCTCTAGACTACTTCTAGAGGCTTTCAATTTATACCAATTGGTGGTGTGGCCTCAGTGACAAAACCCTGATGTTACCAATCACTTAATGAGCAGGATAGGCCTTGTACATTCAAAAGAATCACACAGCTGTGTCCTAAGACTCTTACACCACCATCAATTTAACCACAATCACACCTGACAATGATTACACAAGTAATTTGGCTTCTTCTGTGAAGGAACATGATTGTGTGACATTGATTGTGAAATAGGCCTAGCTTGTTTTTTGTAAGGAAAATGACCTAAATCTCCTTACGATGGCTCTATTTTATGGTTTATAGAGCATAATGATGACTTGGTAGATATTTTATTCTTTTTATGGGTATTTTAATGGCCAATTCAACAAAAACAACTGAAACCTCTTAAATATGCCAAGTGTTCTAATAATTTTGGCCACCACTGTATATAGATACATACATACATACATACATACATACATACACACACACACACACACACACACACACACACACACACACACACACACACACACACACACACACACACATTTAGCAGCTAAATAGCCAGATGTTTGTGTGGCGAGGCCCAATGGCTAAACTAGGGCCTCTAATTAATTTTGTATATTTAAATTTAAAACCGACAACCACCTAGGAATAAAAGGAACATAGGACTCTAAAAAGACCTCAAAGGTTCTTTAAAAAAAAATATCTTTTAAAAACAGCAGGATAATCAGACTCAGTTAAAAATTAGATTTATTACAATAAATCAATAACTCTCCAAGGATGGTAAAATACTATCCAGGCCTGTTAAAAATAATAAAAAATGTGCAATTAAAGGTTCAGTAAAAACCACGTTAAGAGTCCAAGTCCGATGCAGCGGCTCCTCCCGTGTCCACGCTCTCCCTTTCTTGCCTCCTCCCACGCCGACCCACGGTAGCCTGAGGCCGTCACACAGTCTTCTTGGGTGCGGATGTCCAACTGTCGACCCAGGCTTGAGTAAAGCAGTGCGGCGGACACTGGCTGCTGCTCGTCCCCTCTCTTCGACTCCTCGTAGCGTGGCTGGTGGCTCTCAGGAGAACCTTCTCAGGATTGCTTCCAGAGCGTCTGCTGTATCCCACAAGCTCCTGATTCTCCTTTCTTCTGACACAATAAAGCCTTGTATCTGCCTCCCCGCACCTGCCGCTCAGATGGTAATTAGATCAAATGAAGGTGTGGGCCCGGCACTCCCAGGGTCGTCAACAATACACAGCACTAAAATAGAATAAATATAAAACACAGACAAATATGACAGTAAAATAAGAGGCACATGTATTTCTGACCCGGTTACATTTGTCTCAGGAGTTGATGGAGAAGAGTTTTAGACATGTCAGGCCAGTATTAATTTTGCTCTCAGATTAGTCTGCTGCAAGTTAAACACTTTAATAAAAAAATAAAGACGGACTTATTTTAAGCCTGAAAGGTTCACTATTCCACCCCTTATGCTAGTTCTGAACTAAGAGCCATGTTTCCATGGTAACAGTCAGTGAGAACTTCTGACCAATGGTGCCAAATATCAAAAAAAGAGATAAACATTGCTCATAATTCAGTTTACCAACAGGGTTGTGGAATGAGTACTGAGAAGGTAAAGAGTTTTTACAGACTGATGGTAGACAAGGAAGGAACAGACACTGTCAGTCCAAGGAAACTATATGCTAAGACTGACTGAGGAGTTAGCAGAAGTACTGACCACATTAAGAAGCCCCATTGCTCTCCTCATCTGATGCCCTGATCTCTGGCCTCAAGCAGCTGGCCAACCACACTGTGTTCACACTGTTAGCAACACAGTCAGGTAGTCAGAAACATTTGACCTAGAAAATTTGGACAATGTCAAGAAGCTGAACACCTCACACCAGTTTTTTAATTCACCAGTGAAATCTGACGTTTGTGTTTGTGCAATTTGAGACATTTCTACAGCAGAGATGAAGAGAGGCTGATGTCAGTTCTCTACAACCTGAATTTAAGTTAAGAACACTGTCAGTGGTGAGGGTCAATTATGGAGCCCTATAGTAGGCCTAATAATGAAATGAAAAAATCACATGACTGAATAGTGTAAACTTTTTCCTTTTTAACTTCCTTTAAAACTTTCTTTTTAAGTTTAACTCAGTATGTGAATATATTTCAAAATTTACTTCCACTTTTAACGTTTTAAAGTACCGTAAATCTCGGACTATAAGCCGCTACTTTTTTCACACGCTTTGAACCCTGCGGCCTATACAATGATGCAGCTAAATTATAGATTTTTACTGGCCGAAGGCCTCCGGAGGGCGCTCTAACGGCCTCCGGGGGGCACTCTAGCGGGAAGCGCAAAAGTGAGACAGACATGTGGGGAAAGATTATGCGCCAAAGAAGACACGGTAGTTTTGATTTTGATTTTGAACTGTCATGGAGCACACAGAGAAATGCATATGATGCGGCTTTTAAGTTAAAGGCAATCGATCTGGCCGTCAAAGAGGGAAATAGAGCTACTGCACATAAGCTTGATATCAATGAATCGATGGTGAGTTGGAGGTGGCAGCGGGCATGTTACTGTCGCGTTGGTGCTGTGTTTTATTTTCTAACCAGGCATGTTACTGTCGTGTTGATGCCGGGTTGGTGCCGTACAGGCAGTTTGAAAAAAAGCACGTCTTGAATTAACTCTTCCGTGTAATGTATTTCTGTGTACGTAAATATCTCATGTTACAACATGAAAACCTGCAGCTTATAGTCAAGTGCGGCCTATATATGTACAAAATTTATTTTCTTGTAAAATTTAGCTGGTGCGGCTTATATTCAGGTGCGCCCAAGAGTCCGAGATTTACGGTAAGCATAATAAGCCATTGGTAAAAAAAAAAAAAAAAACCTTTCAGTAGTTGGTACTAACTTGCTAATATTCTTTGCTAAATATGCATTCTTAGCCTCAAGAAAATACCATTATAAAAAACAAATTTAATAATCATTAAACAAACACATTCAAAAACAGTACCTCTTTAAACAGTTGCAGTAGTGCTAGCAGCTAGCTGTGACTTTTTTCTCTTTCTGAGATTCACTTATTAATATTATTTTTTTTATTTTTTTTAAGTGTCAAATAATTAACAATACAATAGTTTTAATCTTTGGATTATGAAGACAACTTGAATCCATACACTGTTAATCAGTTTATTTTCAGAGCGAGAGAGAGACAAATGTGACTGAAACCTGTAGTCCTGCCTATAGTGAATCACAGCACGCTGACTCACAGACCAAGTGGTAACAGACTCAGAACCTCAAAGAGCTGCTGTTTTATCACTAGCTTCCCCATTTAACAGTCACCTTCTTCACTTCCTCTCAGCCTCGTATCACCACAAGCTGATGAAGCAACACAGCAAATCTGCTGCTGGCGGATATCCATCCATGTTTGAGCATGGGGGATCATACCCATCTTCAATTACATCCCATAAATGTCAGGCTGCCTCTTCAGTCCCTGCCTCTGTTAGCAATAGGCCTCACGAGGCCATCTGCACAGACGTGAGAGGAATCTGACCACCACCATTTCCATGCACAAGTGTGAGCATTCATTAAATGTGTGTCTTATCGAGAAGTGAGACGGAGAGCCGGCAGCAGATGGTCCTCCAAGTCAGAGCGAGATAGAGCAATTAAAATGATAGTCAATTAGGCCATGCTGCTAACTGACTCATGATTAAAGCCAGAGCTGATTAATAAAGTGAAAGCAGCTCTCCCCTTCTCGGCCTTGATGGGGAGGAGGTGTGATGGAGAGCTTCATGTGCTGATGCATAGACACAAACACAGGAACAGCAGGGCCCTTGTTTCAAGCTGTATGCTGGATAATTCAAGTGCATCCATCTCTGGGTTCAGTAGCAATTAAAGGTGAAGTTAGCAAGATTTTTGCTGTCACACAGCACAGAATGACCACAATACCTACAGCATCTGAGCATTTTGGTAGATTTGTTGCCAATAAAAGATTATTTGGACAGATGCTGAGACGTCTGGCTTTCAAACTGGTGCTCAGTCCCTGCTGGTCCACTGCCCTGAACTGGATAATTTATGAATCACAAAACATTTTAAGAGTCAGTACACCCATATAACAGAAGAAGAAGTAAAAAAACACATTTATTTAGTAGAATCTATCTATGTAGATAGTTTTATTTGTCCAGGTTTTGAAATATCTGTCTTGAGATTTTCGCCTCCACTGCATTACAATGGATGTTGTCACGTTTTAAATTGAAAAACAACATTCCTGTCCGAAAATAGTGCTTACAGGACTATTTGTAGGTATCAAGACTATTTATAATTATTATTATATTATATTTTTCAAATAAAACGTTTTTCTATTATTTTTAAAATCAAGAATAAGTGTTGAGATACAAGAATGTGGGACTTTGAAATGACAACAATGAATAAGAAAACAGAAATGACTAATTCAGCTTGATCTAAATATTTTAAAGTTGTCAGTTGCAAAAATAAAAATGGGTTCCTCATCCACACTTTTCGGACCTGCCTCTCAAAGGTCCCTCTGATTCCATCCAAGTTGTTGATGTAGTTAATCTTCCAAAATATTAATTTTGCGACTACTTCTTCTTAATGGAGCTATTGCTACATAGCAATGTGTTAGTATTAGCAGCTGTTTATTTACCAGTCTGGAAGAAACATTGCAACCTCATTCTATGTTTCCAGTGGTGGAAAGCAATGCCAGTGTTGACTCTTTGCTCCCATTGGTGTAGTAGGTAAAGAGTTGTTGGCATTATAAGCTTTGGCTTTGGCTGTACAGCCTCAGCTATGCATTATGCTTAAAGATATTGTTACGGCCACTGCTCTGGCCATTTTTGTTGTGTCTGCTTTTCCTGTCTGCCAGGCTGCCTGCCGAGCTGCCTACTCTGTCCACCCGGATGCTCCACCCTCTCTGGCCTGATTGGTGCGGCCTGTTTGCAGCTGGCAAATCAGGAACCACCAGCTATAAAAACCTGGCCAGCCTGTCAGTCCAGGCGGCTGACTGTTGGTGGCAGCTCGTCTCGTTGTTTGTTGGAGTTTGTGGATTTAAGAGAAAGCGAAATATAACAGCTATTGGTAGCTTGTTTTGTGTTTAGTCCCGCCTGTATTCTTTAAAACCTGGAAGTGGGGCCAGGGTTAGACTTTCAGTTAATAACTGACTGAACTACTGATTCCTCCGCCTGTACACACTGTTGTGTTTTTTGGTTAGTTTTGGTTTTTAGTTAGCTTTGGTAGTCAGCCTTTGTTTTTCCTTTTACTGTGAATTAGTTAAATAAGAAAACGTATTAGCTCCTAGAGAGTCCTCCTTTTGTTATATTCTGTTTTTGATTTTGAACAGCACCCACCAGCCCCATTCCTTGGTTTATTTTATCCCCGTTAACCATTACCTCTACGAATTTATGTTACAATAAACAACTCTACACCTGTCAACAACTGGGTTTTGTGTTGCTTCCCTTTCCCCTGCGAGCCGGGTTGTAACAGATATATACACTGCTATTTCAGTCACTTATTTTCTTCTACTAAAGTTAGCATGCTAACCAGCTAACCCCAGCCAGTCTCGCCACTTTCCGATACCGAGTCACTGTAGCCTCTGCTCTGCCCAGAGTGCATATTATAGACTAGATGAGCTGCAGCTCTACAACCCACACAGTCCCAGGATCAAATATCTAATGCAGTTTTTGCAGTTAGAGAAAATTTTGTAAACTCTGGGATCCTGCTGTTGTTTGTGTTGTTGAGATGTTAACTGATAAATTGCTTAGTTTTTGTCTGTTTGTTTGTTTTAAGATTAGAAAAAAGTCAGAAATTAAATGCCCAGAAGAAATGAAATGAAATGTAACTGAATACAAAGGCATTATTTGCTAATGAACATGTAACATCATCATTAAACATTCCTTTAATAAGTGTAACTCACTCTCTCCAGTGGTAATGGTCTATCAGATGTCTGTGGAGGATGAACCTTCATAAACCTGATTCATAAATCTAGCAACACAAGAAAACTTTCCATGGTGAAATTTTCCAAAATATAAACAATACAGGCTTTAAAAATATGGAGGTGTTGTAAATCAATTTTCATCAGATTTTTTTCTGTCCATATCCTTTTGAACTCATTTAAGATTTTTATAAATCATCTCAAAAACCTTCAGAGATTAATCCAAAAACGACCTGCAAGGCTGATGCCAGAACAGGAAAATTAGTAAAATGTGTTTCTTTGTCATTTGAGTGAAGCCACCGGTAAAAGAGCTGGTTCTGTTTGTTAAAGGTTAAAATGGGAAAGCAGATCATGAGCCGGTTCCAGCAGTTCCACTATCAGTCAGCTGGTTCACAGCATGAATCCTAGAGTGTGTTAAAAAAAGCATTGAAAGTTTTTTTTACACTGCAACAGCCTTGTAACAGATGTTTACTCCTTTTGGTCGAATTAGTGTTTCGCGCCATTAATTAAACCTTTACTGTCAGTGTTGTTATAAGTGCCTAAAGAGGACACCCACAACTGAATCCATTCAGTGCTGCAGTGGTGACTGGAACAGGCGCTTAACAGTTCAGCTCATCACCCTGTCTAATTAAGGCATTTTGCTGCTTTGGCAGCACTGACAGTGACACAGGTTGACTCTTTCACAGCTGGTTCCTGCATTTCCAAAATAAACCTGAATCTCACTCCACACCACATCCATGTCCAAAGATGATCACCTGTCGCTCGATTGCCTCTTTGTTTGCTTTGCTGATAATGCCTGCTATTTTACATGCTGCCAAAAGTAGAATTGTGGCACCTTTTCATTGACGTTTCCTTATTTCGCTGTTTGTTGTGTCGTTTTCTTGTCAGTGTGCTCTTTTACTGTTGCCACTTGTATTAGTTGGAATGGCTCTAACCATTTGCAGTTTGCCTCCACCAACCCACCTTCCTCCTTATTTCATGTTGTTGATTTACCCTCATACAGAACCAGAGAGATCGTCTTTTTTATTCAACACATTATTCTTCCTCGTTAAAACCTGGCTCATACATTACCCACAATGCAACTTGACTCCTGCCAGAGATTGAGTTATGCTAAAGGCTTGGTAAACTCATAGGCGCACTATCAGGAGAGAGAAACCAGGCAAATGTTTGGGGCTCCCAAGGGGAAAAGGAACCCCCATTGGCCCCTAATACCCCTAATAGAGGCTGTTAAAGGACTGTGCGAACACAAAGAGACTGGATAAGCTGGTCAAAAAGGCTGGGTCTGTGAGTGACTCACTCAGGACTGTTGTGGAGAGATGCATGCAATGTAAGATGGAGGCCATCTTAGACAATACCAATCCTCTCCATTCTGGTAGGACAGAGAAGCAGCTACAGCTGCAGCAAACGTTTCATCTCACTGCGCTGCAGAACAGAGAGGTTCAGGAGATCCTTTGTTCCCACTGCCATTAGGCTATACAACACCTCAGCCAAAGGAAGTGGACTAATCTAATTATTATTGTTTATTTATTATCAGCTGTTTTTATTATTATTATTATTATTAGTAGTAGTAGTAGTAGTATTAGTATTAGTATTATTATCAACAATGAGCTAATGGACACATGGAATTTCCCCTAGGGGATAAATATCTAATATTGATAATATAATATAATATTGGGACATTTTGCATTGACAAATTATAACCCCCCTTAAACCTCCTAAACCTAAAGATTAAATACAGTGCACTTCTGCTGTCCCAAAACCCCCCTAAATGGAGCCCCTGTTGATGTGTGCTGTGCTCTGATGGTGTGTACCAATTGCCTGCATTTAAGGCATTCAGGGGACATCCGTAGATTGTAGCATCTGCCTATAGTCTGCATGGAGGGGCAGGATTCTTTGCCTGGAGTCCCAGAGTCTAGGACCGCCACTGCACACCCCTGTGGGTGTTTTTTTACTTTTCAAACTTGTAGCTTTTAGACTGACACTGACTCAAGTGACATCATTTGTAGACAGACCTAACACAGAGACCAAAACCTGAGGTTACTAACTACATCAGGACACCTGTGCTGCAACCAAAGAACCTGTGCAGAACTAGTTGGTGGACGGATTCAATATTGCGAGTCAAGAAATAGCTCATTCAGGTAACTCTCCCTAAAAACACAAATGGTCACTTTTACAATTCAGTTACAGATTAAACAAACTGTTTTCGCTCTTTATGCTAAACTAAGCTATCCATATCCTAACTCCAGCTCTGCACTAATACACAGACATACTAATACACTGGAAGACATTAAAAAGACACAAGAGGACTCTGGTGTCATTCACAGATTTATTTTAACCATAACCATGTATCTGATGTTTGGAAGAGTCAATGGAATTATTCAAATATGAAGCATTTTAAATACAAACTCTAGCCCTGAGATGGATCTCTTTGGTGTGATGCTGTCAAATCTTTGCAGATGTGGCTACGTAGAACTAGCATTGTGTTACGCCAGGAGCCCCAGACGTTTCCTGTTTGGGGGCCCTCTGGGAGCCGTCAGCCAGGTCAACCAACACCTGGACAGTCTGGGCGAGCCGGCTCAGCCCCTCATCCTCCATGATGAGCTGAGGAGAACACAGGGAATCCTGGGAAAGGGACAGAGAGAGGAGTGAGCAGATGCAGGTGATATACACCCACCTTTCAAGAGCTTTAATAATCATCTCCGACAAGATGATTTAGTGAAATTGTTCCAGAACAAGCTTTTGTTCGTACATTTGTGTTTGTGTACAAATTAAAGAAATGAGATACAGGCTGTTTGTTTGTTATTATCATCAATGTGTTAAGGATCCCAGATGTTGAGCCCCAGTTTGTTTTAATTAATGCATTTAAAACAGTGTGATCTTTTTTGATGGTGTCAGAAGCACTGGACTAGATTCAGTCTGGTTAATTTGGTTAATCTGGTTAAATTAATTTCAAATCTAGCCTTTAACCACCATCAGCGCTCAGAGGACGGTCGTCTTAATTTCCTTTGTTTTTATTGTCATATTGTTTCACTGACATAACATCACATGTAATTGTAATGCTTTTGGGTAAATTACAAAGTGTCTGCATGCATCAAGTGGTTTAGTAGAAAAAAATCACATCATAGTTTTTGGTAGTTTGATGAAATACAACTGAAGTCAGGACTCAGTCATTAGAGGTGTGGCTAGAGCCAGGCTAGCCCTGTGTCCATTCTTTTTGCTAAGCTAGGCTAACCACGTCCTGACTCAGTCTCTCTACTTAAAGTGACAATGCAGACATAGACTGAAAATAAAGATGGATGTAGCCTCCATGACATCACCCACAGGTTTCTGAAGAGAGGTTTTGAGGCTCAGAGTGAGCTACTCCACTGTCACCATCTTAGCTGTGTCTGAGTCCACCCATAACTCCCAGCTAATCCAAAAATGGACAAAGAGTTGGGGTGTGTGTGGAGCCGAGACACTGTTGGTTTGTGGCAAGCATGCTCATCCTAAACCCTAAAAATTCACTCCCTGTGCGGTTGTCATGAAGGAGGAAATTAGCTATAGAGACCAAAACTGTTTTTGTGCCAGGCTGTAAACATGTTTATTTCTGCTGTAAAGTTGGACATTTTAACATGGGAGTCTATGGGGATTGATCTCTTTTGCGGCCAGATTCTAGTGTTGATTAGAGGAACTGCGGCCCTGTAGGATGCTGCTTGTAAGCCTGAAAACTGTAGCATCACAGTAGCACAAGTGGAAAGGAGTCATACAGTTCGCTAACATTAGTCACAATGACCAGGCAAGACCAAATAACACTGTAGCAGCAAAACATCTGACTGAACTGAGGTTAATTTCTTGTGAATTCAACTTTTAATTTGTAAGAGGGAGAATGCTTTATTTGTTCTTCTCATTCGCACCTGGAAAGAAAGCTAATTTCCCCGCATTTACTTTATACCTGGCACATGCAGGGTTCACTGACCTGTTGAATGACATGTGTCTCTATTTTGCATTATTAGAATTCTCCAGCAGTCAGTTTAGTTGTCATGTACAATGAATATGAGTAAGGTGTACATTTGCTCTAGGTCGATTAAATAGAAATAGAATTGGGTATTTCAAGACTGTTAAAGCCACTATATATCAGATTCGACTAAATATTGATACTTTCAATTCTATGTCTTGTTTTTCCAGTTTCTCTCTTCTATGCTGGACTCATTTCAGAGTAGAACTGCCTGAGCAAACAATGTCCCACAGTTCATCCCACACTTTGCTTCTCATTTCGTGCGCACATGAACCACAGCACATTGCACCACTCCGACACATTTAAGCAACAATGGAGCGCCTTCGGTGGTTCACCTGCTCGAGCATATGCTGTTCAATTTCATTCCTTACCTGGTAGGATCCAGCCCCTGCTGTTTTCTGGATGTGATCCCCTCTCTCCCTTTCCTGTCTCTCTCACAAAAATACCAAAAGTACCTTGAGAAAATAGTATTGTCATTCATGCAGCACTTTTTTTTACAAAGTGTTGAATAAAAGAAACCACTTTTTGCTGCACACATGCTTCAGTTGGGAGTCAAACCCAGGCCTCACAGGTAGCAGGTATTATTTCTACCATCCTTAAAATGTTTGTTAACCTTTGACAAATCCTTTAGTGCTCATTCAAATGTATTAAGATTTTGCATTTTGATGATGCATATGCCTCATAAATCATGACACTGCTCTCCCCTACATGATGATACATAAGCCACTTTTAATAATAAAAAGCACCAATATCTGTGATTCTGGCTCTGTATTACATCGTATCAGATCGAAAAGAAATGTTGTGGTATCGACCCCTAGTGGAACATTTGCACATGGGGAAGCACCATCATTGAAACAGCTGATTCCCCGCAAAAAAAACCCCCACAAAAACAGTAAAGATTTTTGTCGACTGTGTGATTGCAAGTGTGAAGGCTGCAGCTCGGAGGTTGTTGTTGTTTCCCCTTAGCAAAGGGAATTTTGAAAATGGTAATAGGCATCAGAAGCAGGAAGCAAGGAGAACACTGCCTGAAATAGGCGGCCAGTGGCAGGAGTATACCTTCAGTCTACATCCAGTGAGTCAGACTGCATTTAGATACAACTCCAGGTAGCATCTCACCCTGAAGGAGAGGAGGCTCCAGGTTTAACAGTTACATCCAGATCTTATGATTACTGATAAAGTGAGCGACAGTCTGTCTGTGAAATGTAATGGAGGTGTTGTTGATGTGTGAATATAAAGGGCAGCCAGGTGGTGAAGGGGTTAACACATTTATAAGACTTGCTCAGTGGCATTCTGTAGCAGAGCATGTTATCTGAGAAACATCCACACACCCTGTCAGATGCCTCCAGGCCTGAAGTGAAAGCCATTAAATCAGATTCACTTCCACTTTCCTTTGGAACAAGCAACGAGACAGATCAAAATAAAAACCTCACTAATGTTATAAAACAGAAAGGTTGTGATGTTTAATGGAAACGCTCAGCTGAACCTTCAAACACATGTTAGCTAATCCAGGCTAACATGTGACTCACTGGGTTGAATTAAATTTGATGAACCAGGTTAAATAATTCCCAACTAAAAATTAAATCTATCAAAAATCTATGATAAAGTTAACAGGTTTCCAGGTCTTCAGAAAATTGAGTTCAGTAATTGTTCTTAAGTCATTTCATGCCTGAGCAGACGAAGCCCCACAAGGCTTCTTCCTGATTGGGTCAGAAAAACAGTTGAAGCTTTGATGAGAGAAAACATAGCGACATCTAGTGATTCGAAGAAATTAGAGCAGTCATTAAGGAGAGTGCAGTTATCACAGAACTTGTCCAAGGGACGACCTGATAGTCAAGTGGGTCTGTCCTACCACATCCATCAAAAGCTCAACTGCTTCCTCCATGTTCATTTTATCTTGTGGGTTATGGATGTGTTCACAATCCTCTCCACCCACCCTAGTGGTTAAGTTAAGTTTGAGTCATGTGACGACGGAAGTTTTATACAACAGGTTCAAACCAATGTGCTTCATGCAAGTGAGACGAGCTTCAGAGTCCGGCTGCAACAGGATCATCGCTAGTAAGTAATAACTAGAATCATCTCCTCGTGGCATAGAAATAAATGTTCATTATGTAAAAAAAATGGACATTAGGAATGGAAATGAATATATCAGTTGAGAAATAACATTGTCCAGTGAAGATATACAGAAACATAAGATTGGACAGAGTTTTAAAAGTGAGCTAAACCTGTGTCTGCTCCTATATTTAACCTTCATGTGGTCATCTGATACTCCTGTAGGTTTGACCACTCGGCACTTACCGTCATCTGATTGGCTGTTTATTCATGTTAAACAAGCACATAATAACTTAGAAACTGAGGTTGTTATAAAGTGGCGAAATCATTACAACACACTGTTC
This sequence comes from Seriola aureovittata, assembly GCF_021018895.1. Lineage (NCBI taxonomy): Eukaryota > Metazoa > Chordata > Actinopteri > Carangiformes > Carangidae > Seriola > Seriola aureovittata. The sequence continues at coordinate 376,189 of NC_079386.1, forward strand.
ATCTTTAGCATTTAGCTTTGAGCTGAACAGCAACATGCTCCCTACGCTAACATGCTAATGTTACCTTGTTCATCATCATAGTTTTGCATGCTAACACTTGTTACTGTAATTAGCACTTAAAGTTATAATATTAAAATGTCTGTGTTTTTTTTTTTGTTGTTGTTACATTTTCCCAGATATTCTGAAACCTAGAGGAAAACGTAATTTTAATATGATGACGCTCTGTGTCATTTGGCCGACTGTCAATGACATCATATCCCCTATGCATGGCTAGGTGTTGTAGTTTCCTGCCAGAAGCTCAACATTGACTTTTATCTAGTTTTAAGCCACATACACTTTCTACACCACCATATATTTGAACCAGGTGAAGGATTGTAGTCATTGGACGTCTGGATCTGAAATTATCAGAGAAAAAAGCTGAGTAATGTTAGACAGCTCAGCTCCCAGCTGCTGGAGATTTCCTATTCTGTGTCCACTGGAGAGCATCTGCAAATCACAGATTTTTAAAAAAAAAGTGAGACTGCTTTATTCTTTTACTTGTTTTAATCCCCTGGTCTCCCTGAGCAGGAGCTCATTGGGAATTATTCGGCTGCAGGTAAAAACTTCGGAACATCTGGTTCATATTTTATTAAAGAATCAAAGGTAAGCAGTCTCCGTTTCCAGCTACTACTTGACGTTATGTGTCCGCTGACAAGCGTTGGTAAATTACTGTTTTTTTTTTAAAGTTATTTTTAGGGCATTTTTGCCTTAATTTGGATCTGTATTTGTTTGTAATGGAGAGGTGGACACCTTTGTGGATCATTCAGCTGCTGGTAAAAACCTGCTCAACGTCTGGTTCATAAATTATCAGAGAAACAATCAAAACTGCTTTATTCAGTGTTTTTAATGGTTTGATTTCCTGAACCACTGACACTGAAGGAATCCAAACCAGAAGGAGCTTTCGGTAATGGTGGTGAAGACAACAACTCCCATGATCCCATGCTACTTCATGACATCACCCAATGTTGTCTTTTCTTATGGTTTTGATTGAGAGAAACCTAGATTAAGAAGTTACAGACTGTGTGTTTAACACAAATTACAGCAGGGCCTGATGGGAATGTCATTAGTTTTGCAGATATAACTCAAATAGAGGTTTTGACCTGCTGGTGGTGCTATGAAAAGTCAGAGGATCAGAGTGGATTGCCTGGGCAACATGGATCTGTACCACATGTCATGACAGTCCATCCAGTATAGCTTTAAAGATATTTCACTACATGTCAATCTCATGGTGGCACTAGAGGAGAGGTCAGGAACCTCTGCACACAGTTTTAGCTAGCCACAGCGCTAGCATGGCTCCCTGCATGCCTATGTGGTAAAGGGGCTCTATGACAGATAAACTAGTTGACCTAATAAAAAATGGTGATGTGGCAGTCTAATCGGAAAAGATCAATGCACTGAGAGCAAGAGATATGAAGGGTCCCAACAGCAAAGTTAAACTGACATGACCACTGTGATGCTGTATGACCTGGATGATGCATCATCATAGCTTAAATTTAGACAAAGAATATATTTAAAGAGACAACCTATCATATTACACATGATCTCAATCAGCCAATCATTTCGTTGCTGTTCAACTTTAAATCTGTTCTCCTATCAACTGTAATTTCAGGCAGATTGCTGCGACCGTCCTCTTCCCCTTTCATCTCCTGGCTGCATGTCCAGCTTCTAGCTTGAGCTCATCAGAATCCATTCATCATCACATTCAGATCTTCTGAGTCCTCATCATTTCATCCTCACAACCACCACCAGTGTCTAGATTTCCTGCACTACACACAGCATCTTCCCCCTCTCTAATATGATGGCATCACAATGGGGTCTAATTACCAAAGACTCCCTCACCTCTCACTTTTCCTGTTTTGCACATGGCAATAAACGTTTTTGCTTGTTCAAATATTTCCGAGTCTCTCCAGATTGAACTAAGATTTTCAACAGAATGTGAAATAAAGAACAGTTTTGATGTTATGTATTGCAGAGATCTACTGAAGTTAGCATGCTAACCACCACTGCATCCTCCCTGTCTCTCTGACTGGGAAGACTGGAATGTGACAGACTGCGGGTCCTGGTTTCTTACGATAGGAGTGGACACCATTGGCGTCGCCAGTTTAGTATAGTATAGCCCCAGATATAATTATTAACATAAATCTGAGCAGGTCTCTGTCAGGTCCGTGTGTGTGTATGTGTGGGTGTCACAGGGTCTGTAACCCAGTGGTCAGCGCTGAGTGAGTGAGTGAGTGACATAACACGTATTGCGGTCAGGTGTCAGCGACTCAAATTACAGCGTGAATAGTTCCAAAGGAGAAATGGCGTAGGCATGGCAAAGAACATAAGGGAAAAAAACAAATACATCTTTTTGGATTTTTCAAAAAGAGGAGTAAGGGTAAGCATTAAGCCTGTGTAATAACTTATCAGTGATGGTTAAATTTGCCTGTTTATTTATGATATGAATCATATTCGGCACTGCAGTCAGTCACGATGAGGATTTGATTGCAGGTACTGTTAAGCTAGCAGGCCACACTAATGTGATCCAACAGCATTCTTTTATTGTCCTTTAGCTGAGTTCTTGTGGTTGATCAGATGTCCGTTAAGCAAACTAAAAAAGCAACAATTGACTCATCTTATTGTAGGTTTGGAACAGTGAAGCCGCGCCTCCTAATGAAGGCAGGTGCTCTACTCTATCCGCAAGCAAGTAAAATCATAAAAACCCTCTGAATTTTCAACCAATTTTCAATCAGTTTGCTTTGTTACAAAATGCCATGATATGTATTTGTAATACAGAATACTTGGTAATATATCAAGTAGTTATAAGGTGTTTAAAACCAATACACACGGTATTAATTGTATCTGAAAATCTGTTTGTTTGTGTGTGTGTGTGTGTGTGTGTGTGTGTGTGTGTGTGACAGAAAGAAGTTCAAATTTAATATAAACTAGTGTTAAAATAAATGCACTTAACTGTTTCCCCAGAAGCAGATGATGGAAATAGAAAGAGAGAGAGTGCAGCACATGATGGAGAGCGAGAACAGAAAGAGAGAGAGAAAGACTGTAGCAAAAGATGAACAGTTTTTGAGGTACACATTTCAATTTTTCAGTGATTAAGAAATGTGCTTTGAATGTAAATAAGGTGCCAGAGTGTATAAAAAAGTATCAGACTAGAGTATGTTTTTTCAAAGGTTTTGCAGGGGAGGATCCCCGCGGATCACTCTACACATGGCTGGGCTAAGCCCCCAATCTCCTCAAACCCTATAAACGCCCCTGGTGGACACCCCAACTTTCTGGTAAAATGCTATTTGTTTGCCTTTAGACTTGAGAATTTAATGATTTTTTAAAAATCATCACCTAAAGCTCCACTACGATCAGCTAACATTGTGTGTTAATGTATTTCATCACTCCTCTGTGACTGATGTCTGCCGAAGTAGTTCTGAATCTTTTTAATTTCAGTCAGTCAGAAGGGCCCCTGGATCATCCTCAGTGACCACTGAAACCCCCGGAGGAACTCACTCACTCACAAACACTGACATTCCCCAGAACATTTCGAAGTAATTATTAAATCACCATAATCAGTGCTGCTTACTCTGTGCTGATTACTTGATTAAGTGGTGAGCCTGAAAGCCTGAAAAAACACATGAGATGGAGATAATCCAGAGCCTGACAACACACAGTGTGATGCTGCAGAGAGCAAAGAGGAGACGGTAGAGTTCACTGAGTCACAGACAGGCTCCGCCCTCCACTTTACACAGTGAGCGGCTCCAACACAACCAGCTGGAGTCTATGACAGTGAAGCTGCTGTTTGGAGAACACACAGGAGCTGCTGAGGAAGTTAAAGCACAGAGGGCAGTGGATTCACATGTCTGCTCACAAGTTCACCGCACACACCAAATCACGACAACCATCAAGAACCAAGCTGGTTTGCATTAGTCAATTTTCTAACATTTTGCAGCTTCCTGACCCTGTTTGTGGTTCTCAGTCCCAAACTACTCCGGTTAACCAGTTATATATTAGTCAAACCGACCAATTAGGCCTGGTTCTTGTCATGGTTTTCAGATCATCTGGCCCATTCTTGTGGGCATGATATCTCATTAACGCCTTAACAGAACTTCAAATTTGGCACAAACATTCACTTGACTCAAAGATGAACTGATTAGATTTTGGTGGTCAAAGGTCAAGGTCACAGTGACCTCACGTTCTTGCGAATGCAATATATTGGGAACACTATTGGGAACTAACATAACTCTACAAACACTAATTATGACACAATTGAACTCAAATGTCTATGAGGATAAAATGAAGTGATAACATTTTACATCCAAAAGGCCAAAGGTCAACACCACTGTGACATCATAATGTTCTGCAGAAACACCTCTGGTCCTTATTCAACACTGTAACTTAGAAAGGTGTGTGACCTTATGTCCAGTAACTTGGCTGGTTGGTGGAGGAAACACCCCCCGCACATACGGGTGACAAAACAGCTCACAAATACAGTGCATTCAGAAAGTCTTCAGACCCTTTAATTCTCTCAAGTTTTGTTATGTTGCAAATCATTGGGAACCTTCTCCAAGAGCACAGTGGCCTCCATCAGTCTTAAGTCTGGAACAACCAGGACTCTTCCTTGAGAAGGTCTTAGTAAGAGAGGTGACCGAGAACTTGATGGTCACTCAGACTTTTTCATGTCATAATGATGGAGACCACGATTCTTCTAGGGAATTTTCAATGTAGCAGAAGCACAATCCTGCCTCTGAGCTCTGCAGCAGTTCCTTCCTCTTCATGGTTTCTGCTGATCTGTGTCGTCAGCTGTGAAACCTTATATAGACAGCTGTCTATGTCATATGATATATATATATCAACTGGGTTTACCATAGGTGGACTCCAGTCAAGGTGTAGAAACATGAGAGAGATCCAGAGAAATGAAGGACCTGAGCTAAACTTCAAGTCATAGTAAAGTGTCTGAATACTTATGTCAATGTGAGATTTCTGTTTTTACTTTGAAATACATTTGCAAAACTTTCTGTTTTTGCTCATTGAGTATAAATTGATGAGCATAAGACAAAACATGAAAGAATTGAAGGATCTGAATACTTTCTGAATGAACTGTACATAGTTTCACTTTTTAAAAAGGGTTTATAATTTCCTAAAACAGGAGCAAATAGTGTATTTGTGAGAGACTATAGTGTGAGGAATTAGCAGCAGGTCAACAACGAAGCTCTGTGGCAGAGAATACTTGTTAGTAAAATACATTGATTGATTGATTGATTGATTGATGGGATTTGGCAAAAAGAACAGAAATATAGAATATCATATGTAATCAAAATTGATTTGAAATGAAAATTTAACTTGTGTGGACATGCTGTGGTGATGCAATCAGACATGAAAATCAAAGTGGTTTGACTATAACTAATCTCATATTGAGGCCACGTAACTCCATCCACTGAAGACCAGGAGATGCAACTGAAAACAAAAGCTAGGAAGTGGAAGATTTTTTTTTTGGTCAGGCAGCTGCATATACTCTTATCACATGTACAGCTCCTGGCTGATGAAGCAAAAGCAAGACAGCAAGCAAGCAGACAAACAGCACCTGGTCCAAGTTTCATTTTTAATAATTTCTTTACAGCAGGAAGAAAAAAAAACTTTACATATAGATTTATATAAACTCAAAAAGGATTCTTAATAATACAAGACTATTATATAAATATAAAACACAACAGTATTTCTGCTCTGCTAACATGTTTAAGAATATAATTCGGTCTAAGCCAGTGAATGAGTTACTGTGTGTCGCTTATCCAGTTCATTTATAAAATATATATTTGAATTGAAACAGTATAAATTTCATCTGAACAGCAGGTGAATAAAAAAACTTCAGTCAGGGGAGGGGAGGTTTTTAAAATGGACACTCTGACCTCGAGACAGCAGAGAGATGGACAAAATGAACCAGTGATTTATACACTTTGTTAAATAAGTAAATTGAGTTATAAAACTATATTTCAACAGAATGAATTCTTAAATTTGGGGTCTTTATAAACAGCAACATGGGTATTTTAGTTTAAAACATTCAAAAAGAACAAAAGAAGTAACACGTCTTTGTGTTGCAGAGATATCTACTGACGTTAGCATGCTAACCAGCTAGCCCGGGCCTATCCTGTCTTGTAATACCACAATGTACTTCCAGAGGCCAAAGTGAGTCACTGTGGCGTCCAGTCCAACATCAGAGGATGAAGTAGTAACTAGCAGAGAATAAACCTGTGTGGCAGCCATTTACTCTTTACCGGGCCAGTAAAAACTCCTTGTTTTTTACAAGAGGAGTAGATGCCCCAACTTCCTGATAATGTGCTACCCCCTATTTGTCTGGAGTATGAATTTGACAGCTGACCAATTCCTACATATTGTCCCTTTAAAGCTGGAGGGAATCAGTCCAACTCCAACAGCAACAGCAACAAAGCCTAAAAATATCATTTAGACCATATTCTTTTAATTTTCACCTGACATATTTATTGATAATAATTTATATTTTATTACTTTATTATTTAAAGATATTTAATTTATGCTGGTCACCCCACTTCACCCATTCATTACTTTTGATGTCAGTACAAAGTTTTGGTTTACCATTATGGGGACAACTGTTTACAAACAATTTTTAGGGTTTTAGGATCTTGAATTCAAATAATCTGTCTCTCATTTGGGCCAAGGGTGTCAGGAACCTATTGTTTTCATCGTATTTATAATTTATGTATTTTTGAAGCTTAAGAATATATTCATGCATTAAATCTGATGAAAATTACAAATATCTGCAAGTGGGTTCAGGCATGTCCAGAGGGCTCCATAGCGCCCCCAAAGGGTCATGTTGGGATAGAGTTGCTTGGGTATTCGGAGGAATAATTGCTAATTTTTTTTTTTCACTGGGCAAGAAGTCAGCCATTTTGGATTTTTACAATCACATTTTTGATGTCTTCTAAATCTCACGAAATTTTACACCAATGTTCAAACTGGTAGCTGTTTCAATTTGATATCACAGAGACTGACGAAAAGGTCTCTTGGAGCCACAGTCTTATGAAATCAGCCATTTTGTGATTTTATTTTGAAATTTTTGTGTATTCTTTGCCATTTACAGGGGTCTTACTTTTATGAACTCCTCCTAGAGGATTAACCACATTGACTTCAATTCGGCTCAGTGCAATCTAGGGACCTTTGCGATGCTAAACGGTGAAAACTTTTCTTAGGACAGTGTGTGGCATTTACTTTACATGTTTCGCATGAAACAGAAAGTTGTTGTTACTCTAGTGTACATGGTCAAATCTGCTCCAAAGGCCTGGAGACATCTAAAGGGCATTAATCAGTTATAGTCATAGCGCCACCTACTGGGAACACAAAATCACATGTTTTATAGTTTTATCCTCAGAAAAGCCTCAACACCTTGATGATGCTTTGTTGTAAAGATTGATTTTCATCAAACGCTGTTGCCATGACGGCGCTACAAATTTCTATATTTCGACATTGTCCAATCTGCCCCAACCTTAACTGCCCCAATCCACCTCAAATGTAGTAAGAAAAATCTTAGTTTTACATTGATGAGGCGACACAGGAAGTGACATTTAACTAATTGTTTTTCAAATTCAGTGAGAGAGTCATGTCATATAACCTGTTGGCTGCCGCCCCCCCCCCCCCCCCCCATGGCTCACAGTGTGAGGGCTCACAGCTTTAATTGATATTATATTTTAAACCCACATCAGTCCGATAAGCGTTGTAATCAGATCCCACTCTGTGTTTAGTTGCAGACATTGACCTTATATGAGCAATAAGCCGAACACAGCATGTGGTAGAAACAGCAGAGGCCTTCAATCAATTATTCACCATTCCAAAGAAAGGAGAAAACCTTTTAATAATCAATGTTCTTTTATCTCTGAACGATTGAACATTGATTACTTTTACTAACCCTTTTTGATTACTAATTCACCTGTGTGTGTTATTTAAAGCACACACATCGATTTCACAAAGCTTTAAAACTATTGGCTTACAGGCTTTAACCAAATTAGCGAAGCCTTTGCTGATTCACCAAAGAGACAAAAGAGAAACAAAAACAGAGGAAAATAAATAAAAAAGCAATAATTTAATAACCTGTTTACATTTATACAAACACGAGGTCAGCCGGTCAAACTGACCAGTGAGAACAAAAATAGACACACACACAACCTCCTGGAGGGGTTTGTACCGTCTGTTTGGACACATGAAGCCTGGAGGGGGTTTGATGCAGCAACACTGCCACCTGCTGCTCACAGTTAACACAGCACACACAGAAACAACAGCAGTCTCTGCAAGTGGTCAGTTTTCATTAATTAAAAGGCACTGTATCACATCACTAAATGTCCAGGCCCCCTAGAAACTAACCTGCATCTCTCTCAAAGCTTAAAAAAAAAAAAAAAAAAAAATCACATTCACAATTCACTCAGGTTCAATATTTTCTCTCTCAGGACAAACAAACCGACTAGAGCTTAAGCTGTAACACAGAGAGAGAGTGAGAACTGCTGCTGCTCTGGAGGCAGAATTCATCTCAGTGGTGAAGTTACAACTTGGTGAGTGGAGCTAAAGAACAACAGACTTCCTATTTGACTCAGCCATCCAGCCATGTAGACAGTCTACAGCATTTGGTAATTCTAACTAACAACAGGAGAGCATTTAGTTAAGCTACTTAACTAGTCTGCTGACCTCCTGATTTATCAGTTATCTATACTACACACTGGTCTGAGTGTTCGTATAACAAACTGCTGTTACACCATGTACACACAACACACACATCTCTCTTTTTTAATCTGCATGTTGGTATTTAGCTACAAGTATTTGTAATGCAGGTCACAGTTTGACTGTCTCATCAGCCTTGTCTCAAACAGCAGCAGCAGATGTTTGGATGCTGATAATGTTGCTCTGTGTCATATAGGTGTCATCAATATGTCAGAGATTGTTTTTAGAAAACAAAAAACATAAGCTATTGTGGCTTTAATGTTAACTACACAGTCAGATGTGCTTGATGGTTGTATCATGTATCCTACATTTTGATTGGACGCTGGTTGAAATAAGATGAACTCTGAACAAACGACAACAACAAAGTAAAGCTTGTTGCTGCTCTGTGAGTCCTGATCTTAACAGGATCCACTTCGAGCATCTCCATGTTTTGTGGTTGGGCCGAGAATGATTTGGTGCTTTTACTTTGCTGCTCATCTACAGGTGCATGCTGGGAAAAAGCAGGTGTATGATGAACCTAAGATATCGTATCTTAACTGGGCTTCCTACACCACACCTGTTCATATGTCTCCACCAGTGAGATTGTTCTGACTCTCTGTGTCACAGAGTGAAGGCTAAGCTAGGCTAAGGCATCTCACTGTTCACCTGCTCTCATACAGTATGTGTCAGTTCATCAGCGTAGTGCTTCTGTTCCTCTGAACCTCTAATGAAGAGCTGTGTGTAGATCATCTGTCAAAGGTGCTCAGCTGCTCTGTGAAGCTCTAACATACCAACCAGAGCAGCTGTGAGTGTCAACACACACTCTCAGGTCACACACACACACACACACACACACACACACACACACACACACACACACACACACACACACACACACACACACACACACACACACACACACACACACACACACACACACAGTGCAAAGCATTGTGTTAGATGACAACTGTGAGAGCAGCTGCCCCACACATGTTTCTGTGTGTTCAGTGTGTGTGTAGAGCAGTTCCTCTATGTAAGTACTTAGTGTTGTGTGTGTCTCCTCTAGGCAAGCAGGTAGCAGTACAGGACGTAGAGCAGGATCATGGCTGCACAGTAGAATAGCAGGAAATCTGTGGACAGCACCGAGGATGAGGACGATGAAGACGAAGGTGAGGAGTGGCGAGGGGAGAGGTGGTCCTTCTCCGCCATCCCGCCCCCCTCCACAGCCAGCAGGGCCGTCACACAGCGCAGCACAGCGGGCAGCTTACACAGAAGCACATCAGAGCACACACAGACGTCCATCTGGACAGGACACACACACACACACACACACACACACACACACACACACACACACACACACACACACACAGTGAGGAGGAAACACATAGTAGTTAAAACGAGGAGACGAGAGACGACAGAACAGAGAGTAGAGTTACACAAAGCAGAGTGAGGGTTGGACTGAAAACCTGAACGGGGATCAGTCCGACCCTGACAGGAACAATAGAGCAAAACAAATGAGCTGAAAGCACAAGGACAATTCTTCTCAACTAAACACCGTTTTAAACATATTTAGATGCTTTAAGAAAGCAAAATGAAACATAACCAAACTAATGAAAGTGTCGAAGGAGAGAACAGTAAGAGGAGATGGATTTACCTCAGCGACTCCCAGCTTGCGACAAGCAGCTATGAAGTTCTCCACGTTGAGTCGACACTTTGCTGAGCTCAGTTTTGGCTGAAACATACCAGACAACCACATTTAGGTAACATCATGTCTGTGTTGTCATGAAGTGACTACTTTCTTCATTAGTTGGTATCAGGACACTGGAAATTCTCAAACCTCATCAGTACCTCTCTGAGGGACACAGAGAAACTGATGCATGTTTTATATCCAGCAGACTTTGACTACTGTAATGCTTTCCTTTCTGTTCTATCCAAATCATTATAAACCAGCTTCAGCTGATTCAGAACCTGCCCAGACCAGGACCAGAAGGAGAGAAAGTCCAAACACTGTTTACCTGTCAGCTTCTGTATTGACTTTAAAATTCTTTTATTTGTTTTTAAATCTTTTCATGGTCTTGCACCAGCAGATATGTCCCATGTTTACACTATATGAAACAGAATGGCTCCTCAGGTCTGAGCAGTCTGTTAACTGGACTCAAACCCGTGGTGAAGCAGCTTTTAGCTTTTATGCTCCAAGCTGATGGAACAATCTGACCTGAGAGCAGTGTAAACTCAAGACGTTCCTCATCAGCCTAGCTTTTAATTACACATGGATTTTAGTCATTAGTCACTTTATTTTATTCACTTATTTTATTGTAATTATGTTGTAAATTGTATTTTATTCTATTTTATCTGTTACTTTATCATTATTTTCTTCTTTATCTAGAGCTGCACAATTAATCGAAATATAATCAAAATCTCAATATGTGCAATATCGAAATCACAGGAGCTGTAATTTTTTTGATAATGGTAAACTGTGTCACAACAGTATTGTGCATTGTTCGCACCATAAGTTCTGTGAAGCTACAGAGATGCCCAGGCCTATAAATCATATTCTCCAGACATAAAGGAACATGTTTGCTTGGTACAAGACCAACAAAAATCACATCATCACTTAAAAAACAATTTTTTGTGAAAATGACATGAAAAAAACAATCATTCAAACTAAAATCACAATATCTGCCAAAATCACAGTATTGTTTATACAGTGGAGAGAACAAGTATTTGATACACTGCCGATTTTGCAGGTTTTCCCACTTACAAAGCAGGTAGAGGTCTGTAATTTTTATCATAGGTACACTTCAACTGTGAGAGACGGAATCTAAAACAAAAATCCAGAAAATCACATTGTATGATTTTTAAATAATTAATTAGCATTTTATTGCATGATATAAGTATTTGATCACCTACCAACCACTAAGAATTCTGGCTCTCACAGACCTGTTAGTTCTTCTTTAAGAAGCCCTCCTGTTCTCCACTCATTACCTGTATTAACTGCACCTGTCCACACACTCAATCAAACAGACTCCAACCTCTCCACAATGGCCAAGACCAGAGAGCTGTGTAAGGACATCAGGGATCAAATTGTAGACCTGCACAAGGCTGGGATGGGATACAGGACCATAGGCAAGCAGCTTGGTGAGAAGGCAACAACTGTTGGCGCAATTATTAGAAAATGGAAGAAGTTCAAGATGACGGTCAATCTCCCTAGGTCTGGGGCTCCATGCAAGATCTCACCTCATGGGGCATCAATGATCATGAGGAAGGTGAGGGATCAGCCCAGAACTACACGGCAGGACCTGGTCAATGACCTGAAGAGAGCTGGGATCACAGTCTCAAAGAAAACCATTAGTAACACACTACGCCGTCATGGATTAAAATCCTGCAGCACACGCAAGGTCCCCCTGCTCAAGCCAGCGCATGTCCAGGCCCGTCTGAAGTTTGCCAATGACCATCTGGATGATCCAGAGGAGGAATGGGAGAAGGTCATGTGGTCTGATGAGACAAAAATAGAGCTTTTTGGTCTAAACTTCACTCGTCGTGTTTGGAGGAAGAAGAAGGATGAGTACAACCCCAAGAACACCGTCCCAACCGTGAAGCATGGAGGTGGAAACATTATTCTTCAGGGATGCTTTTCTGCAAAGGGGACAGGACAACTGCACTGTATTGAGGGGAGGATGGATGGGGCCATGTATCGCGAAATCTTGGCCAACAACTCCAGGACAACCAGGTCCTGGAGTGGCCTAGCCAGTCTCCCGACCTGAACACAATAGAAAATCTTTGGAGGGAGCTGAAAGTCCGTATTGCCCAGCGACAACCCCGAAACCTGAAGTATCTGGAGAAGATCTGTATGGAGGAATGGGCCAAAATCCCTGCTGCAGTGTGTGCAAACCTGGTCATGAACTACAGGAAACGTCTGATCTCTGTAATTGCAAACAAAGGTTTCTGTACCAAATATTAAGTTCTGTTTTTCTGATGTATCAAATACTTGTCATGCAATAAAATGCAAATTAATTACTTAAAAATCATACAATGTGATTTTCTGGATTTTTGTTTTAGATTCCGTCACTCACAGTTGAAGAGTACCTATGATAAAAATTACAGACTTCTACATGCTTTGAAAGTGGGGAAAATCGGCAGTGTATCAAATACTTGTTCTCCCCACTGTGTGTGTGTGTATTTATTCATCGTGCAGCCCTTAGTTTTATTGTACTCATTGTCGCTTTCTTACTTGATTTGTCCCTTTTTTTTTTTGTCATCTGTGAACTTTGAACTGCACTCACTTGCATGAAAAGTGCTATACCAATAAAGTCCAAATCCAAAACTCAGCTGTTCAAATAACTTCATCAGACTCACCACTGCTGGGGAGGGAATGTGGATGATTGACACGGAGCGAGGACGGATGTGATTGACCAGCTGACAGAGGACGGTGCCGTTCGATAAGGCCTCACCCAGATCCTCCGGGAGAGTGATCTTCAGCCAGGACTCCAGAGTCTGAAGAGGGACATTATAAAGCTTCTTACACAGAATTTACACAAACTACTAAAACCCAGGATTATCACAGTGATGATGTGGAAACATCATATAAAGTGAAACCATCTGACATCTGCAGTAAACTGTGAGAAGCTGATGGAAAATATACTTCCTGCTTCATACTGTGTCAGATCCACAAGACCTCTGAAGGGGCCCTGACGTTAGCACCAGATCCTTTAAGTCCTTTGAGTAGCGAGGCGCGGTCTACATGGGTGAGACGTGTTTTTCCAGCACGTCCCACAGATTCTGGATCAGATTGATATTTTGGTTTGGAGGCCAAGTCAACACCTTGACCTTTATTGTTCCTCAAACCATTCCTGAATTATTTCTGCTGAAGTGGTGGTACGTGTCAAAGGAAATTCAGTCACTAATGCTGCCTTCAGAGTGACTTCTGGATCTGCTCCATCTACTTGAACTCAATCATTCAGCCTTCGTCCTCCAATGAATGTGGGCTGTCATCACCGTCCCTGCACACAAGACAGTCTCTGTCTGACTGTTCTGGTCTGTGGTTCTATCTTCAAGAATCTGTTGAAGACTCATCTCTTCAGAGAACACCTCCTCTCCTAACACCTCCAACACCCTAACATGTCTAACTAGCTCATACTATGAACTATGAACCTGATCTCCTTCACTTGTTAAATAGATGTAGTTCTTAGACCTTACACCAAGGTCTCCTACTGCTCTGAAGCTTCAGTCACCCAAGGTTTTAACTACATCTTTATCCAGAACACAGAAGGGTTGGGTGTAAGCTATGTGTGTGTGTGTGTGTGTGTGTGTGTGTGTGAGCGACTTAAGACTTGACTCTGGAGATTTGGGACTCGTGAACAATCTTTATTTTTATTTTTTGGCGCGTTAACATTGAGGAAATGCCTGGCGTGCTGAGTTCAGATGTCATTTCCTGACAGGAGATATGGATGGATAGAGCTGTGTGTGGTGATCAGCCCAGTGGAGCAGACTGCACGGCACACTGTGGTTCTGTGTTGCCGTCATCTCCCTCACGTCACGTTTGTTCCGGTCTCGCGGCTCCATCACTACCATTTATGTGTTTGTATCTTTATCATGGTTTCAACACTGAGGCTACAGTGGACCGCTGCTGACTCACTTTATATGAATAACAACAACAAACTGTATGAAGAGCTCGAAGAAGAATTTAAAATCCAGAGAAATATACATATGCTTCAGATAGTTGTTCATCCATCAGCAGAAACTCTGCAGACAACAGACAATAGACAATAGGAGCAGAGCAGCAGAGTGGGTTCAAGACCACAGTTCCCAGTACAGCTCCCAGGGAGTCCAGTTTAATAGAAAAAGCAGTGGCCAGAGAACAGGAAGATTTATTTAAAGGTTATATAGCTTTATTTTCTGCTCTTGCTTCATCAGAAATTCTAATAAGGTCTACAGAATTTAATTACAAAAAGATCCAGTGAAAGAGAAAAAACTACTAAAATCAAGAGATGTCTGGTGTTGTATTTACTACTGTACTGTCCAGTCTGAAATTCTAATCTCATATTCTCTATAGCTACTAATTTATACAGAGGAAAGTGACATAAAGAACCAGTTTTATGTGCTGGTTGTTCTTTCTGGTGTGTTGTTTTCCTCTGTTTGCTACAGGATTCTTGCAAAGTGTGATAGAGGCCGCATGTTACGGTGTCTCCAGACAGGTTCTGGTGGGTCAGTCCAAGTCAAAAGTCCGGGCTGATGTTTATTCCCATCCCATCCCTGTTCCCTCCCTTACTATCATGTATAACTTTATAGATAAGGGAGTGATGAAAATTCAGGACATGCACTGAATTCATTACATGCCGCAGTGTTCTCATCAGACTGTATGACAGCAGCAGGGGACTCTCTGCCGTGTGTGTGTGTGTGTGTGTGTGTGTGGTGTGTGTGTGTGTGTGTGTGTGTGTGTGTGTGTGTGCACACATGCGTTACCTTGCGTAGTTGTGTGATATCCGGTCTCTCCTCTTTAGGAGAACGCAGCGTTGTGCGAGACTCGCTTCTGCCAGACTCACCCAGAGTGAAGACTGGTCCTGACAAACAGACACACAGAGCTAAGATTTTGCTGACGCAGTGTGTATGTGTGTGTATGTGTGTGTGTGTGTGTGTGTGTGTGTATTGTGATGTTTGTACCTGTGGGTTTGACATTGCTGCGGGAGGAGGCACGGAACAGGAAGCTGTTGGGTTTCTGGGCCTGACCAGAGGGAGGGGACAACTTCGGGGAGGACGGGACATCTGAAGGACACATTCAGGTCAATATTACAGAAGTGTCGGACTCGCATCAGAACATCTTCGTACCATCACACAATTTATGACACAGCAAGACAGTAAGATGTCATTCAAGACAGAACACGGAACCTAAGCAGTTTAGGTTCTAACACCAAAAATAATAAGACTTTTCTACTAATACACTTACTGCAACAGTTTCTCCCGGAGCTCTCAGTTTTCTCAAATACCCAGAAAAGCAGGTAAGTGGACCTTGTGCAAGGATGTTTTATTCCATGGTTAAGAACAAACTCTGACACTGGGCAGAAGCACTGAGCTTTAATAACCAGCACTAGTACTTAGTTAGTGTGTGAACAGCCACTACGTTTATCATTATTCACATCTTTGGAAAAAGAAGAGTCTGTTTAATCTTCATATAAATCCAGAAATAGAAGCTGTAGAAAAAGAAATGTTGAAGCTATACTTATTTTAGTCCTGGATTTTGATGTAATACAGTAATACAGTTGATATGATGCTGCGTATCACTCTGCTCTTAGATTTACTCCTGGTGACACCTACAGTACCATCACTGGTCCTCTCTCTCTGTGAGACAAGATCAACACTGATTTATATTTATTTACAAACCACTGTTAAATAAACAAATATTCTTTTAAATCTGAACGTCATTAAGTGTCATTGTTTTATTAGGAATTGTTTTTTGTATTTCTTCTGTTTATTTTTCTGCTTGTGTGGTCTCAGCATCACCAGAAATGAGGGTTACCCCTGAGAAAATCAATAAAAGTTGGTTGATTAATTGCACTAAGATTATATTTCATACACTTAATTTTATATCAGTCACTTAGTCAGTTATTTATGTTTACAGCTATTTATTTACACTAGTAATATAATGCTCCCATGTTATTCTCAATACACCATAACAGGTGATTGTATAGCAGCTGATACATTTTTAGCCTCTGTGCTTTTATTTCGTTTTTATTTCAAACTGTTTCTTGTCTCTCTCTGCCCAAAGGATTGTTTAGTCTTCTCAAATGTTATCTCCTTGGTGGTTTCAATCTCATGTTATTTCTTTGTATTCTATTGTACAGCACTTTGGTCAACTCTGGTTGTTTTAAATGTGCTTCATAAAACATTTAATTTGATTTGGTTTAGATGTTGTTTTTCATGTCGTTAATTTTGTTTGCTTAACATGTACAGTTTGTCTTGGCTGCCTATGTTTTGTTTTTTAATTTTTTTATGTCTAGTTTTTAAGTCCACAAAGGTTTTTCATTGTTTTATTTTCTCATATCAAGTACGATCACTGTACAGCCAATGATAGGAACTTTTATGTTGTCGCTGCCGGACCACATCGTACACTTGTTTACTATATCAGTGCATGTGTGTGTGTGTGTGTGTGTGTGTACCTGTTCTGCTGCAGGAGCGTTGTAGAGACACTGCGCTCATCTGGTCAGCGCTCTGATGAAAACAAACAGCTCAGATTCACAACAATGACGACACACACACAGAATCCAGATGTTTACCACTGTTCACTGACACTACTCACTGCACATCTCTGCCGCAGGCCTGAGTGGGAGCTGCTGTTCTCTGGAGATGCACCACTAGGGGGAGACACACACCAAATTTATTGACCCGAGTACAGTGTCCACACCCTCCAGTTTCACTTCATTTGAACTGAGCAAAGACTGAAGGAAACGTGAGGATGAATGAAGTGAGACAGTCACTCAGTGTCAGATCTGTCTCTCTGCTGCTGCTCTGCTCTGTGTTTCATCTGCTCTACTTACGCTGAGCTACTTCCTGTCTGTGGTGCCGTGGCCACATGACTTCCTGTTTTGGTCGATGACTTTAGCAAACTGCAAAGACATGGAGAGCATGTAATTAGTTCTGAGAGAGGAGGGAGTCACCTCTGACAGAGAGCTGCTCCTCCACAAAGATGGAAACTTCAAAAAGCTCTGATTCAAATCAAAGTCAAGCCCATGCTGCTCATGTTATGTGATGTCTGTGTCCAAACCAGTCAGAAGCCTTTTTAAAGACGGCATCAACTGAAGCTTTTGATCATTAATGAAACATCATGAATGAAAGTTCACCTGGCCTTCTCCCTCTGCTGCTGCAGCCGCTCTCTCTCCTGCCAGATTAACAAGGTGCCCGGCCTCCTCCGCTCCTCTAGGGTGGGGCTGGAGGGGGACAGGGGAGACGAGGAAGCCGACAACGGGGGGCCCACGTCCACATGGAGGCTGGACCTGCAGAAGAAAGATAGGCATTAAAACTACAAATAGAGCGGGGTCCAAAAGACTCAAACATCTGTGGAGTCCTGTCCTGGGCCATTTATACACATAACCTACATTATGTGAGTCTATCCAAATATAAGCACCAATTGGTGAAATCTGTATATGGGTCCAAGCACAACCACTAACAATGAGAGAAGATATAAGTTTAGAATAGACCACATAAAAGTGAATCTGATCAGACTTTATTCAGAAGCTTGCTTTGTATAAAAAAAAAAGTCTTCTATAGCCTCTGCTTTGTGTTTTTATGAACTGTGTGTTGACTTTCCTTTTTTGAGTGTACGTATTCTATTTTTAATCTCCCAGAGGAAGTGTTGGAGGCTGAGATCTGAAACATCTGTTTGTCCCAGCTACAGACTGATTGAAGTGCTTCACTAAATGTTCCTCAGTGAGAGGGAACAGTTACCAGATCTAAATTACGTACAGTATGTGAGGCTTAATGAAGGTTTGAATGAATGTCAGTACAGTTAATAAAACTCAAAGATTCTGAACAAAGCTGTTTGTTGCTCCACAGGCTGAGAACAATGGAGCTGCGTCACATATTAATATGCAGCCAATAGAATTACTGGGATTCCCAGTCCAAAGAATGTGGTTGTGCAGCAGGATAAAAGCTGAACACTGCAGGCTGAAGGAAAATAGAATTTCAGAGGGAATTAAGATGGACGACATCTTCGTACATAGGTTTACAGTCCACTGTTATCACTGTATGTATGATCAGTATTGACCATAAATTATGTTGGAAGCCACAAGCCAAAATTGTCTAAATATGTATATACTATCCTGCTCTCTCACATTACCACAGATGACTTGATGTGTGGAGATGTGGGAAAACACAAACTCAATTTTCATGCTACAGAAGAAAGAATCATCAATGAATCAGATTATTATGAACCAACTAATCCACTATTTATTCATTCATGTGTTTTAAAATTTCATGATCTGGTCAACTTTAAAACTGCACAGATAATTTAGACAGCACAAAACAAATTGTAAAAAAAACTGTGTACAGAGGTTGTACAGAGTTTGAAATCAAAAAACAAGGGTAAGGACAAATATAAAAAGAAGATGTCAAAGGGGTAAACCTGTGGATGAGTTGTGATGATGAATGAAGAATGTGTAGTTCACTTGGTAAATTGGAAAACATTTTTTTTTTTTTTTAAATATGGTGATAAATAAATATAAAACTGAGATATGAACATTATCAAAGCATAAATGTGGCAGTGAAAGTCTTTTTATTGACTTTTTTTCTTGTTTTCTCTCTTTTGGTCTCTGTATATGAGACACGTCGGATCTCCTAATCGTCAGTTGGTACTGAATCCTGCTGCTTGTCTTATTACTGGAACTAACAGGTACAGTCACATGACTCTGGTGCTAGTTTCCCTTCATTCCCTGTAAGATTTCGGATTGACTTTAAAATTTCATTATTGACTTTTAAGGCTTTAAATGGCTCTGTCCCGAATTACATCTCTGGTTTATTGACATGGTAAGTTCCCAACCGAGAACTGAGATGGAGGACTGCTGGTCCCCCCAAAGTCAAGGTTTGTGATGAGTATGAGCCCCAACACTCTGGAATCAGACACTGTAACTCTTTAACCTTTAAATCTCTTGTCCAAACACATTTCTTTGTCTAAGCCTTTGGTAATATCTGATATGCGTTTTATTTTGTATTGCTCTTTGTTCCTATTTTCTGATTCATGTAACATTATGTAGAGAGTGTAGTTGTAATAAGCTGTAGCTTCACCTTTTCAGCCAGTATTGATATGTTTTATTTCTATGTGTATTGACTATGTATAAATATGAATATGGATTGGGATAAATTGAACATAACTATTATAAGTAAAGCATGGGTGTCAGTGTGAACTTTCGACAAGAAAAGCATGCATCTGCATACAACATGCAGAGCTTGAGGGGGAGTGAGAAAGTGACACTGTAAGTAATGGGAACAGCAGAGTATTGACTTTTCCCAGCTCTTCAAACAGCCTGTGAAGTGACCTTGTAAAAACCTGGTCTGACTGAGTCCACAGTCTCCATCCAGGGAAACAACACACTTCTGAATTAAAATGGAGGACCGGCCGAGCAGAATCACAGCTGATATGTAAATGTCTTCAGAGTTACTGGAACAAGTGTAAACAAATAAGACTTCAGCAGAGGTTAGTCCTCAGTGTTATGGTGAAGAGTTTCCTTTGCTTCTCATCCTCCCTGCAGCAGATTCACATGTTGGATGTGATACTTGTCAATCACCATGTACTCTTCCCACCACTTGCTGAAACCAGAAACTCCCACATCTTCACCCATTTGCTCTGGAGGATCAGCCTCATCTGCCATTTGTGTGATGAGCACAATATTCATGTTTTGCTCTTTAAGCTAATATTATTGTTTGTGCTTTAGGCTAATAATTTGGCTTTTCCTGGGTGAGGAGGCAGCCTGTCCTCTGTGTACAATCCCAGCAACACTGAAGCACGTCTCTGTTGAATGTAATCGACTACAATTACAACACACCAGACCTGACCACACACACAGTTGTGATGTGGGTGTGGTCAAAGGACATATACCGTTCAGACCTCCTTCTGAAATCCAGTGTTCAGCAACAGTTTGAAACAATAAACTGACTTTCTTTTATTGTGCTATGAACCTGTTTTAATGTATCATGTTGTAAACTTACTTTAGTTTATTACCAGTGCCATGTCAACTGTAGGTTTTATAAGTACAGTATATTTTACCTGCATATTGTTGAGTCCTGGTTTTGGGATGATGAAGATTTCTCCTTCTGATCCTGAAAATCAAAGATACAATCACTGACTTCCCTGTTGTGAGATAAGGACAAAGTTAATGATCAGCCTGTGGATGACTGGTACCAAAGGAGGTGTGGGTGGATCCATCCTGATCTCCTCTTCCTCTTCCTCTGTCACAGTACTGTCGATGAAGTCCAGCTGCTCAGCCTCTCCATTCACTGTGAAGAGAGTGGAGGAGAGTTTGAATTCTTCAGTAATTCTGAGTGGAGAAATGGAAAATAAAAACCTTCCTGAACACTGTTTAAAGCAGGTGTGACCTGTCTTACCTTTGTTCACCTCCAGAGGAGATCCCTCTACCTCCTCCTCCTCCTCCTCCTCCAGGTTCCTCTGGTCTCTGCTGACCTCAGCCATGCGGAGGGAGCGCTCGGAGAAGTCGTCAGCTGACTGGAGGCACAGACAGAGACAGTGGTTAACACTACAGACACCACCCTGTTGGAACTGTGGGTCTGGTGGCGGTGTGGTGTACTCGGGTCTCCGATATCTGTGCTGGACCATATCTGTCACTTCTGTACCAGACTTTCACTCAGTGAAGTCAGTGAAGAGCACAGACAGTAACCACATTTACAGTTCTGGTCTCAGTTTTGGATTCCACTGTATTTTTGTATCACTGGAAAATGGACTTTACAGTTCACACCATGCTGTCCTAAGATAACAATAATAATAATAATGATAATAATAAAATATATTTGTTTAGCACCTTATCATGCAAGAAATGCAGCACAAAGTGCTTTACAAGAAATAAATTAGATGAACCAAGTGCTTCACATGAAAAGACATAAAATGAACATAAAAAATGTCAAAAACATTAAATATGGAATAGTAATAAAATAATAACAGAAAAAAATAAAATGAAAATAAGTTAAACTGTATTACAGTGCATTAGTGAAAAGCAAAGTGCAGAATTTCAGAGTTAGTTAAAAGCTGAGGTGAAGAGATAAGTTTTTATCTCAGTGAGGTGCTTCTTCTTCTCTGATATCTACGGGTCGCGTGTTCCACAGCTTTAGGTCGTAACTGACAAAGGCTGCATCCTGATTCTCCTCCAGCTGTAACCAGTGTTCTTGGAGGTCTATAGTTAACAAGGGAGTTAGTGGTGTAGCTTAGTGCAAGGCAGATAAAACTGGACTGATGTTGTCTCTTTCTTTTTGGTTCTGGTTCACAACCAAGCTGCAGAGTTCTAGATGAGCTAAAGTCTCTCAGTAAAAAGTGCATCACAGCAAGCAAGTCTGCCTGAAATGAAGGCATGAATCAGTCTTTCAGCATCTTTTTCATCTATAAAACTTTAGTTGTTTCTGTGGAGGAAACATGATGTTGTCATCACCATGTTGATGAAGGACCTGAACCTGAGATCTGAATTTAAGAGAACACAGAGACTGTAATCTCAGGTTTAATCCAGGGAGTTCATTTCCCAGATTATCAAAGAGCATGTCCCTTTTTGATTTGCGGCCGACTTGTAGGATTTCTGTTGCTTCCTCATTTAACTTTAAGAAGTTACTGCTCATCCATTTAATTACTACTAGAAGACAGGTGGGGATGGAGTTTACAGCTGCAGCATCATTTTGTTCAGCAGAGATATTATATAATGTCCTGCACAACACTGTCAGTGTTGATATGTTGTTGTAGGTTTGGACAGTAGTTACGTTTAGTATTTTGTCTGAGGAGCAAAATAACGAGAGCCGGGTGGAACCATGGCTTCAAAGTGATGACTCCTATCCTCATGTAAAATCATACTGAACTGACTCTCTCTGTTGTGTGTGTGTGTGTGTGTGTGTGTGTGTGTGTGTGTGTGTGTGTGTGTGTGTGTGTGTGTGTGTGTGTTTTACCTCATTGCCAGACCACCTCTTGCTGCC
This sequence comes from Seriola aureovittata, assembly GCF_021018895.1. Classification (NCBI taxonomy): domain Eukaryota; kingdom Metazoa; phylum Chordata; class Actinopteri; order Carangiformes; family Carangidae; genus Seriola; species Seriola aureovittata. The sequence goes on from NC_079386.1 coordinate 398,602, forward strand.
GCTGTCCACACTGTTGAAGCCAGAGTCCAGTCCTCCAAACTGACCTGTGAAAAGCTCCTGGTCTGACAGGCTGCAGAGAAACATGTAGATCACAACTTAAACACACAAGTAAACACAAAGCAGCTTTGTCACACAGGGGGTCATTAGACTGAAGTTCAATGGCTTGTGTTTTTGTTCTTTTATCTCTGTCCTTGGGTCTGTGTGTGTGATGAGAACAGTTCAGCAGGTCACTAACAGAGCTTCATTCAGGTTTATAAATATTTGATTGACTTTCTCTTAGTTAATCTGACCTTTCACTATCATCATTTATCAGCCAATCCTCTTCCTCCACTATTTATTTATCCTTGCACCTCTCACTCACATTATTCCTCTTCTGGGATAAGAATATGTTTGGGTAAAATACATATAATCGTAATTCCATGATCCTATAATATTTAGCTGTAGTAGCTGCCACTGTCAGTAAACAGTACTTATCCACTGATGCCTGTCATAATTTTAATAGAAAAAAAGTCATAAAAATCTTAGGAAAAAAGGTCATTGTCCTTGCCCCCGGTTTACTGGTTGTTGTAATATTCATAAAAAATACATATTTTTCTCTCTAAATTTTAAATTTTTTTAATTTTCATAAGATTCAGCCTTTTTTCTCATAAGATTCTGACTTCATTCTCGTAATTCCGATTACTTTTTTTTCCTCAATGTGGCCTTTATATTGATGGTATTATCTAAAATAAACCTGAATGTCATAAGATATTCAGATGAGTAAGACCTTCCTTCATCCATGTTTCTAATCTACCCCTTCCTTCTCTTCCTCCTCCTCACCAGCTGTTGAACCCGGTGGGTCTCAGATGTCTCTCCAGCTCCTCCTGGCTCCTCTTGCAGGCCTCCATGTTGAGGTACTTGAAGATGTGGTATTTGCCCTTGGAGCAGATCTGCGCAGGCGGCATTTGCAGCGGGTTGTTGTCCAGCGAGATGCTCTGGAGGTGCCGAAGGTGGCGGTAGCAGAGGGGCACGTGGGAAATGCGGTTGCAAGACACATCGAGCCGGACAAGAGGGAGCTCGGATATTTCTGCACGGGGCACAGGGAAGGGTTGTTTTTAATTGCAGTCATTATTGACACTCATCACCTTTTTAGATGTACACCAATTGTTTGATATTATATTGGAGTGGATGATGCCGTCCTTTACATGCTCCACCGAGCCCATTCTTACTTGGATGAGCCAGGTAGTTACATGAGGATTATGTTCTTTGATTTTTCAAGTGCATTTAACACCATCCAACCCCCCATTCTTAAAGACAAGCTGGAAGGGATGGGGGTGGATCCCTGCTTCACGTCCTGGATTGTGGATTACCTGACAGGAAGACCACAGTACGTCAGGCAGGGTAAATGTGTTTTAGGGACAGTGGTGAGCAGAACTGGGGCTCCACAGGGGACTGTTCTGGCTCCGTTCCTGTTCACCCTGTATACGGCCAACTTTAAATACAACTCTGGGTCCTGCCACATCCACAAATACTAGGATGATACAGCTATTGTGGCGCGTATCAGGAATGGGCAGGAAGAGGAGTACAGGGATCTAAAGACGGCCTTTCAGTGAATGGAGCAACAAGAACTGCCTCCTTCTGAACACCTCCAAGACCAAGGAGATAGTCATCGACTTTTGGAGGTCTAAGCCCACCCTTCAGCTGGTCAACATTCGAGGGAAAGACAATGAGGTGGTGCACAGTTATAAATACCTAGGTGTGCACCTGGACAGTAAACTGGACTGGTCCCTGAACACAGATGCCATCTACCTGAAGGGGCAGAGCCGGCTCTTTTTCATGAAGTCCTTTGACGTCTGCCGTGAAATGCTGCACGCATTTTATCAGTCAGTGGTTGCCAGTCTACTTTTTTATGCTGCAGTCTGCTGGGGTGGCAGCATGTCATGAACACAAAGAGACTGGACCAGCTGGTCAAAAAGGCTGGGTCTGTGCTTAGCAGGAGTCTGGACTCACTCAAGACGGTTGTGGACAGACGCATGCAATGTAAGATGGAGGCCATCTTGGACAATGCCAACCATCCTCTCCACAACATTCTGGCAGGACAGAGAAGCAGCTACAGCTGCAGGAAACGTCTCATCTCACTGCGCTGCAGAACAGAGAGGTTCAGGAGATCCTTTTTTTCCTGCTGCCATCAGGCTATACAACACCTCAACCAAAGGAAGTGGACTAATCCAATTATTATTGTTTATTTATTATCAACTGTTATTATTATTATTATTATCAACAATGAGCTAATGGACACATGAATTTCCCCTAGGGGATAAATAAAGTATCTATCTATCTATCTATCTATCTATCTATCTCTCCTTGTCACAGTCAGACACACCCCCCCACCCATCCACAAAACCCACAAATCTCTACTTCCTGTTTCTGCTGTGATTTTATTCTGAAAGTCCTCACTGGAAGTTGTGATTCGTATCTTACTGCCCCATTGATGCTTCTTTTGGATGTTTGGTGCTGCTCCTCACCCACACACTGTTAACTAGCTAGCTGTTCAATAGCAAACAATGGTCTGGTTAGCAAAGACTAATCATTTGAAATAAATATGTAATTAAAAAAATTTAACTAAATGTCTAAATATAGAAACTTTTAAAAAGCTGATCTGTATGATTCAACTGAAGAGATCATAAGATCAAAGTTCAAGTAAGTTCTTCAGATCACCCATCTCCACTTTGAGCTCTTTTTTTGTTCAGGGTCAAATTTAACTTGGTTGTGATCTCCCCCTTTTTGCAAATGTAAAATTGTTCCATGGAATCCACTGATGAATAAACAGTAAACAAGAATTTTTTTAATGTATACAAATCCTGCAGGGACTAGAATCATCAGACTGGTGTGATTTTGTGCAGCAAAGGATTGAATCGCACTTTTGAGGAGATTTAAAAAAAAAAAAATTAAAAAAAAAAAATTATATATATATATATATATATATCTCTACTGTATAGATATATATCGCGTATAACCTAAAAATAACACATTATTATCTATAGGCCATATCACCCAGTCCTAAGCTGGACAACTGACTCTTCATTTGTCTTTACTATTCAAACACAACTCCAACTATCACAGATATTTCAAATTAAAAGTGTTCCACCCTTTTGTTTACTGGTGGTGTGTTATTGTGAAAAACCTGCAGGAAGTGTCACTGACAGACTAACAGAGAGGAAATAAATAGTGAATGAAACTACTAAAAAGAAAAGAAACAGAAAGCAGCAGAGTGAGAATACACTGACTGTGGCGTAATAGTGAATTTACCACATTAGCTGTTGCAGCAGAGGTGATCCCACCCCCTTAAAGTCCCCAGTTTATTAATGACGATTATCTGAAAGTGTGCCATTATATTAATGTTGGCTTTTATATGAAAATTTACTGTAGTGTACATCACTTCTGACATTCGATCAGGTGTAAGGTCAGATCAGTCCAAATATTATAAATCACCTTATAGTTTTCACCTTACCACATGAGCCAACTGGTTTTAATTTAAAGAGATGAAAATCCAATGTTAACATCCATATGATTTTTTATATAATACAATACATATGATGAGTGAAATAATCATCAACACCATGACTGATTTTTTTTACCTTGAATTGCAGTGAACCAACTAGTCTTATAAAAACAGATCCAGGGCCAGGGTTTCATATGTCACAAACCTAGGAACAAATCCTGTCAAGTTGTGGGGACAAGGGGCGCGGCTAAATAAACTTGAAGCCTTGTCAGTACACAGTGAGAGAGAGTTAGCATTAGCACAATCACTAACACTATCTCAGCTACAAGCTAACGAACAATATAAATAAGTAAAAGATGCTAACTGTGCTAACTGTTCTGATCCGTCTGCTTGTCTGTGATTCTGGTCTCAATAGACTCCTCATCTGAGTCTGGGTCTGACTGAGGTTCAAACATGTGGCTGAGTCTCTCTGATGTTTCCTCCTCTAACCATCTTGATACTCTGCTCTTTCACCTGTCAACCTGGAGCAAGCAGGTGGTGGGCGGGGCTCAAGGCCTGATCCAGGTTTCTCAATCAGGAAGTAAGAGGAGATGAGCTTCAGATCCAGTTTAATGTGTGAAAACCACGTTAAACTAAATATGAATCATAGCAGAGGACTTTTAAAGACTTTAAAGCATGACTGGAGAGAAATAATGATACTAAATCCACTTAGTAAACACATATATAATAAATGTCACATTATTAGTTTAAGAACATCTCTCAGCTGCACAATAATGATGCAATTACCATCTAACTTCTGCATTAGAACCCATTGAATCGTTTACACATAGCAATACTTTGATCAGGCTGTTGCACTTTGGGGGTCAGAGATCTGCATCATCAGTACAGACATAGATGAACTGGGAAGAATCACGTCAGTTTTCAGCTGGGTTTATCAGCAGATCACAGTGGGATTTTTTAGGAGGAGGGAGACCACAGGAGCTGACAGTTCAATAATCAGGTGAGTCTGTACCTTCAGGCAAAGTGGTGAGCTGGTTCCTCCTTAGGTTCAAGTCCCTCAGGCACTCCAGCTGACCGAGCTCTGCAGGCAAACACTGCATCTCATTACAGCTCATATCCTGACAGAAACACAGAGAGAGAGCACTGTGAACCAGGACCAGGATCTACAACACATCACCACTCACCTGTGTCACTACATCAGAGTGGATCTACATACTTTTAGCTTTAAACTCAGACATGATGCAGTTCTGACTGTGACCCATAAGGACACAAAGATGTGACTGAAAGAATGACACTGCTGGACCTGTTGCTGAGAGAGCACAGACAGATACTGTTTGTGAGAGACAGCAACGTGTGTCTGTGTGTGTGTGTGTGTGTGTGTGTGTGTGTGTGTGTGTGTGTGTGTGTGTGTGTGTGTGTGTGTGTCGTACCAGCTGTCGGAGGTGTGTGAGGGAGTATACGGAGGCGGGCAGTGAAGACAGCTTGTTGTTGCTGACGATGAGCACTCGCAGGAGGGGAAGCTGAAACACCGACGGGGGTAAACTGGACAGAAGATTACGACTGTGGGGACGGACGGACGGACACACACGCACACGCACACGCACACGCACACGCACACACACACACACACACACACACACACACACACACACACACACACACACACACACACACACACACACACACACACACAAAGAGTGAGGTCATTCCAGAGGGATATTGTGCACCATTGCATTGAATTTCAAAGGTGCTTCCACTCACACACTCAAACACCACAGTTTAATATAGCAGCTAACTGGTTAGTCACCATGAAATGTGCAGCTAGTCTTAGTATTTGTTTGTTGTACAGTATCTTTGCCTCGAGCCAATACGAGCCACCTGGAGGGTTTTTCTGGTCTCCTAGCAACAGTATAATTATAGTGTGAGCAGAGGAGTGCCAGTGTGGTTCTGTTGTTGTAAGATGGTTTGTACAGGATTTGGATGACCTGGTTTAACTTTCAGCATCAACAAACACTGGAGTTGTGCAGCACCTGCAAACTGTGACACTGATGCAAAGTGTTCACTTCTACCTTTGTGGTGCGTTCAAGTGCAACTTCTATTGTAATTTGGGATTTTCTTTACAGACCATCATCCTGGTTCAAATTTCTCCAACCTGAACGACCAAAGACCTGGTTAATTCCTACGCTCTGATACAACCCACAGGCGCATCTCCTGAAATGCCAGAACCTACCAGACATCATGGTTACAGCAACACCTGGTTACGCTTATGGGAGAGTCACGGTTTAGTTTGGTTTATAGACACAAAGACAGGTGAGGAATAGGGAAAGGTCACAGTTTGGGTTAAAATAACCGCTTCCTTAAGGCTGGAGGAGCTTTTTTGCCATGGTTACAACAATAAAGATGCCGAGAAGGTTGTAGAACGGTCCTGGATAAAAGAAACAATGATGACTGTGGGTCTCAAACAGGAAACTGACAATCGTCTCCTGTGTTAAAACCCCATCCAACCACCTTCACCTCCTCCTCACATGCTCTCTGTTCTACATCACTGGACTTCCTCTGTTCTACATAACCTGACTTCCTCATTTGCTCCAGTTATAATCACTACCGTTAGATGTTGCCTAAATATAAATGTACCTACCACAGTTTTCCTGTGCAACGTTAGATTATTACAGATATTTTAGAAGCACTCATTTTCAGCTTCACCAAATAAAGTAAAATATATTAGTTGTTGACTGGTACAGACCACGAGACTAAAGGTAGAGAGCCACAAAGAAGCAATATGATTCAGCTAAACATGCTGAACAATGAATTAATCACCTTCTCCTCGGTACAGTCTGTGCTACTTTTTCCTCATCAATCCCTGCTGTCATCAGCATCTTTTACTATCTAAGTGGTGCATAGACATCTAGTCATAGTTTCTTCATTCTATTTATTTATTTATTTATTTAGACCCCCATTAGCCACTGTGTTGTAACAATGGCTACTCTTCCTAGAGTCCCATTAAATTCTTCAATGACAACAGACAATCAATACACATCAACATCATTCATACTTACATTGAGACTCACAATACACACTAACTCAAAATCTATCTAACACATACAATAGCTCTATTCAATAATTTAATTTCTTCATAACTGAGAAAAGAAAACTTTATTCTATTCTCCTATTTCATTTCCATTTCAGAAAACTTAAATATAAAAGTCTTATGAAGAAAGTCATAGTGTTCTATACTATTGCCTGTGGAAACAAATACAATATTAACTTTTTAATAAAACATATTGTACTAATTTCTAATGTCAAGAAATGTGGAATGTGAATCCAGGCCACCAATGATCCATATTCAGCCGTTCTCTGTATTAAACTAGTTCTACATGGTGGCAACAGAAAATGACGCTCTGATACCTGCCCAGTAAAATGATGATGTCTATCTGTGAAGAGTGATAAGTTACTATGAACACTAGCTTGTTAGTGACACCACAAAGTACACAAAATACTTATAAACTTCACCACCATAAACAACAGAACTGTCAATATGAAAACAGTCTGCTGTGCAAATAAAGGATGGGACAACTGATTTGATTCATCTCTTGAAGCAATGTTGACATGTTCCAAGATCTCTTACTAACTTTGGTGAGTACAATGTTGTCATAACTGACGTATTGTTCAAAACACATGTAAGATGTTTAAGGGGTTGATGTATCGTGTAAAACTAGTTTGAATAAAATATAAGATGTTTAACATTTTGTTATTCACAAGAAGAACAAAAAAAAAAGGATAAAAAAGCAACTTCCACATTTGAAAATTTGTTTAATGTGATTCATGATACTTTTGTAATGGAGAAATCAATGCCTGCTGAAGATTCTGATTGAATATATGTATCTCCACTTTGATCAGACTTTCTGTCTAACAGAAGTTGAAGTAAATAGAAGTATTGTCAGCATATTGAGGTTCACTTGTATGTAGATGTGAGAGGTTCCCTTGGTTACCAGTGGTAAAAGTCAACCATCAGACATTTTTTATATTGTATTAACTCGACTCCAAATAAAAGTTGATTGCCTTCCAATGTGCACTGCTGTACAATCAGTAGACCAGCTCTATTTTCCTGTGCTGTTTGGCTCATGAAGCAGTGTGTATAAAGCAGACTTACCTGAGGTTGAGGTAGGTGAGGGCCTGGAGGTTTCCCAGGCTGGAGGACAGCGAACGCATCCCATTGTGGTAAAGGCTCAGTGTCTCCAGAGAGATGAACTGACAGAGCTCCTCCGGCAGCTCGCACAGACGGTTCTTAGACAGATCTGAAAACACAAGAGTGCTGAACATTAGAGCCATCAGAGGTTCTCCAGTATTCAGACATCCAGTGGCACAAAGTGAAATAGAATCACCTCCTCATGGTCGTCTGCCTTCTCCACTCAGACTAGTTTCAAGTCACATCCCTGTTTATCCAGTCACAGAAAATATTAAACATTTGTGTGAAATTTTGTCATAATTGATGCAAAGCCTTGAGTTATGGTTAAAAAGTATTTTGTGAGGTCACACTGATCTTGACCTTTGACTATGAGTTCTTGAGTCCTGGAGTTGATATTTGTGGCATTTTTGAAGGGATTCCCTTGAGGAGTTTTCCAAGATATTGTGTTCACAAATCCAAAACTATGTTTTGTGAGGTCATACTGACCTTAACCTTTGACACCCAAAATCTAATCAGTTCATCCTCGAGTCCAAGTGAATATTTGTGCCAAATTTGAAGAAGTTCTGTCAAGGCGTTACTGAGATATCATGTCCACAAGAATGAAATTGATGTATGGATGTACGGATTATGGCGCCGGCGCATGGACAAAGTAAACTGTGCTACACAAATACCACGAGATAATAACACAGATGACATCAATCAAATTCATACTTTTTTTTGATGTTCTCTGTGTCCTCGGCCGTACAACAGCAATCGAAACTACTCTCCAAAAACCACAGGTCTAAAACTGACAACCCGCTCTGAATCCACACTGCTGTGACAGAATCTTGGCAATGTCCACTCTCATCCACTTTGACCAAACTGGGTGAGCATGTCCAAAAATAGCTGCTATTGGCGGCTTCCTGCTCTCTGTTTCCAGAGTTAGCTCCACAGTAAGTAGGCCATTCTGATCCACCTCCAAGGAGACAAGGATACAAGGATACCAGTCTTACATTTAGAGATAAAATGACCCTGCCCAGTCAAGCATGGTCCGGACATACAGCCACTGTTGTTACAAGCTTCAGTCCCTCCTTAGCAGAATTATTCTTTAATATATTTTATAATAATGAATCAGACAAAAATACATTTACACCTGTGGATGATTCATCAGACTCTGATTTTCCTTCTCACTACAATTTAGAGATGTTTTTCTCAGAAAATTATTTCTATATCTACGATAACAAAACAGCTCCAGTTTTAGTAGAAATACTAAGTCATGACTGGGAGAAGAAAGTGCCTCCTAACAACTGAAACAATTAGTCAATTGAAAGGAAGTTAATTAGCAACTAATAGTGATAGCTGATTAAGGTTCTTTTAGTACAAATAAAGATGTCAAACAATGGGAGCTTCTGCTTATATTACTATAAAGTGAATATCTTTGGGTTTTGGACGGTTGGTCACATTAGATATCGTTCATCTAATTTACCGTTGTTTGATACAGTCAAATAAACTGAAAACAACAGATTAATAGGAAATAGGACTTCAACTAACATCTATTTTCAATATCTCTTAGTCTGCAGATTATTACCTCTGTTAAGGAGGTTTTGTTTTCATCTACACTGTATGTGTTTTCTTGTTTGTTTGTCAGCAGGATTACACAAAAAGTACAGAACCACTTTCCGTCAAACTTCGCATTTTACTGATAAGACATCAGAGATCAGTGTTCAAAACTTCCCAAAGCCCAAGGTATCTTATTTTATTTGACCATCAGCCCAAAATTTAAAAACTGTTCAATTTACTACCAAAGAAAAGTGACAGAGATAATGGAACCAACAAATATTTGGCATTTTTGGACATTTTGGACATCTTGGACCTTTTTGGATGCATCTTGGAATGTGACTAAAACTGATTGATTATCAAAATAGTTGCAAAATAGCTGCTAATCGATTAATCATTCTAGCTCTGAATGAAAATATTCGTTAGCTGCAGCCCTGCATAGTTCTCTATATTTTGAATCTTATCCGTATCTGTATCTCACCTCCCCCTTCCTAATGAGGGGTTATTACTGGCCACGCTCAGTATTGACTTCATCATCATCATCAGCTCTTCTCTACACTGATATCTTTATATCTAAACTCTACAACCAGCTGAGTGCAGGGTAAAGATGTGTGAACATGCAGCAGACACAATGAAGCATCAATAGATTGCCCATAGAGCTGCATCATTAGCACTGAGCTTGGTCTGGCAGCAGGATGAGACAGTCTGTCAATGGCAGACAGCCCAATGGCTGTTTATTGATTGCTGTTGGAAGCAGCAGCAGGAGGAGGAGGAGGCAGTTCCTCTCTTTGTTAGAGCTTCTATAGGGACGCTTTTTTGGAAGACTTCAAGTGAAATATTGAGAAGAGCAGAAATGTGAGAAGAATCTAGAACATGGTTCATTGATTGTCCACGCGTTACACCACATTCAGAAAGATTCATTTTCCCTCATAAAGTCATTTAATCAGTGATTTCACATAACTGGTTCCAGCTTTTCATCAGTGGGAATTTGCAGCTTTTCTTTGTCTTTTTATATCAAAATAATATTTTTAGGTTTTAGACTTTGTTGGATGGAAAAGGAATCTGGAGACATTTTAATAGTGATTACTAAATCAGATTCCAATTCCAAGATTACTAAAGAGAAATCAGGTTGAACCGTTTAATAAAGCAGGAAACACACTTTACTGCTGAGCTCTGTTCTACATTCATCTGAGTGAACAGAGAAACCAGAGTGCTTCATTAACACTGCAGTATGGTTCAATGTGTGTTGAGAGAGAGAGAGAGAGAGAGAGTCTGTGTGTATGTGTGTGTGTGTGTGTGTGTTTTCTGTATATAATGAATGTAAGTGTGTCTCCACACTGTACAGGAGCACTAAAGCCTGATCTCTCCATCTTCACTGTCCCATAGCTGGAGGGGAGTCGTCTGAACAATGGGTGGGGGTGGAAATAGTACTGTGTGTGTGTGTGTGTGTGTGTGTGTGTGTGTGTACACTCTGGGGGATGCAGAGGTTGTTTTGTCTCTGTATCTGTTGTTGTCAGAACTCCAGTTTACAAAGGAAGTTATGGTTTCCACTGGAAAAATAAAAGTTTGCTCTGTGCAACATTTGTGATTGTAGTGATCACCTTGTATGACAACATTCATTCCCTTACTTTAACTTGTATCCAAAGATTATTTCCTGTTCTTATCTCAACCAAAATCTTTACAAGAGAGTCTCACTGCTCAGCAGCCATTTTTGGCAACAATCTGATAAAAAACACTTAAAAAGTTTGGTGACTTGACCCAAATTATGATTAAAATGTTTTTTTCCCCCCACATCTTCACATAAAGAACTATGCATGCACAAGGTTTTGCTTGCGTCAGTGTAACGACATGATTGACTTGATGGGTTTCCCATTCAGCTGTTATAAAGAGGCTTATTGGGTGTCGTACAACTGCCATCTTTGGTGTTACGGACTTTTCTATTCAGGACCTGTTATATCAACTATCTGTCACACTCATGATCATTAGACCTGGGCAAAATCCAAACTTTAATATCGAAACAGTCCAGGCCAAATATCGTGAGATATGCTATTTCTATTTTATATGTTTATCAGCCCCCCCGGAAAGTCGCAATGTCACGATTGCAATACTTAATGCAGATTCAACCAATCCCAATTTTTGTCCAACCACCGCAACTTTTCCGCAAATATGACCAATCATCCTAGTTTCCCGTAAGTTAAACCAATGATGCCACTCCTGCTCAACATCTTGATATATGTCACAAAAATCACTTCCATGTTTCTGTTTTTGAAGCATGTTGTGAAGCTGCAGACATGTGTGACATGAATATCTCACATTTACCAAAAAACATTACTGTATAAAGACAGTGTAAAGCAGTTCAACGATGTTTTGCACAAAAGCGTATTTAAATTGTTTTGTACCACTGCATCATTATGGTGGAACCATAGGTGTAGAGCTGCCGGAGCCACCAGAACGACGCTCTGCTACTTTTTTTCTCCAGATGAAATAAAATATCTACAGTTCACATAATCTGGTCGATATTTATATACATTTTAAGCACTTGAAGATCCAATCATCACTAAAGAATCTATCATGTAGAGAGCTAATAAAAACTAATAAAATGGTCAAAGTTGTCATATTGAGATTTAAGGTGTTCTAATTGATTTTCAAACGTCGATCATATATTAAGTAACACTCAAGAAAACATTCCACCTTAAAAGATTCCGGTAGCTGCCGATAGCCTCTGAGCTACTCAGTGAATTAAATGGTTAATTAGTAAAGATGAAAAGACAGAAAACATCCTTTCATTCATCATTCACTCATGATGAAACTGTTTCATAGGCAGGGGTGGGAGCATATTGTTTTTACTGTTAAGTTCTGTGCACTTAAGCTTTTGAAAGGGCTCAAAGTTTACTCAAAAGAGGATAGCAACAATTTTTGCAATTTTTATTTGCCCTGCATCCTGGAGGGACTGTATTATCTCATTTTCAGTTAATATCCAAGTTTTATTTGTCACAATGTACAGTAAGCACAGCAGAGAAATACGGTCGGACTCAGCAGCAGGGCCGACTATGTAAGACTGCAAGACAAGTTTGTTTTGGAGACATTATGAAAAGTATTGTATTGTGCGTTATTTGATATTGAATAATCAGTTAAAATTGCTGCTCTAGGAATGTTGCTAACTGTGTTGGCAGGATTCCGACACAAAATTAAAAGCTTGGATAAGATAGAGCTGTAAATAAATAATAATAAATAATTCTTAAATCAACATATTTCTTTGACTGTTGTGGAAAAAAAATAACTGCTCCTAGAAGCCGCTACTGCAGCCTCTGTGTTGATTTAAAAAGCCTTATTCAGCTCTGAGGTTCAATGAAGAGAAATTAAATGGTATGGTAAGTCTGGTATGGTAAGTCTGATCAGATTGTATGACCATGTCCACACTGTCTCACTCAAACGAATTGTGACCCAAATATATCCACCACAGTGTGAGAGCACAGAACAGAAAAAAAAAATTGGATAATGTCAAATATTGTGATATTTCCCGCCATATGCAATATTTTTCCTAATAGATTTTTTTCTGTTTTCTGCCCTGTTGATGAGTCCAGTCTTGGCATGTGACAAATAAAACTTTGAACTGCTGTTTAGTGGCAGCATCACCTGAAACATGATATACAATAATATAATTACGTATTATAAATATTGCAATAATATCATGTATCACAATCGTTGGGCTGGACTGTATCAAGATATATTTTCTTGAACAGAATGCTTGTTAACGTTATATAAAAAGGCAGTCATCAACATGATTTAAACCAAAACTAACAGAGCACATCAATAACTTTCAATTACCGTGCAGTGTTATCTCCTGTGACAGGAGTAATCCTTACTAACCACTTTAGGATCTTTGCTAACCTGGATTGACCCCTGTTAGGTTACCATGGTGACCATTCAGATTTCCTGACAGATTTAAGAACAGGGTCAACTATCATTAGCCTGGAGAAAGAAGCTTGGCTGAAAAGAGTCAGCAGAAAGTCCAAAGTAGATGCACGCAAGCTCCAGAAAGCTCCAAGGGGCCGGCCTCTGACCTCACCTGCCTCTGTCCTAGACCACACTGCCCTGTTGTTAACATCTTGGCTTCCATATTACAGTTCTCCCTGCTTATCAGAGCTGACTGCACCGAGTCGACCCAGGCGAGCTTCAGTGTTCTGGATCTGGCTTGATCTACATGTGGACCCTCTGACAGCTAATGGAAAACACCTGCTATGAAATCACTGACTGTGCTTTGGCCAGAAGTGCAACAGTCTGAACCCACAGAGCAGCAGCAGCAGCAGCAGCACACGTATGACAGACCTGCATCCAACCTGCAGCTGATTTGTGTCGCATGCAAAACACATTATAGTCAAATTAATAGTGAAACCAATGTGTGACTGCAAAGGAAGTCAAAGCCAAAGAAGTGAGAGTTCATAATAAAAGTAAATGTAAGTAAATGGTTACATTTACACTTTAACATCTGTCTCTTCTTCATATGACTGAATGGAAAGAATCAGTTATGTGTATTAGAGCAAAATTTCATTGACCTTGGAGACTATTTCACAAAACAATCATGGCTCTAATTCCACTTATTAGCTTTTTCCAGAGCTTTCAACTAGAGGTGTGCAAAAAAAAAAAAAAAAAAAATGGATTCACATTCGATTGTGATTTTATCTCTGCAGACTCAAAATGGATTCACATTTTTCAGTCTTGTAACAACGCTGGTTCCCATTTTTTCCTGGTGTAAGTTCAGCTTACCAGTCCTATAGATGCCACCATGTACGTTTCCGTCCAGATACTCCTCTTTGGTGTGAGCGAGAAGATGCAGTGTGAGCAATTGAAACGTAAAAGAATAAGTAATTCAACCTGCCCCATCTTCAGTGAAGGCAGGGTTTGGACACATTTCAGTTTTTATAGTCTTGAGGGGAAGAAGCAGCTCAGTCAGACCCATGTTATCATCAGCTTTATATATATGATCTGATCATCACAAAAGTTTATGTCATGTACAGAGCTAGTAAAAACAAGCTAAATGGTCAAAGTTGTCATACTGACATTTAAGGTGTATTGATTGATTTCCAAACGTCAATCATGCATTGAGTAACATGCAGGAAATCATTCCACCTTAAAAAATGCCAGCAGCTGCCGGAAGCCTCTGAGCTGCTCAGTGAATGAAATGGTTAATTAGTAAAGATGAAAAGACCTCCTTTCATTCATCATTCACTCTTCTGACAGTTTCTTGTCAATTACTTGTGTTCATCCACCTGCTGCTTAATGCTTCTGTAATTACAACCTGCTACATCAATGGTACGGTCTAATATTACTGAGGTGGATGTTTGTCTGATGCTATGTCATATTCTCAACATGATCGAACTGTTCATGAAGTCGGTCTAACATTTGATCATGTGATCAACGTTGACTGATCTATGTAAACTTGTCACCCCAGCGACAGTAGTTACCTTTGAAACGAGTCCCAACTTAACAACTTAAGAATAGTTTTTGAATCAAATCGGGAGATTTTCTGAACCATGCGCCTGTACTTTCAACCATTTCACATGGTCTTCAACAGCAGAATAAATTGTTCAGTACTCCTGGAGATGGATCTATAGAACAGGAGTGCTATGGGGGATATAACAGCTACTACAAAGTTCACGTCAGTTCACCCATCTCTATGATGACTAAGCGGACTGAAGACCATGTGATATGGATAAAAGTTCCAGAAAAAACTTCTGAATGTTGCTTAAGAGAGGATAATTTTGTGGAAGTGTGAGGTAAGATCCTAAAACAGTGTGGGAGGATTTGAAAGGATCAACAGAAAAAGAAGGATTGGCCTGTCAGAGCAGAATAGTGTGTCTAATTAGAGGCCTAGCTGGATTCAACAGGATCCAGTTCAGGCACTTACATCACTGCTGACCCATTGACCACTAAAACTTACAATACACTGCTAAAGAGGCCTCTTCTAATCCCCATAGTCTCTCAACACGAGGAAACTCCAATCAGTGCATTCACTGTAAAGAAACAAACGTGCAACAACAGTCTCATATTTCAGATAATGTGAGGCCTCAGAGGCTCCATCCAACGCTCTGTCTTTAATCTGCTGCTCCAAAGTCTCGCTTCATTTTACAACTGGAAACACAACAGTCTCGCAGGTTTGTGGATTCTTTGCACTTTTCTTCTAGCACTTACTTCACTCACTCAATGTTTTTAATGAGATTAAGAGATCTTATTCTTCAGGTGTTCAAAAGAAACTGTGTAAACGCCTGCATAGTTACTGCTGCCGACTGTTACAGTCAATTAACACACTAATCTGATTACGTTTCAAGATAAAGCATGCTCCTGTAAACTCCTGTATCACTTCATGTCAGGCTCAAATGTGTGTTGCTGTTCTGTAAGCAAGGTGTGGTTTGTGACTAGGTGTGGTTTGGTGCAACAGCTCACCAGCACAACAAAGTCACATGACAGCTGTAGACTGCATCCATGGGCCAGTTTCACAGAGATATTACAGACGCAGTGTTGGTCCAGATCAGTCTAATGTTAGTCAGACTGTTTCAAAAAAATAAAGACTGACTCATTTTAAGACAAAAACTTTAGAAACCTTAGCCTCAGACTAACATTGTTATTTAGAGAGCAAAGAAAAGAGAAAGAGTTTTTAGAGATGAAATCTGATTTTTCTTTTTATTGTTTCACTCTTTACTGAATTTCCAATGTAAAACCTCCTTGTAACTGTTGTATTTTTCCTAAAGACAAACATTTTCTGCTGAGGGTTAAAAGAGCTGAGTGGTTGGACGTGGTTCCTCAGTCTGCCATTTTTTTTCTTTTTTTTTTTTTGTGAAAAAAGTCTTAATTTACCCAGAATTAATTGTACCACAGTTTAAGATCAATAACTAAACTGCTTTGTGCAGCAGATGAATTTAGTCCATCTGAAATCTGACTGTTTGTTATATCTAAGACATAGTCAGAATCTGTGTTTGTGAAACCAGCTCCTACCTTTTGGTGTTAGTCAGGACTCAACAATAATTAATCTCTGTGCACAGAAATCAGAGAGACAAGAAACAAACATCTCATGTCAGATTTCACCTGACTGATGCTCACTTCAGCTTTACAGATGACCATGATCCTGATCTGATACACTTAACCCATTTAATCCAATATTTTTCCCAGACATGAAAATATCAAAATCATGCGTTTGTATAATCATTATTTTTAAAATCCTTTAAAGTAAAGTAGGTGAAAATGTTTGTTGTGTGGTCGGGATAATGTGTAGATTGAATTAATGTATTTCTCCTATGCTGTTATCACAGCAAATCATCTTTGGCTGAACACAGACACAAAAACCCAACAACAGACAAGTGTAATTTCAGCCTGGGATACAGTGAATTATTAATTAACATTAATTATCAACACCTGATGTGATCTGCAGTCGTAGAAATAGAAGATCGTCAGTAGCAGCCAGGACCTTTGCTGATAAGAATCCATAAAAAAAATGACTGAAGTGGATCAAACATGTTTGTTGGATTGTCAGACAGTGACTGAAATCCTCCACCCCAACACCATTCCAATGTTGAAGGCTGCATCTGAAACTTTTGTTACTTTCCTTAAAAGCAACAATCTAACAAGCAACACAACTGTGAAAGGAGATGCTCTGAATTTCTCTCTGGCTGAGCTTTGTCAACCTGATGTTTTCCTGTAGTATGTTCACATTTTAAACAACACATGTAGATGAGGAGCTTTCCAACCATTATATCTATGGCTGCATCCACATTACTACGCTTTCACTTTAAAACAGTGTTCTCAAACAAAAACGATCTCCATCCACACTAACACACCTGAAAACACATACATACATGAGTACTCATACACTGAGCCTGTGCTAGCTGGTGTAAACAGGAAGTAGATTGTCTACTCTGCAGTTGGTTAGTTACAGTAAATCCTCTGAAGGAGGAACAACAAAGAGAGTTGTAGCATTAAAATGAAAATGTAACTGAACAACAGCTACTAACAAAGACAACAAGGTCACTAACACTGTATTTCATTATCATGTTGTATTCAACACTGGTAGTCGAGGCTGATGAGAGCCAGTCAGGAGAGACTGTGGTTGTCTGTGTCATTGTTTCAAAATAAAACACAACTCCAGATTTTTCTAAATAAAATGGGGTAAGCTTGGGGCGTAGTGGTCTAAGCAGGCGCCCCATGGGTAGCGGCTGCAGTCGGCCCCGGTTCGAGTCCCGTATCGGACGGGCTTTACTGCATGTCATTCCTCCTCTCTGCTCCCCATTTTTGCTGTCTCTCTACTGTCCTGTCAAATAAAGGCATAAAAAGCCTAAAAAAATATACTTAAAAAAAAAAAAAAAAAAGCTGCTTAAAAGCTCTAGAGTAGTGTGGACAGAGATGTGTTTTAAAATGAAAATGTATTAGTGTAGACATAGCCTATGTTTCCAAGCCACCCAAAATGCCCCAATTCTTAGGCCCAGTGGGGGTCAATTCAGTTCAGAGTTATATTGGTGTAAACCCTAAAACAATCGACAGCACCAAAGTTTAATCGACAATTGACAATTGCAAGTCTCACATAGGTGGTGTTTAGCATTTTGTTCCTGCTATTTTGTCCATCTCCAGTGTTTCTCTGTAACTTGTCACTCTTACCCAAGAAATACCTTCAGAAATAAGAGGATATAATGATGACATCAGATATCAAGAGTCTGTATTTTTCCATGAACAGGAAAGTAAAATCAGCAAGTCAAAGTAAAAAAAGGGTCAAAACAAAAACAGCACAAGAGAAATAAATCCATGCTTTTCTCCCTCAACCCGGACCTCAAGGGTGGAAGGGAAGAAACACCCTGAACCCCAATGACCTGCTTAAAGTTGATTAGCTAGAACCAGAAAACTCACCCTCTAGTACGATTTTACTGTTATCCGATATAAACAATTTAAAGGTTTTATGATCTGTGCATGTTTATCTGGGCTCATAGACTGTCTATACCTCATCTCACCACCTGTGAAGTATTGATGTCGCCCTATATATCATCCATCATGGACATGTATTCCACGTTTGTCAGCCAAGAGTCTTCACATTCCCCTCAGCCTTCAGTGTGGCATTGAGGTTGACGAACAGAGAAATCCTGGGCCTGCTGTGTGTACAGAGGTGTGTTTGTGTGTTCACAGAATGAAACTCTGCTTGTATCACGTAGTGAAGGAGGGAGGTGAGGTTCATAGAAAGGCTACAGACGGAGGGGTGGAGAGAATGAGTAACAGGCAGATAATAGCAGCAGGACAAAGGAGCTGAGAAGGGAGACAACAACACCCCCAAGAAGAGTGAATCAACAAGAAGGACGGCTCTTCGCTGGATCTAATCCACAAAGCTGAAAGGGCTGCTGGGAAAGACCTGTCTCTGCAAAGTGAGAAATCACTGACTCACAGGGAGCGGACTATGGGTAGACATCAGCTACTGCCAATTACTGAATCTTTCCAACGTTCTGTAACAATATACAACATTTGAAAAATTAAAATTTTACTACTTTCATATGCGTCAATGTTACAACACTCCACTACCCGTCTTAAAGTATTTATAACGCCTGCATCTAACGCACAACTGAACCAGCAGGTACAGAGTTACACATACACAGGCTCGACTTGAAAGACCAGCACAAGAAGATTAAAACCCCAAATCACTCAGTTTCATTTTCGATTAATCTTATATTAGAACCTTATTTCTGCACTGGGCTACATACACAAAAGTGTGGGGTCTTCATCTAAATAAAGCTGACCAATAAGAGGAATCTGTAGCAACAGTCAACAATGCAACCGTTTCTATTCTGGTGTAAATTAAAGGTTAGATCTATAAGCATTAAGGGTTTTGCTGCCACGGCCTTACTTGGTTTTAGCAGTAGCTTATGGTGGCTAACGTTAGCAAACTTTAGATAGATAATGCTGCGTAACTGAAAGAGTCAGTTTGGCGGAATAATTTTACTGCTGTAAATACGCAACAGACTTAAAATTATGTTTTAAATATCAACTTCATCGGAGATCATTTTTCAGAAAGCAAATCTCCTCTCCATGAAAAATCTTTTTTCAGCAGTCTTAGCTGCAAAAAATCTGCAGTTTTTCTTAGTGTCAGAGCTTACCAACAAACCGAAAATCACGTTTCAGTTTATGACCCTATTTTATGTTGACATGGATAAACAAATATTGATATAAATATCTCACATTAAGATTTAATCTTTATTGCAATTGATTACTTCCAAAGTAATAAAATATTCAAATTTAAAAGGTTATTCAATACTCATGATTGTTCCCCTACATACAAAAGTAATAAATAAATAAATAAACACAGCTTTGTTTCAAAAGAGCCACTCCTTAACCCGGCTTATTTAAAATGCATCCAGGCCCGTCACTCAATCTGACACTATTTGGGTTTATTTCACAATGTTGCCAATGACGACGCAACTCCACGTCTGCTGTAAGACAGGATGTGGCAGTGTTGATTCCTGTTACAGTGTTAGTTACAGCGAGCAGAGCAGCAGCTCTGTTAGAACGTGTGTGTGGGCGAAACTGTGGCATGACTGAGTGTGAAAAAACAGACAAACACATAGTGTTCTGTAACTGAGTGAGAAATTCAGACATGATCGATGATACGGTGAGTCAACATTCAAATCAGAGCAAGTTGTTTGGATGTTCTTAATCACTGAAGCTGTTAATTCTCACCATGTAAACTTTTTATCTTTGAGTGACAGAGGGTTGAGTCTTTCTAACTCCACATTAACTGATTTCTTTACTTCTCAAACTTTACACACAACTCCCTGTGAAGACACTAGAGGCTTTACACTACTCATATGCAGTCACACTCCCCAACACCTAAAAATACACACTGATGTGTTTCCAGGTTTCCCTGACGTGACTGCCCTGTTGGAACATCATCTATAAACCACTTAACTCAGCAAGATCTCTGTTGGTTGGACGATATCGATATCCAAAATTGAATATCTCGATACAGTCCAGCCCAAATATTGCGATATACCATATTATCAATATTACTGCAGAGAAGGGAATTTTTTAAAATATTTGGAATAATTATATTGTTGTATTTTATGTTTAAGCAGCAGTTCAAAGTTTTCTTTGTCACATGGAAGGGTCAATGTACAGTAAGGAAAGCAGTGAAATGTGGGTCAGACTCAGCAGCAGGTCACACTGTGCAAAACTCGCTCAGGGTTTTTCCTGCATAGAGAATTGTGTGGCGGCCGCCTCTGTCAAATTTCGTGCCGCCTCCGCCTCCCTACAAAATTCTAGTACTTGTTTTGTCAGTACTCAGTGGAGTTTATGTTTGTAACTGCAATTGCAGCTGTACGCCACTACGGCAATGTAGTGGCGCTGTATCGTAATCCGTGCATCAGGCAGAGCCATCCAAAATAGCCAAAGAAGAAGAATACGAAGGCACTGGATTTTCTGCCTGCGGAAGGAGGTGGCGAGCTGATTTTGCAGCTCTTCAAACAGGTGAATAGGGTTGCCACCTGTCACGTATAATACAGAATCGCCCCAGACATAACATGAACAAAAATTAGGGACAAATTGCTAACAAAGTGCTATGAATAATGTAATGTCAAGTAAAAAACTTTTTTTCACATAAAAGGTGACAACCCTACAGATGAATATTATCTCTTTTACATCTAGCACACCCAGCTTCTTGAAAAGTTTCCCTACATTAACGTTATTGTGTATGATTTCTTTTTTTAAAAAAGAGCGTTTGCGAGGAGGAGAATCAGTGCTTCTAATATGGGAAAAAAAGTTAATTCATGTTACTGACGTTAATGTGTCAGGACTGACAGTAGGATTAATTCTCAGCCACAAGTTTAAGGTGCCGGGGGAGGAGAGGATCAGAGAGAGGAGTCAAGGTGAGAGTACCAAGTCTTTAGGAGTGTATTAAAGCTGACGTTTATTTATTTGATTCACTGTTGTGACAAACCAAGACCCAGTGACTACAACTTGTCTATGAGAGTGTTTTGGACATGTCAGACTTTTGATGAAGTTAAACTTCACTGTACAGAAAGCACAGACTGCAGGCTTCTCTTGCAAAGCTCCATGTATTCATGCAATAAGGGAAATACGCTGGGAGCACACACAGGAGTCCTGACGACACTCAAAAATAAACAGAATAGACAAACATCATAAGAGTAACTACTCATATAAGCACTGTAGTCGACCCCAAATAAAATTGAATAATTCTACATATAACTGTAAGCTATCAGCAAGCAACATATAGCTCTTTATCAGGAAATGCTTTTTAATTTTCAAAATGCACCAAGGACATAGTTTAACTCTGTAGGTGAAACTCTGAGCGCAGCAATTTGAAAACTGACAAACAGTCAAATAGATGAAAAAGCAATCCTGTCGTCACGGCAACAGCATGAACACTGCACATGTGTGAAAACCAGTTATGCCACAGAAAGGAAATACAGTGATATCAGTATGGACTGAAGGGCTGGTGTTAGACATTAGAGATGACTCAGTTCAGGTACAGCATTTAAAATGGTTACAGCTCGGCTGTAGTTACAGATCAGTAGAACTGAAAGTTAGCCTAAGAGTTTGGGATCCATATGATGTCCCTGGTATCAATTAGATTTCAAGATGTCCATCTAAAGAGACGTCAGCACACACTTACATTAGTGCTGCCCGATTAATCTTATTTTCATCGTCATCATGATATGAACAAAAGACTGCGCAAAAGCAAACCAATAACGTTAAGCTAACAGAACTGTTATGAACAAGCTAAAAGGAAAACTTTCTGTGTAGACTGCAGCTTCATTTGACACAAACCTTTGTAAACTTATAACTAAAGCCTGAGACAGCACCCACCCCTCTCAGCAGTGTTACCTGCGGCAGAGGGAGGAGGACCGAGATGACCAATAGTGACCCTTGTCTGTGTTGTTCATTCAGCTTCACTAAGAATACACAATATTTGTTTTTTGTTTTTTTATCGCAAGTCATATTGTCATCGCAAGCATGGCAACAGACCAAAATGGGAATGTCATTGGATGAACTGTCAGATGGTCACCAAAGTTATTACAGTTAATTTTAATGGGGAAATTAATGTGGTTACCAAATGTCATGACATTCCATCCAAAAACTGTTATAAAAAAAAATAGTGAGAAAATAGACAAAAACATTAAGATATATCATCATCATCATTTATGATGATCATCATTTTGCACAAACATTCAGATCTGAGAAACTCAATCCAAAGATTTTTAAAACTAGAATTACCACCTTGTGGTTGTTTGCCCCCATCGACTAGTCAAGTTGAAGTTTACATCCATGTCTGTAGAATCTCATATATGAAGTCAAGACTTTGTAGGAATTTAATAAAAAAGTATTAAGTCTAGTAGCAGACCGGATGATGCCACGGTGAAATCATTAGGATTAAGAGAGGTATCGTCTGCATAAAAATGATTGGTAACAAGCCTGGCCAGCCAGGGCGATGTTTCCTAAGGGTAACAAACGGAAAACTGTACAGGACCAAGGATAGAGCCTTGGGAAACGCCACCAGAAACTGGACAGAAGAGGAACAGTTGCCATTTGTAACAAACAATAAATGTCCTGTTAAGAGAGGAACAGGACAAACCATTAAAGAATGGCAGCATTGACACCAACTCACCACTTCACTTTGTCTATTACTGTGTTATGGTCCCCAGTAACAATGGCTCAAATCAGATTCATGCAAAAACCATTATACTCAAACCACCGTCGAGCATTTTTCTAATAGCCAACAACAGAAATTCTGTCTGAAGCCAAAACTCAGTCAATACTACTAGGATATAAACAATATATATGACTACACCTTGTATAAATCACTGGTACAAGTTGTCACTTTTCAGTTCAATAAAAATTGCCTCTGGACTTCCTTTATTATCAGCTGCAACAACATGGCTGGTACTGTTTTCACCTTGTGAGTATGTCTGTGTTTATTTGTGTGTTGTCATGGTAAGGTGTGGTCCTGCAGACACCTACTGTAGATGGTTTTGAGTACTTTGGCTGGTGTCTGTCTGTCTGGACAAATTTGGTCACCACTAGAGATGAAACAGTTACCGGTTTCACGCTAGATCACGACAGAAATGCAAGAATTTTAGTATTACTGTTTAAATTTTAATTATCACTATGCCGTGGTCGATTACCGTGGTTAGTTACTGTGGTTAATTTAACTCACATTAGGTTCTGTAAGGCATCAACCAGCAACAGTCACCAATGTGGGTTTGTTATGTGTCAGTCAAAACATGGGGAAGGCAGTGACAGCTGCTCTGGAGATTTTTCAGCTTCTAAAACCTTTTTACACCAAAGTTAGCAGGTATAAGAGGGTTTTTAAAAAGTGAGTAAAGCCGCTAAAAAAGGTGAATGACTCCTTTTACACTGTCAGACAAGTTTGCCTTTCTGTTCGGTGCAATGTCACATGGCCACAGAGCACACACACAGACTGAAAAACAGTGAGCTGCTAGCCGCTGTGCAAACTGGTACAACAGATCTGTCCCATCTCATCCCCGTTGCCGTGTCGTAGCTTCCGTGTGAGACGCTTTGATCTGCGATTGTGTGTTTTTAAAACCAAACGCAGTGTAGCTGCGGTGTTTCTAGTGTAACAGCACTGTGCTGGGCAGGTGACAGGTGTGTCTACAGTGTCTGTGCTCTGAAAGACACAGCTCAGAAAATTATAACAATAATATATTTGCTATTCCCTTGTTGACAGAGTGGGTATGCAGCAGGCAAACCCAGCACTGCTACTGGTCCCTGGTCCTCATCTGTGACGACGATGTGTTGAACATGTTATTAATTTAATGTTTAAATGCAACAAGAAGTGCTGCTAATTTTTTATTTGTGGTTTCCATGATAAAACTTGGTGAAAGGTATTACTTTTGATAATACTAGTTTAATACTAATAATAATTTGATAATACTGATAATCGTGATAATTTTGGTCACTATAATCGCGAAATAAATTGTTTATACCGTTTCAACTCTAGTCACCACGATAGCATCACAACTGTGCATAATACAGTCACACAGCAACAACTACAGGTGTGTAGTTTGTTAAAATGAAAGTTGAGTACTAAGATGGATGGAGTACTGAATACTCATGTAATAATGTAGTAATGAGTACTGAGTACTCATGTAATAAGGTAGTCATAACTACTGAATACTGATGTTTGGAACGTCAACATGTTGGGTTGGAACTTTTTTGGTTTCTTATAAAAAGTTAAAGGACCACCTTTTACTCTACAAGCTGATTTCATTTACTAAAATGTTACAGTGATCCTATTATAACTCTATATGAACTGAACACATCCACACACAAACCCCAAGGCCCCATGGCTTCTCTATCATGTCCTAACTCCCTCAGTTCATCAGCCATCTGGACACCAAAACACTGTGGGAGTTAATGGATCTGCTGGGTTACATAAGGCATGGCCTCAGCTTTCATTATTCACCAGGCAGTCAACTCCACAACATTAGATTACTTACACACATTCTTACAGTGTTACTCTGTGCTGCGGGACAGACATGGAGCCAGGAGGAATGGGACTGAGGCCCATTAACTAATGGCTGCCTGCTGAGCCTGGAGGAGACAGCAGCTACAACACAAGTACAGGAAGTAAAGAAAGTAGAGACCCTTGCATGGCTTCAAGGTCATCTGGTGAAGGTCAACTGAATTGTCAAAAAGTTTTACTTGCATAAATTGCATCATATTTTACAGTTGGGAGTGACATTGCATTCACAAGCTAACCTCTAAAGAGGGAAGTCATTTTTTTTGTCCATACGAGTGTGTGAAAATGAAAATGCAAACTGGATTATTGGGTTTTTATAAATTTTAACTCAAATAAGACACATATGGGAAATTATTATGCTAACATCCAATTACAATAAGAATTATGTTATAATTTAAATTTGACAAATTAAGGGAAAAAACAACAAAGTGTCTGAGTAAGATGTTGTTTCACCACGAACTGAACTTTACTGGAGGATGAACACCATTCTTCCATCATGTGGTGTTTTCATGATGGTGGTGGACAGCGCTGTCTAACAGGTTGCTCCAAAATCTCCCATACACACACACCAGATCCGCCCAGTCTATGTATGGCAAAGTGTATTGGTTGGCAGACTGGTAGTGTTGCCCTACAGCCTCAATGTGTCTGTCTGCCTCTTTCTCTGTTACCTCCCATGGGAGGGATGAGGGATTCCCCCTCCCCACCAGCTGCTGTGCTCAGAGAGCGAAACACACCAGCAGGTTTCAGACGGAGAGCGAGACACACACACACACACACACACACACACACACGAGCCTTTCACATGAGACTAAAAATACTGCAAATAAAAGCATGACAAAAGCATTGGATATACTGCAGCCTTATTTACCCTCCACTGGATGAACAACTGACTCCTGGTCCCTGTTAATGTAACAATGCATGAACATGTACACGCTGCTCTGTGTTACAACAGGATAGCTTCTTCCTGTAATTATACAACCGTGGCATTCATTAGCTGACACTAACAAGTTGTTCAGTATTTATCAGCTCATGAAAGACTCCTTCTAGTTTTCCATGAACATCTTTTTTGAATGAACTGACCAGTTCCAGCAAACAGACGCAAGCAAACCAATTTGGCATTTTATTCTGTCTGACATTTAAAACAGGCAGCTGGGTGGAAACATGTTGGCTGACACAAAGTGTGGGGCAATCAGAAAGGCACGGCAGTGACGACTCACAAAAGAAGACAAAGCAGAAGTGAAGACTGTGAACAGGCAACCCACATCCGCAGCACAGAGGAAATAGATCATACGGGGGGGGGGCCACTGCACCAGCATACATGTACACAGTCTCATTTAATGCAGCCGAATAGAGACAGAGAAGGCTACATCCTAATGTTGAGCTCAAACTACACACACACACACACACACACACACACACACACACACACACACACACTTTTAGATTTTCAGTGTCACACTTAAAACCAAAGGGGCAGGGTTACTGTCACTATTAAACTTTATGTTTTTACAATGGATTTAAAACAGCAATGACATGGAGTTTTACTTCTAGTATTGTATTTATACGATTGGCTGGCAGAACTTGATGATGATTCCATCAGCACATGGGTAAGTGGGAAGTCTCTGACTTATTTGGTATCAAATTAGGGCTGTACAATTAATCACAATATAATCTAAATCTCAATATGGCCAAGTGCAATATCCAAATCACAGGAGCTAATGATAAAATGTGTCACGACATTGTTGTGCATTATTAAAACCAATATGTTGTGGTGCCTAAAAGTTTGAGTTTCAGTGAAAATGAATTGAAAAAAAAATTATTCCAACTAAAATTGCAATATTTGCCAAAATAATCACAATTAGATTTTTTTGCAATTGTGCAGCCAATGTGTTAAAAATCACTCACACATTTAAGAGCAGGGAGGGGGAAAACAAGACTCAGAGTCTCCAGCTCTGTGAGGCTGTGCTTAGGCAGCTAAATTTTAGCTAATTAATGCTTTGGTAGTTCTACTCCCTATAACAACCTGAAAATATCTACCAAGTTTTATGATGATCAGATAAATGGTTAATGATTTATATTATATTATATATTTATATTAGCTAAGCCCCGCCCTTCGCAAAGATATTTTGGTCAATGGCAGCCATGTTTTTAGACGAATCTTGCTCATTTATGACAGAAAATTGTCTGTCAGTCACCCGAGCCAATATACCAAATTTGGTATTGATAAAGTAAAAATTCTAAAAGTTCTACTCATTTTACTGTTTTTAATGTTATGCTAATTAGCTCAAAATCCATAATGGTAGTTGCTATTATCACAGAGGCTTTTTGTAGAAAATATTGTCCTGTAGCTGAGAGGTACATTTGAAGTTGATGGGACTCTCGGTGTGGTGGGGGCAGCTGTTCAAATTTTGTACAATTTTGATGAATTACAGCGCGACCATATGGCCAACTGGGATTATATTTTTTGTGAAGCATTTACGCACCATTTTGAGTTTTGATACCAATTTTTTTGGTCTGGCTCATTCCAGCTCACTGCAAAGTGAGCAAAGGCTTAAGATGGCACATAAAGATGAATAGGCCCCGCCCACTTTCATCAATCAATATGACACTTGAGATTTTCATTAATACTCACGTTCAGAACATCTTTTCACCAGATTTTGAGATACGTATTTTTGGCATTTATGGTGCTCCCTAGAGGTCAGGCTCAAAATGCTTTGGTATGCCGACTCCCTCCCGAAGATATGGACCAAGTTTCATGATGATCAGATAATGAGTTATGGCCAATATTAGCTAAGCCCTGCCCTTTGCGGAGATATTTTGGTCAATAGTGGCCATGTTTTTAGACGAATATTGCTAATTTATAATAGAAATTTTTCTGTCAGTCCCCTAAGGCTGTGTACCAAATTTGGTGTTGCTAAACTTAAAATTCATAAAGTTCTATTCATTTGACTGATTTTCTAATTATGCAAATTAGCAAAAAAATTCTCCAGACGGGCTTTCATGGTTTAATTGGACATTGAGCTGGATATGTGCATCATATTTCTAGTCAATCGGACAAATGGTGTGAAGAGTGTGGCCTTTTCAAAATGTAATATAAAATCCTTGATTACAGAGCCACCATGAGGCCGATTGCGCTCATACTTCTTGGGCCAGTAGTGCAGATCATTTCCAGGTATTTGTCCAAGTTTCGTGTTTCTTGCTCTTTCCAGCTCATGGCCCTCAGATGATCTGAAACTGGCGAACATGATATTCACCAGTTTCAGTAAGAGTCTGTCCACCAAGTTTTTTAGGTACACATTTTTGGTATTTGTGGTGCCCCCTATGGGTCGGGCTGAAAATGGTTTGGTAGACCTATTCCCAAATACCGTCTGAAGATATCTGCTAAGATTTATGATGATAGACAAATTGTTAATTAATTATGCCTGAATTCCCTGCTAGCCCTGCCCCTTGTGGTCAATATTTTGAAAAATAAAGAAGATACCAACAAGCTTTATACAACTTTTGATAAGTTTGGTCCAATGATGATCTACAGAAAATTTGGTAGCAACTGGACCTATTGTTTAGGAGGAGATGTCAAAAATAAGTTTTTCAAATCCATCATGGCGGACTTTTATGGTTCAAAATGTTTTTTTAGCGCACATTGAGCTGGACTTGTGTGTCAAATTTCAAGTCAATGAGGCTAACAGTGTGAGGGGCGTGGCCTTTCAAAAAGTTTATTTTTGGGCCTTAATTGAAGCGCCACCATCTGGGCAGCACTTGCACATCATTTCCCGTTATTGGGCCCCCTTAAGGCCAGGTAACTGTTTTTTGACATTGACTAATTTATCATTAAGTCTGAAAACTAAGCTACTAGTCTGAGCTCAGTAAGACACAAAGAGGGAGGGATGAGGAAATATCACTTAATAGTTCCTCACTATCTGCCAGCATCTGATCCAGGCGCAGTGGTAATGATGTTCTGGGCCGACAGGTCTGTCCTATGGTGGTATGAAGTTATTCTAGGAGCTGTCAAAGCTGTCCTCCATGTTTTAGTTTCTTTGCACCAGAGTAAACTCTGGTCTCAGACATACAGAGCTAGATCCAGGACTTTTGCTATGAGAATAGCTTATAATTTGAATCCAGTTCGTCCACAGCTGTCGTCCTTCACACAGGAGGAAGCTACAAGTTTGCTAAGAGCCACCTTTTAACCTTTATCAGCTGAGTCCTCACACAGAGGACTGAATCAACAGCTTTAGTTTTTCTAGGTATTTCTGCCTTTAAAGTGACAGGAATAAATATACAGGAATTGAGGGCTGACCACAGAACAGTGTTTAGTAGTATGTTTATAAACAGTGGACAATGACAGTAACAGAGAGCTGCCATCAAAACTGCTCAACCTAAACAACATAAACACACTTCCTGAAGGATCTTTAAATAACCCTGGACAGTAACGTCTTATAGTATTTGATTTCAATTAGCAGAAATTTCATTTTTTTCAGAATGGGCTGCTGGTTGTGGAGAATGACAATTACAAACTCAATCAATGAAATAACACAATGTGGTGATACAGAAAAGTCTGGATGTTTCATCAGAGGTCAACATCAGGCCTTGTTGTAAACCACTTTTCAAGAACATGACATGGAAATATCGCTCCCCCTCTCTCACACAGACACACACACACACACACACACACACTGTTGCTGCTGGGTGTCTTGGTTGTTAGGGTATTAGGGTTGATACAGATACCCAAATACTCAATACCATTTTCAAATAAAGATTAGAACCATACAAATAATAAAGTCGATGACAAAACTATTTTTAGGCTGTCTGAGGTAGTGCAAAAAAGACAAAACAACAGTAGCCTTACTGTAAGGTATATATATATATGACATGCAAATATATTCAGCTACAGCCCTGTTTATTTTGTGTGCTTCTGGTGACTTGGCACCGTATTTACGTTGCTGATCAAATAGAGTTGGTAGTGTGGACTGCCGCTGTTTCTGACTTGGTCTTGGTGGTCGCTTTTCTCAGCTTCAATCTGGGACTTAATAACACGATAATACTTTTCAGACACGAATCATTGTATTATCCTGTTAAATTAACACTGTCTATTAACGTTACAGACGGGCAGGTCTGATAAAGTTTGCTGCCTAGCTCAGACATTGACGTTAGTCGTTTTATTATTAGCCATAGCCGCTAGCTTAATGATAACTTAACAGATGGCTAATTTGGCTATCGGCTAGTTGCTCATAGTTAAACAGCTAGTGTTAACGTGTGCCGCCGGCCAGTTAAAATAATAATGCAAAATAATTCCAAAGGGCACTTTTGACTTTTTCAATTACAACTAAAACAGGTTGCGAAGGCCCTCACAGTGTTGTGAACGTCAACTAGCGTTCATGTGTTCAGCTGCGAGTGAGGGGAGGGGATATGTGCCTGCCTGTCTGCAGTTGTGCTGTATGAAGTTGTGTGTCAGTTGGAGCATGTGAAGACGGCACTGTTGGTATCAACACTGTTTCAAATGAGTATCTAATCCGATACAAATTTTGAGTATCGATTAGTATCTGAGTATCGATTTTTTTGACAACCCTAGTGGGTATGGAGTGTGTGTGCCGTCTGTCCAGCTCCTAACAAAAGGGTCTTGTGTGTAACATCCCCAGAGGTCATATGAGACAGGAGGTCACTTTATTAACTTTGTCTGCATGCAACAACATTTCTGTTCTTCTTTTGCTACGGAACATGTGCCTTATTTTTTTAATATAGTATGAAGAATTCAATATCATCTTATTACTTGGAGGGCTTCCCAATCCCAGACTTTAATATTGAGTATGTGATTCTCCACATTTTCTACAGTGCTCACTGTGTGTGTGTGTGTGTGTGTGTGTGTGTGTGTGTGTGTGTAAGGTACGGAAACAGAAAAGCAGTTTAAAGAGGAGAGACACTATGGGTCTGTCATGGCAGGAAAGTCTGGACTCCAACATTAACAAAGCTTCAGTTCAGCAGCAAATACAAGGTGTGGTGCACTTGCAAAATGCTACTGAAATACAAATGAAGTGATCCTGCTTTTATTTTATTTTGTGCACTTGACTCACTCACAGTGCTCTGTGGTTTCAGTGCTTAAATGGGAAGCGAGGAACTGAGATTTGAATTTAGGAGTTTCTCCTAAATTGGCAAGTTAGGAGCTACTTATACTCCATAACTCTCAATAACTCTATTACTCTCAATAAATCCCAATAACTCTCCCAAACTCGCAATAACGCTCCATAACTCTCAATGAAACGCAATAACTCTCCATTGTCTCAATAACACCCAATAACTTTCAATAATTCTCAATACCTCCCAATTACTATCAAAACATCCAAATAACTCCATAACCCAATAACTCCCAATACCCCCAATAACACCAAATAACTCTCAATAACTCCCAATAACTGAATAACTCTAAATAAGTTATAGATATTATAACAATAACTAAGCTGTCAGTTGTTTTGTCACACTATAGTGTATGCCGTCATGTTATGTTATGTTATGTTATGTTATGTTATGTTAGGTTAGGTTAGGTTAGGTTAGGTTAGGTAAGGTTGGGTTAGGTTAGGTTAGGTGACATTAGGCAAGGGCGGGTTACACCCAGGACATCAGTCCATCACAGTTCTGACATATACCGACAACAACCATTCATGCTCAATATAACACCAATGTGCAATTGACAGTCACCAAATAAACTGCATATGTTTGAACAGAGGAAGGAACCCAAACAGGCACATAGAGAACCTGGACCTGGCCGTCCATTCAAGCCCAGAACCTTCTTACGTGAGGCGACGGTGCTAACCACTGCACCACAGTTGACAGTGGTTATACTGTTCTGTAAATACCTGTAGCCCCAGATCACTGAATCTGCCTCACAGATTGAGTCTCAGATTAAAGGGATGTGAAACTGAAACTGTGGATTTCTGAACAACAGTTCAGACAATGCTTTGAGCACTTCAGCATGAAGTTATTCAACAATCAGCTGGATAATGATTTCTTTTCATCTTTAACCCATAAATCCCAAATAGCCCATGTAGTAATAAATAGCAATACAACATTTGTCATGATACATCAAGTGCTTTTATTACATACTAGAGATCGTGGGATCGTCTAGGGCACATTCTATAAATTGCAGTTCTATGCTGATGCACTGACGCACCAGACATATTGACATTGTCAACCTGACCGACCAATCATAGCGAATTATGGGCAGTGACACGCTTTCCTACCCGCCTCCTTGTTTGCGTGTGTAGCGGTAGCACATGGAGAGCGATGGCTGAAAGCCAAACGGAGTTGGTCGCTAAAAAAAATTCCACCTCCATTATATGGAATTGGTTTGGATTTTCCGCAACTGATCAAGCACAAGCAAATGTAATTTGCAAAGTTTGCACAGAAATGACTGTCAGTAATGTCCTTGATTGATATTTTACTTTCTGTTACTAGTTTTGCAAGAGTGCACTTTATTAGAATGTTGTTGTTGTTTACCTTAAACTTTACGTTGTTTGCACATGCAGGCAAAACTGTCTATTTGAAATAAAATCTGTTAAGAAAGGTTCTTTGGTCTAAATTGTCTGTTTTTCTTTTTCCAATTTAAGATCGTGATAAAATCGAAATCGTGATTTTATTTTTTTTAAAAACGTGATATATTTTTGCCATATCGCCCACCCCTTATTTATATATATA
The DNA here is from genome assembly GCF_021018895.1 of Seriola aureovittata. Lineage (NCBI taxonomy): Eukaryota > Metazoa > Chordata > Actinopteri > Carangiformes > Carangidae > Seriola > Seriola aureovittata. The sequence continues at coordinate 431,011 of NC_079386.1, forward strand.
TATATATATATATATATATATATATATAAAGCATTTGATGGATAAAGCATCTGCCCAGAGGTGGGTGGTGTATATTCACTGCAACAACACACAGACTTATGAGTCCACAAAGTAAACGCAACATACACCATACACAACACACAAAGGCTGAGCTTTGTTCCCTTCCACTGCTCTGAGCTACTGGGAAACACTCAGCAAGACGCAAGCCTTCCTCTTTGTGTGTGTGTGTGTGTGTGTGTGTGTGTGTGTGTGTGTGTGTGTGTGTGAGAACCTTTGACCTTCCTGAGGGAAGCTGCTCCTGTGGGGGCTAAGGGGGGTTGATGTTATCATAAACACTGCTGGGCCTCCACAGCCGAGCCTTCTTCCAGGTTAGCCGCTATATTCATGTCTTTGTGTGATACAGCTTCACTGACATCCTGTCCACAGCACATCACCCTGCTCAGGATCAGCTGTGCTAATGTCCAGTTTCTTATATTCTGTTAAATGTGCCTCTCTAAAATCTGCCTGAAAATGTGTCTGATTTATTCACCCTAATTAATGACCGAGTGACCAGATGGTTATTGTAGCTGCACTCGGTTTAATCACATGGTCTTCATTAATAATGTTGGTAATTTGAGATATTTGGTTTATGGTCCAGTCCTGCAGGATCGTACAAAGTATCACCAGCCAACTCTGCAGCTCTGGACAGCTTTCAGGTCAGTGCTTTAGTTCAGCAGCCAGCACACAGATGAAACAGTGTTATCATAAATAACAACCCTCCACATGGATGGCCAACTTCAGCAAACAAGCTCAAACAAGCTAAGTGTCTACCTGTCCACCACCAATTACTTGCCTACTCAGTACTCATGGGTCAGAACATCAACATGTTGACGTCACAGCTGATATGATCCCATCACAATATGGTCTCTATTTATCAGACCACACCCATCCTTGAACTCATTTTGATCTCAACTACGCACCTGTCAAGTTTTTTGACTGTATCTTGCAGGTTGTGATGCTGACACATTGACACACTGTCCAGACAGTCAGACATATAAACACCTCCTGAAGTAAGTGCCTGCAACAGTAGGTGTATCCAGGACCACAATTGCACCATGAACACATGCAAACAGACTCAAGGTGGAAACAATACCAGCCCAACTGGTAATGAGCGAGTGTCTGATGGAAGTGGCAGGTTTAGCAGCTACAGGGCCAGATATTTTTCTGAGGAGTTGGTGGAGACCAGAACAGAGCTACACTGAAAGAAGAAGGACTGTACAACGGAGTATTAGAGCCACATTGAGGAAAAAAGAAATCTGTCGTAGGACTGAAACATAAGCTGGCCAGAAAAATGACTTGAATGGGAAGCTCATGTTGCTCTTTGTCTACTGGATTTGTGAGCTTGCTAAAGGTAAATAACAATGGTATGAGAACGAAAGGCATCAAGAGTTGGCTGTATAGATAAGATTGAGGTTTAGGTCATTTTCAGGAAACTCACAGCTCCATATGTTTTTGGCAAATATAGATAAATCAAGATACTTTTTTGTCTTGGTGCAGAAATCATAAAGCAATCCATATCTATCTATCTATCTATCTATCTATCTATCTATCTAAGTATCTAGATCTATCTATCTTATGTGAAAATAGTAAACTGAATCTGTGGGTTGGACAATACAGGAAATCTGAAAATGGCCCTTTAGGCTTCAGAGACCCACCCACTGATATTTTTTAACCAAATGATTAATAAATTAATGACGATCTTGTATTATATAGGATATGTGGCAACCCTATTCACCTGTTTGAAGGGCCACAAAATCAGGTTGCCACCTCCTTCCGCAGGCAGAAGGTCCAGTGCGTTAGTATTCTTCATCTTTGGCAATTTCGGATGGCTCTGCCTGATGCACGGATTACATTTACAAATGTCAAATCCACCGAGTTCCAAGAAAACAAGTACTAGAATTTGGTCAGGAGGCGGGACGACATTTGACAGAGTCCGCAAGACCTAGCAAGATCCTGTTCTAGCAAGACTGCAGGCTACCCGAAAAGCATCATGACAGTCTAGTGAATCAGTCTGGACTGTCACCATCCACCATGACACACACACACACACACACACACACACACACACACACACACACACACACACACACACACACACACGACTCTCAGACAAGTGAGTTAACTTAGTTACAGTTACTAGACATTGCCATACACATATACTTTACACTACACATGACCGTACAGACAAGCTGTTGCAAAAGCATTTACTCAAGACTAAATGTCCACAACTGGGCCCATAGAAGAGCAAATGCAGTGTTTCGCACAGAATTACATTCTATGATTGGCCAGTCCCAGCACACTCATGCACACCCCCAATGACAGGCACACAGAGTGTGTGTAATGTTGTCTGTGCCAATGTTGTCTGGAAGACCTTGGGCTTGGAGACCAACAGAAACACTGCATTACAAACTACAGGTGTGAAGTTTGACAGAGGTTAACAAAAAGACTTGAATATTGGCAAATACAGGATCCAGTGTTTATGGCACTCGATCCTGACTGGAGATATATGTCAGGCTACCTCAGTGAAGGAGAGGTGGAGGTATCACTATTCTTGTGCAAGGGTTACATGGGTTTTTTGAGGTGGACTTGTTAGCCGAATTACAGTCCTCCACTGATTCTCTTGTTTTTCTTATCTCAGTTTCTACTTCTTCTTCTTCTTGGAAGTGTATCATTAAATTGCTCAGGTACACCTTCAACAAAAAAATCCACAAATTCACTGCTTCCTGCTTCCCAAAGCTGAGTATTTGCTGGTTTTCATAGTCATATGATGATAAACATAATACATCCTGCAGCACCATTCTGTGAAGAAGACCATGGGAAGCAGATTTGATCTTTGCCATGGTAACTGACATCCAAATCAGTATTCAAATGCTGCATTTTTTTAAATTTTAATTATTATTGTATATGCATTACCACAAAAATCCCCAAAGTAAGCCCATGAAGAAATAAACATCCAACATTAATCATGTGGCCTCAACATTAATTATTATTAGTCATTCTCAGACAAAGACAATCAATCTTATAGCTGTGTGCAACAGCTCTCATGTAACTTTACAAGCACAGCAACAAAGTATAACCAAGTCTGATTTTTGACCTCGTCTCTGTCAGCCAGAAGTTCATGGTTAACTGTCACTGATGCTTAAAAGCCCCAAAAATGGTATCCGGGAAAGTCCTTGAAATGTACTTGTTCCTTATTTTTCTAGGGACTCCCCAGGACTTCCGCATAGGATCACTTGCAATACCCCTACTGGACCTTTGGAATTCGGCTAACAAGTCCACCTCAAAAACTCATGTAAATCAATTAAGACTTCATTGGTTAAACTTGCACAAGATGTGTTAAAGAATAATGATTAATGGCAAAGCTAAGTATGGGAGATACTGACTTTTATTCCCTAGTACTGGATCCTGTACTTCCCATATTTCAAGTCTATGGCATCTTTCATTGATCCTTCCCAACCTGGTAAATGTCCAGTGTTGAAGCTCCATGCCAAAACCATGCCAAGTCTGAGCTGAAAACTCTGATGACATCACTATGACATAATCGGAGGACATTTTGTCAGACTTGACAGAGCTCCCCTTGAACCACAGACAACCCTGTATTACTGAATTACCTATAGCTGGATTACTCATTTATCCAAAGACCTGCACTTGGATAAACACATCTTGATCAAGTGGCATTGCCGTAGGTATGGGATATACTCATCACCTCCAGAGTCATTAGGGTTGGGTTGCTCTAGTGGCAGGTGTCTGTGTGTGTGTGTTTACATGTGTTCAAGGCCTCCTCATCCCGCAGGGCCTAGACCTAGGTTGTTATGAGCAGATGGTCATAATTACCGGAGCACAGAAAGCATCAGCAGAGCAGAGGGGGTGTTGGTCGCTGCGTAGCCAGATTGATTTCAGCAACCTGGATTGGGTAATCCTCTTTTCACCCAGGCCAGGCCAAGGTAGTTCCCTTTAATCCGCACCTACTTCACTATTAAGTTTTACTCTCTGTTGTTGTTGTACAAATTAGCTCAGAGAGATGAGGTGACACATTCAGGCTGGGTAGTAAATGGTTGCCATGATGCTACATTATCAGCTCATCACTCAATACAGAAAACACTGAAATACGTGAAGCTATGAACAACACAAACCTAGACAGAGAAGCCCTAATGTTACATGGCAGTGGAGAAGTTTCCCTCCCTCATAAGACTTCATTGTTGAGGAAGAGGAACTGGTATGTCTGACGTTTCTTTCCTTTTCTTCTTTGAAGTTTAAAAGAACAACACGCAAGTCTTATTTTTAAAAAGCTGGAACTCATATGGCTCTGCTTAAAGAGAAAAGTAAATACCCCATAAAATACACCTCTACTTTGATTAGCCCACCAAGCAGGGACTTTATTTTCATTTATTTATTTATTTTTTAAATATAACGCGTTTAAACTGGTGCACACTGCCTGCTAACGGCAACAGAGTTCACACTGCAGTTTGCTGGGCCAGTTTAAACGTGTTTTTATTGATACAACTGCCGTTTGGTGGAGTGTACATGTGCCGAAGAAGGATACAGACCCTGGTAATTTGAAAGAAGTCTAACAGTATATTTTAAGAGATGCCCAGTTATGACAGCCATCAGAATTAAGTAAAGCTGCTGAGTTTCTGAGGGAGTGTGGTGAAATGTGTCGGGTTCAGGAAGGATGCGCCTTCCCCGCTCGAAGAAAAGAGGCAGGTGGCGATAAAACAAAAGACGGTTCTCGTAATAACAGCTAGCTCACTCCTGCTGCTGCTGCTACTGCTGCTGCTTTGTAAATTAGAGGAAAACAGTGAAAAGGAAACCGACCTGCATGTGTAATGTCGGACAGGTCGTAGTTCCTGGCGCTTCGGGGAAACTCCTTCAGTTTTCGGTTAGACAAGTTGAGAGCCCCGCTGGCGGCAGCCTCCTCCAGCGCCTTCTCCACGCTCCGGCTGGCCGCTACTGTGGCCGGCAGCTGGGCTCCATCCCCAGCAGCCATCAAACGGACAGGTCTACCCCCTTTTTTACTTTGTTTGAAGCGTCCGCTCCACTTTCATGCCCCGTAGATCCTTATAAACTCCACACAGAGCGCTCTCCTTCTAAACTTCTCTTAAAAGTACTCGATTAAATCCAAATTTTCCAAACGACGTGAGTTGTGATTGCTCCTCTCACAAAACGGGAGCTGTAGGTTGCACTCATGAAAGATAGAGAGCGGTTCAAGCTGTCAATCTTTCAGGAAGTTGCGTCAAGTGCCAACATTTCGCAACAGTATTACGGGAAGACTGTGTGTTTCCTTCAAAATAAAAGCGCAAAACTTGCCACCTCTAAAGAATAAAATCACAGTTTGGTTCACAGCATTAATGTCATATGTTTCATAACAACGCTGCGTAGAGCAGATTTAATGCTTGTTAGGATGTAATGACTCTTTCTTAATAATCTAATCCAGAGGTTTTCAAAGTGAGAGGTGGGCCTCACCAGGGCGGCTCCAAACAGTTTCAGGGGATGCTCAATGAATGGAAGGGAAAAAAATATTGTAAGTTATTACATTAGTTATCAAAGGGGGATCAGGTATATTGGCCTAAATGTATGTGATTTGGTTAAAGAGATAGTTCAGAGTAGTAGTAGTTTTGGTGAATTTTACTGTTTTTCCCATGCAGTCAGAAAAGCTTTAGCACAGACCTTTTTATGAATTTGGTCTCCAGTTCCATCAAACAGCAGTTTGGCTGTCTTGGCTCAGTTGTTGAGTATCTAAGGGATCAAATAACGTTATCATGATCCCATAGGCATCCAGGAATTGAGCAAAACAAAGCAAGTAAACTAAGGTGGGGTTGGGGGGGGTGGCTTTTTCCAAAGTTTGTCTGAGGGGAGGCTCACAGTTTCAGGCTATGAAAACTCCTGATCTAATCTGATGTGATAAAAATGATGAAATTCTTAACCTTTTTGTTGGGTCAGTGTTTGCCTTTTGTTTTGTAGTTGTTGCCTTTTTTATGTGACTTTTCAGCAACATACAGAATCTCTTGAAATCAGTAGCCTACAGTTTGTCAGTTGACATACGACTTTCTCAATCAGATTGTTATGTACGGTGGCCCTGAGAGCTCAATGCACTGCAGCTTAAGAAAACGCATGCAAATAGACAAAGCACAAGCAACTTCAGAAAACATCTTCATCAAATTGACAACACATTGTGCAAGGGTGCAAATACTCACAACACAACAGAAGTGTTTCCAGGGGACACTAAAATGTGATGAACCTGCTGGGATGCACTTGTTCAATGTTTTGTGACTTTTGAAGATAAAATCATTGAATAAAGAGTGTGTCCCAGCCAGGTTAATCAATTTTTCATTGTAAAGTTATTTTTTTGCTTTAATTCCTAGAGCAACCGTGTGTGTGTGTGTGTGTGTGTGTGTGTGTGTGAGAGAGAGAGAGAGAGAGAGAGAGCAAGAGAGATACTCAGTAAAAGGCCATGGGTTGGACTCGAACCCAGGCCACTGTGGTTAGGACTACGCCTTCATGGCACACACTCTACCAGGTGTGCAAATTAAATAGTAACACTTTATTTTACAGGTGCAGTTTTCTCACTTATATCCTAGAGAGTTTCTTTGAAATCACTATGTAATCTGGTTGTAATTATAGTGACAAAGTCTTATGATAGTAAATTTGGATAACTCCTCTTGAAGACAATATTTTTCAGCACCAAACACAATAAATAAACTATGAATATCCAATTTTTAGGGGATTAGTGTGGGACTTTAACTCATGATATCAGTATTTCTAAGTCCTGGCTGTGACCTTGACATGAACTGAAACTAGTGGCAACCTGATGTTTGTTTTCTTTTATTGGTATGCTGCATATTGGATTTGTTTTTACAGACAGTGATGCCATGCTGTGCTGCAGTGGGGGTGCAGTAACAAAAAGAGACAATTTGGTACTAATAAGATTGAAACTTTGTAAGATCCCCACACTGATTGAAGCCTCACGTATCCTCAGCTGAACTCCACGAACGCATTTTTTCTCAAAGCTGAAGGGGGAATTTCTTCAGACAGCCGACCACAGTGACCAGTTACTCCTTAAACAGACATATGAGCAGGTGAGTGTTGTTTTATGACAGACCATTAAAATGTGAACTTATGACTTAATGAACAAACCACATCTCTGTCTTTAAATAGTAACAACAATGATGAAAAAAGAGAAAAGTAACAATTTGATCAATGTATCTGTGGCTGTATTTTTATAGTAGAAAAATATCAGTAGGAAGGGGTTGTTATAGTTACACTCGTGCAGGTGATAATTTGATATTTTAGACCGACATGTTTGCTGGAAGCAGCTGCAACTTGGTGTGAAGAAATGTGAAGTATATGTTCACTAAATGCTTAATCATGCTTGAATTTATTTACAGAATATATACACCACACTTAATGTGAATTTTATTTTGATAGTCACAACCGGAAAAAAAGAGAGCAGAGGTTTTTTCTACCTGCGTCTTCTGGGTGCAGCCAGCTCGAGGGAGCATTGAGGGGGTGGGTGTGGCCACAATGCGAGTATTTTTGACTGGCACCCAAGGGGGCGGGGCCTTGGCCTGTATATGGAATGTAGCTTGTATGACAGGAGATTCAAAGTTATATTGATGCTAATACGCACCAATGACAATAAGAATAGTTAACTATGTTTGTGACATAATCAAAATATTAATTAATTATAAAGCTGTGAGCTTAATGAAGGAGCAGCCACGTGATTAAATTAATGTCCAGTTTATCATGAATGAAAGCTGTTGTTCATTCCATTGTTCATCTTTATTCTTCATTACAATGATAAAAACTATCAGATGATGAACCTAAATACAGAGAGGGGGATAAAACTCCAGTGTGTGTGTGTGTGTGTGTGTGTGTGTGTGTGTTGTGTGTGTGTGTGTGTGTGTGAGAGAGAGAGAGAGAGAGAGAGAGCAAGAGAGATACTCAGTAAAAGGCCATGGGTTGGACTCGAACCCAGGCCACTGTGGTTAGGACTACGCCTTCATGGCACACACTCTACCAGGTGTGCAAATTAAATAGTAACACTTTATTTTACAGGTGCAGTTTTCTCACTTATATCCTAGAGAGTTTCTTTGAAATCACTATGTAATCTGGTTGTAATTATAGTGACAAAGTCTTATGATAGTAAATTTGGATAACTCCTCTTGAAGACAATATTTTTCAGCACCAAACACAATAAATAAACTATGAATATCCAATTTTTAGGGGATTAGTGTGGGACTTTAACTCATGATATCAGTATTTCTAAGTCCTGGCTGTGACCTTGACATGAACTGAAACTAGTGGCAACCTGATGTTTGTTTTCTTTTATTGGTATGCTGCATATTGGATTTGTTTTTACAGACAGTGATGCCATGCTGTGCTGCAGTGGGGGTGCAGTAACAAAAAGAGACAATTTGGTACTAATAAGATTGAAACTTTGTAAGATCCCCACACTGATTGAAGCCTCACGTATCCTCAGCTGAACTCCACGAACGCATTTTTTCTCAAAGCTGAAGGGGGAATTTCTTCAGACAGCCGACCACAGTGACCAGTTACTCCTTAAACAGACATATGAGCAGGTGAGTGTTGTTTTATGACAGACCATTAAAATGTGAACTTATGACTTAATGAACAAACCACATCTCTGTCTTTAAATAGTAACAACAATGATGAAAAAAGAGAAAAGTAACAATGTGATCAATGTATCTGTGGCTGTGTTTTTATAGTAGAAAAATATCAGTAGGAAGGGGTTGTTATAGTTACACTCGTGCAGGTGATAATTTGATATTTTAGACTGACATGTTTGCTGGAAGCAGCTGCAACTTGGTGTGAAGAAATGTGAAGTATATGTTCACTAAATGCTTAATCATGCTTGAATTTATTTACAGAATATATACACCACACTTAATGTGAATTTTATTTTGATAGTCACAACCGGAAAAAAAAGGGAGCAGTGGTTTTTTCTACCTGCGTCTTCTGGGTGCAGCCAGCTCGAGGGAGCATTGAGGGGGTGGGTGTGGCCACAATGCGAGTATTTTTGACTGGCACCCAAGGGGGCGGGGCCTTGGCCTGTATATGGAATGTAGCTTGTATGACAGGAGATTCAAAGTTATATTGATGCTAATACGCACCAATGACAATAAGAATAGTTAACTATGTTTGTGACATAATCAAAATATTAATTAATTATAAAGCTGTGAGCTTAATGAAGGAGCAGCCACGTGATTAAATTAATGTCCAGTTTATCATGAATGAAAGCTGTTGTTCATTCCATTGTTCATCTTTATTCTTCATTACAATGATAAAAACTATCAGATGATGAACCTAAATACAGAGAGGGGGATAAAACTCCAGTGTGTGTGTGTGTGTGTGTGTGTGTGTGTGTGTGTGTGTGTGTGTGTGCGAGTGTGTGTGAGGGAGGGGCACACGTGTCTAAACATTCATATAAGTGCAAATTCAGCATCAGCAGGGCGACATTGTCCCTCTCGATTCCCGTGAGGTTTATAACCCTGATTCTTTTTCTTTCATTCTTTCAGGAACAGATGACTCTCCTCCTACACACGCACACACACACACACACACACACAAACACACACACGCACACATGCACACACACATGCACACATTTCTGCATCCATTAGCATTGTCTCCTCCTCTCCATCCTCCATCCATCCTTCTCTTTAGCCCCTTTCTCCTCCCTCCTTCTCTCTCCAGCGTCCCATTGGACCATCTGTCAAAGTCTTGTCTGACTAGTCACCCAGCTGCGACCACAGCTAGAGTGGTTGTTGGTTGTGTGGGGGTTAACTTTCACTACATGCACTTGTAAAATCCATTAACAGTAACTGCTTAACTCATTTTGTCCCCTGTATTTCTATGAGATTATAATGAAAGCATGACACCTCCCCCACCCATGAGGATGCGGTGGTTTTGCTTGGTCTACTGTTCTGAGGTTTCCTTTGTTTGTTTCATCTAATAAATCTAGTCTGCAGAGGAGAATACAGGGGCACTCAATAAAGTGATGTTTGTTTTGTCAAGTGTTAACTGATGATGCATCATTTCATAATCACAAAATAAATGATGAACAAAACAATCTGTGTTGCTAAAGATTTATAAGATTTAAAAAAAACTGGTATTAAAAAAACTACAATCATACTATCTATCTTGTTTAATTTGGATATTTTTTGGATTATGATGTTTTTCAATGTCAACCTCTTGATTTTTTCTTCATGTCTTTTTTCAGTGACACTTTCTTTTACACTATTACAATTTTTTAAGTGTCACTGGTTTTCAGTTACAACTTTTTGACACTGTTTTGGTGTAGAGAGTGGGGGCTTGAGGGGGAGAGCGAGAAGCACTTGATTTATCTACACTCAGAAGCCCTACCAGTCCGCATTCCAAAGCAATGGCTTACACAAGTTCACCTGCAACTCCAGCAGAACTGCTGCCAGTTCTTTTTACATGGGACCATGGGTTAAAGCTAACTTTTAACAGACGTTATGCTGTTTGGGCAGAGGTCTGCTGGGGCAAGCGCTAACATTAGCTGATACAAGTCAGCGAGCTAACCTGTGGATAATGGTCGCTGAGTCTCCCGCCCTTTGATGTCTTTTGTTCAGTAGAAGTTTGAGGTCAGCCGGCCTCTGAGTGTAAATAAGTCAGCGCTCCTTGTGCGTTCCCCTCAAGATGAAAGAAAAAATCTGAAGATCCATGCTAACTTCAGTAGAAGAAAAGATGTGATAAAGATTTAACAATGGAACAACTCAGGAGACAGCTGTTGTTGAGTAAAGGAATGAAGTTTGATACTGAACTCATAACATTTCTTCTAAGTTAACAGCTGCTAATGCTCATGTTCTGATCCCTGTTTAGTTTGCATTTCTACTCCCTAGTGGACATTCTAGGTAGTTCTTAATTTTCTTAACTTTCACTTTTCATCTTCAATGTTGTTTTCAGTGGAGTAATGTGCATGCAGAGCAATTATCACCTCTCAGTTAAGTCTTGGAGTAGATGCGTCTGTAAGTAAAGATGTGAATTATTGTCAGAATGAGTGTTTGAATGTGGAGATTGTTCTGTGGAAGGAATATATTTTAATTGTTAGCTGAATGAAAGCTACATATGCTGGTTATTTGCTTTACTTTTCAGCTTGCTAGCTAACTTAAGGGTCGTATTTCTAAAGAAGTCCGTGCTAAGATAAGAACTCATATGCTAGTATACCTGACTTACTGATGGTGTTCGATATTTGTGTTAGATTAAAACATTTACCTGTTATGCGACCTTTGAAGAGAAAGGGTTGAAGTTTATGGACATTTTAGAAGTAGTTCTGTGTCTTTTTAAAATGTTATTTCATATATGAGCTGTGTGCAGTTTACTGAAATGTGTTTTGTGATGTATTTTTCAGGTTCACAGAAACTACCATCATTAAAGCCACACCTTTTTACAGAACGCGGGTTTACTGGAGTTTTTGTTGTCTATCTGTCTGGCTTTGCTCAGAAACACAACTGTGAGGACAGAATAGCTAACGTTAGCTATGTAGCAATAGCAAAACTTACAAAGAGCTTCTTTAAACTTGCATTTGGTACTATAAATTAATGAAACCAACATAGCCATTTTGGTTGGTTTCCTCCCAAACTAGACATAACCAACAAAATTTAAATTTATTATAAAAAAATATTTCACATGGCCTATATTCAATATTATTGAATATCAGCCCAAGCCTATGATGTGTCACCCAACTATACACCATGGACTTTTTATCTTTAAAGAGACAATTAGTGGAGCAGGGAGATGAGTTTTTGTGATAATGAGCATGGCATTTCAGAGCACTTCTCCCTCCAAAATAAAAGCATCCAGCAACCTTGCTAAACAAGTTAAGATAGCAGCAGACACACTGTAATCTGATCCCGAAAGCTAGTTACAAAGAGTGTAAAAATGTGAAAACAACAATCTGTTACTTTAGGACTTACATGGTATTTCTTGATGATTTTTATGGCTGTACAGCCTCTGACTCTGCTAAGACTTTAAGAATGGAAAAATCTTCACTACAAAAAATCAGTCCATCCAACATGTTCACATTATTGGGTATAAAGAACATACAGTAGCAGAGGCTGGGAGCACTTTGTGGGGGCTTTATATTGTTGGCTTTTCTCCATAATGAATCATGTTGATCATCTCAATTTAACACAAACACACAAGAGGAAACAGGAGGTCAGTAGATGAGCTGAAGGCTGAAACACACACACATGGTCCTGCTAATGATTGTGAATATTCATGCTCTTCATTAACCCACATGCTTTTGGGATGATGTCATCACTATGACCAACCAAAAGAGGTGAATGGTGAGGTGGGTTAGGGTTAGGGTGAAGGTGAGGTGATGTACTTAATGAAGAACCAGCCTCACTACTTGTTTGTGAGGTCTCTGCAGACCATTGACCCTGTAATCTGGTCTCTGGACTCTTTTCCCACCACATTTTTTTTCTGTTTTTTTTTCTGTTTCTACTTGAATCCAACCAGAGGGAGTGACATCACAGTTTCTCACGCTCTTTGTCCATCCCTTCTTCCTCTGAGCTCTCCCTCCCCTACTCTCCCATCCCGTTGTTCCCCCAGTGGGTTGTAGAGACACTGTTGGTGTCCTGGTCTCTTTATCTCTTCATAATACAACATATCACGCTGAAGTGCATGTACTGGACATGTGCAACAGGGACATTTAAAACGGTTGGTTCACACCAGTGCAGGAGTGTGTGTACAGGGTAACAGAGGTCAAACCTGAAATTCTGAGATGTGATTGGCCAGATGCTCATGTGAGAGTCAAAACACATTAGGAATTATGGACAGGAGACAACATTTTTGATTGGGCCCCTCATGCAGCAGAGGGCCACAGGTTGTGTGTTTGATGACACAGATGAAGATGTTTTCTGAAGTTGTTTTGTCTGTTTGTATTTGCTTTTTTAAGTCGCAGTGCCTTGAGCTCTCAAGGTCACCGTAGCTCTCACTTCCTGACCCTCTCTTGCTGCTTCAGTTGCCAGAGCAGTTCTGGTTGAAGCCTGGAAATATATGAAACAACTAACCTGGATAGCTAATCACACTGGTCAGACTTCAGCTCTCTCAGCTCTGATTCAATAAACTTCAATGGACAAACACTCAGGCAGGAATCGCAGTCAAATACAATAATATAATACAATGCCAACAAAAACCTTAAAACTCCCCACCACAAGTAAAGCTACAGTTAGACCGTGGTGAGTGAAGTGAGAAGTGCTCAGATCCTTTACTTAAGTAAAAGTATGTTACTATTATCAGCACAATTTGTGTAAAGCTGAGTATCATCTACATAATTATGATCAGACTTGTTTTCATGGTTGATAATGTGGCCCAGATCCCTGGTTCTCAGCCTATTTGAGGGGGTTTGTGACCCCCTCCCTCTCAACTCCCCCTTGAAGCAGACTGCACTGACCTGCTTCACTTCAGCACCCTGCCCTGTTAGTACCGCTGTTTACACAATCATGCACGCACATAGCTTGATGCATATTTACAGTACATACGGGACACAGACTTGATAGCAGTGGAAGACTGAGCAACACTCTGCTGCAAACACATACTTCTCTGCTGCTTTATCTCAGAGGTTACCATCACACATGGCAGCTACCATATAACCTTGTGATGCTTGTTAGAGGCAAAATCTGTCAGCGAGCACCTCAAATTTTTCAGCTGAACTTGACAGTGTAATGTTACTTTGAGTTGGCTAACCTTCACATATCTCTTTCCTGGTTTCTTAAAGACAGCCTTTACTGTGGCTTAGATAGAGCAAACAGTCAGACCTCAGATAGACTGAGTCTAAATTCATCTGTTGCACAAAGCAGTTTAGTTCTTCACTATCTTAAGCCGGACTGTGAATGAATTCTTGGAAAATTAAAACTTTTTCAAAATTAAAAAAAATGGCCGACGAGGTACCGCATTCAACCACTGAGCTCCATTTACCCTCAGCAGAACATGTTTGTCTATTGGAAGAATTCAAGACTTAGTGAATTTGAAGAGTGAAACAACAACAACAAAATAAAATCTGATTTGGTTTCTAAAAACTTTCTCTTGTCTTTGCTCTCTCCATAACAATGTTAGCAAACCACAAATTATGCGCCATGTTTTCCTGTATTTTGTTATTGGGTGCTATTGGTCAGCGCAGGTGTCATTGATTGTTACCATGGTAACATTGGTCTTAGGCCTGAGTTAGCCTGGGGGGTAAGGTGTCTAATGTTTTTGTCTTAAAATCTGTCAGTCTTTATTTTTAGGATATTAGACTGATATATGAGCACAATTAAGACTGGAACAACACTCCAGACCAGTCTGACATATCTCTGTGAAACCGGCCCCAGGTCTTGAGCTGGCAGAAGCCACCACACCATATTCAGCCACTTTGCAGTAGTTTGCTAACATTTAGCACCTGCTGCTGTGCTGTGCCAGTTAGCCAGACGACTTCTACCTCCCAGATTCACACATACTCATTTCACTCACTCACTCACTCAAATCTGTTTTATAATGACTACATTATAACATTGGTGTGAGAGAATGGGAAAATTATTCTCAGCCTGAACCCTGTCGAACACCGTATGACTTCTCGTATAGTTTAGACCTAAACGCTTCATACAGCCAAAAATTTGTTCCTGTTCCGCAAATGTGATTCAGGACTGATTCCTTTAGTGACTCTGAGCAACCAGGATCTGAGTTGTAGTTCTATTTGAATTCAGTTACCAAATTCTTTAGTTTTGCTTTCATGTTCACTGATCTGTGGTTTAAATCTAGAATTAAACTTAACCAATGACCAACATTGTGTGTAAAGTTGTGTCACCTGTGACCTCTAGGGAGAGTGAGTGAGGAGGAAGCCCAGTGACTGATGGATGGTTGTAGGAAACAGAGAGAAAGACTTGAAAACTTTCAGAAAGGGAACGCTAAAGGTTCAGTGAATGAGGGAAAGGAGAATGAGTGAGCGAGGCAGAAGTCAGGGGAGAGAGTGAGTGAGTGAGTGACTGCTGAAAGGGAAGCATGCCTGAGAATAAATGGTATGTGATTTAGATGTGACCAACCCACCACCAGCTGTGCATGTTGTGTCAGGCACGCACGCACACATGCACACACACACACACACACACACACAAACACACACACACACACACACACACAGACACACACACATCAAGTCACCCACCCTGGTGTGGAGCCAGTCAGTCATTAACACTGCAGTAAAAAAAAAGGATAAAAAGGAGACTGAAGTCTGGTTTCAGCTGCTGCTGCCTGATGTCAGGATTAACTGTAACCTACAGTATGTGAGTATGTGATCATCATGAGGCAAAATATCACTTTCAAATCAGGGATACATTTATTTATACTTCACCCTAAGAACAATGGGTAAACAGAGTTTGATTATATCAAAGCAACATAAAAATGTTTGATTATTTTACTGTGTCACGATTTATCTTTGGGCTTCCATCCCTACTGTCATGATTCCTATTTATGAGGCGCCCTGGTAGCTCACCTGGTAGATTGCGTACCATGTGCTAAGGCTGAGTCCTTAAAGCAGCAGCTTGGCTCCTCTATAAAGTTCATGCAGCCAGCATTAGTTTGAGGAATTGAAAGGAGTAATTATCTAATTGAAATGATGATCATAAAGAACCATCAACTGGGGAACAAGGGAGGAGTTAACCGGGACCCCCCTTATGCGTCAGCCAGGATGGTCGACCCAGGAATTGAGCCAGGAGCCAATGAGATGCCAACTGAGACCCCCGACACTGGAACAGCGGATGTGTCAGCCAGGGTGGTTGGCAAAGGCTCCTGGCCACTGGAAAGCAGAGGTTCTGGATAGTGGGGTACCTGGGGCTTGGTCTAAAACCTGGAGGCCTGAGGCCGAGGCTCGGGCTTGAAGCTGGAGTTCTGGGGCTGAGGCTGCTTGGGGAACTCTCCGTGACCTGTGTTTCTTGGGGGGTTAGGTTGGGGTTAAAACGAAACGGCAAACCATGACAGATTGTTGTTTAGAATGATTGTTGTTGTTGATGAGTGGCAAAAAGAAAAACTACTAATGAAGACATTCATTTATCTTCTAAGTTGTCTGTGGTTTCCAAATTTTTGATAGGTTTGATATTTGATGGTATGTGTTGGTTCTACGTGTGGCCTGTTTCATACAAAGCACTTTCATTTAACCAGTAAAAACCTATTGTATTTTCAGAGATAACTATTCACATTTTCAAAAGTTACATGTTTAAAAAGTTTTCATTATATAGAAACAGGCACATATTTGCTGGCTGCTCATGCTGAGTGTCACATACCAGAGTTCTCCAAAAAAATATTACATTTAAATAAGAGATAAGAACATAGCTCCAAAACATGCTCCCATGTTCCCAGACATGGAACAGGAAAAAAAATACCACTCATTATAATAAAATGGCTCCCATAGTAAAATCAGTAAAATTGACTTTCCATAATATTACTACTAGTGAGAAAAATAGAATAATCCAATTAAAGTGGAAGTGTTTTAATTTGAAATTGATGGAGGATATGATGAGGTTGCATTAAATGAGTACTCAGTGATTTTGTATTGCACCTCCATACGGCTGGGGGACTTAAGAAATTAAAAAGACAGATATTAAGCAAATTAAGCAGCTGTTTTGGGCATGACAGTCTCCAGGGAGCACCCAGATAAATTCTGCTTAAAGGCCCAGAAGAGCTTAGTCCAGGCTGCAGATCTGAATAGGAACTATGTCTTTTGATTGTTTCGATATACATCATGAGGTTACGATCTTGATTATTATGGAATGGGTAGAGTTGATGGTTGTTATTTAAAACAACATTTGCATGCAGAATTAGAATGGCACACGTATAGAGCACATATCTCCACAATACACATCTGTGAGATCTATACCAAATTGTACAAAGTCATAGATCTCAACACCATTAATATGTCTGATTTTTTACGTTTAAGTTTCAAACATAATTTTCGGAGAAAGTGATGAAAATGTCGAAAAATACCCTATTTCACAATGTTTGGGAAAGTGATGAAAAAATTCCTGGAATCACAGCTTCATGGACAAGCACTTAAATTTAAAAGGTTCTTCTATTTTTGGCATAATCTTGCTGACGAACAAGATCAGTCTTTGGTGAAAACATAACCTCCTTGGCTGAGGTAATCATGACCATACATCGCCCTCACGTGGCCACAGGAGGAACAACACTACAATAAACATACTGTGAAACCACACTGTTAACATCAGTAAAAGTGTTAATGTACTGGGAAATAATTATCCTTCTTATCCAATGTGGGCCAATCAGGTAAGAGAATGGATAGAGATAGATCACGACTCTATAATATGATATAATATAATATAATATAATATTGTATAATATAATATTACAACCTTGATAGAATGGTTGAATGTACCACAGACTACATTAACATCTGTATGGACACTGTAATACTGGCAATGACTGTACACTGCTTCCCAAACAACAAACCCTGGATCACCAGTAACATCAAGACCCTCCTCGACCAGAAAAAGGAGGCCTTCAGGGATGGAGACAGGGAGAAACTCAGGTGTGTACAACTTGAGCTGAAGAGGAGATTAAAGCAGGCGAAGGAGGACTACAAAAAGAAAGTAGAGAGGAAGCTGCAGCACAACAACAAGGAGATGTGGAAGGGGATGGGGACCATCACAGGCTATAAAGAGAAGAACAGCCAGGCAACATCAGGTGATGTGGACAAGGCCAATTAGTTCAACCTGTTGTACAACAGGTTTGACACAGCCTCAACTGTTCTCTCTCCCACTGCTTCAGCTGCAGCTTCTCCTACGGCATCTCCTTCACAACCTGACACTGCAGCTGCAGTTCACTCCACACTGGAATGAAGTCTTTACAACAGAGGAGGGGATGGCGGAGCTCATGAGGCTGCGTCCTGGAAAAGCAACGGGCCTGGATGGTGTGTGTCCAAGGCTGTTAAAGGACTGTGTAGCCTAGCTGGCTGAGCCTCTCCAGAGTATCTTCAATTTAAGTCTACAAACAGGGAGGATCCCAGTCCTGTGGAAAACATCCTGTGGTACCTAAAGTAGGATGGATAAATGACTACAGACCAATGGCCCTCACATCACACGTCACAAAGACCCTGGTGTGGCTGCTTCTCGACCTTCTGAGGCCACAGGTTGAACATCCACTGGAACCCCTACAGTTTCACCTACAAGGAACATATTGGAGTGGATGATTTACATGCTTCACCAGGCCCTTTCTTACTAGGATTAGCCAGGTAGTTACATAAGGATTATGTTCTTTGATTTTTCAATTGCATTTAACACCATCCAAATACCCATTCTTAAAGGCAAGCTGGAAGGGATGGGGGTTGATTCCTGCTTCACGTCCTGGATTGTGGATTACCTGACAAGACGACCACAGTACGTCAGGTTGGGTAACTGTGTCTCAGGGACAGTGATGAGCAGCACTGGGGCTCCACAGGGGACTGTTCTGGCTCCGTTCCTGTTCACTCTGTATACGGACGACTTTAATTACAACTGTGAGTCCTGCCACATCCAGAAATACTCGGATTACACAGCTATTGTGGCGCGTATCAGGAATGGGCAGGAAGAGGAGTACAAGGATCCGACGATGGCCTTCAGTGAATGGAACGACAAGAACTGCCTCCTTCTGAACACCTCCAAGACCTAGGGGATGGTCATGGACTTCCGGAGGTCTAAGCCCACCCTTCAGCTGGTCAACATTCGAGGGAAGGACATTGAGGTGGTGCACACTTATAAATACCTAGGTGTGCACCTGGACAGTAAACTGGACTTGTCCCTGAACATGGATGCCATCTACTAGAAGGGGCAGAGCCGGCTCTTTTTAGTCAGGAGGCTTAGGTCCTTTGACGTCTGCAGTGACATGCTGCACATGTTTTATCAGTCAGTGGTTGCCATTGTACCTTTTTATGCTGCAGTCTGCTGGGGCAGAGAGACAAGCTGGTCAAAAAGGCTGGGTCTGTGCTTGGCAGTAGTCTGGACTCACTCAAGACTGTTGTGGAGAGACACATGCAATGTAAGATGGAGGCCATCTTGGACAATACCAACCACCCTGTCCACAACATTCTGGCAGGACAGAGAAGCAGCTACAAATGCAGCAAACGTCTCATCTCACTGCGCTGCAGAACAGAGAGGTTCAGGAGATCCTTTGTTCCCACTGCCATCAGGCTATACAGCAACTAAGTCAAAGGAAGTGGACTAATCTAATTATTATTGTTTTATTATTCACTGATATTATTATTATTATTATCAACAATAAGCTAAATGGACACATGAATTTCCCTTAGGGGATAAATAAAGTATCTATCTATCTATCTATCTATCTATCTATCTATCTATCTATCTATCTATCTATCTATCTATCTAATAATATAATATAATATTAGTCTAAAATGTATTAAAAATTCTACCTATCCTACCAGAAAGTAAGAAAAGGAAATGATGGGGAGTTTACAACATGTTGAGTGTTTTCTTTGACATTTTACCACATTTGACTAAAGCTAACTACTGAACAGAAAATAGTATGAAATTGTTTAATGTTCTGTGGGATATTTATGACACCAATGACACCAAAAAATGCAGTGAGTTTCAAGAAAAATGATAACAAATGGACAGTGTCTTCTTCCAGGAAAGGATGCTCGACAAAATACGTTTTAAATGTAACTTTAAATATTACAATTAATGCCGTATTGGTTTTAAACACCTTATAGCTACTTGATATAAGGTGTTTTGTATGAAAAGCCAAGTTTTTAATATATATCTATATGGCTTGATACTATTTTCAGAATTAATTTAATTTCAGGACACTATATTGATTCAATGCATGGACTAAAGAACAGTAAAGCAATAAAAACAGTAGAAACTTGTAAAGCCTTAAAAAATGTTCTTTAATATCTATGTTTTCTTTCTTGGAACCCCTTTGTATAAAGTTTGATTTTGTCCTTTTGAAATACTTTTGTTTATTATTGTTATTTCATCATCTTTATTTATATATTGCATTTATTTCCTTTTATTGTGTTTATTTTATTGTTAGGCTATCTATTGTTCATATTTTTCTTCATATGTTTCTTCTATCAGAAGTTATGATTGTTTCCTCCCTTTTCAATGTTTAATTGTTTTAATAAGATGAAATGAAAAATGTTTTGAATAATAAAGCATTTAAAAAAAAAATAGAATTAATACCTTCTATTATGGTAAAAAAAAAAAAAAGACAGTAGGAATAACAACTACATTACCCATGAACACTTTGTACGGAAATTTAACGCTTTTCCTGCATAGTGAGGTGTTTTCTCGTTCATTGGCTGAGCGCCACGGAAGGAAACACATAGCGAAATATGGTTGGCTAGTGGTCTCCCTTCAGTTCCCCGGATAAAGATTGCCTATATATATAGGACAATTGTAGGCGGGTGTTGTAGTTCAAACTAGCAATCCGTACCAAGGCATTTGGTTTTGTGCTGCAGCGGTAGACGTTATTAGTGGATTTTAAACATGGTACGTATTTCATGTCGCCTCAGCGACATATCACAGGGGTGTGTGTGTCCTAGTGGTTTGTTGGCAGTTAGTCGTAAATAGCCGCCGGAGCTTTTCAGTGAATAGCTAACTGTTAGCCGCTAACATTAGCTGTTGTACTAGCTTAGCATGCTAGCTAACATATCGTTATTGGTTGCATTGACCAAACGACAGAATGGCTAGAGAAAGGCGCGGTAAAACTGACCACTTTAGTCAATGTTATTCCTTAATAATACATGATGTGACGATTGTGAGCTCATCAACAGTGTCGGTGTTTTCCAGGCTGGTGGTAAAGCAGGTAAAGATTCCGGGAAGACCAAGACGAAGGCTATTTCGCGCTCGCAGAGAGCAGGACTGCAGGTTTGTCCATTGACACTCATTCATTGCCTCGGCGGTGCTAACACACAAGCTAACATCCAGCCGCCGCAGAGGTTACTCAGCTGGTGGCCGTCTCTCACCGACAGGCCAGTGAACCCTTTGTTTCCATGCGTTGAAGCCCGCTTTCTTTCTTTTTCTTTCTTATCGCCGCAGTTCCCGGTGGGTCGTATCCACAGACACCTTAAGTCCAGAACCACCAGCCACGGCAGAGTGGGAGCCACTGCAGCGGTGTACAGCGCGGCTATTCTTGAATACCTCACTGCCGAGGTGACATTGCCCCCGTTATCTTCCACCAACTCAAAAGAAATGATCTAAACCAGCTCTGGAGAGTTGCTGTTACATGCTGTCATCTAAAGCCTGGCTCTCTTTCAGGTTCTAGAGTTAGCAGGAAATGCATCAAAGGACCTTAAAGTGAAGCGTATCACCCCTCGCCACTTGCAGCTGGCCATTAGAGGAGACGAAGAGCTGGATTCACTCATCAAGGCCACTATTGCTGGTGGAGGTAGGGAAACAGTTGTGAACATATTTACTATGCTTTGATCTTTAATTATAAATGACTTATTGTATCAACTTCTCATTGCTAATGGCTCATCCATTGTTTTTTGTTTCCCAGGCGTGATACCTCACATCCACAAGTCTCTGATTGGAAAGAAGGGCCAGCAGAAGACCGTATAACCTGAAGTGCTCTGGAAGTCGTGCCATCTCAGGACGAAGTCTGCATCAAGTGGTTAAATGTCTTAGATTAGAACACCTTTTAGGAGTTATTTGTATGGTTGAGCTTGCATTTACTCACCTGGGGTATTTTTTTAAAAGTGGCTTCAGAGAAGCTCATTTTTTTGTGTTTTGGCTTTTTTTTTTTTCTTTTTCTTTTTCTTTCTGGTGCTGCAGTTTTTGTGTCAACTTCCTTTTGTGGCGTTCCCATGTTTTAAAGTGGTGTTTTAATAAAGCTCTTATTGGGCATTTGCAGTTTGCTCTTTCAGTTCTTACTTGTTCATGAGCGTGTTTATGTTATCACTTTCTACTCTGCAGGTATTCAGTTGGCTACCCCAGTGTGGTTGGTGAAAATGTTTGGCTTTAGTATTCTTATCCTTTACAGTTTCAAAAAATCAACAAAAGCAAAGATCTACCACAGCTTGTACATGGAAAGTGTCATGGCGTACATAGACCCATCTTAAGCGTTCAAACCATCAGTTTCAGTCTTGTGCAGTTGCATGAATTGCAAAGCATGTTGAACATCAGTTTACCACTGGACTGAAAAACATGGAATATTTGTCATTTTTGGATTCTGAATAAAGACTGGACTGGCACAGTCAGAACATTTTACATATTGTGGTGTATGGATGGCTTATTTGCTGAATTGCATGAAGGCTGTTTGGTTGTAGTCCAGGTTGAAGAGTAAAGATCTGGTATGAAGGTTAATTTCTAAATTCAGTAGAGCCAGTATGACTTCAGTTTCTGTCCTTATAGCTATTAAAACATGACGTAGAATAATTCAGTAAATACCTTCAGTCCATTTTTGAAAGACAATCTCAATATTTGGGCAAGATTTTACAAGGAAGTTCCATTTGATAGTGCTTAGAAAAACATTTTTTAAAAAACAATTGTACAAAGTTTTCATGAACAAAATGACATTAAAATGCAATGTAAATCATGAGAATCCATGAATCCAGACAGGAGTAGTTTGTGACTAAAATCTTGGAATCAATTACCTCTTTTAACCTGAACATCAAGCTATCACTAGATGGCGTCATGACACCACCACAGGCCTCCTGTATCCAGTATGAAGTGTCAGCTGGGATACACAGAGCCAACATACACAGAAGTCAGGGCCCGTATTTATCAAGCATCAGACTCATTTTGGAAGTTCTCCTGAGAGTGAATGTTATGTATGGCACCAGTAACAAAAGCTGTAAGACAAATGATGTGTTCACAGAAACTATACTAGTCAACATCCAAAATTTACATTTATTACATTCTCAATAATAAGTCTTACATCAGGTTGACAAAACCTGTATAACTGATTGGGATTTAAATGGACACTGAGCCAACTTATAGATTTTTACTATTTTAACTTATAAGCTGCATTAAGCAACTTTGCCTCATATGTAAAGATTGTAATTTATAGGACTTGATCATTGATATTGTCAGTAGTCAGTGAAGTTGTTAGCCCTACTTTTCTTTCATTTCTTTTTTTGGTGGGAATGGTCTTTATTGGACATATAGCACACCCCATATAGGCTAACATTAATTGACCAATGCCATCGCATTAATTAATTACATTTTGATTAAATTACATATTTTAATAAAATTTTGTACAACTTTTGAAGATTTATCTCACCATTTAGTAGTTCTTCTGAAGTTTTCGGTCGTACCACATGATCAAGAATGAACTACAGTTTTGGCTAATGCTTCTATTGGTTATGCTAACATTTCCATGGCAACAGAGCAAACTCTCTCTGCTGAAGAAGCCCATTAAGCTCCAAATTTAAGTGCTCAAGTCACCATTGTGAAAGAGTTGTTAAAAGCCTGTTTGGAGATTCCTGCCCTTGTTGGCTGTATCTTAAGTGATGTGACCACGCTCTGAGATTTCAGTAACAACAATGTTAGCATAACCAATAGAAGTGTTAGCCAAAACTGTAGTTTTCTTTTAAATAGACAGTCATTATTTAAAGCACTTTAAAGCTGCATCAAAGTGGCCTCGTGGAGTTTTCATGTAAATAAACAAAAGTTATGTTTACATTAGTGTTACTCACTAAAATGCACAGTGTGTGTCCTTGAAGTCCAACAAACATGTTAAGTGCATTTCCTTCCACATAAATTTGATAAGACAATTTTAAAGGCGCTACTTGTAGGTTTTGCTATCACTACGTAGCCAACGTTAGCATTAACAGCTGTTTACTTACCAGTCTTGCCAAGAGCTTCAGCCATCATTGTGTTTAGAGGCCAGAGGTTATATTACGTCCTGTGAGAAGCTGCTTCTTCAGGGCAGTCTGGATGCTACAGTGAGTTGCTATCAAAGTGTTTGAAACAACAAGTGATAGAAAAGGGTTGCTTTTTCACCTCTGGAGATAACTGTTGGTAGTGAAGGAATGAAGTTTGATCCTGAACTATCAATGTTTCTTATAGACTAGAAGGTAAACAGCTGTTAATGCTACGAAAGTTGTGTTGCAACAGCAAAACGGGAGCGTGTATATGTTCCCACAGCCCTATGTTCCCACAGCCCTATGTTCCCACAGCCCTAACCCTAACCCTAATTTTCAAAAATTTCTGTGAAAAAAAAGTACTAAGAAATGTGGGAACATAGGGCTGACCCCCAGCAAAACTTACAAATAGCTCCTTTAAATCCAGCATTGTTTACATCCATGTTTTCTAGCTTGTAGTCTTTTTCTTCCCTACCTTTGTGTATAACTTCCACCTGTAGTTCAGTTTGTATGACATCATGTGTGTCCTCCCGTGCCTGCATGAGATAAATAAATCAGGGGCCCACTCATGAAAAACTCTATTAGAGCCTATTGGAACCTTTTAGAAAAATTAACTTCCCAGTCCTTATTGGCAACAAGAGACAACTGATTTTGACTGATTTTTAATTCTTATTTTTTAATTTGTAGAACTTCATTAACCATACATTCTTGTAATTACAATTCTTGTAATATTTCCTAATATGTTCAGTAAGCTAAATGTCTTCATAACACATTGGTTCAACCCTTATCTGAATCAAAACATTGTTGTAATCGTTGAGCTTTAGAGGTGTTGGTAGGCTTCCATTCTTTATGCTAAGCTAGGCTAACCACATTATAGCTGTGTCCCTATTCAGGGGCCGCATCTTTCGGAGAATGCGGTCCTCGAGTGTGTGGCCCTCATAGCCGTTAAAGAACATGAAGGCCGAACCGAAATTAGGCTCTCTGGTCTACAGAGGATTTTTCCAGCCCTTACTGTTGCGTCGCAAATCACAACTCCTGTTGCCTAATAACCTTGACAACATGTAACTTTTTTTCACACACACACACACACACACACACACACACACGCATACATATACACACACACACGCGCACACACGCACACACACAAACTAACAGACACACATATGATTAGTATCAGTTTTCTCATCACACTCTCAGAAAGAAAGCAAATATGCAGCTTTTCTATAATGTTGAATTATTCCTTTAACACTCTGGTTGTCCTTATTATTATCATTTATTTAAATCTGGAACAGACACTGGCTGACTGTGAGCATTTAATTAAATCTTCAAAAACGGTTCAAAAATGAAAGAAAATCACAAATTCCTTGCTAATTAAGGAGTGATTAAGAAATGTTTTCTTTTCGCCCTTTGTGTGAGTGAAATCAGATGTGACATTTAAAAATAATTAAGAAAACTTTTCAGTGTGACATAGACTTGGCTCGCACGCAGCACCAGAGCTGGTTTTGCTG
The DNA here is from genome assembly GCF_021018895.1 of Seriola aureovittata. Lineage (NCBI taxonomy): Eukaryota > Metazoa > Chordata > Actinopteri > Carangiformes > Carangidae > Seriola > Seriola aureovittata. The sequence goes on from NC_079386.1 coordinate 456,400, forward strand.
GCTTGTCCAAACCAATCAAACATGCAGGAGAGGCTTAGGTCCTTAACTGGACAAATGAGACCAAACACTACCTGGGTGCACTCCTCATTTTGCCTCATTTATGAGGAAATAATGAGAGGAACAATTAGTAAACTGATACATAGGCAAGAGCACCAGAAGTCATACTGGTTCACATGGGGCTGGAGACTATTCCAGCATGCACTGAGTCTAACAATATTGAATATTGAATATGCTATTTAAAGGGATAGTCAATCATTTTGAAACATACTCTTTAATCTCTTCATGAAAATAAATGTAAAAGTGAAAAATACTCTTTAATCTCTTCAGGAAAGTAAGTGTAAAGCTGAGTGTGTGTGTGTATAGATGGAGTTATATACTGGAACTATTTCTTGATGTACAACAGTATATCCATCCACCCAGTATTCTGTGAAGTGCGTCACCAGGTGTAATTATGGGTTGCCATAAATGGTCAGTGAGCACAGGTTTTGGCTTTGCTCTCTGATAGTGTTGCTGTACCTGACTGTTGTTCAACAGTCTCATCATCTAATTTCCTGGTAAAACCATATATTGATATATATATATTTAGCCATGCAAGCAGCTAGTTAGTTGAGAGTGACCTATCTCAACAACTACTGGTTGGATTGCCATAAAATCATGTCAACGTTTTAGATACTTTAGTTTATTACCAAATACCTGCAGAGCTAATGTCCCATCAGCCTAGCTGTACCTTGCGGTTAGTGCTAATTAGCAAATATTAGCATGTTAACACACGGAATGGTACATATTATAAAGGAGACTGGGGATGGTTGCAACAAATCTTATTCCTCCAATCAGAAACATGCTGTGATGAGTTCTGACTCATTCTGCGCATGCTCAGTTGAAGACACAAGAATTTAGCTACAGCCTCACACAAATGGTAGCATGGTTGTAGACTCACCAACCAGTGAGCTTTAGAGATGTTGGTAGATGTATTTTTGAACTTTGGACAAAGCCAGGCTAGCTCATCCCCCGCCTTCCAGTGTTTATGCCAAGCTATGCTAACAATGTCTTGATTCCAGGTGTGTGGGGGAGACCGGGGATGGTTGTAACATTTTTAACATTTCTGTCTGTATCTTTTAAGCCAATGTGTTCAAAGTGTGAAACACCCTAGTTCCATGTCTCTACTGTTCAATGGTGTAGGTGTTATCTCTGCAAGACAAACAGAACATGTCTGTGGTTTAGTCTCAAGCACAAGAAGTGAAATGTCCAGGTTAATGTAGTATATCCTGGGGTGAAATGTGACATTATGACAAAAGGATTATGACTAAAACTTGATATTGAAGCTTTTTATTCAACACTTAGCATAATTGTTGTTTAAAAACAAAACAAAAAAAAACTCAAAATGAGTTTTTTCCTTCTAAAATAGACTGTCTGCCACAGCAAGCTACTTCCTCACATGTGGAATAAGGACCAAACTGAGCAGGTATAGAGTGAATCAGGTGGTTCCTAACTTGTTCCTGATTGGAGAAATGAGAAGTGTTACAACTGACCAATGTTACAACCACCCCCTGTCTCCCCTTACTTTGGGCAGTTTTGTTTTATTCAAAGATGGAGAGAAGACAGGTGACAGAAAAGAAGGGAATAACGATATTAACCACAGTTAAACATCTTCGTGTTCCATCCAGATGTGAGGATTTGAAATCCAGCACAGTTCACAGTTGAGTTTCTATGGGAAAAAAAACTCCTAGGATCAACAAAAGGCTGGGAGGAAGATTTGGTGGGCACTTAACAAATCATGCACTGTATTTTAATAAAGTTTAGTTATAATTTCTTTTCCTTTTTTGCTTATTTTGGTTGCATTTGGAGTCATACACCAATGCATCCAGACCGATGTGGACAAAGTATCAAGCCTCTGCATCAGGACAAACGCGGTTCAAAAGCCTCTTCACAAGTCAAAATGGGGGTAATGAACTTCAAAATATGGTTGGCTGATCCATAATTAACCTTTAGAGTCTTTAACAAGCATTTGTCTGCTTAGCTATTGATGATTTGTTTTGTAGGCCTGGTGAAAAGCAAAGTGCTAATGAGGCTTTCCCTCCAGCTCTAGCCAGGCAGGGCACCAGTCAACCATTAAGTCAATTAAGAGTAGACCGGGGGGGGGGGGGGTCATTTGGTTCTAATTAAAGTGCAGGAAGTGAAGCTGCAGCGTTCACCTACCTACCTTCAGGCTGGACAGGGTCTCCGGTGCTCTCTGGAAGCCATTAGCACATATGGCCCCACTGCATGGATTTAGTATTTATTTGGTCTTACAGAGCTCATAATAATATTTCATCACAGGTTAGATGAGGAATTTACTGTGAGGAAGACCACTGCTCTCTTCCTCTCTCTCTGAAATCACTTGTCTTGTGGCAGGTCTGACGTCTACACATACAGTACGGGTTTACTAATAAAGTACACACTGTATTAATGGTTACAGTCAGTTACATCATTGGTAGGAAGAGCAAGATGTACTGTATGTTGTTAGATGTAACTCAGACCTTGACCTTAAAGGGCCATACCCCTGGTTTCGTATGATTTTAATCTGTCTCTTGTAAGTCCCCAAATATTATTTATAGTTTATTTTTATTATTTACGTTTTTTTTTACGATTGTTCGCACCTTTCACTTCATCTCTTAATAATTAAATTCTTAAACAAATCAGTTAATAATAAATCTTCATTGTTCGGGTCTATATAAAATATTTTTAAACGTGACACTCAGAGAGGTTGTTGCGAACCAACAGTTAAAACTATTTGGAAGAGGAAACAAGGGCTCAGTCTGTTGTTTACATTAACCATAGTTTACAGAACCACCTCTAGGCTTGAAGGTGGTTTAGATCAGTGGTTCCCAACCTGTGGGCTGTGAAGGTGTTGCAAGGAGGTCAACAAATCATTTGCAAAACAGCACAATTTTGGTGAAAAGATGTAATTATAAATAAAATAAAATAAAATTATGAATAATGTTTTTAAAAACTACTTTCATTGCTTTTTTTTTTCATTTTAAGTCCTATCACTGTGATCAGCCAATGAACTTTTGTGTTGTCGGTGCCGGACCACAGTGTGTACTTGTTTACTATCTCGGTCTGATTGTGTGTTAAAAGATGACATCCATGGTAAAGACTGGAGAATCTAAACGGACTAGCTGTTAGCAACAAGGAGAGACAGTCAGAGACACATGGTGAATCAACAAGTGATCTGTCCTCCGTCAGAGAAAAGAGGAAAAACTGATCTTCTCCTGCTTCAGTTCAGTCCTGAATGTGCCATCGTTATCATTCAGATCAAAAGTTATATGAGAAGGTATTATTTGTCCTCCATATTGTTACGGGGTCGGATGTGGGCTGCCGACATTTGTGAGATTTTCAAGTGGGTCATGACCTGGAAGAGATTGGGAACCACTGGTTTAGATAATTTGGCTAGAATGTTGACTTGTTTCTGTCTGTTTGTCTGACTGCTTGTGTTTGTTGCCTGATTGAACTTCTCTACAGCGATGTTACCATGGTGAGCAGTGCTGATAGAAATAATGACCAAAATTACAGAAAAAGGTCCCAAGTCATGAAAAATCTGAATGAATATCAGTGAGCTATGTTGTACAGAGTTTTATGAATGTAGAAGTGAAGTATGCATCAGTATGAGAGCAGCAATTAAGCACTAAATAAATGCTAGAGACTGAGAGTGATTGCCAGATATCTCAGTGATTTCCTGTTGAGCAGCTGCTTTGTTTTTGCCCTCAGCAAACAAAAAGTTCCCAGCATGAAATATTCTGCAGCGAGCAACTGTAAACACTTGTCAACTCAGCACTGAGCGCACCACAAAGCAAATAGAACGGCAGGTTTGATAACGCAGTTAGAGAGAAAATGAGGCGGCCACAGGGAGGGCTGGGAATTGAAGTGTTTTTTTCCCTCTTCCTTGTTCAAGTTCACACTTTGGTCCATCTGGTGGCAGGTGGTTCAGAGCTGCTGAATAGGCGGCAGTCCAGACTCTCCTCCTCGCCCATCACACATGGCTAACTTATCAGAACAGACACAATGAAAGCCGCAACGACACTCACCGCGCCTGCAATCTCTGTCAGGGATGAGACTTTGATTCACAGACGCTTACAGCACATTTGTGAGTTTTTTTCTTACTCCATTTTCCCCTCCTTTCCTGTTGCGTTCTGTGGCAGCTTGGCATTGTCTGTATGTGTGTGTGTGTATGAATGTGTGTGTGTGTATATGTGTGTGTGTGTGTGTGTGTGTACTCACACAGACGGGGTGGGCTGGCTAGGGTCATGGTTCGCCAGCCTGCCTAGATCCATCAAGAGGAACAAAGCAGGGGGAGAAGGAGCAGTGCCAAGCCCCCCAAAATCAAAGACCAGGTTTGGGATTGGGATTCGCTCCAAAAGGCTGGACCCATTTTGGTGGTGCAGGGGGTCTCGGGGAGCCAGGGGGAGGAGAGGAGTTAAAAACAATAATCAAATCCACCACAGTGTCTGAGGACTGGGCCGGCTGAGAGAGCTGCTGAAGCCTCTGCATGCTGCATCCTTGGTCGTCCGTCCCCTTTGAAGTCTGCTTGCTTTTGTTCTTTACATAACTTGATCTGATTTTGGAAAGGCTCATTTGTATGCATTCTGTGAGTGGGGGGTTAGAGGGAGGAGGCAGAGCTGCTCGCCACCCAGAATTCCACAGGGGAGCTGACAGGAAGGTCAACACAATTGGCCACAGGGGGAAACGGGGGACACAAGCAAGCTAAAAGCATATGATAAGTGTCTTTGAATTATTGCAGCTCTGTGCAAATTTGATGACAATGGCTGAGTGGTCAGGGGGCTGAAATCCCTTTGCAAACAGAGGCCGCTCATGCTTTGGTGGTCTTCATTTTGTTGTCAGCTTCCCCCTGGAGGAGACAGCATCGAGCTGCGAAGGTAAATATGAATAAACACTGCAAAGGAGTTGATTTAGATGATCTGGATCGTCCGAATTTCACACCTTATTTATATGTATTGATAAAGTAAGTATTATTCAGCTCCCCTCACTAAACATACCTGAATTAAACATTAGACATAAAGAAATGTCATTTTTTCCCTCCAAGTGAACAAGAAGTGTTTATGATGATTCACAGTGAAAAGAAAACAGTGGGAAATCTGTAGTTTTCTGTTTCTCTTATTTTAGGGGTTTGTCCCTAAAATAAGAGAAACAGAAAAAACTTGGTTTGTCAATGAAAGAAGACCAACATGGATAACAGAGTATGACTTTGTCGCTCATAGACGCAATTCTATTTTCGTATTACAGGAGAAGATGATGGGCCCATAGTATAAATACCACAGACTGTAAGTAAAGTATACACTCACCCACCTGTCACTCAAAGAGGCCACGCCCTCAATCCTCCATAACTTTAAGCCTTAATCAAATGTAAACAGGTGAGTTGTATAAACAGTTGTCCTGAAGGAGGAAATTAGCTCTAGAGACAAAAACAGTTTTTTGTACCAGGCTGTACATATGTTTATTTTTGTTAACATGTTAAGAGCCCGGTTGGCTTTGAATTCCGGCCCCAAAGGTCGAGGCTGTGCCGACTTCTAAGGTTCAAAGCGGTTTACAAAGTAAAAAATGAAATGAAAGGAATCTAAATTTCATTAGAATATAGAGGCTAGCTTTGATATTTATCAAAAATGAAACAGAACTAGGATAAATCTTGTAGAGAAAATGTACATGTGTGTTCACTGTCTGACACAATTTCTGGTTATTACAATTTGGGTTTCACTTTTTTTTATTTTGAGGAATGTCATAAACTGCCACCAAAATAAAGCCGACACTAAAGCACCAAGACATGCAGTTCCTCTAACGACCACTAGAGTCTGGCTCCGACAGTGAGTCAGTCCTCATAGACTCCCATGTTAAAATGTCCAACTTTACAGCAGAAATAAACATGTTTACAGCCTGGTACAAAAACAGTTTTGGTCTCTAGAGCTAATTTCCTCCTTCATGACACCTGTTTATATAACTCACGTGTTCATGACACGTTTCATTAAGGCTGAAAGTTACGTAGAATTGAGGGCATGTCCTCTTTGAGTGACAGGTGGGTGCCGTTACAGCTGGTTAGCCATGCGGTGTCCAGCAGCTAGCTGGTTGGTGTCGCCTCAGCTATTTCAGGTCAGTGAACGTGGCTTCTCTGTCTTTGTGGTGTTGAAGCCTTTTGGAGAATTCCTCATGTAAATATCAGACAGATAATCTGACTGTTGTTGGTTTGTGTTAGCACTTATTAGCATGTATCTGGTCTGTTAACTTATCTTAACCGGCTAATTTGCCAGCAAGTGCATTAGCCTTGGGTTAGGCTTTGGGGAAGACACGCAGCTGTGCTAACGATGCTAACGGGAGCTATGCTTGCCACAGTTATTAAACCAGCATGCATCAAAGTCTCAGCTCCACACATGCCCCATCTCTTTGTCCATATTTGGATTAGCTGGGATTTAGGGGTGGTGCCAGATCCCACCAAGATGGTGACAGTGGAGCAGCTCACTCTGAGTTTCACAAACCTGTGGCTGACATCACAGAGGCTATGCCTGTCTTTATTTACAGTCTATGGCTAAGCATTGGTATTTGGATGCTTGCATGGTTACATGACATGGCTGGAGAGGTTTACAAAGGGGTTGCTAAAAACTTCAAGGTTGCTAAGGTAACCACCCAGTAACAGAAAACTGGAGTCTGTCTGTTTTTCTGAAAATGTAAAAAAAGTAGTGGCTTGAGTCCAGAGTATCGGTAAGTTGCTGGTTGGTAAGTTGAGCAAGACATTTAGGATATTACCTAATACTTGTCAACAATACATCAAGACAATTAAGAGCAGGAGGTACTGTAAATGTAATTTTCCATATTTATTAAGATCTCCATCCTGTTACACCTGCTTCTGTGTAATAACTAAACCAAAGAGAGCAGCGTGTCTTCAGACGGTGCAGTGAGGTGAGATGAGGGAGGAAGGAGAGACTTTTTATCAACCTTGAGCTTTAATGACTTCCTCGAGGTGCTTTTTGACTGCCGTCCAGAGGCTTGGTGGGAGGGGAGCCTTTCTCTCCAGCCTTGGCCTCGTGCCAAGGTGACAATCAATGTCTCTGTGTCTCTTCTGTGTGAGATTATTTCGAAGGTCTCCCCCCTTTTATTGGAGGAAATGGTATTTGGAGCCTCAAACAGGATGTCCTGCTGGCTGGCCTGGACTCTGAACCACCCCCCACCCCCATCCCTCGCGCTCCATTCTTCCTCTGTGACACCCCCGCCCCCACCCCCCACCCCCACCTGCTCCATTCTCTCACAGGAAAATAGCTTAAATTAATCCAGGAGTCTAAGCAGCCACTTTCTCTTCTCGTGTCTCCATTTGGAACGGCAGTGAAATCATTTACAAATGAAACTTTGCTGCTTTCCTGAAGCTGCTGGTAGGTGGACAGTTAACCCTTTGTGGTGATCTGCAGAGATTCATCCATCAGTAGAGAGACCAAAATCAATACAAAAACTTGAACTGACTTTGACTTTGAATCAGTTTAATACCAGATGATTTAAGAGGTAAAACTGTGACTTTGCAGTGAGATAACCAGTCCAGAGCAAACAAGGTTCAAATAAATCAGAGACTAAATAGAAAAGCTTTAACCTGGGATTAATGATGGGGGGAAAGTGTCACAGAGTCTCTGCTGCCCCACAGGCTTTAAACCGGCTTTATTAAACAGGTGTTTTATTTAGACACCCTACAGTATCTGGGACAAATGCCAATTTACACCATAGAAAAGGCTCTGTAGAATCCTTGTCTTTTGTTTATGGAGTGTGTTGGATTCTTATTGAGAATCAGCGATCTTGTGCTGTATACAATACAGGCTGTACCTTTATCCACTGTGTAAAACACCCAGATGAAAACAGGTTGGTAAAACAGAGACAGCTGACCTGCTGTCCCTGCTGTATCCTGGAGTGTTTCTACCATGAGTCCAACCAAGGCTAAAAGTTAGATATCACAGCGACTGGCCACAGGTCCATAGCATTTCTTCATCTTTCACACAGATACTTCCACCACATCTTGAGCGTAGGTCATTGGCTAAAAATGTAACATCTTGATACAGTGCAGATATCATCATATATGGTATTATCACATGGGGTGTGGGGTTATAATATAATTCTATTATTGTATTTTATGCTTCAGTTGATTTTTTTTAAAATAATATATACGTATAATTATATATTGTATTTTATGTTTCATGTATTTCTTTCAGATAATTTCATAGCAAACTGACAGATTAGGATTGTTGGTGAATACAAGTGAAAACATTTCCCTGACTTTTTGTCCATAGGATCCACACTAGTGAAATGGAGTGGAACAGCAGAGATCTGCACAACAGCCAAATATAAGATGAGAGCAGCGAACACCTACCACCTCCTCCACAGAGACATTTTTAACATTTATCCTGCAGTCAGCAGGAACAGGTTGTTCCAGTGCAGGCCCGGTAAGATGCATGACATGGAGGCTGATGAAAGCATGCGAGATTCTTCTTCGCCCACAATAAATGGGGAAACTGGATGACTTCCAACTTTTCTTCTGTCAGACCACCCACTTAGACCGACATAAAAAGAACATGCACAGTACAGTTAGTGTCATGCACCAGAGGAGGGATAGCAACAATTTGATCCAAATAATTCCCCCTGTATTGACATATTAACTTTTTATACTTTGATTAGATTATAAAGGTTATAATCAGCACTGCAAGGAAGACAGTAACATATTATATTTGCATTTTTAGGCTTGAAGTCATTATTTTAAATATTCCATATATACATATGATTCTCACTGTACAACAGCCCAATGTGTTTTTGATTAGGCCTGCCATCAGCACCCGTCATACAGACAACAGCTTCAATATTACTCACACGAAGTCGCTCTCCAAGTCTTTTCTGCACTGGAGTTTCATTTAGTTTTGACAGCTGGGGCTCAGTGTGTCTGTAAATGTATCATTGTAAAGACACTGTGTTGTGACTGAAGTGGAGAAGAAGAACAAAGAGGCTGGGGCAGGGATGTTTGTCTCAGCAATAATAACTGTGACACTATGCCATATTCACAATCTCCCACGATTGGAATGATTTGTTTTGAGTGAGTAATGTCCTCGTTAACTTGTACATTTTAAAGTTCCTGTGTTTACCATCTGTATTCTTCATGTGAATGACAAATCTGGAGTCAGAGGAGAGCCACAGAAAACAATAACGCTGTAAAAGAATAAGAAAATAAATGTGGAAATATAAACAGGAATAAATAATAAAGAAGAATGAATAAAAGACTAATAAAAGCAAAATAAGAAGTGAATTATTTTTTGATTCTTTTACTTATTTCTCTTCATATTTCCCATTTTTTTCCATTTTGTTGTCATTTTATTTATTCCTTTTTATATTTCCACGTTTCTTGTCATTTTACAGATTTATTCTTTTTCAAAACAACTAGAAACATACAAGGTAGTTTTGAGCGGAAAAAGCATTTAAAAAAAAAGTGTATATATATATATGTGTGTGTGTGTGTGTTATTTTTGTAGCCCTGACTGTAACTTACTTATAATTACACTGTACTCGCCAAACCACAGCTGTAACCAGAACTTTCAGAATATTGTGGTTATCAGTCCAAGTCCTCCCAAGCACCCCCCCCCCCCGACTGTTTTAAAGCGTTCTACAACCCTAATCCTAAAAAACCATCAAGAATAAAATTTACTATTAATTTTTGTTGTCCTTAAAAATCTTTAAAAAAAAAACTTAGACATATTGAGCCTGAAATTGATGTAAAAACAGCCACCATAGTTTTTAAATTGTTGAATCAAACTCCCTAGGTTGACAATTTCCTGACAAATATAGAGGACATGACCTCAGTGTTTTCAGTGGAATTTGCAAGTAAAAGGTTTTCCAATGGCCACAGCTATGAAAGTTAAACCTAAGTTGTAATAAACGTTGTTAAATACTTCAAATTTCTATGTATCATAATGTTTGTAAATGTGTTTTACAACCTCTGTAGTGAAAACATGTCCAGGCTGCTGCTGGCATCCATTCTTCAGATCCTGCAGTGACTCTTCCATTGGTGCAATGTACGAGATGTAACATTCACCATGTGACTCTTTATCAGTGGTTCATCCACTGAGAATGAAGGCACCTGGCAAATGTGATTTGGTTGCACTGTGTTTTTCCAACATTGCAAGCATCTGGGTGATGCTTGCAATGCACCATAACTATGAAACCAGTGTGAAAAGGTCCATGGGAGAAAGAGCTGCTACTTTTAACCAAAAGCTGCACTCGGAAAAATATTCATTCAAATCTGTCTTTTCAGTCCAAATCATAAGTGAATACTGAGAACAGCATCCTCACTATGAGACACTGGATAATAAACTGACTGAATACAATTCTGCTGTTGTCCTGGTCATTGGACAGAAAACTTCATACAGGAAATGAAAAAAGTTAAAGCCACTATGTGTAAAGTTCTTATATGATTATTAAAATGATCTTGAGGACATTATTAGTAGAAATGATTAGAAAGTAGAAATTGCCTGCAGTGTATACTTGCTTTATGCCCATTTATCACATTGTAGTTTTTCATTTTACCATTAGGAGGCAACATAGTTTGATACATTTAATTCCTACATATAGGTGCTTTAACTTGAAATTCAAAGCCAATTCATCACAAGTCAAATAACTCTTGTGCAAAGCAAATAAAATCATTTTTGAATCCTTCTATTTTTGGATTTGACAAACTGAATTTGTGGACTGGGATAAAACACATGCAGCCACTGAAAGAAAATAAAGCTCATCCAGAAATCGCTTAACTCATCTGTACATCATACAGAATATTTATTGTATGTCCTCAAAATACACAGGAAACCATTAGACAGAACACAGGGCAAAGAAAACCCTTCAAGGTCATTTGGAAAGGACGACCACAGTTGGCCGTTCTGAACTTCACTTTATCAGACGGCAGAGGTTTCCTCTGTTACAAATCAAACAAAGGCTTTCTCCTTGGAAAACTAATGCTGAGCTTTGACTTAACTCAAAACTTCCACAAAATAAAAAAAAAAAAAAAAAAGATGTTTTTCTTTTTCTTACACCCGTAACAGTACCTGTCAGACAAAATGATCACTTTTCATTGGCTCTTTCTTTTCCCCATTGGATTTACCCAAAACATGTCATCACACATCTGAGAGATGCAGGAGCTGTTTCTTTACTCGTCTGACATCATGGAGAGAGGCGCTTCTCCGTCTCCTCCTTTAGGGCTTGGGTCTGTTCCACAAATCCATTTCCCTTGATGGCAAAGAGAAGATTTCATTTAAATCATATTCTATAGACAATCATTAGTAGTATCCTAAACCAAGTGAATCTATTAACTATGCTTTTGGCATGTTCCATTGGCCCTGCAGCAGAAAACCAGCCAACACAACAAAGCTTTGTTTAGGTTGCAGCCAATGAGCAGATCAGCACAGAATTCATTCTCAGGAGAACTTTCACCTCATTGATTTGTGCTCAGACACTCTTGTCTTACTCCATACAGTGTCAAAGTATGGGAATAAAAAACTGCCACATGCAAGTCGTGTTGAAAAGAAATTCTGTAATAGAAACACAATATATTATTTGGCCAGGTGGGCATTTAAAGACACTGTTCTGTTTCTTTGTTTGTAGAAAAATCACAGTTGGTCAGATCCAAGAGGCTGAGGTGTACGACCACTTTTCTACATGTAGAGGCTTTAATAGAAACAGAAGAATGACTCAACAAAGTGCCGGTCAGATCGTCTAATGATGTACATCACGTCTTTTTAAATTAGGGAAATGTAGAATCTGTGTCCAACAATTTTTGTAATGTTTGGAAACAGATGATTTTTTTAAAAATTGGTCAGTGGTGTGGAGGTGCAGAGGTCGGCTACATTTGTGTACAGCCAAAGTTTAATCTTGTAGCCAATGTTTTGATCTTTGTGGATCCCATCTTTACTCTTCGCTGTAGTTCTCCAACAAGCTTCTTAGAACTCAACCACAATTTCTGTCTCCAAAGATGGGGCCACAACCGGATCGGGTTAAAGCCCTTTTCCAGTCCAAGCTCTACTTTTACTTTGAAAATACAGGACTAATTGCTGTTATCTGAACTATTCCCCTCCATTGCTGAAAACATTTTTTTGCATAATGTAAATTGCTGACTTAAAATGAGCTTTTGCTAAAACAAAATCAATTTTCACAAATGTATAATGTTTTTTATGAAGAGTCACCTTCACGACTGCTGTGGCAGTTTTTTGTTCCTATTTGAATATTGAATTTATTCAGTCTGATATTTGATTTTAATTCAAGTTAGTGACATACTGAACGTTGTAGTGATGTCACAGAATCAAAGATACGCCTGTTGTGAAGTGCTTTAACAAAGTCTCTTCTGCTGAGTTCTCCTTTTTAGCCATTTCAAATACACACACACACACACACACACACACACACACACACACACACACACACACACACACACACACACACACACACACACACACACCTGCAAATTAAATTCAATAAATAAGACTTACAATGTTATAAGGCAATGTTGACCATGCATTTGTCACAATGAACAACAAATCAAGAAACATACATGGTAACAATATGCACATTCATTAAGAGCAACACGGTAGCCACTCCCCACAATTTTTTTATTTTTTATTTTTTATTTTTTAAATCAAGTGAAGTTTTCAAGGCTTTCCGGGTGATCTCCTGATCGACAGGGCTCGTCCCCACCACACCTGGCCCTGGTGTCTGCAGTGGGACGACCTCTTCATCCAGAGAGCCCAGTCCAGCAGCAGGCTGGACACACAGCAACTGGACCCAGCCACAGTGGGGCTTTTGCATTGCATCCAAAGTTGGGAGTTTATTCAAGAAAAATGGAAAGTCTTTGTGGAGACAGAGATCCAGCAGCCAGCTGCTCAGAGCCTCAGGACAGTCCCGAGGTTTCCAGGTAACTCTGGAGTTTCCTAACTGTACTTCTGTCCAAGGAGCAAAGGTCGAAGTCAAAAGTAGTGTTTGTGATGTGGAAGTGTCCAGTCTCTTCAATCAGGTTCACAATCTGGAAAACATGAGGAACAGCTGGTGAACACTCAAAGCATTTATTTCTATAACCAGAGCTGCAGGGTTTGATCTGATGAGCTTTACATGAGCAGAACAAACACTGTTTGTTCTTTAACTGACACTTCAACTCCTTTACTAAACGGCTTATTCTTTAACCTACACTTCAACTCCTTTCAAAAGCTATAATTTAATGCCTTTAAGTGCATACACTTCAGCTGATATCACAAACTCATTGTGATACCGCCAGTGATACTTTTAGTTTTTACACTTCAACACTTCAAACTACCACTTTCAGCTAGAGCTTAAACTTCAATCAGCACTTACACTATAACTGACACTTCATCTTTTTCCTGCCATTAAAGCATTTTCAGTAATTCTCTTCAACTGCCACAGAGTTTCAACTTAATGTGACTTAATTTGAGTGCTGTGAAAGGCGCTGCCAAATCAAATGTATTATTATTATTATTATTATTATTAATAATTTAATTTAAACTCAACATGGTAAGACACTTAAGATGTTTCAAGTGTTTGAGCTGCCAATTTTCTCATTTTCACAGGAAGCACACATCGCGTTTCTTCAGAAAATGTTGTCTTTTCTAGTTTCAGTTTTACCCATTTTGGGATGTTTGCTTGTGACAGATCAGATGTGAGACATCTGTTGCTTTGGCTTCGTGAAGCTGGCCTCAAATTCACTTTGACTCTTCACAGAACAGTGGAACTCAAAACAAGAGGAATCATGTTAGTGTTTCTTTACAACCTGAAAGAAGTGACTCGAACTTGTAAACTCATTCAGCTCATCAGCCAACAAGTGATTCTCTGAACAATGAGAACAAACGCTTACAGAGGACCTGGAACAGAACTGGTCCAATGCAAAAACTGACTGTGGTGCAGAGAATTTGGGTGCAATCAAATCCTGTGGTGAAGCAGTAACTGACACCTGTGCCACTAAGATAAAAAAGTAAGGGCATGTGTCTATACGGTGTTTTATTCTGGCAGGGGACTGAGGAGCGCCTCATCCCAGTGCTTGCGTTTTCTCTCTATGGCAACAGTATCTTGACAACATATCGCCACCATCATTCAGTGTCTGGCCGATCTGCTCCCACGACTTTTCTGTCTCTGTTAATGCAGTTTCTATCCGACATCATAAAACTCCTCCAAAACAGGATTCTCCTCCATTTTCATTACCAGGGTAACGAGTCTCGCTCCATCTGATTGGCTGTCTGAAGAGGAGCTGCAGTGATGACACTGGTGTCTTTCTGAAGAGTTCAGAGAATTTTATCTAAAAGCAGTTTCTCCTCCAGGCGGCTGAGTCTTCATTCACTCTCTTCTCAGTGGGAACAATTGAAAAAAGACGATGGCGCTCACAAGGTCTGAAAATGCTGCTCTTGCTTTTTAGTGTAGATGGTCCTTGGTGATTTGAAGTCTTGGCCATTAAATACCAACTGTGTTTTCAGAATCAGCTGGCTCACTGTGAACACAGTGCAGGTTAAGTAGTCAGTTTGGAAAAGGGGGGTCAACCTGATCCAGTTCACACTACAGAGCGTCTGTAGAAGGAATTGCAGCCCACGTTAATTACAGGGTAGATCTAAGTCAGATGCTCAGGCGTCACTTCACACTCATTCTCAGTTTCATGACTGTTCAGGATTCGCCTCGACTGGAAACAGCTACAAAACTCCTGTAGTCCCACTGTCTACAGACATGCCATCTGCATTACACTTCTCTGTGTGATCCAATATGCGGTCCCCACCAGTGAGCACAGAGGCTGATACTTAATCATTTCCATCTCTTGTAACAGGAAATAGAGCCAGTTGGTGAACTGCTAGATTAGCTTGATTACTGTGGAGTTAAAGCCGTGTGCATGAGCGACGCCGCTCTGGATGGGATTTCGTGTTTTCCTTGGAGCCAGACGTCTTGTTAGGGGAGCGAGGCAGGAATTGGCAGCCGCCGCTTGGAAGATCCATTAATGCCGTCACATGATAGGCCTCGAGAATATGAGCAAGAAACATGCAATCTCTAAAGTGGAGGGAGGTCAACCAAATAATTCATTGCTTCCAGATGAAGCCGCAGATTACAGCTCCTCCTTTAATCCAATGCAACAATATCACCATGTCCTGATACTCTGATGACATCAGTGAAAACTGTGGGAAATGTTTTTTTATTGGCAATGTAATTTGACTGAGTCTACACATTATATTTACTGAAGGAAAACAGCTTCCACTTAATTACCATCAGTTACTGATGTAACATGGACAAAGTCATATTACATCAAGGGATTTCTAATGAAACTACAATGTTTAGGTGTTTGAAGTACATTAAGTGTAATAAGTTGTACTTGCATCACACTGCATCTTATATGTTCTTTCGTTCGTTTGGCGCCTCACATCTGGTCAGGAGCTTTGGGTATGGAGCGAAAGAATGAGATTTCAGATACAAGCATCTGAAATGAGTTTCCTCCTTAGAGATAGGGTGAGGAGCTATGATATCCACAGGGAGCTTGGAGCAGAGCAGCTGCTCTACTGGCAGGAGGCCTCGGGGTAGAACCACAACACCTCGGGATCCCCCAGGAGGAGCTGGAAAATGTTGCTGAGAAGTAGGTGATTTGGACCATTTTTTGTGGAGGGTGATGCTAACTACAGAGTTGGTCTACAAAAGATACGTCATCCCTGCAGCTCTTGGTGATACTGAGTGGTGTTTGGTCTTCGGCTGAGCAGACAGACACTGGAGGAAGGTGGAAGTGACCAGACATTTGCAGGTCTGAATATGAATGCTGGGCTCCATAAATCCTCGGGTGGCGCCATAAAAAAACCCCACAGGTCTTATTCTTCTGATGTTTTTGTCAAACAGATTTCTGGTGCATTACTGCCACCTTATGTGTGTCAGACTCTCATGTTCACGTTCATTAGTTGCAAACGGATAAAACATGAGCGTGTTCAAGGAATGCTCTGTTTTAGCGAGTTCATGCACAAAACTTTTAACATGTAGATGAAGCATTCTGGGAAACAGGCAAAAGAGTCAAACAAACAGTGGGGAAAGTCCGGCCCCCTCCATCCACCCTGCTGAGCAGACAGAGACCAAAGAGTCATTCAGTTCTACTGTACTATGACACACGAGAAATGTCTTCAGCTCATATTAACAATAAGGTTAAAGATGGAACCAGAACCAGCAGCTGTACGCAGAGATCAGCTTCAACCACCAGTAGCTTCCACAAACGACTGTGGTCCAGGACACACGTGAATTCACTGAAATGACCACGACTGCCATTAACACGTCACAGTGTTCACTGATCACCTGGCAGCCCAGTAATGTTTAAATATCCTCACGCCCACGTGTCTGTGCCTACGGTTGTTGAGCGTGTGAAGTGAACTGTGGGAGAGGGTGCAGTCCGACTCACCGGGTGTAGGCTGTGGGTATTAACCTGAAATTCCCAACAACCTCTGAGCTGTGGCTGAAACTGGTGAGTTCTGACCAAATGTTTTATTTGAGAATTTTAATGACACCGTCTCACCACCTGCAAATGTTCCACTAAAACAAGTTTCCCTCTGCACCATCACTGCATTCGGCGCCGCTGAAGATGATTGCGATTGGTTTAAAGAAATACCAAACAAACAAACCAGCAATAAAACGATACAGGGTGCAGCTGTGGAGAGAGGGCTGAGAGAGCTCATCACAAAGGTAAGTGACTTGACATCTGTTGACAGCAGCAGCTCACCTGTTGCAGTATGTGGCCTTCTCTTAGTGTCATCAGTCTTTTGTGCAGCTCCACCAGCTCATCCAGGTATGCCTGGAAACACACAGCAGCGAGGGGTTAGCTGAAACCAGCTGTTAGACACAAGATGATGAACATGCGTCTAATCCAGATGTGACCCCCTGGCCGTAACCCTAATACACAGTGGGGAGGTTGTTCCACAAAACTCTTCTTTTCACTGGACTAAAGAGGTTCTGAAGTGTTAACTGTTGTCTAAACAACAACATTTTATAATTGTCTAAAATGGGCAAAATTTTAATTTAAAATGTGGAACTTTCTGATCAAAGACTAAGGCAATGGGGCGTCGTGTGGCGTAGTGGTCTAAGCAGGCGCCCCATGTGTAGAGGCCACAGTCCACGCTGCAGTCGGCCCCGGTTCGAGTCCCGCATCGCACAGTTTTTGACACCCGGTGTTACGGACACCAAAAAACTACCAACAAAGGATTCAGGTCAAAACGCAGCACATCATACATCAATGCTAAACCAAAGAATTAGACCACATCTTCTTACACTATCTGAACAAAGCAGTCAGTTGTCAGCGGAGGTGGACAGTAAAAAAGTAAATTGACGTGAGCACTGTACTTAAGTATATTTTTCAGTATCTGTACTTTAATGAGTATTATTTTTTTGTAAAGTTCTGACTTTTACTCCACTACACTTAAAGACAAATATTGTACTTTTGACTCCACTACGTCTCTATGAAGTACCTTTACTTTGAAGTCATGTCATGTTCGAACCTGTCAGTGTCGTAACAATCGAGACGTTAGATAAAGATGAGGCAGAAGATTCTTCACTGATCTGAAGTCTGTGTTTGAAGGTTTATAAATAAAGAAAGATTCATTTAGTTTGAAATGTTTGCTGTGTTTACCACGACCAGACTTCATCACTGACTAGAAATAGAAATATAAAAACAACAAAGGCTCCTTATGTTGATTCAGTTGTGTTTTTATGTCCATGTCTACAGTCTTCGTATCATATCTTACAGTCTTTTTATTTTCCAGGTTCTACAGTCAGTCAGTCAGTCAGACAGTCAGTCAGTAGGTTGATTCAGAGTCATTAGGTTCTGTAAATGTGTAACAATACAAACATTAAAATCAAGCAGTCCAGTACTTTAACTCCAGTAAACGTGACGGAACAACTTTCACTGGTATTGGAGTCATATTTGACCAGGAGGATCTATACTTTGACTCAAGTAAAGGAGTAGAGGACTTTTTACACCTGTGAGTATCAGCACAAATGTTTTAGCTTTGTCATTTGACTACAGACAATGTGGTTTATTTCAGAGGATTTCTTTTCTTTTCTGGACAGCCAGTTGTTTATTTTTATGTGCTTATTTATTGTGAAGTTTATTAGATGTGAAAGTGGAGAAAGACAGAACCTGCTGGGAGATGATGACATGCTGGAATCAAACTCTCTCTGCAGTCTCCCCCAAACCATTTTATTTTGTTTGACAGTGTCACATATATTTTGTGTTTCATCTTGTCCTAGCTCTTCACTGAGATCACATGATGTGATCCAGTATTCACACCCATGACAACATGTTTCTTATGGCTGCACCTTTCAATCAAATACAGATATTCTAGATGGTTTTATTTCACCTAAATTCAGACATACCTGCTCACACTGGAAGCTGTGGAGTCTCCACTAGAGTTGAAAATAAAGTTTGATATGCAGCATGAGTTTATACTGATGAGTCAGTGGGTGTGAGACGCTAAAACGTTTACGCAACAAGCTTCAAACTCGAGTCATGGTCAAGTATTTTAGAGTCGTTCACAGTGTTAGAGCCGTGCTGTGAGTCGGACTGATGATTCAGGATGAAGCCGTTTAACTTGCATTAAAAAACACATCTATCTATTACTATGTCTGAATCATTTCTTCCTGATAATATTTCCTAATCTTTAATTCTGAAATAGAAAAAAAGAAGGTCTGTGTACCTTGTCACAGTCTATGTTCTTGTTCTTGTCCTGTTTGCTCTGCTTGGTGGGACTCTTCACCTCCAGTATCTGACAGGGGGCAGAGGAAACAGGGTCACGTACCTGTACACACAGTCAAACACCTTATGGTACATGATGTAATACCACCTTACCTGGTTATTAGTAGTCTTTAATAAGGGCGGGGCCTCGTTGTGGGAGGGGGTCGAGGGCGAGGAGCTGTCACTCTCACTGCCATCACTCAAACTGACCCTGGGTGGATAACCAAAAAAACACATGGTTCAGTACATCAAAACACACACACTTCATATGCATTACACATATTACACACTCATTTCATCCACTGCCAGTACAGAAATATTGATTGGTGCAACTTTAAATACTCAAGGGAAATGTGGGAACCTCTGTTGATAGTCATATTTACATGATCAGCAACATTACATATAACTGAGACCTTTCACTAGGTTTCATGTCTAAATAATATAAACAAAAATATCTAAATATTTTTGTGTGTTGTTTCTGAACCAATTCGTCTGACTTCAGTTACTGCCTCTAAACACGGATAAACTCGCTTTGGAGCTTCACTTTTTTCACTCTCTCTAGTTCCCTCTGCTCCAGATACAAACACACACACCTCCTCGCCTATGACACACATGCAGAGGGTTTTCTGGATGGGCGGTGGAGTGTGTCTGTGAGAGGGAGAGAGTGAGAGGAGCCAAACGCCAAAGAGAACTTAATGCCGGTGTCTTAAAACAATTATGTGACAATTTATACTTGATGTTCGTGATATTGTCATTCACAACATCCCAAATGGAACAAATTGCAATACAAATTCTTTACATTGCCCACCTCTATGAAGAGGTCAGTTAGTGAACTGATTGTGACTGTTTTCTGACCTGCGTTGGTGGTGTGTGAGGTGTGTGTGTGCGAGTCGCTCCATGTCAGAGTCCATGTCGTTGTCATCATCGTCCTCTGAATCCTCGTCATTGTCGTCTGAGTGCAGATCCTGCATCACTGACTGCAGCGGGCCCAGAACTGTGTGTGACACAGAGCACAACAGACCACACTGGAATAAAGTTTTTATTATTATTATTTCAAATAAAACACTGGTGAAAACATGCATAAAGAAGCAGATCATGCTGTATGGGGGGGTTGATGGAGGGACGGTGCG
Source organism: Seriola aureovittata (assembly GCF_021018895.1). NCBI lineage: Eukaryota > Metazoa > Chordata > Actinopteri > Carangiformes > Carangidae > Seriola > Seriola aureovittata. Next base: position 476,314 of record NC_079386.1, read on the forward strand.
GTGCAGCTTGTGCGTGCAGGAAACTGGAGGTGATGAACTGCTGCTGGTTTTATCCCCACTTCACTTTTAAAAGCTGTCATTATGTCATTATTTCATATATATATATATATACACACACACACACACACACATATGTATGTATCATGAAAAGAACAGAACAGTGTTAGTTCATTTCTCAGTATGTTCTGACTTCTCCACCCTGTCAGTGACTCAGCCCAGAACCCATTGGTTCATACTGAAGGTGGAAATCTTAAAAACAGCTCATGAATATATAGTTTCATTTTTTAAAAAGGTTCAGTCGCTTCTTAAAACATATGGTCAGTAGTTTTTGACAAACTAGAATCATTGCCTCCGACAAACAGTCCAGCTCCATGTTACAGACTCATGTAATATATATATATATATATATATATATATATATATATATATATATATATAGTGCTGACTTCAAAGGAACATAAAATAAAAGTGCAATTCTTCACTAAATTGAAATGAGTATAAATATTGTCGAGTGAATTTCAATAAAGACTATTATTACTATAAGGGTACTGATGGAGTTCTGGCACACGGTGCAGTGAGGTCTCAAGTTCAACATGTCTTGTGAGGTCACAGTGACCCTGACCTTTGACTACCAAACTCTAATGAGTTGGTCTTTAGGTCCAAGTGAATGCTTGTATAAAATTTGAAGAAATTCCTTTCAGCAGCAGATTAATCCACATTTGTTGCTCTAGTTGAATTTTTGATATATGTGGAATTGAGTTAAGATAAACTACAGTGTGTGTGTTCATGGTGTAGAAACATGTCACCCAACACAACAGTGTGGCTCCCTGGTGTGTTTTAATAGCTTTTGGACAATGAAAGCAAGAATAAATATGTTCACGTGTCAACAGTGATGGGGCACCAGACCCTGCTGACATTACTGTAAGGAGATGCATGAATATTCATGCAAACAGGCAAGCATCAAAATGTTATCCATGCACATGTGACCAGGCTGTGGGGGCCTCACAGGTCTCAGGGGAGCATTACCTGTGTGGGTGGTGGCAGGAAGAGCCACCCTCTTCCTGATGATGAAGTCCACCACTGCACCCAGAGAAGATTACAAACACACAGAGGTCACTCTCAGGAAGAGAAGCTCCACAGATGCAACAACAAGTCCCACATGGGACTCACCTGATCCTGTTGGACTACTTCAGTCCATTTCCAAAGAGCTTTCTTTTTCTTTTCCACAGTTTTGGACATAATTTCTAACAGCAGTGAAAAACATTCACTGCTCAGGTCTGTGGGCTGCAGCCACATCAAAGTGCAACAGTCCAACATGCTTTAAACATATGGCTGTTTATCAAAAGGACATATTTGGAAGTAGAAAAAAAGTTCAAGTCAAAGTCAGATGGTTTTCTGTTGTTCTGTAATATCTAGCTCTCATACAACTTCCTGTCAGGATCATAATATCACTGTTTGCCTTTGTTTTCACTTTCAAGCAGTAAAACAACAAACATCTAAAAAATATTATAACTTGCTTTGTGAAATGTTGCATCTGTTGCTCATAAAAAAAGTTTCTCAAAATGTTTTTCTTTTCTCTCTTTTCACATAAAATTAAAACTTCATTTAATAATGATTTTTAATGTAAAATTACAACTTAATCTCACAATATAATGGACATTTAGTTTTGTTCCCATAGAATTAAAACTCGATTTCATTATGATGCGAATTTACTCTGGCAACATTTTCAAAATTGTATGATTAAACTCTTAAAAACTCCCTATCAGTGACCCCATTAAAACTTATTCATAACACCTCAGTATTAAAACAGCTCAGTAAAATGTTACCAGAACAAACAAGAAGAGAAAAAGACTTCAGGCTTTTTGTTCAGGTCAGACTTTTGCTCTTGTAAAATCTTGTATTTCCTGCCCGTCTTATAGAAAGGTTATAAAAACATAATAAAGCTCCATTATGTTCTGATGCTTCATATGAGCCACACCTGATAAGTATACAGATAATTTCTGACTGAAATACACAATAAAGATGAGATCCGCTGTAAGTTGAGTGTGTTCCAGACACTAACCTTGTCGTTTGTGGTGTGTGGGCACGAAGCCTGAGCTGGAGCTGGAACTGGCTGGACTGGGCTGTTCAGACTGGAGGAAGAAGAGAAAACAACAGGTGAGAATATGATACACATGACACACACTCACCACAATCCAGTGTTTTGTGCAGATATTTGAAAAGTTGACATTGGACCAATTTCATCTCCTCTGAATTTCTTTCTTTTTAGGAGCAGCTGCATTAGAGAATCTCTCGTTCCTGTCAGATTATTTATCTCATTTACAAGTGAGACCTAAGTACAGAAAATCAAATAAAATCAAATAAAGAAAAATATTAATAGCAGAGTTTAAAGTTTTTTTTTTTTTAAAGAAAAGATATAATGTAAAACAGTTACACCTTATGTCAGTAAGACTTCTGATCAAATTTTTGAATGCATGTCAAGTTTCAGTCTGCTCTGTAAATTATTCCAGACAAATGGACCGCGATATCTGAAGGCTGTCCCACCAAGATTTGTATTTATTCATCAAAAGGTCAAAAGGTACAGAGGTGCGGACATTAAAATGAAGTTAACTACGACTTTCAAGGTGCATTCTGGCAGAAAAAACATCCAATTACAGATTAAAACTCTGATGTGCGCCACTAAAGGCGGACAAACACTAAATGTCACAGTCTGTATCTTTAATGAATTTACTTCTGGAATCTGGGTTAGTTTTGGATTAATTCAATTGTGGTGCCATGTTTCGTTCAATTCATTACCACACTGACTTGTGCCTCCGACTGGCCTCTCCATGGCAACAGCAGCCACGGCTCATGGGTATTGTAGAAAATCATTCATTAGATTTCAAACATGAAATAATCAAACTGGGGTGCACAGCATAAACCTGACTGGTACATTACCCAGGAGCTTCCTGTGTTTCTAGATTACGTGACATGGAGAGTATTGTTTAACTTTTGTATATCTTCAAGGACATTTTTGTCCTTTTCATTTTTGATTTTGGAATTTCAAGCTCAGATCAACACTCAGCACTGAGAGGACAAAAACGTTGTTCAAAACCCATTTAAACTGCAATCTTTGATCCCTCTGCCATTACAGCATAAAATCAATCATTCTATTTGATTAGGCTTTTATTCTGAAGTCTTGGCTAGAAAATTGGAGTTTTTAACCATTGTACCAGATGAAGTCAGATTTGTCCTATGAAGTAAATAGCTGTCATTTTCCTGGTGTCCACAAGGGGCACTGCTGCTCTGTTATGGAGCACTGTACATAACTGGAATAAATATATCTGGGTGTGTTATATGGATACCAATGTGGAGTGTATGTCTGTATCGGCCAATTTGTGCGTGTGTATGCGTGTGTGTCGTATACACTTTCACCCACTCACACATACATACACGTGCATGCGCTGGCCTTCAAACTCAATTGAACATTATTCATTATACTTCATAGGTGCAGTACATTTCTGTATATGAGTTATAGTGAGCTTTTTAGGGTGTGTGTGTGTGTAATGAAGGTCTGTGCATATTTGTAGTGTGTACTTCTGTGCCTACATGCAAGTGTATGTGATTGCATGTCAATATAAGCCAAGAGCAAGTGGTTCTCATGGCGTCATTTCTCATGATAATCAACAAAAAAAATCTTCTTAGCATTTAGTAAATGAAAATTAATTCAATGAACTGGAACTTAAAGGGTTAATATCCTGAAAATGAATGAGTTTTTGGTTGTTATGATCAACGCTGATGTTGGTTAAACAAGCAATTATGTGAAAGTGGAAAATAATATGAATATATAATATTTTTATTGGCAGTTTTTAGATGCAGACATTTTTGTTCTCAAAGGAGTTCAGTTTAATGTTTTAACAGGATGCACAAGGGTTGAGGAAATGGGAAAATACAGTATGAATGCAAACACTTCCTGAACTAGCTCCTCCACCCACTTTACAGTAACCAGCAAAGTCTGAATGCACCAGACTGAGCTTCATAGTTAAACAGACACTCTCAGGGACACCACCAGCTTGTCAGCCATGTTCGTTCTCTGCACTGATCCCAGGTGAGCTCACGTCTGAGAACGGGCAGAGCTCCAGGTGCTCAGCCGATTCTTTTTTACCACATTCCTCACATTTGTGTTTCTGCCAGTGTGTGTGTTCACTGCTGAGCCGCTGCCTGCTGGTGAACAAGAGCTGGAAGAAGAGCTTAACAAAGCTTTTGGTGCAAGGTGAACGTATCCAAATAAGGCACATGGTCTCATCAAGAAGAGAATTGTGCCCAATAAAAAAAAAAAAATGATATGAGACTTCCTCTCAGACATTTGGAGGCCACTGTGCTGTATTGCTGGAGGTCAGAGAGAAGTAAAACCTCCACCACATTTAGTTCATTCCATTTAGAGACAGTTGAGGAAGCCATCAGACTTCATCATAATTTAGCTTCCTCCTTTAAGAAATCTGATGGGACCAACTCTTCCTGAGTACAAAGCAATGTTTTTTACAGGCCCATGAGAAATGCTGCTTAACTTGCAGAGGCAGACAGGCTGTCCTCTGAACACACTGGCTCTAAAGCCCCGAATTGTTGATGATGCAAATAAATGACAAGTAAATGCATTTTAGGCATCAACATTAGAGATGCAAATGCAAGTTACACAAACATTTTGTAACCTTTCTTTAATGGACAATTCAACTATATGTTCATAATAAAACATCAACTATTAACTATTAAAGGTCCACATAGTCTAAAGGTCTCTGTCCATGTGTTGTTTGATTATAAAGCAGCTCTAGCTTCTATATTAATACTGTGAAAGAATCAAAGCCTCAGTCCACAGAGAAATGCTCACAGCCTGTATTCAGAAGCTGAGCCTTAAAACCAGCTGTCAGCACTTCTGTAACTTTGTGATGTCACAACAAAGCAGTCACTTCAGCCACACCCCAAGCCCCCGCCCACCTGGACCTACCATCCAACACTTGCAGGATTTGGTTTCTCTGAGTGTTTACCTGAAATCTGCTATATCTTTATTGGATCACTCAGAAAAAAGTCTCAGAGCCTCCCCTCTTCTGATTGGCTCACCGACCTGTTGTTACTAGAGCTCCAGAGAGAAGCTTGAAAGAGGACATGTAAAACTACATTGAGAAATATGGAGCTTTAAAAGACTAGGCTAAATGCATTCTCTCTCTCTCTCTGAACAAGGGTAAATGTTTCTCTGTGGATTTTTTATACTTTCACAGTATTTATTTTGCACCTCAACCTGCTTTATAATCAAAAAACATGTGGAAATCTTTTTTCACAGTATGGGACGAATTGAATATGAAGTCAGCAGCTGCGTAGCCTGCTCTAAACTGGCCAGTTCTAATCACTTTGATACCAAGTCATTTGACACTGCCTGTCCTCTTCAAAAAAAGTTTTTAAATGTGTGGATACCTAATAAATTGCAAAGAGGATGCGGTAACAGTGCTCAGGGGAAGACGGTGCTTGGCTGCAAATTAGATGGACACATCTTAATAGTAAGATGTGCTTATCTGGCCCCTGATTTGTTCACTGATCTGAAGAGCCTTGAAATTGAATGTAACTCACTGCCTCGACTCCAAGCTTTAAGCATTGTGGTTTGGTATAACAAGACAGGGTTTATTACAGATTGTGTTTCTGTTGGGTAGTTCAAATCCAAAAGCTCTGGAATCAGGGGAAGGTCAACAACTAATCAAGTGCAGGATTTTCTGTCAACTTGTATTTTCTGAATTTGCTTTCTGCTAAAATCATGTTGGCAGAACCGAATGAGGCAGACTGCAGCACCCTGACAGAGTTCAATGGAGTTATGTTCCTTTAGTAAAAAGTATTTGGGCACATTTTGGATGTATTAAAGGTAAAGGGCCAAATTTGATGCATAAGAAGATATATTTGTGATTTTAAGAACCAAAAACCATCTCAATGTAGTTTTATATCTCCTCTCTCAGGAAGAGAGGAGGCTGTTCTGATTGGCTGACTGTTTTCTGAGTGATCCAATAAAAATATAAGATTTCAGGTAAACACTCAGAGAAACCAAATCCTGCGTGGGTGGGGTTTGGAGCGTGGCTGACATTTGTTGTGACAACACAAAGTTCCAGAAGTCCTGACGGCTGGTTTTAAGGCTCAGTTTCTGAATACAGGCTGTGTGCATTTCTCTGTGGACTGAAGCTTTGATACTTTCACAGTATTAATATAGAACCTAGACCTGATCTATAATCAAACAACACATGGACATCTATCTTTAGACTGTATGGAGCTTTAATAACTATCCCTTCAGATGAAGGTGAAGTAAAGTATGAATATTAACCACACCATCACCCAGACACAAATCTAAACCAAACTAAAACACTAACTAATGAGCTGAGCAATCAACAGACATTCAGCCAGTTTACAAAACCTCCAGTCAGTTCTGGCTGGGTGAAGAAAATGACTCGATCCACAGTGTTGTGGTTAATGATGGAGTGTAGAGGGTTTTCTCCACTGCTCGTGACACAACATCAGTAACAGCACAGCACTCTCTCCAGAACAATGACATTTATCCAGTAGTGGTGGTAGTAAAATAATAATAGTAAATCACACTTTGATTTCATTGTTCTCCGTGACATGCTGCCAAACTACAGCAGTTAGCTTTTCATAAGAATGAATGAATGAACGGATGAATAAACTGTGTTTTGTAAGACCCATCCCTCATGGAACTATTCTGGTACATAAACCCACCAGCATCCAACAGCACAATATATCAACCTCATACAAATTTGAACAACTGACAAATAATGTCCCAGTTATATATAATATAATATATAATATTCATATATTACAGTAACCCTAACCCCTGACCATTCACACTTTTTCTTAAGCAATAAGTTTTCAATTTTGGACTTTGTCACATTTCTCCTGCTCATTGTTTTTATGCTTTTAGCCCCGACCTCCTCCACCTCTGGACTGGAGAATCAGATCAGTGTCAATGTGTCTGTTTGAGAGGACTGACACAAAATGCACTTCTTGTTATGCAAACCCAAATTCATGAAGGAGTATGCTGCTGCAAACCAGAGCTTCCTGAAAAAACAATTTGGGGAGAAACGAGCGACAGAAGAAACATGAGAGAAAAAGAGGACAAGGGAGGACAAAAGGCAGAAGGACTTCAATGGACGTCACCTCCTGCCAACAAACAACTCACAGCTGGTCTGTTGGTTTATGGGACAGCTTCTTCAGAGTGCCATAAATCTTACCAGCACTCCTTTTTAGGGCTTTTGTCTTGCTTTACTCAAAGCCACCAAAGCAGCCCTCTTCAAAGACAATAAATAGTCTTTAGCTGCAGTTTACTGGCATCAATCTAGCCTCTTCTCCTGGCACAGTTGGGATGGCCCAAAAGAAATGCCAGCAAACAAGACTGCTGACCAAGACTATTTGGTTTCTCCTGTCTAATTCAGCAGGGGCTGTCCAAACAAAACTATTTTAATGCGAATGAAGAAGCTTTTCAGTTTGACACTCAATTCAAACAAAGCCATTTACACTGAAATGTTGTGGATGGCAACACAAACGCACTTTAAACTTCTGATCTTTTTCACTCTTGCTGCAGTAACATGGCGACACATGGTGGAGCATTTAAAGTTGTAATATTTTTCTGAAAAATGTCATCTACTTCACTCAGACCGACTGTGTCAGGTGGGTTTTTGTCGTTACTGCCCAAAGAATATAAAATAAAAAAGAAAACTTTTTACTGGATAGAACCATTCAAGTTATTTCACAAACCGATTGCTAAATCTTAAACTCACTTTGCTTTATAACCAACCTTTAGCTGTACTATTGACAGTATTAAAAAAAAATCCCTTTTGTGTCACACAAGACTCATGAAAATACTTCAACCCATCTAAACTACAGGCCTCTGTGATCAAACTTGTACAGGTGACTCCTCTGCTAAAAACAAGGTTTCCATGCTAACACGCAGCAGCCTGCTTTCCCTTCATGTCATCACCTACTCCACATTTCCTCCTCTCTGCTGTTTCTGGCCCCAGCTCTCAGAGGAAAACACTGAGATCAAACAAGTGGTCACATGAGAAATGAGAGCGGCGCGCTCCTTCGGTCCGGCGCTCGGCCACCGGGGTTGCTTGCCTGAGGAGAATAAAACACCTGGCATTTGTCACCCCACATCCCCTTTACAGCCCCCAGTCCCTGTGTGGGAAAACTTAAAAGGCATTTACATACAGCACAGACAAAAACACAGGTTCTGCTAGTGCTAAGTAATAACTCCCCTGCCTAAATATGCTGCCCCTGTCAAAAGATACACAAAGACTTGCGCTTTAAAGAAGCTCAGAGAATAGAAATGAAAACACTGTTGCATAAAAGAAAAGTGCTGGAAGCATGGGGATTTAGACCTTTCTTTTACGAACGTGCAGCCTTTTTCTTCTTTGAAAAGTTAAAAGGATTAAAGGGGAACTCTGTGCTATTGACTGCCACGTCTCCCCTTTCTCCTCAGGTGTTGTAAAACCATAAATCTTTCTTGTCTACTACTTGGCTTTAAAGCAGCCATTCTTTATGGGGAGGTTCTCCAACAAATGTATGGGACCAGGCAACCCAGTTAAATGTCAGCCTATTCATGAAAAGCACCAATGTAGACATGAAGTTTTCCAATCCTGCTCTTGAGCTGAAGCCAGGGGGTCAGCACATTTTTATGTCTATAATCAATAATTTCACAATACAAACATATTTAAAATTGATAAAAATCTGTTGTCAATAAGATAACAAAACTGCATCTCTTAAGTGTATCTTGTTGTGTTCACTTCTTGTTTGGCCACCCAGACGCATGCAACTGAACTCCCACCAGGTTTATTGGTGCCCACCCCTTCTTGCAATTTCCCTGCCTAGCCCCCTGGAGTCCACCAGACCACCACTAAAGAAGATTCTCTCCCTGCAGGTCATTTGACTTTACAGCCCTTCAATACAGAATAAGAACTGACCACCAACAAATACTCCACCCTGAAAGTTCCTTGAAGAACTGGACACCTTTCCTCTCCTGATCCCCCTTCAACTTTTTTCCCAGTAAAGTGGCCTGAAAACAACCCAGTCCGACATGGTGGACTCAGCTGTTTCCTCCACGATAATACAAAAACAAAACGAAACATGGGTTTCCTTCGTATAGCTACTTCATCAATCAAATCACTTTACTCTTCAGACAGACCAACAACACTCATTCTCTTAAAACCTCCAACAAGTAAAAGACGATGCTCTACTTACATCTGATTTGGTGGACTGGTCCTCCATATCAGAGTCATTGGGATCCACCAGTTGCTGGAATGGAGGAAGTTTTGAAACCTTCCTGCGCTCAGTCTCTTCACCATCTGGTCGTAATTTATTTGTTCGAATTTGCGATCTATCCTTCAACAGTTTATTATCTGAATGTTGAGCATCTGAACCCAACAGCTGCTTCCCCGATGAATCTACAAATCCCTTTTTACGTTTTTTGGCCGCATGATCGTCGCCATCAGGCGCGGACAGACGCTTGTTCAGCCCTGACCCGTGGGTGATCCCCTCAGTCCGATGCTCCTTGGACAAAGACTTGGGTTCCTTGAAGCCCATCTTAGGATTGATATCTCTAAGTGGCTGGTTCTCTTTGGGTTTCCTGGAAGGTTCTTTGGGGGCTTTGCTGGTTTCCCAGCTAGAGTCTCTGAAGGCACTTTTGGGTTCTTTCAAGTCTTTTGGGGGCTTGTCTTTATGGTCCTTGGAAGGTTTGTGGAGTTTGGAGAAGCTGCTGCTGTTGGTGCTGGTGGTTGTGGCGGTGGTGAGGAGGGTGGTGCCACTTCCTTTGGAGCCATCCTGTGGATTAAAGCCAACAAATGAATAAGGTCCTGCACAATGTAAGACATGTCCTAAAGAAGAATGAAGAACTCAACAATAAACAGGCTTAGGTTACCTGGTACCTGACAGAATAAAGTTCTAACCTATTTCTAACTCTTTAACCAACACTTAGGATGTTCAAGCAGAATTACATTGAACCATATAAGCTACAAAAGCAAAAAACTTCAGCTCAAAGGGTTATGGCACAAGGAACTTTAGGTCAATGGGCAATCATAATAGGGTAAGAGCATGATTATCCTCTGTGAAACACAGTTGTGTGAGGATGCTATGGGCTGATAATAACTGATATATAAAAGTGAAGTGCCACTGAAAATGAGATATTTCAAGCAGTGTTCAAATCCTACTTTACAGCAGGAAAAATGCATCTTCTGACTATGTTATCCTCTTGCTGTTTGTGTTGTGTTGGACTACATGTACAACTTTTAAAACGCATGGTCCCAAATGACAAAGTGAGCAAAAACCAGGCAGCTAGGTCAAAGGAAGATTAATCCTCTTCCTTTTACACAAGAGAAAACATGCATGCCACCCTGCAGTTTGGCATTACCATCTGTGAAAAGAGGTCCATTCTTAAGAGAAGCTCAAAGGGGTCTTCTTAGTCCCCATCTATAGGCTTAAACAGCAAACTCAGGGCTTCTTTTGAGCAGTGCTGTTCAGTTGGGTGAAGGGGCCTTTTCAACAGCCACACATGTGCAACCTTAAAAGTGGAGCGAAGGGCAATGTGGAGAGAGGAGGAAATGCATTCGTTCTAACAACGGGGGCCATTTGTCCCCGGGTCTCACCTCAAGCCCCCTTGTCAATATTTCATCAATGCAGTAAACCCATTAAAGCAGTCTAGACGATGGGGTGTGTTACAACTCTGCCCAACCACCACTAAAACCTTTCATTTTGTCTATCTGCTGGTGACCCCGGGACCCCAGGATATAAAGCTGCCGGCTCACTCTAACCTCCAGCGTGCTCCTCCACTGCAGTAAACCCATTTCCCTCCCAGAGCAGCCTGACATAAAACTGCCTCAGTGCTGTGGAATGGACACACAGTCTCTACAGCCATCAACATTGAGGACATCACTAAAATGGCACTTTTCAACAAACCTTTCAGCACCATGACACCAGCAGGTTAGCAGGTGATGTAAATCTCTGAAGGGCCTACAATAATAACAGTTAGGCATGTCAATTTTATTAATTACCTCCTTTGTAATAAATTAATCGTATATCCAATCACATATATAAATATTTGCCATGAGAAGTTAAATAGTGTACCAAATAATTCCTTTCTTTGCAATATCGAAACCATGTAAACTGTGTGAGTTCCTGTCAGAAAGAGTCAGCACAAGATCACCTGCCGACTCCTCATCTGACCTGTCTGAGCGAGAGCTAAAGCACTTACAGACCGGACACAGCTTGATGACATCCTGTATCACAGTGTCAAGGGTGTTTAAGTGTGATTAATCTGCGTTCCTTTTTTTTAAGCATTATTTTTCTATAATTAATAAAAATGAACACATAATTTTGACAACCCTAATAATAATAATACATTAGTTGTAATAGTTCCAACTGAGAGCACAAACAACTACTGAATTTTACATTCTAGGTACGTATTCTACAAGAGAACTGAATTATGTAATGTACCCTTTCTAATATATTTAATTATGATTTATTATAGAATTATCTATTATCATATCACACAACTTTTTTTTAGTACCTTTCACAGAATATAAAAAAAATGCCTCAAGATATATAATGCTATGCAATATCTATCTAATATATATAATTTTTTTTTTTTTTACTTCTATGTTATTAATTCTTTTATTATTCCAGCTCATTTTACATTCATGCTTTTATGTTCATTTAATGTGTTTTCATATGAAGCGGTTAGTGCAAGTCAGTTCTTAGTTGTAAAGCAATTTGGGCTGCATTTCTTGTATGAGAGGTGCTGTACAAATAAGGTTTATTATTTTTCTTATTATATTTGTTAAATTAATTTTACCTGGACCCCCTTATTTAGCAATAAAAAACGATTGTTTTTAATTCAAGTTTTTGCTGAACTGACATTCTCCCATGCTGATCAACAACTGTAGCAGCAGAGGTGACTGAAATGAGTGAAACAAGAATCCCACTCTTAGTTGCAGGATGTGAGGAAAGATTATAGGTTTTTGAAATATGTACAGAAAATCTCATTACAAACATCACTGTGAACCATTTAAGACTTTTATAAAACCTTTTTACAGTTTTTGAGGATACTGAATTGAATTCTTAAGACCTGCAGAAATATCACATATTTTATATTATGCCTCTATAATATATATTTTTCTATTTCTATCATATATATATATCATATTTACTATCTCATTCTCTGTATACATTTCATATGTCAATATTGTAGTGAATATTACATATATTGTAAGACATTTACATTACATACATTTATCATATATCAACATTATTATTCATATTTTTATACCTATATCCTATATTATATTACTATATTATATCGATATCAGTAATAATACTACTACCACAGTTCTACCTAATGCAGTGCTGCACTTAATATTTCTGTACGTCAACATTTACACAAAGATTTGTACAGTTCATATAGTGTGGGGCATTTTAATGTATATAATACAGTTTTTGAATGTAAGTTTTCTCATTGTTTCAGTCTTTATATCTTATGTATTTCATTCATATGTATTCCATGTAATGCTGGAACATGAATCTCACCCCTGTCAACTTATCTGAACTTATCTTAAATTCACAGTTTAAATTTTGTTTTTCAGGTATGGCAGTGTAATAATGAGACTTTATCAAAAATTTATTTTTGATAAATTGGCTAAAACTATAGTATTTAGAAGTTTTTGTCAAATAATAATATTATTTAGTACAAAATATCAATATCAAATGTTTCCAGAGCGATAATTTTTAACATGTGATGTAAAGAGAGGGAGGGAGGGAGGGAGGGAGGGAGGGAGGGGTGTATGACACAGAATGTATGTGACCTCCTGCTCCACCAGTAATTCATCACACACACTGTGTTTAGACTGGAAACCTTTTCCATGTGAAATGGGCCTCTCCTGCCCCGGCTCCTAAATGACACCATTTAGAGGGACTAAAAATAACACTGAATGGAAACAACATGCCACTTTATTGACACACATGATTTAGTGTTGCACGAGATAATATCTTCAATCTCACATGTAACTGCTGGGCCCATCAACTCCATCCCACCCTCCTCTTCACTAATTCTGAGTCACTTAAGATTATTGTCTAGAAATTTGATGCATATGAGACTTTAGAACACATTAGAGAAAACGAGGGGCATCTTCACACCCTCAGGTCTTCAGATTCACAGCACTTCTCTGAGTCAGTGGAGTCAGTGCTTATGGCTGAGCAGCAGCCAAGATATAGTTTGCTTAAGACAAAGTTGGATGCCTTTGAAATCCCAGAGTTTAAATATGTTGGACGTCTTTGAACGTGCCAAATATGTGGGGGATTAGGGCCTGGAGACTTTGAAGGGGTCACAGAGTATGAGAGCTGGGTGGGGCCCGAGAGCAGATGCAGAAGAGAAGGTTGTTTAGCTCCAGGCAGGACCTGGAAACAACACTGACCTTTGACCCAAGGAAGCTTTTGCTCTTCTTTGGGTCGGAGAACGTGGATGTGAGCGAGCTGTTGGGAAGTGTGGGCAGCTTCAGGTGCTGGCCAAACAGTGAGGTGGAGCCTTCCTGCATCACCATCACCTGCCACAGGAACAGCAACAAACCAAGGTTACTACAGGTTCCTCTGATTAAAAAGAGTTCAAGAGAAGAGCTGGGTGTCGTACTTTTAGGTAGGTGTGTGTAGCAGCAGGTATCAAACCTCTAAGGTCAGCTCTGTTCCTAATCCTGTTAACTTACTCTCTGGCCATTTATTAATAATAATTTGAAAGGAAATTGTTCACCACTGGGACTCCTAGTCATAATTAGAAGCAGTAGTGAAAACCAACACCAGCTCATTTTATAAACCGATACTGAACTAAATCTTTTGTACAACAACAACAACAACAACATATCATCTGCATATAAAGCAATTTTGGTTTTGAGTGTATTAATGGTTCGTTAATGAGTCAAGATGTGGTTAGCCTAGCTTAGCATAAAGACTGGTGGCAGGGGGAAATGGCTAGCCTCAACACATATCTTCCTTTTTTAACAAACAGAAATATAACACTACGCCCAGCTGTTGTTTTCCCGGAAATAGTTAGAACCATAACCACAAACTGTCCTTTTACATTTTTAATTTGGCATGGATTAAACAAACAACATGTTAATTGGTTAGCATTAGGAGTGTTTGCATGTTTTCTTATTCTCCAGCTTTTAGTCTTAATGTTAAGCTAGGCTAACCATGTACTGACTTGGAGAGAAAGTGAAAAAGCATTTTTCTTCTAAAATACATTTAGTATTAATTAACCAATTACCTCCTCTTCAACCACGAGGTATGGTCACAACTTCCCTTTCCTGAGTTAGTGTTGAATAATGGCCAGAGGTGTTTTTGCAGAACGTTATGATGTCACAGTGAAGTTGACCTTTGACCTTTTGGATATAAAATGTCATCACTTCAACATTTTATCCTGTTACACATTTGTGTTAAATTGACCTGTGGTGGTCCAGTATGAAGGGGTGGTTTTTACTACACTTCAGAGTAATGAATGTGTGATGAATTAATTGTCATTTTCAACGTGAGGATTAAACACACTCAAATGTCTAAAACTGCCTGTTTCTACTGGAGTATCCTGCAGTAATTACAGGGTCAGAACAATGGCCAGAATAAGTGAACACATCAGAGTTGCTTCCATGGTGAGGAACATGACAGTAAATGGCCAAAGGATAAAAACTCTGGTACCGTCACCTGAACAGAAATCTGAATCTGCATCCATGACTTCAAATGCATGTTGGAAATCTTACTTTTGAGTCTTCTGAACTTCGTTTATGAGGATCCCGCTGCTGTGAAAGAAACAACATGGAAGGGCAGATATTTATCATCTGCAGTTTGATTGTATAAAACAAAGGTACAAAGAAATGAAACACAGCTAAATAATAGTTTATTATTGTCTCTGTGGTAAAGTAATTTAGAATGTAATCTACTAGGACCAGAGACTCTCAGTGATGACTCTGCAGCAGACAATGGAGAATTTGAGTTGTGTTATGGTCTATATCAGCACTTGAGGGGGGTGAAGGGCAAAGTAAATAGAGAGCACTTAGCTCTAGTCATAAAACCCACAGACTACAGAGGCTCTCTGGCCAGGGACCAACTGACTGACTGCATCTGACACTGAGGACACTGAGGACACTGAGGACACAGCTGAAGGTCTGATGCAAGTTTATCACAGCTTTAACAAGTACAGAGAGTTTTACTGAGGAGATGAGGTAAATGTATTCTGTACTGTTTAATAAAACAATACTAAAGCCATAGAATCACATCATCTCTGTGTTCAAACAAACTATATTGCAGAATTATTTCTCACATAAACTGATGAACACTGGTCAAACGATAAAGCAGCCTGTTCGGAGCAGGAGAACAGATAAGACCAGTGGTTAGGTTGCACCTCCTCTACTCTAACAACATGACATAATCTACAGCTGCTAAGAGCCAAACAGGAGTTTTACTCCATGGAAACATTTTTACTCCTGACAGAAAAACATGTGATTGTGCCATTAATACACTGACAGTGAGCTCATTTATAAAATTGCAATGATTAATTAAAATGTGATTTTCATGGAACTACCAAACCAACAATGAAAATATCACACTAACAAATTACCTATGACTTATTCCTCTCAGTGCCACTGAGCTCTACAAACTATTAAAAACACATAAATGAGCCACACTTTTGCACTATTGTGATACAGTCCCCAACAAGTGCATCATTTCCCTCTCAACGGCTGTTTTAGGAAATTCCTGAACCTTTTCTTTTTTTTTTCAGATGAGACTAGATTTCAGATGCTGTTTTTAAAGTTTTATGTCATTAGGTCATTATGACATTATGTCGTCAGTAGGAACCAAATAAGTTGAGTGCCATAGAGCAGAGAAGACAGGAAGTGCTGAGAAACAGACGTACACATCACTGGTTTGGATTTTCCGTCGCCAATAGGATAAAAACATAATCGTACATGAATGACTGTTGTTAAGGGATCCTTAGTGAGTCATCTGATCTCAGTGAACATCAGTTTGAGGCAGCAGATTTACTGAACAACAGTAAAACTATATCAACCTGCACAAGAGAGTTTCTGAACTCCATTGGTTTTCCTCGGAAAAATAGAGATGAAAGTTTTTTCCACAGTAGCAAATGTCTGTGTTGCATTAAGAGATGTCACTCAAGCCCCAGCCGCCCCTCGCACTCCTACCCCTCCAGCTTTCAGTAGCTTCCTACGAAACTCCTCCGTTGGGTTGTTGAAGGTGAGCTTCTCACAGCGGAGATGATTGACAGGTGGGTGGCCCTCCAGGTGGAGGAACAGGTCGTAGTCAAAGCGAACTTTCTTCGGTTCTTCCTGAGGAAAAGTGGTGATCATAGGCATAGAGGGGCAGAGAGGAGAGCAGTCAGATTCAAACTGTGTCACATGAAGGATCAGATCCAAGCTACCATGTTGTACCACACAGGTGAACTGGTTTCTGACAGAGTAACTTCCTCTGGTTCTTCATAATGACAGGAAGCTGATGAATCAATATGAGCTTAAGATCCCTCAGATTAAAAATGTGTTAAGTAAATTGACAGAGTTACACTAAATGTTGTCACATGTTCCTCTATTTTGAAAAAAATGTTCTGCATATTTAACTCATCCAAAACTAAAGACCAGACCAGGTCCCTAAAAGTCTGATGGTGCTGTAAACCTGCAGCACATGGTGACACATGAACCAACAATCATGCAGAAATATGATATTGCTTCTCCGAGCTTGGGGCCCATTCACAATTCTGATTAGTTTTTTTTCTACAAAATGCAACAAAACTAAAACATGACTGAAAACAGTATTTCATTTTAGGACCGTCAGCACCAGGTTAATCTCATGGTGATGAGACGTTAGCCTGACATCTGCAGACAGCTGCTAATTAGCATTAACTACATGGTAGTAGAGACCAAACATTGATCAGTGACTTCACTAAGGATAAATGTGTCGTCAATAAACAGCTTTAGAGTCCTTCTCCAGGCTGTTCCTCTCAGATGTGAGAGTCAGACTCGGCTTCAGACAGACGGTGGCACCTGGAGTCACCATGGTCCCAGAGGAGGACTCGTGACAGCTAATGTACGCCCACTTGTATTTGGAACATATAAACTCAATTTTACACATTGTGCAAAAAGAAATAATTGAATTAATTCAATATATACTGTATATTCCAGCTCTTCCACAGCAGAAACATTACAGGGAGAGTGTCCATGGTATAAAAAGTAAAATCTACGACTAATGACTAATTTATATAATCTGACCAAATATATTGTCATATAGTCAACAGTCACAAAACATTTTTCAAAAAACATGGCATCAAAAACAAACTGTTGACACTGAATGAATCATCAAAATTATAGTATTATACTTCAACCTCACTGTGCACAAACAATGGGAATTCCAAGTTCTGAAGCATCCAATCCAAACACCCCAGTGCTTCCCAGGGTACTCTGTTTCCCTAAACGCCTCACATGCAGACTAATGCAGACATGCAGCATAATGTATTTGTCTCTTATTTTGTGTATTTTATATTCGTAGTAGTGTATTGTGACTTGCAATGTTTTATGTTTTGTTACCTGCCCAGGTGCTACGGATGTAAATTTGCATTTTTGCTACAATCCGACAAGTTTACATTGTGTATTTTGTACCGATTCATTAACAACCTTTCAATTAAAAAAAAAACAAATAAATTAAATAAATCAGCAGATGCTAAAATTTACTGATTGTAATAAACACCTCACATGTATGCATGTGCAATTTATTCATTTATTCATTACAGTTTTGCTCAGTCTGGCCTGCTGCTGAGTCAGACCTTCATTTCACTGCTTTGCTTACTGTACATTGAACCTTGACATTTGACAAATAAAACTGAATTACTGTTTAGTGTTTAGTTATATACAATTATATAATAATATTCAAAAAAATCCTCCCACAAAAATATCTTATATTTTAATATTTGGGCTGGACTGTATCGAGAGGTTCCATTTTGGATATTACCCAAGTCTAATAGGCAGGTGCTACAATTTACTGACTGTTTCTAAACTATGGTGGCCCTGCACTGCAACTTAAGGGGACACTAAAAAGTCTAACAATGAAGAACTACAAAAATATACTTCTGGAGTTAGTTTTGAAAGGATGTAGATCCACATGTTTACATTTTGCAAATATTTTACAAAAATTTTAGTTTCGGGTAGTAAAGTTTTAAAAACAGGATCTGGGGTAACGGCCTACAGCCTCCTCACTGAAAAGCCTTGTTAGCATAAAACCTTCAAACAACCGAAACAAACAGATAGGGGAAGGGGAAGAGGGAATCCAGTGTTTAATATGTAAAACACAATTTAGATTTCTGGTGAGAGAGACTGGAACATGTACCTTGTTTTTGAAGTAAACTTCAATAGGCAAGATGAAGCCTGCGTATCCAGACTCCTCCACTTTGTATGGTGGATCCTTGCAAACTGAAATGAAAGAGAGGTTTACCATTACAGAGAGGTCATTCACATACAACACAAGGTGACTCACAAAACAGAGACTGGTTTAAATTCATTTAGTTCTGTAAAATGCAAAGCCAATCACTGTGGAGTGCTCAGCAATGACCTGTGTGTGTGTTGTGATGGAACAACAGTCTGAAACATTTTCATAATTATCACATAATCACAGGATCGAGACACAGAAACCAGTTGAACTGTCGTGTCACTGAATTTCCTGCAGCTCCATTCTCACGAGATCTCATTAACATCCATTTCCACTGCCTGTGCTGATGTATCAATACAAAGAAATGTGCTTTAAATTAGAACCAGGGCCTTTAAAGCTCATGAATCCGTCCAGCTGATGACAAGGTGAAGACTTCCTCCCTCACCCTCATGGGCTTTTAAAGACAAACAAGCTTCACTAGAGCTCAGGTGTTCCTCCCTGGAGGTGTGTGTTTGTCAGCCCCAGTCCCTGTGGACTCTGCACAACAAACACCAATTAAGTCCACATAGGTAGGGACCTGAGTCTGTTTACTGGAGGAGCAACAGATGAAAGCTTAGCTTTATTTTCAGATGTTACTTTAGTAAGCGCCTGAAAGCAGAAAGTAACAACAGTTACATCAGTAATCACACTTAATGTGATCTCTGTCAAGTTCCTTCCAGTGGGAAAAAAAAAGTTGAAAATGTTTGGATTCATAAAAACCTTTTCCTCAAAATGCACTGCTTTGTAAAAGAGGATAAGGAGTCATGATGTCAGATGAGTCTGATTTTAAATATCCGACGTGAATGGATCAATGGTGCTGAACCATAGGTCCATCACAGACTGTTTGCAGAAATTACACAAGGATGTGCAAACAGAGAATCGTATCCAGAAACTCTGGTGTCACACCTGCAATATATGATAAATTGCGTATTTGGATCCACGTAAGAGTTTCATACACAGTGACAATACAAATGAACATCACATATAAACTAGGGCTGCACAATTAATTTAAATATTTTCAAAATCGCAATATGGCCAAGTGAAATATCCAAATCACAGGAGCTGCAGTTTTTCTGACAAAGGTGAAATGTGGCACAACATTGTTATGCATTGTTAACACCATAAGTGCCTTCTCCAGACGTAAAGGAACATTTTTGTTTGGTACAAGACCAACAAAAATCACATCATCATCATTTTGAAATTTTTTTCAGAAATGCAAAAACAATAATTCCAACTGAAATCGAGATTAATATCACAATATCTGCCAGAATAACCGAAATATGATTTTGCATATTGTTCATCCTTAATATAAACTCACATCCACACTGGTAAATGGACTGCATTTATATAGAGCTTTTCTGATCGTAGCAACCACTCAAAGCATTTTACACTACAACTCACATTCACCCAGTCACACAAATTCATACAGTGCTGTCTATCACACACACTGACACACACCGATCGTGGACTGGAGGAGCCAGGAATCAAACCTCCGACTGTCTGATTAGCAGACGACCAGCTCTACCTCCTGATCTGCAACCGCCCGATAATGACAATAGCATCTACACTTAGAGTAGTTAAGTGAAGATGTTTTCACAAATAGTTTTAATTCATCAATTAACTTCATACAAAGTGCAGTGAAAAGAAAACCTAAATTAGACCAGTATTTGCTGTCACCCCCCCCCCCCCCCCAGTACACCTAGGACTTCAAAAATGTTCGATATCAGTACCAATACACAGATTTTATCCAATCCATTTTAAACAAAAGAAAATTACAATATACACTACTGTACACATTTTAATTTTACAAAACACCGGAGCGCTGATCAATAATTCACACAACTATTATTATCTTCTATATGCATTCTTAAAGAGCAGCTCCACAGAGAGAGATAGTTAGCATTAGCACAGCCGATGATACTGTGTCAGCCACCGCCAGTTAAAAGCTAACTAACAACATAAACAAATAAAAGATGCTAACTATGCTAACCATTCTGATCCTTCAGCTACTGTCTGATTCTAGTCAAAACAGACTTCTCATCTGAGTCTGGGTCTGATTGAGGCTCAAACATGTGTCTCTCTGATGTTTCCTCCTCTAACCATCTTGATACTCTCTGCTCTTTCACCTGTCCACCTGGAGCCAGCAGGTGGTGGGCGGGGCTCAAGGCCTGATCCAGATTTCACAATCAGGAAGTAAGAGGAGATGAGCTTCAGACCCAGTTTGTATGTGTGAAAACATGTTAAAGTAAGTATGAATCATAGAAGAGGATTTTTACATTTTAGTTGATAAACATGACAGGAGGAACTTAAATATACTGGGCAAACTTGTCTGAGAAAGACCAAGAGATGCAGTTGAAAGCTCCAGGAAAAAGCTATTAAGTAGCTAAGTTTTGTTATCTATTACAGATTATTATTCATTATTATTGTAGCCTTAACGCTACATTATCCAATTATCATATTAAAATAATTACAACTGTTTAGAACTGAAAGGCTTGGTTTAATTAACAGTCACCTACTTTGACAGTTAATCATTTTTTATAACGTTAGTGGCAGTGCTAATATTTTAACATCATAATATTTCATCATTACACTATTACTATCATGTTTTTCTACCAAGAAACACTTTCAAAAGTAAAAAGTAAATATAAGACTAATTTTCTCAACAGTATTTGGTCCCTCTTCCATTTTTAAAGCTGCAGTCCACCAGAACCGAGAAGGAACACGCAGACACACACAAAGTAAAAGCGTCACGGCTTCATCAGCACACAGCTGACTCCCAGTGATGAAGGAAACATCTTGAGTCATCCTCAGTCATTACTGCGCTCTCTCTTTTCATCTCAAGCCCTGCCCCCTTCAGGGAGCAGCGGTGATTGATGGTTTGGCCGACGGCGCTGAGATCGACCTCACCGCTGGAGCCAAGCCATCCAAAACCGAGTACCACTGAGCAAATATTATGGGTTAGAGTTAACTGTGCAAATGGGTCAGGTTCAATTACAGCCAGCTAAAAGAGCCCATTCACCAGCACAGCTCTACACTGTGGGATGAGCTGAAGCGCCCCGAGATGGAAAGAAAAATTCACACTCACGCACAAAGTCTGGACACGTGTTGGTATATTTTTCTTACTGGCGTGTGACGTCATGCTGAGATATTTTCAGTGGAGCTGAAGTTCACACACAATACTGGATTTCTGAGGCCCAGAATCATACGAGCTTAAATAAGACAGACTGTGTTTGAGTGAGTTTTACACACAGTTTTCTGCTTCATTGTTCACATCTTTTTCCACTTATTAGTTCACAGATTCAGTCAAATCTTTTCTACACATGTAAAACCTTCAATTTCTCCTGCAGATCTATTTTACAGGTTCACAAAGGTTCATTTACAACTACTAACAAGTTCAAAATCTTTTTGACCCTAATCTGAACTAACAAAACAGAAGCTTCATGTCCACTTATTGAATTTAATGCCATTCTTGCTCTATTTGTCTATTCGCCTCCCTCAGTTACATTTTAGTAGGTTCATTAATGGCTAGACACCTAATATTGAGGAGATGGAAATCACCAACACCACCCTCTCATACTCTGCGAATAAAAGAAATATTCAATAATTTACATCTTGAAAAAAATCAACAGAACAGACAGGCTTTGATGTTGCTATAGAAGCGTCGGAGCCTCCGTGTGAGACGCTTCGATCTGTGATTGTGTGTTTTTAAAACTTATTTCAGGGCTGAAGCTCAATCTTTCATCCCTGAACAGAGTGTGGCTGCGGTGTTTCTGGTGTAACAGCACTATGCTGGACAGATGACAGGTGTGTTTAGAGAGTCTGTCTCTGAAAGACGTCACAGCAGGAAAAGGAGTGAAAATTAGCCCCGAGTGTGAACGCTGATTGTTCCCTTTTCCGTTGCAGACAAAAGCCAGATGTTAGCGGGTCTTAGCGGGATTTTCAACCAGTGGAAAAGGGATTTTAGTGTTGTGTTGTTGTTTTGTCGACTGTATTATTATTTATTGTAACATCAGAGTGTTACTTACAAGTGCTTTGACACCATTCTCAGTTTGTGTATAAAAAAAATTAAAAAAACAATAAATAAAGTTCATTTAAAAGAAGTTGACTTCACTCTCTGATGTTATTTTCTATTTCCCAAAATGTTTTTCAAAGATCAAACAGCTGGTCTCTGACACATAAGATAGTGAAATAAATATCTGATGAATGTCAGTCAGTCACCTGTCACTTGTGTGTTGATATTTTATAGAAAAAACTATTTACTGAGAAAATAACTGGGAGTTCAATTGATAAATAAAATCTCTACTGTTCATGATCAAAAAAAAGAATATTCTAATTATCCCTCTCATTTTATTGTCTCACTTCACACATGGAAAATATACTGAATTGTATGATATGTTTTACAGCAGAGGTAAGCAACCTTGTCACACATGCAGATCACCTCTGTAAATGTCTGTAAATAATATTAGTGCTGAGATGAAAATCTGCAATTATTTTAATAATTGATTACTTGTTTTTGTAATTTTTCAAACCAAGAAACTAGTGTGAGGATTTGCTTATTTCTTTCTTTTACATCACTGACGTTGATCATTGAGTTTTGAGACTTTTTTAATGTTTTATTACAGATTATTTTCTGATATTTGACCAGACAAAAAATCATAGGTTTATTGCAGTACTACAGTGAATAATTATATTATTAAAATAATAAGCTGAATATTTCATGAGTTTGGTTATTGTTTCAGGCCCATCAGATATGAAACTACATTGATCTTCAGATGACATGTGGTTTAACATCTTCCGTAAACACAGTGCCTGTCAAGTTAGGATGGCAGCACCTCCCTGAGCTTCTTTTTAACACAGTAACAACAACACCTTAGTGATGAACGCTGTCTCAACTCACTGTAGAGAAAACCCAGTTGGATCGAGCACCAGTTGAGACGAGATAAAAAAACCCTGCAGCTTCCTGAGGACACGAGATGAAGTGAGTAAATGTGAAGGAGAAGTCAGGGGAGCATCTTGGCTGGGGTTCAGTAGTTCAGGTTGAAAAGGTTACCATTATCTGAAGGAGCGTCTGAGAGGCAGCCACGCACAAAGCAGCCACTGACCTGTAACGGAAAATTTGCCAGTGGTCCCAGAAGCTTTCAAAGAGGACCAGGGCCGCGTCATTTATTAACACGGCCGCGGTTTAAACTGAGGTGCCAATCACAGAACAATGCCAGTCACTACGTATTTGTCCTTTCTACGCAGACTGGTTTGTAATGAGGCTGGGCCAGACGGCTGGCTGCAGCATAAAACAAAAGGCAAGACAAGAAATAAGAAATTCTTTAGTGAGGCTTGTGGCTCCAATATGTGCTGCTTCCGCATGCTCATTTACTGTTAATCCCTCTTCATTCATCTCAACATCACCAGCTCTCCTCAGTTCTTCTGACCTTTCTAGTCTCTTTTAGCTCAGTGGTTTGATTTTATGGTTCACAACTTTATTGTTTTGTTTAGTCTCATTGCTCGCATCAAACTTGGTCCCAGCAGCAGCAGCAGCAGCAGCTGTAGCAGCTCTACCTGCTCAGCCCTTTATATCAGACAAAGTTAGCATCCAGATAATGATCAAAGTGGAGTATTTAGCAGCTACAGAAGAAAACCTCTTTCTCTGGAGTTGATGGAGCTAAGACAAGACTGAATATTGAACTTACATTCATTATGCAGAGACAAACGACTACAAATTAATGGTAATGCTGCTCTTTTTCTTCTGCATGTTAAGATTCAGGATGTCATGACAACGCCATCATTTTGAGAATGTGATGTTACTTGTTTTTCTACATTACTGTGGATGTCAAACTTCAGATGTGATTCTATCAGGACTGACGAGAGCAGTACAATAACCCTACAAGTGTCCAAGTCTGACATCACACTGGAAGAGAAGAAGGCAGGCACAGTAAACAATAACAACAACATGTGCAACAACAGGTCGACTGTGATTTGTGACAGACAAAAGCCAGTTTGGGTCCAGGGGGTAGTAGATGCTCTCTCCGTGCTTAAGAGCAGCTTTCAAACTTTCCTTTTTGATAAAGTTTGTGCTGCCTCAGGCTTCACTGAAATAACCCTTATTTATGCTGCTTTAGGCCTAGAGGGCCAAGGGACTTCCCATGATGCACCAAGCTGCTCTCTGCTCCTCTCCCTCCACATCTGTAGCCATTCATATCCCATGAATACATGTCACTAACTTGTCTTCTCTGTCCGTAGTGGCATGCAGTCACATGGGGCTGTGTATCGAGTTTTTGATGTCCATCAATATATTTTATATTTATAAAGATACAGTATGAGACAAAAACCATTTATCAATTTAGTCTGCTATTTCCTTATGTAACCTGCTTTTTCTCCCCCAACACACAAGTTGTCCTGTAATATGGAGGGAGACACACTGTCCACATGGTTGAAGAGCTGGTTTGTAAAAAGTAAAACATGTCACCTGTGGAGGACACCATCAATAGGTTACATTCAAGAGAAGAAACTCTTCAAATCTCTTCCAGCATTTACAACAGAGTCATAAACTGAAGTAGGAAGAGATTGTTAAACTTTGTGCTGCTGCTGATGTGAAGCCTCTGTCGCCCAAAAATTCATGTTCCTGTGGTGTGACTTATGAAAAGAAAACCACATTGCTAAAGATTTTGACAGTGGAATAAGAAGCTGTTAAAAACCAAGACACTAGTTGCCCAGTCACAACTACCTTGCATGATAAGCAATGTCAGACATGTCCACTGGGGTCATACAGAACCTGGCTGACTGACTCAGATGGCCTGTAAGTCATACATGAGTTTAACTCCTCTTCTCAAAACTAGCTATTTTCCACATGATCACACCAGAGCATGTAGCTGAAGCCCTGCAGGATGTCCTTACAAGCTCAATGTTAAGGGACCTGTTGCTATAACAACCGACAATTGAAGCAAAGCTGTCAAAGCGGTGGACCTGAGGATGGTCACTGACTTCATCCAGCCATCAGTGACAGCAATGTTTGAGGAATTGATCCGGAAAAACAAAACCAAAAAGAAAGCAATGCCAGGCCGATCACTCTCAGCAAAATGATGATTTGCATTACCACTTACAAGAGTTTGTCTGAGGACCATGAGAAAATCTATTTGAAATGTTGAGGCTAAGTGGGGAAGCATCAGTAACACAGCACAGCTGCCGCTACAGAAATTTTCATTAACTCCTCATCGAAAACACAGGGATGCATTCAACTGCAGCAGTGACTGAGAATGAACACATTTAAATACAAAGCACATTTTTCATATATTTGACTGGTGATTTGACTGAATAGTATTTTCTGAGTCGACCAACAGGTTCAGCAACATTTAAACATGTGGTTTAACCAAGAACATCCCTGTTAAACACAGCTGCCACTTTAAATAAAAAAATATGATGAAAAAGACTTTAAAGCTATTTTTCAGTTTTGTATTACAGACAGACTATATATATATTACACATCAGCGCTATGTGAGAATCTGTACAATTGTAAACAGATACACAGCTGCTGTATACTGGTTATAACTGATCTTTTTGTTGCCTCCCTCTCACAGTACTTTCATTTATCTCTCAAAAACAAGACAGTACTGTAAACCTGAGTCAAACTCTTCATATGCATGAGCAGACTTGACAGTTCAAGCTGATTCTGATTGTGATTCTGACTGATGGGACATCGCATGCATGACAACTGCATCAGCAGCTTCTCATCCAGCTGGAGGAAGAGAATAGAGCTGGATAAAGTCCAGATTCAGCTGGATCACAGAGGTGGTTACATGTTGTGGATCAAGCCAGCCAACAGACATCTTGTCGCTACATGACCTGTAGGTGTTCCAGGAAGCCCTGAACCTTCAGTATCCCAGCACTGCTCTGTCAGGTGAGTATCTCACCCTCTCGTCTCTCCTGGTACATGAAGGGCAACAGTGAGCTGTGAAAATCTATAAACACCTTCAGTGTGGACCACCTCAATGCCAGGTACGCTTGCCCAGCCACTAATAACCTGTTGGGCATGATTTCCCTCGTGGATCGACAGTTCAGGCATAAATACATCCCAGGTAAAAACATTGCAACACATAACTGTCTAGGAGACAGATGTCTGCCTGACCCAGCTGTGATCAAGCAAGAAGCAGCATTACCACCAGCTTCTTCATGCAGGCACTGCAGCAACCAGCACTGCACTGGCACACAAGGAGGCAAATGAAAATGTACTTTAAACCACTTTCAGTCAGTAAGTGCAGAGTGAGACAGATCCTCTCAAACGGTGGAAAGGAGGTGAAATTGTCCTCTTTCAAAAGGGTTCAACATTAGGGATAAGTAATTAATCTAATTTTATTTTCAATTATGATTTTGTCTTCCAGCAAGTATGAAAACAAGATAATTGAGATAAAACATTTATTGTGCCACATTGGGGTTTTTTTCCCTCTAGCGAAAATAACAAAAAGTACAGATAAGAGTACCGGATCAGGAAGCAGTATCAACAAATATAGTAGTGTCGTTAAAATCTTAACAATACCCATCCCTATACATAGGAGTGAGACTTTCTGTATAAAGTCTGAGAGGGTTGGGCTGCTATCCCATACTCAGATATCTTTAACTTACATGATGTATAACCACAAAATGTGTGGTGTTTCCAAAGTCAATGAGTAATTGTGTTAAATAATTGTGATCTCAATATTCATCAAAAATAATCGTGACAATGATTTTTGCCATAATCGATCAGACCTAAATCAACAGTCTAACCTTCAGCAGGATGTCCCTGATGCCTGAGGCTGTTGATGGGACTGATGTCCTGTAGGAGATGTGCAGGGTTACACAGGAGGCCACACTTTTTCTTGTAAAGAACTGTCTACCTCAGTAGAAAACCTAAATACACACAACAAGTCAGCCTGTTATTTACACAGGTGTGTATTTTATAAACCAGAAGAGGAAAACCTGTTGCTCACTCACTTTCAGAGACAGACCGGTTTTTATTTTATATAGGTTTTATTTAATATAGATTATTTATAGCAACTTCAACAGATTACAGGTAGCACAGAATAAAGCCCATATCAAACAAGAGTCATCATCACTTCACAAGAATCATTGTTTGTCTTGGTTAAGTGTAAAAAGCACTATTACCCTCTTTATCAGGGCTTTATCAGGAATATTATCATAAATAAAACCCTACAGATAATTTATAGTAACTTATCACTCTTCACAGATAGACATCATCATTTTACCGGGTAGGTATCAGAGCGTCATTTTCTGTTGCCACCATGTAGAACTAGTTTAATACAGAGAACGGCTGAATATGGAGCATTGGTGGCCTGGATTCATTACCAAACTTCTTGACATCAGAAATTAGTACAATCTGTTTTATTAAAAAGCTAAGATTGTATTTGTTTCCACAGGCAATAGTATAGAACACTATGACTTTCTTGTTCATAAGACTTTTATATTCAAATTTTCTGAAATGGAAATGATACAGGAGCTATGTCATCCCTCCTATTTATTTTTATTTATCTATTTTGTGGCTTAGTGGATTGAACTGTGAAGTTTTCTTTTAATTTAAGGGGACTCCTAGAAGAGTAACCACTGTTACAACACAGAGGCTAATGGGGGTCTAAATAAATAAACAGAATTGATTTCATATTTACTTTCATTGACATGTTTCCAGTAGGGTTGTCAAAAAAAAAAAAAAAAAAAAAAAAAAAATCAATACTCAGGTACTAAAAATTAGTATCAGATTAGATACTAATTTGCAACAGTATCGATATCAACAGTGCCATCTTCTCCACCTCCACTCCACCACTGCAGGCAGGCACATATCCCCTCCCCTCATTAGCAGCTGAACACATGAACGCTAGTTGACAGTCATCAACACTGTGAAACTAAATTAACATGGCAGGTGCTGCTGCTGAAGGGCCTTAGCAACCTGTTTTGTTGAAACTGAAAAAAATCAAAAGTTGCCGTTTGGAATTATTTTGCATTATTATTTTACCTGGCCGGCGGCACACGTTAACGTGAGCAATTAGCCGATAGCCACATTAGCCGTCCGTTATGATTAAGCTAGCAGCTATGGCTAACAACAAAATGACTAACGTTAATGTGGGAGCTAGGCAGCAAACGTTATCAGTCCTGTAACGTCTGTAACGTTAATAGACAATGTTCATTTAACAGGATAACACAATTATTTGTGTCTGAATATACACACATATATATAAAAGTCCCAGATTGAACCTGAACGAAAATATGGTGCCAAGTCACCAGAAGCACAGAAAATAAACAGGGCTGTAGCTGAATACATTTGCATATCATATAGTTTGAAATTCTAGTATTGTGACAATCCATATTTCCAATGTATATATATTTTTTCTGATCACCGTCTGTTTTAATAGTGTGCTTGTACACTGTCCCGTATAGTCAGCCCCTGTGTGAGGGAACATAAGTGGTCAGTCGTGTGTCTTGCACTAAAAGAAAACTGCAGGCAGACGAAGAAAATAACACAGTCATATAAGAGTATTGCTGTCCAACAAACACTGAGCAGTCCTATTTGCCTGAGCCTCTGTGACAACGCCGGGTGATGATTAGCAGCTCAGTGGGGATGGTGTCTCTGGTCGACTGAGCACGTCCCTTAAAAACAACCTCACACTATAGTTATCTCCACAGTCCTGCAGGAACTGTCCTGACCCAAACAACCTCACACTAATCAGCTAACAACAAGACCCTCCAACACAAACAGGGGTCAACATTAATCTGCCCAGATTAAAGACCACAACACAAGAAACATCCAAGTTTGTGTTGTAAGACAACTGAATAGATAAAAGGACCAACAGATGGCCAGCCTGGGACAGTTAAAGGCTCAGGAAGACAACATACACCCCAGCATGCACTGGGGGTGATCTGAAATGACAAACCAGGTGATAACCACGCTCCTCTTCCCATCCCACCAGCAGCAGTGAAGGCCAGTAAAAAAAAAACACTGAAGCATGTTTGGAAAAACAAACAGGTTGGATGTTAAAAAAATTATACATCACCGCCGATGTGTGAAGCCACGCCCATCTCGAGGGACCAAACACAGATGGAGAGGTGGATTGTGTGGGCTTGAAGTGAGGGGTGGGGGTTGGGGTTGAAATCCTGGGGAAGCTGTTGATAGCAGGTCCCAGATAAACAGCTCATAGTGGGATGAGGTGCTGCCAACAAACTCCCACATCTACCACACCCCCTGAGAATCATTGTGTGTGTACAATGCTCCACCTTCTCAGGGTGTCTTTCAGAAAGTCACCTGACCCGCATCGTAAATATAAGTTATTTTATCACAGAAAATGTAAGTAAATTAACAATTTAGTGTTTGATAATGTGACAGTTCGGTGATGCAAGTTAATCCTGGAATAAAGGACAGTTAAAGATGAGCTCAGACTACAGGAGATTTAAAATCAGGAGAAACTTCACAGATGTTCTTTTCACTAATTTCAAACATGCTCACAGTACAAAATTTGAAAATAATGGTGCATCACATTCTAGGATGTTATTAAGATATCATGCTAGAGGGAAGCGAAGCACCACCTCACGTGAGCTCATCTCACGGGATCTCACAGGGAAGCAGATGTAAACAAATGGAGACTGTGGTGCAACAACAACAACAAACGTTAATAAAATACAAAACTGGAGGTGGGATTTAACTACTTTAATATCAGTAATACTCTGTCACAGTAATATGCTAGCTAACATTAGCCTCAAACGCTAGAATGTTTACCATTGCATGGCAACACCGTCACCTGCTCCGTGACAGATGTACCGGTAATCATACCATAATCATCTTGATTTTAACTCTTTAATATCAAATATATTTGATATTAATTGCGGTGGAAAGATGAGTCTTTGAGCAGTTTAAGACTGGATCTGTGGATTACTCACATTATAGGACAATCTGGGCCGAACATCGGTAGGAGCAGATTTGTCCTCTGCTTTAAACAATTGTGACTGAGATATTTACAATACAATTTACAATACAAGAAGAAAAAATATATCAGTGTTCTCGGATGTGCAGCTATGTATCAGGGACAGTCTCTAAACTACAAACATGTCCTCTGTGTTGCTGAACTGCAATATTCACCAACAACACATCTGTGAGAAGCAAATGCCCCAGTATTAAATACCTGACAAATCAAAGTACTATAAATGCCTACTGCAACCTGAGATGTTAAAAGAACAGCTACCACAGTCAAATCCTCTGAACCCATCCTCTATGGCAAACAGCTTTGGCCCTATGTTCTTTCAGGCAGCCCTCCTCCCACATTACTCTGTAGTTCACCAGCCTTGGGTTGAGACTGTTTTGTACCTTCTCCACATGTGCACCAGTGGTGCTATGTTGCATCAGAGCTGACAGCTGAGTCAGCCTCAGACCTTACATGTGTAGACATGCTAGTGAAGGGAGAGCATCAACATACAAGCTGTGCTAAATCTACTTCTGATTTAACCTACTACTGGATCCTTAGAGGGGGCAGTGAAAAAATGATGGCATCAAAACAGGTTCAGCTTATTAAGAAAGTTCAGGATATTTTCATGTCAATCTGCAACTGGATCATGAGACTTCCTGCATGCAGGCTTTGGACCAGGTGTGGTGCAGAAGGAACGCTATAGACTGAACTCATTCATCCTCTGAGGAGCATAAATGCACTCAACACATTAGATTTCCATATTTCTTACATACAAGTTGAACATTTTTGCCACAAATGAAAATTTCAGGAGATCATTAAAATTAAATTTGAAACAATTGATCAATTAACTGATTAATCATTAAACCATTCTTCCTGGCTCCAGTCTGAACACAGGTTTACTGTTATGTTTAGAGTAAAAGGGACATCCCACTCTTTTTATGCAGGAAGATCAGATCAGTTGTGATGAGTGGATTTACTGAGCCTGGCGAGTTAAGGTCTTCTGTGGCTCATGTCATATCAGAGTTATTGTAATGATGAGTTTCAGACTTCGGAGTAAATAGTGTGCATTTCAACATCCAGGGCTGAGCCATATGGACAAAATTATCATCACAATACATTTTATTTCTATATGTCGATAACTATTAATATATGGATTTAATACTGCTTATGGGATTTGTTCTGTATTTCGGTCAATCAAGCTGAAAGCTGTTAATAATATGAAACGCTTGAAAACTACATTACACGACAGAGTCACCACTTAGTTTGTTTTTTTCCCTGCGACAAACCAACCAATCAAAACTTGGATGACTAAGACTCTTCTGACCAACTAATGTTTGGTCGACTATTAGGGGCCAACCTTAATAATATCAATATCAAAAACAGGATCTACTTGAAGTTGTTTAGCATCAATACTTCATCAACATTTAATGGGAATTAGTATCTAACAAATTTTTATTATTGATTGATGTACCTGTGGTTTCTTTTCCATTCACTGATAAATTGTTGGTGTATAAAATGTAAAAAAAGAAAAATACCAAACAATTCACTAGCGACCAAAGTGACATTGCTGACCAATGCTACAAACCCAAAGATTCCATTTGTAACACTGCTATAAATCAGCAGCTGGATCATGTGAATGTTGTTGATTCATTTGGATCTTTAATCCACTGTAACCCAGCAGTAGAGTAACAGTTGATGTTAGTTGTGGTAAACGATTTCACCTTTTGGCTCCATTTATCTCACTGATAAAAACAGAGGCCTGGGCTCCTGACTTACAGCTTTGGTGTGTTGAGGTGCTGTAAATAAAAGACAAATGTTTTATGGCAGGGCAGAGTGAGAAAGAGCTGCCAACAGACAGCCCATATAAACCATGCTTCAATAAACCACTTCCTCCAACCTCCTTTCATTGACTAAACTGAGGGACAGCCAGCATTTACAGCTCAGTTCCTGTTATTTGGTGGTGGCTGCCCCGTCTATCTGCACCTCCTCCCCTTCCCCATCCTTTCATGCCAGCAGCAGCAGCCAGCCTGCAGCTTTCATGGCTCTTGCTTTCTTTGTGCTCCACCTATAGAAGTAGGTATGATTTCCGACGAATCGTAAAATAATTACTGGCAAATTCCTGCAGCTCTTTGATTTCTGCCAGACACTGGAAAAAGGGGACGAGGAGGGGGTCTTGGGTCCTTTATGCACCAAGTCAGGTATTTTCACCCAAAAACACTAGTACATACACACATCATCATGTTTACTTGCGGATGTACACAGCACTGGACCACAGTAATGGTTCTGGTTCTTGTTGATCTATGTTCTTGGGGTTCTTTTTCAGCATTTCCAGTAAAACTGGACTCCTGACCTCCTAAAGTAGACTGCACATTCATCACTGCTCCAGAGCTGTGTTTTGTTTTGTAATTTGAACATTTTAAAAACTTAACAAAAATCCTTGATGTGCAAACTCAATTACACTTACAATACGCAAGTAATACGAGAATGTGTTTGCATACATAGTGACTGGGTTACTGTTGATACAAGAATACCTGCAGCAGCTCTGTTTGGATATATTTGAACTGTTACATATTTTGAATGTATTTTAGCCATTTCAGCTATGATAGCAAACTTTTTAGACTTCTGGAGTGTCCTTGGTGTTAGTTTCAGGTTAATTTAGACACTGAATAATTTTTTTACATATACGGATGCATGGGTAATGATCTTTCTTACCCGAAATTAAAAATGAGAACTGCTCTCTATCCGAGTTTCAGGTGAATTTCAGTTTGAAAGGGGCCAAACTAATCTTAAAAGGTGGATTAAACAGTTCTGCAGAAAAACTTGATATTTGAACTGAATAGCAAAACAAAAACACCCCTCCCTTCAGTGCTCTTCCAGAGCTCCATCCGCCAAGTAAAAAAAAATTCTATTTTATTAAACACCACCAAAAAAAAAACAAAAAACAACATGCACACAAATGCAGCATCCACAACACAATGGAATAAAGAATAGCGTGCTAATTGTTAAGATTATTTTTACACAACTACTGTGACATAAGAAAGGAGCACAGGTTGGTAGCCAAGCTAACAAAGAAGATAACGTTACCTGGCTAATCCACTGTGCTAGCAAACTTGTGTTCTTAGGTCATCAAGGCTATAAAACCTTTTGCATACTGCACAGACAAATACCATGATACACAGCAAACAACAAACAGCAAGCTGTGGCTAAAGCTGCTGCTGCTAAGCTAACATTCAGAGAGGCAGAGACAGTTACCTATAACCAGAACCCAAGCTGTGGTTAGCGATACTCACAACATATCTGGCAAACTAGAAAGTTAGCCAAATGTCCATGGGTAAGTAATTTAATGCCTTAACGATGTTGACATGGCACTTCACCCTGAACTGATTATAGAGCTTCCTTTTCAATTTTTGTTTTTCTGACCATCTTCTCTTCTCTTGGTTCCTCTGTCATCTCTCCTTCTTGACAATATGATTATGTTGTGGAGTATAAACCTTTATAGCACATCTCCATCAGACCACTTCCGGTAGACGTTCCTGCATGCACCTGCCTTAACATCGCCGCTGGTCTCGTTCATGCAGTCCAAATCAATCCCATTCAAAACTCCACAGAAAGGTAGAGTCAGAGAGCTCTTTCTTCTTCCCCTGGTAATCTTTAAATTATCACTATCTGTTAGCATGTGCCCACAACCACTGCCCCCTCCCAGCCCCATCTCCCCTCCTCTCTTCTTTCCATTGTCCTGTGCATGAGCATGGACAGCTAGCGATCCGTGAGGTAATGTTCACTGAATCAGACAAAAAGTCTACTCGATTAGAATCACTTATTCCACCTTTAACGTTGCATTCATTATAACCTCTGTTTTCCCCATCCCGGTTTGTATGTTTGTCAGCAGGATTACAAAAAAAAAAAGCACTGAACCAATTTGTACCAACCTTGGTGGAGGGATGAGGCATGGGTGAGAGAAGAACCCATTAAATTGTGGTGCGGATCTGGTTGAGCAAACTATTGCGAGACAGGATATTTTACCATATTTTCGTCAGGACTGTTTGGCCTTTGGCGGAGGTCTAGTTTAACAATAGGTTGACAGATGTATGATAAGTGGCAATGGTAAAAATGGCTAGCAAAATGGTTAACAAACAATTGTGTATTTGCACATTCAGCAGACACAAGTTATGTATCTGGAAACCTGATTAACCCCCCCCCCCCCAAAAAAAACAGAAACAAACAAAAAAAAACATGTCATCTTTCCTCAGCAGATCGAGTCATTATGGACAGACTCAACTCTATGACCTCCAAGCCATGAAATAAAACCCTGGTTTCCCTCACTTAACATCACCTGCAAAAGTGCAAAGGCTTCAGCAGTAATTGTAAATGTCCCTAAAGTTTGCACTCATCATCACCTCTGAGACCTTTGACACTACCGACTGTCTTGAGGGGGGTTCAGTGCACCAGAGCCTGTAATACAAGTACGTCTACCATGCCAAATGCATGCAAATGATTTCCTACTTTTTAGATAATTAATTAAAAAAGTATTGCAGTGTTGTAATTGCTTAGATAACAGCAAACTGAATTAAAACAGAAGTGCACATTTCACTTACTTCAAATGTGTCACCTCTTACTGTAAAAACTCACTAGTATTTTATCTAAATGAAGTGTTTGCTGTTTGAAACTTTACTCAGACGTAGGACAAAAGAAACCACATGTGCACACATGGACAGTAAAGCATCATTCATCTCCTGCGAGGATATCAATACTGCTATCACCGCAGCTCAGAGAGCACATTAGCAAAGCCACAGCAAAGAGGAAGGGAAAGCACTGCAGCTTCTGAGACATATTTCTGCCTGAGGATCTGTATCTCATGTATAGGTCACTGCAGTGACTTGACTTATGTGGTATGTGCTCACAAGCCACAAATTAAGCCAGAGTGGAGGATGAGGGGAGTTAAAAGGTTTCATGCGAGCGTTCCAAGGAGCCCAGGAGATGGCCAGAGGCTAACATGTTGGCCCAATCATTAAGGCATCAATCTGTGGGTGTGTGTAATGTGTACACTGTGAAGGGCTTATATTGTCGCCAATCTGGCTAACAGAACAGAGGGCGCTTTGAGGAAAGGAGATACTCTTCACCCTCAACTATTGTTGTCGACTTTGACTTGAAGTCTTTTGAAAAGGCCCAGAAATAGAGGAATAAACTTGAAGATTCAGGTACCTCCAAGTTTCAGCAGCAGCTTTGAGGTAAATAAGACGCCACACCTGAAAAGGCAGCTGGACAAGTCTCACACAGAAAAAATGTCGGACTAATTGAGAAGTTTTTTCAGATGACATGTTTGACTTTTTCAAGGAGAAAAGTCCTGAAGGATGAAGGTTTAACCTTTCCACCTGAGAAAAAACATTTCAACAGACAGCATACAGGATGGGGCAAATTCTGTCATAACATAAGGGATACATGAACATGAAAAGATGATCATTTTTAATGGGATCACATAAAAAGGTCATAGCCACTTCCTGTTAAACACATGTGTATGTGCTCATCTTCAAGACAGGAGAGAAGCATAAAGGTGTAAACGTACATGGTTTCATCCTGAACTGTTGGGTACAGGAAGTTCAGAGCTTGATTGCGCCTGTGAACCATTTAATTACTGTAGAATTAACCTTAACCAACATAAAAAGAGAGTTCCAATGGGACAGTTAACAGTCAAAAGATGGCATAACCGAAATACATCTACCATTATATTTCAACCCTGTTGTAATGTTCACGTGTGCATCATCAGTCAGATAGTCGTGTTTGCCCTGCATCGACTGCTGCAGAAGTCCAGGAATTATACGGATACAAGCTTCATCCAGGATTTATCAACTACCCTGTATAAATAATTACAAGCTGCCATTGTCCCAGTATTATACACTGCCTTGTATACATATGAACACAAGCTGTAGTCATACAGGAATTATACACTTCCCTGTATAAACAAGCATGCCCTGAAGTCATCCAAGAATTACCCACTGCCATGTATACATAAGCACAAACTGCAGTCATGCAAGAATTATACACAGCCCTGTATAAATGAGCACAAGCTGCAGCCGTGGATGGATTCATGTTTTCATTTTGTTAAATAAATGACAAACACGTTCTCTTCTGTCTTTCTTTATTTCTCCTGCTCAGCAGACAAGGAGCCACATGCCAAACCATGGAACTAATCTCTGATTTATAATGCTAATAATATTGAATGCTATATGTCTCATGTCTAAACTGAAGGTATGCCATTGCAGGTGAGTATCGCATGGTAATATTAGGTCTGGTTTGGTTAAAGCTGCAGTGATATTAGAGCCAGATCAGGCAAACAGAACACCACCACACCCTATTTTGGTTTCTCCTGTAACAAAAAGCACCTTGGCCTTAAAACACACAAACACAACTTTGGCTCATGTGTGTCTTTCCTGCTCTGCAAAGACTCTCAGATTCTTTTTGGCCCATTTCGCGCCCATTACACCATCTTACATCTTTCTATAAAAGTGACAATCCTCTGAAATATCACAAACACCTTTGAAGAGATGCCATCTCCAGAGTAGATTAAACGGCAGCCGAGGCTCCGAATGAGGTGCTTAAGCAGCATGAGCTGCTGCTGCCTATTGGCAAAATAGTACCTCCTTCACTGGTTCCAAAGAGCTTCTTTTACCTCCATTTGTTCAAACTGCATTGCCATTTGGCCCATCTCCATAGCAACACCTCAACGCTGGCCCGTTGACCGCATGGCAATGATGAAGCACGGTGGCAGCTTTACTGACTGATTCGTCATTAATCTTAATGTGCGTCTGGCAGCTACTCTGGGCTGCACAACAAATCACTGAGAGTGTGGGAGGAAGCCATCACTTTCTTATCCTGACTGCGTTCTATGTTTTGACTACTCCACTGCGAATGTGCACAGAGATTAATTTAAGTGATGACATGTTGATAAGAAGAACAGACTCTGAGCAATAAAGAAACAGCTGATGTGCAGAAGCTGTTTCAGCGTGCTACGTGAGTCCACCTGTTTCCAGCAAATACCAACAAAAATTAAACCTACACATGAGCCAAGTGGCACAGATAGATTTCAGAGACTTCGAAATCCCCCCCCCCCCCCCAACGGTCTGTGACAGGCCATCGGGTATCCCTGCTTCACATAAGAAATGCTTTCCTGCTGCTGAATCATGATGCAAAGCTACACACACCTGACCCCCCTTCATCTATTGCTGCAGTCAGTTATGTAAAGCAACATTAAGGTGGCGGCACCTCAGCACACAGAACCTGCATTCAAATGCATCAGGGCAGTTTTAAGGATCCAATTTTCTTTTAGTGTCAATGACATGATGAAAAAATAATTAATTCAAGCATGAAAAAGTCATCAGTCAAATCTTGCCTGCACAAACCAGGAGAAACAGGGAGAGGTAAAAACGATGTTCCAGCCCATTTAGTTTGAGATGGGCTCTTACTCCCTGCACCAACTCACTCCTCACACTAAATATCAGGTTTCCACGGTGACACAGTATGAAACCAATCACAGCTATTTTCTTGCCGCTCCACAAATACTCCCGCTGTCCATGAAAGTAAAAGAAAAAAATATTACCTATAGATTCCAAGCTCAGCACAAAGAACTCAGCTTCTTTTGACAGATTTACTTTGTGCTTATGATGTGTCTAAATGACTCCCATTTTATTTTCCAGCAGATGGCAAGTCACCATGTCGGACACACAGGTGAGTGAAAAACGGTTCAAAAAACATTCAACAGCTGGAACGTGGACTGAACTAAACACTGTGAGAGGAAAAGAGAGGAGGGTTAATGGTGCAGGGAGCTGTGGCCACATTCAGTACCACTGAGATATCCAGAATACAATCCAGCCCAAATGTCAGGATATACAATATTATCGCAGGGATTTCATTAGTGTTTTTAATTATATTATTGTATTTTAAGTTTCAGTTGTTTTTTGGAATACATAATTATACTATTGTATTTTATGTGTCAGGTATAAAGGATGCTGCCACTAAACAGCAGTTTTATTTCTCACATGTCAAGATACGATGTACAGTAAGGAAGGGAGGGTCAGACTCAACAGCAGGGCAGACTGTGCTGATCAACAACTCATTTTGTTAATAGTTTTATTTTAATTAGTTAATAGACAACAGTTGATGATTAATCAATGGATAAACTTATCGAGCAAAAATGTCATTCATTCTCTAGTTCCAGCTTCTCAGATATAAGGTTTCACTGCTTCTCTATATTTTATAAATTTGGAAACGGAATCATAGCTTTTATTTATTTTTTTGTATTCAGTTATTTATTATTTATATAAAGGAACAGGAAGCATCATGATAGTGATAAGAGGCAGACCAGGCAAAGTTTCTTTGCAACCTCTAACCCAGAACATGATGAACCAAGGTAGTGTACTTAAGGTACTGAAGTACTTAATAAAAACAAAAAAAACCCAAACATTAGCAAACTACCTTTACAAAATATCTATTTTCCAAATCCCACCCCCCTGCTACTCAGGGATCCCATCACCATTATAGATATGAAGGAACAGCAATCAGACACAAAGGGAATTACAAATCATGCTCTCCTCCAACATCCATGATGCCATCCACAGAAATAGCTTTTAAAGAATTAAGTAACCAAAGACTATACATGTAGTAAATATGGATGACATTCTAAACAAGTAAGCAAGCAAACACACGAAAGCACGTCAGAAGAAGACAATTAACCACACATAAAAACAATAAGCACAATAAAGCACTGATTTTCTCTAGCAGCTTTGACAAGCAAATAATATTGTGTGTTTTGGCAAAATGTACTGGAGCTGTGAAAAGCTCCAGCTGTGCAATATCCTGGTAAGCAGAGAGCTGTTCCCTCATCCACAACGACAAACTGCCATGAGAGATGCCTGTCATTTGTAGTTAGCTACAAAGAGGAGTTGTCATTCAGTAACAGCAGACACTGAGTGAGGGAATAGTCTCCCATTAACATTAGACATAATACTTGAGACATTTTGGCCAAATCTATGAACCCCTGAGCACTGCCACACCAAAGGAGGACAAGTGCCAATGGTATAATTTGGGCAAAACTCACAATATCAATCAAGGTGAGAGATAAAACCTATGAATGAATTGATAGTCTTACAATTAGATGTTTGGATTTCTGGACGACAGGGATATCTGAGGAAGTGTTAATATCTCAGAGACATTACCACTGTTTTGAGCTTTGGTGCCGAGTCAAACGAAGGGAGTAGTTTCCAAATCAGTGTCTCATGGGACACCTTGAACCGCTTTACTGCACACAACAGTACATTCAAATAAATAAATAAATAAAGGAGAAAAGTGCAGGCGGTTAAAGGAGAGACCTTGTTGCCCTACCATGTCTTGGAGAGTGTGAACACCTTTCTCACCCTGCTGTGGAAAGCAAACATGACTGAAAAACTAAACTAGTTACGACGAGCTTCCTGCCACTTGCATTTGAAAAAGAAAGCTGGTTGGATGGGAATTAACCAGATCATCCGAGATAGTCATTGTCATATTAGGAATAATTAAGCAACGCAAGAAGAACTGAGATACTTTACAGCCATATTGACATTTATTTAGATTATCAATTAATCATTTGGTTGATTAAATGTC
The DNA here is from genome assembly GCF_021018895.1 of Seriola aureovittata. Taxonomy (NCBI): domain Eukaryota; kingdom Metazoa; phylum Chordata; class Actinopteri; order Carangiformes; family Carangidae; genus Seriola; species Seriola aureovittata. Next base: position 516,393 of record NC_079386.1, read on the forward strand.
TACAGCGCCTCCTGGCAATTATTTATAATTAATTTTGAAATTTCTCAGCCTGTGGTCATCTTCAATTTTCTTGTTTTGTCTCACCAACAGTCCAGAAGCTAAAGTTATTCTATTTACTGTCAACAATCCTCTCATTTGATTAACTGAAACCTGAGAAGGTGACATCTTTAAATGTCTTGTTCCTCCAATACATACAAATATATATCAAAACAGCTGCTCCTCACAATCCAGAAGCTTTAACTAGACAACATTTGAATCACTTGAACATCAAAACAGCTAAGTATTTTTCTGTCTATCCAATAGATTAGAACTGTTCAGCTCTAATTCATATCAAGCTTCATTTTGTTAAGTTGAATTGACTGAAATCCAAAACGGTGCCAGACCAAAAATCTGACCTGGACAGATGGTCCTCAAATCATTATCCACCACCTTTGTTGCTTTGCATTTTTGAAAATGGAAAACTGTTACTCTTCCTACATTTGCATGTGTTCAGAGAGAATCTGCGTGCTGTCAAAAGGCAAAGGTAGAACATGAATTATAATGCTTTATCCCAAAATAAAAAAAACCTTCCTGGACTGTAACAAGCTTTGATCAAACAGTGTGAGATCATTCATCATCAATCTGTGCACAGATTGATGATGAAGCCTACCGAGAGCGGAAAAGTAGGGGGGGGGTTGTGAAACAGAATGCGGCTCAATAATCATTTTCTCTCGATTATCTTGTTTTAACAATCATTGAAGGCCAAAATCATAATCGAAAATAAAAGTTGATTAATAGCGCCTAGCACAGATGTTAACCTCAACAGATGGAGACACAACCAACATGCAAATTAGTTCTGAATCAAGTCTACAGTCATGTCACTAAATGTAAACCTTTGACCAGACTGAGAGAGACGGGAAGAGTGGGTGACGGTAGCTTCAATGAAACAAAATACTAACTTCACTTGAGCAGTTTCATTCCTTCTGATCTGGGCTGTGTTTTAACTAGAAACACTGGAGAGCATCTGATGACACAATGGATCAGAAGCGTCTTTGGCCCGCGATTTGTCACCATGTAAAAACACAGAGGCAACAAAGACTTCTCCAGCACTGGAAAGCTCTCATGGCATATGTCATCATGAAGGTTAAGTATTCTCCTGCTGGGCTTTCAACCAAAGTCTTCGGGCCAAATCTCACATTTATAAAGACTGGGCTGGAGCTAAAGAGCCGGGAGACGGATGCAGTGTGCACAAGCCAGAACTCATTTGCTACCTTGTAATCAAAGGCCTTTTTAGAGAAAAACAAAGCGCTGAAGGTTCCATGTCAGCAGATAGGAGTTTGATGCATAGACTGCTTAGAGGCACAGTGGTAAAGGAACTTTCTGTAGCACTCAACCTGACTCAAAACACATCTTTGGACAGCTTTGACGTACATCAATTTCTAAGCTGGTTATAAACAGATACCTGACACATAGACTATGAGAACACTCAGATGTTCCCAGCAGCTCAGAAAGACCATTTTCAATGGCATACATTAATGGCCAATATCCCCCTAAATGTCCCAGGATATTAAGTCCAGGAACTACTGAAGGAATTAAAAAGTTCCTTCAGCAATGTGTTTTCTACATTTCTACCATGTTTAAACTCATCTGATTTCAGGAACAATACAGCAGAACTAAACATAGACCCCGCTACTGCCAGTCAAAACACATGTAAGGTCCCTTGAGCCCTTAAAAAGGTTCTTGAGGTTTTAAAAAAGTTCCTGGATCACAAGAAAAAAAGTTCTAGAAGTGGAACTTTTGTTAACAATACTGATTAAAATGCGTTTCTTATCCCACGCAGGAAAGGACAGTTTTCCAAAGTCATTCATGCATCTCCCAAGAAGTTGTTGAGCTTGCTTTTCAGCTTAAAGACGCCTTCAGAAATGTGATCAATCACATGAGGACTCTCCTATGCTTGTCTATTCCTTATAATGCCTGTCTGGTCATTATCTATCAGGAAAGACATTACTGTCTCTTAATATGGCTGCATATAGTTCATAATGTGTGTTAAAAACACTAATTGGTCTATATACTTTAGAGTCCATCCAACCTTTCCCTTGGTTTGAGTTATATAAATGCTTCCTCCATGATGGTGGGAGAGCTCTGCCATTCAGGGTGTAATTAAAAGAGGCTTTAAGAGGCGCAATGGTTCTCTCCATTCTGGAGGGACGCCATCACAGCCTGCGGATTTGTTAGCACTGAGGCCTGAAATTACACTATCAATTTCCTCTATTGAGATTTCAGATAGGAGGGACGTCAAATGAGGCCAGTAATTCTTGGATTGTTAGTCCGCCTTGGTGTAATGATTTGCAGTATGCTTCAAACAATTCCTGAATTTCTTCCAATTTAGTAGTTTTCTTGTTTGTTAAGGGGTCCCTTGTTTTATGAATTGTATTTCTTGCTGTTTCCTATGTATCAATTCAAGTAACTTGGATGCTTTAGATCCGGTTTCACCTTTGCTTCATGAATCTAAGCTTTTTGTCAACTTCCTCACTAAGAATTGTCTTTTATCTCCTGTTTAACTGGACTCATTTGCTCACGTTTAGAAGGGTCTTTATAAATGCTATAAGTTTTCTCCAAGTTCTTCAGTAGTTCTTCCAGGTCTAACAACTTTTTGACTTTGATTTTCCTTCTGAGAAAGGCTTTGGCTGCATCCCACAGAATGGCTGGATCGACCTCTCCATTATCATTATGTTCCAGGTACATTGTTAGTTCAGCCATTTCTTTTCAAAACCGGGCTTTCAATTCAGAAGGTTCCTTGTCACCTCTCTGTGTGGAGGGGGAACTGCCACTAGGTGGGACCCCTCTGCAGTACAAAAAAAAAAAGAGGGGGTCAAGTGAGTAACAAAAACAGAAAAGGATGGAGGCAGCTAACTGTTAACATCAGTTCATTAGTATGGCCTCTGGAATTCCCCGATATTCTAATGTGTGCTTTCCTGGTCGTGATGTGCGTTTCTGAGTCCTCGTGTCCCCGTTGTACTCCAGGGCTGGAGTTTGGTGATGGTTTCCACGCTGATGTGCTTGGATCTGCTCACTGGTAATGGTCCCATGATAAAGCCTTGCCTTCTTAAATCTGCCGGGCTCCCACTGTGCTGCTGTATGTAACCATGGTTAAATCAAAGCACACGCACATCAGGGTCAGTGCAGTCTGGAAAGGTATCCTCTTTTCCTGAGTGTATTCCTTCCTCCTTTGCTGTACGTTCTTGCCTGCCTTGGATGTACATATTTTTCTTCCAATTAGCATAAAGGATTTCCTCCTCAACAGTGAACTGTAGGAACCTCACCCAACCTTTAAACGTGGTGTAGCAGCTAAGCTCTTTCAACTCAAAAGCTCTTTTCCTGACACAGGCCCGTAACATCCCCCAATTCCAACTGAGACATGTTCTCCACAAATCGTAGCGTGGAAGAGTCCTCTGTGTTTTCTGTACATTGTTGCATTGAGAACGTCCTTCTAAGACAGTGATTTTATCCCTGAGTGACTTCTGGATGAGACGGTCTTTGCCTCCAATGTTTCACTTCTTCCTTCCCCCACCATGTTCCTGTCTATTTCTCCCAGACGTTTAGCGACCTCCTCCATCTGTCCTTTGATCTGCTGGTAGATTACAGTTGTTAGCTTGCCCAGTTGTGCTTTCAGATCTTCTTGAAAACAGAGTCAGACTTGGAATGATTCTTTTTTCATTTATGATATAAGGTCCTGCCTCAGCTACCACCTCCCTCATCACTTTTCAGAGGGAGCCGATTGTAGTGGGTGAAGGCTCATCCTCCATCCTGTTGCCATTTTAACCTGTGTGGGCTCTGCTTGCTTTGCCTTCTTTTCACATTCACAGCACCATGTTGCCCCATGACGTGGCTCTACAGTTTTTATTTTTGTCTTAGTTAAATCACTTCCACCCAGTTAGGAACTTGAATTACAGGGTTTTATTTCTACCGGTGCAAGAGCTCCTTCCTATGCTGCCATGCTGATACTAGAAGTGCACAAGCTTCAGTCTTTTCTAATGAAACTGTACTTGACACTGCTGGGTACAGCAGGACTGGGGAACAAAGAACAGATTTTTTCTTTCCCAAATCATCAATCAAGAAATGAAATGCCAGATTAATCATCAGTGAAAATAACTGTTACTTCATTCTTATATAAATGAATGTTAAAGATCTAATGTGCCTGCGGGTGATCGTCACCGACCAGCAGACATTTTCGAAAAAGACAAACTGGCCTACTGACATACTGGTCCAAATTTACATCACCGCAAAACTCCTGGAAGAATTAAGCAATATCACATGAGAGGGAGTGATGTACTGAATATTAACACGGCTGATATTCTAACAGTTCGAGTGTCATATTAATTAACAGTAATAAGCAACAACAGATAATGATTTGTTTGTTTACTTCAGTTGTTGTAAGTCACTGTACAATTTATTTGGCTAGGCCAACACAAATAGTTCCTCAACTGGACTAGTACTGGACTGTTGCTAAGCAACACATAAACATTTTCCTGACTTTCACACTAGTTGTCCGGATGGATCCATAAAACTCCCTAAAGACTGCATTAAGCTCAGGCTTCTAAACGGACTGAATTTCATGGTTTATATTTTTGAGACCTAGCCGAGTCTGAAAACAGTTCAACGCTCATGTTGTTTGCCTCACAGTGTTAGCTTCATTTTTGCTTTTGTCTAATTTGTCGAGGTCGGCTGATATCATATGAGCACACCTGGAGGTGTGCGCTGAAGTATCCAGGCTTCTTCCCTTCATCCTCTTCTGACCACCACACATTATTCCATTCAAATGTTATTTCCAGAAATACATTAATCTTTGCAAAGTTTGTTACAATCTAAGATAGATAACGACCATTAATGTAACGCTAATTAACAGTTAATAGAACACCTGTAAAGCGGAGTGATACATGTAGTTAAAAGTCCCAGTGCTGTTGCACTCTATATCAGCACTCATGGAATGACTCTTGTCCAAACAAATTGCTTGGTCAGAACTAACTGTTGTATAATTTGCCACATCATTGTGCGGGAATCAATTAACTAAATATTCTTGTCCGTTGTCATTACATGAGGTACAACCTGAGGAGTCAACGCTGGACTGATGCCCAGTACCAGCCTCAACAAACAATCCTGAAACTCCTTAAAGGATGAAGTGGGTCAAGAAACGTCAACCACAGGATATTTGAACTGATCTCGCTCCATCAGGACTCCATTAACTCACACAGCAAAGCAGGTCAGACCACAAAGACGTGAGGCTCCTATACACTGTGATTCTGTAATGATAATCACAAATGTAACGCAGTATCTTTGGCCGTAATAACAAAACAGTGCGACGCAATTTCAGACAGCAGATTTAGAGCAAAGACATCCTGCAACAAAAGCTGACAGCATCAAATCAACAGAAAATACATCTGCAACTATTTTGATAATCAATTGATCATTTTTCAAAAAACAAAAATACTAAACTTCTAAAACATCAGGATAAGACACTTTTCCGTGTCACATATCACCTAGTTCTGGAGCATTATTACTGTATAATGACCAAATGCTTGATGTCTCCTTCCCAACTCGTGGAACCATAATAAATCCCAATTGTTAAGTTTCATGGGGTTATTTATTCCACCATTTGGCTAATTTCTTTCAGGCTGAGTATTTCCCATGTAGTGATACTACAGAAGATATCACCAGCTATTTTCTTACACTGAGTTGCAATAGATTCTGTTGCATAAATGTGCTAATCTTAATAAAATATAGTTTTACATGCCATGTGTTAAACCACCTATTGCACCAGCTGCTGCACATATTAATTATGTTTATAGTAGTAGTATTTGAGGGGTGACCTAACAGGTTATCTAATGTTATGTCAGTATTGTATGCCACATTTTTAGGTGTTTTTAAGTTATTTTGCTTTATATGTTAAATGTTAAACCCTATCAGGTCAAATTCTGAGCAGTGTTAACTTAATGTTTAGAGTCAGAGTCATTTTCAGAGTTCTTCAGTATCAGAGAGTCCGTTCTGGGAGCAAAGAAATGGCGGATTTGTCCTCCAACTTTAAGTTTTTGTCCTTGGCCGGGGTAATGTATTGTAAAGACCTTTGCATAATGTTTGGTCAGGATAAATCCAGAGCAGAGTAAGTGTGCTTCCAAGGTCCGAGTGCAGAAGGACTGGCAAGATGATCCAATGAAAGAATGAGTCACATGAGTGGAAGAACAACCGACCAGCCAGGTGAGACTACATGTAATTCATTTTTAAGGGTAGGCAAGTTGTAGTTACGGTTAAGCTTAGAGTAAGTCCCAACGAAATGAACGTAAGTCACTGTACTATCCTCTGAAGCCATGGAGACACAGCTGTGTTTATTGGTGTGTGTTATGTGCTGTTGTACTATGCTATTGCACTTTCAATTTCTACATCAGTAACTAATTCCTTTTTATCCTTCCATTACAGGGAAGAAGACTCCAGCTCAGGAAGAGGATCACAGAAAGAAGTATCCAGTCCAGGGAGAAGAATACAGTTCAGGAACAGTAAAGTCAGTCTTGGACATTTTATTGCTTTAAATTCCTCAGTTTGTAGTTCAAATTTCATTAACTCATTTTTATACCTTTCCACTTTTAACTGAACATTTACTCACTTCCACTGCTTGGAACTTACTGTTTCGTTTGTAAAAATTGATTGAAAATATATTCGACAGTTTTCTACACCTAATCAATGTTACTAGGAGACATTTGACTCTTTTATATTTGCCTCTAGAAGGAAAGTCAAATTAACTAAAACCAAGATATTATGTCAATCACTTTTGAAACTCTAAATATGCTTGAAAGTGACTAAATAATTCCAGGCCATGCAGTTCACATTGTCAGGGTAACTTGAACAAAGAGGAAGGATTCCTATGTTGAGGAAAGTAGTTTTGTTCACAAATAAATGTTTACAAAATGAAAAACGCAAAATAAGATCTGTTTAGTGCCTATGTATTATCAAATGTAAAACGTTTAAAGTTCAATGAAGTGATACAAAAAATGATTTTTTTCCGACAAAAACAGTGTCTTCATTTTACAGTATGTAATTATTTTAGTTATCCATTTGCAGTATTAAAATGAATGCAAAAATGCTTGTTACAGTAGTGTAATATTTACCGTGATAAACCATACATCACCCTATTACTGTGATGAGTTACAGTACTGTAATTATTACTGAAATAAAAATTACAGTATTTTCTAGGTACTGAGGTTAAATTTACACAAAGCAGACAGAATGTACTACTGCAACTTACTTGCTAATTGCTGCCAACTAGTTACTGTACATTTTACCTTGTTCTTCTTACAGTGTAGCATGTGTGCATATATGTTTGTGGTGGGGAGACCACACAGCTGATTTCATGATGAAAAGCAATTATCAGTCTAAACTTGATTTTAAACACTTCCTATTTGGCAGTACTTGTATTTCAGGCTCACTGAGCGCCCTCAGGCCTGCAACCAACCATTCAACCAAAACCAAGTAAATATCCACAAGTTATACCCGTAACTGCTTTGCCTCGACACTTATACCCCCCAACCAAACAGCTCTTACATACAGGGTGGATCTATTTCATGTCTAAAAGCAACATTGCATGCAATTACCTCTGTCTGGCAGGGTTTCAAACCAACACATGTACATGCAGTGACATTTAGAACAAAAACTGAAATGTTCCAAAATGACATCAACACAACACAAAATGCATTTTATCAATAAAACATTATTTCCAACCTTTCCATTCTGTCGTCTGAGAATTACTCAGAAAACTTGTCATTTGTCACTAAAAAAAACTTTCCAGAAGGACATTAAATGCACCACTATTCAAAGAACCAAAAAAGACGGTCTTTTCTCCACAATGTGCATTTGAGCAATTTATTTTAACAGCAGAGCGATACTTAAAAACACAAGAAAATTCACTTTTATCTGCCACCATCGAGAATGTCAGAGGTCACAGTCTGCTGCAGCAACTCCATGGCTGATCAAGGACACAATGCTTGCTCATATGAGGGTTTGCACCCTGCCCATTAGTTGGAAACAACACATGAAACCAAGCTGCCCTGCAGAAACAGGGCAAAGGAAAACACCAAACACAGCAGCAGAAATAATCGGGGTTTTTTTTTTTTACCTCTTTTTGGTTTAGGAAAGCTTTCGTGCAGGTGAAAAACTACTTTCTCCACAAAGTGCTGAATGTTGCTGTGCTCTGGTCCTCGGACGAACACCATCCAGTCATGGGTAAAGCCTTCCACGGTGGGTTTCTTTCTGACTTGGGCACGGTGACCAAGTTCTAGTTTCACCTGAACAGCACCCTGTCAAACACAATGATGTTGGGTTACTGAAAACTCAGCACTACACGTGTTTTACAGAGTCTGAAAATGTTCATCACAATTTACAGAGAAACTACAAACCCAAAAGCCGACGTTCAAATGACCCTTTCTACGGACTGATATGCTGCTTTTAAAACAATCATGTTTCCTTGACTCTTGCAAGCAGAACTCCGTTCAAAAATGTTCAGATTTAATGTCACTTTGCGACACATTTGGAAAACCTGACTTACCATTTTGTACTGTCAGCTTGAACCTACGTGAAAATTCTGAATACCCTGCTTGAATCATCACGTTTCCACACACTTTAAACTACTGAAATTAGCTCCAAATGCATAATGTTGCACAGCTGTTCAAATGCAATGTGATGGGATTAACAAGAAAACCCCTGGAGAAAGTTGACATCACACCCGATTTTAAAATTTATTCTTTATGCATTGTGTGCAACATTATGCCGAATTAAAGTCCGGATGTAACTACTAAATTTACGCATGAGAAAAACACACATTTTTGCCAGTGAGCAGCAAAATATTAAAATTGCAATGTTTTTCAGGGGAATTTTGCATTACAAAGCTCATTCAGGAATAGCGGCACGTATCGGCTCTAGCTAGCTGTATCCTCGTTACGGACTAAAAGCCACCGACTCCTCCGGTGTGACAAAAACAGCAAAACGTCCAAACATGCTGCGTTAGACCGGACAGGCGGGCGAGTTCTCTCGCAGACTACTCACCGAGTTGGCCATCCTGCAGGCCCCAAGTTACTGTTATTTCATGAAGAATGAGTTTTAAATGAGAGCAGAGGTGAGTGTAGCTTGCCTATGACGGCGGACATGGTCTCTCCTGAACTGAAGTCAGACTCAAGACTTTCAAAGGCTCGCCGGCTGTCAATCACCCGTAATTACCGAGACATTTCCCGCTCTTGGCTTTCAAAATAAATCCCTTGCGGTAAAGATGTGCTATGAATACCGCTAATTACAGAACACATCTTAAGATATATTTTTCTTTATTAATCAATACGCACTGACATCCCATGGTATCTGCATTTGATTAATTTAATAAAGTCCAAGGCAAGTCCAAGCCCCCCCTTTAAGCTTCTGAAAATTTTCACCAGACACCAAAATCAAAGTCTCTAAAATTGTTTAAAAATTATAATTTTTCACATTTATATTTAAAATTTTATTTACCAAAATGGAAATAGGTAGTGTAGGTAGTTTCAAAGTACACCTAAAACTACAAGAAATAAAATTTGGCAAAATACTTTATTCACTTGTTCATTTATTTATTGGTGACCTAAAATTTACATATAGTCTAAAAATACTGCAATCATCCCATAGATAGTCACAACCATAACTATTTTATGCTACCTCATAAAACATGACTGAAAACACAGAAATTCACCATTTGTTGTGGTGTCTTATTACCTGTCTGTGGTAATCATTATTGAGCTGTCAGCAAGGTTGGATATGTGACTCAATCTGTAAATGTTGTAACATTTGTTTTCTGGCCCATTTAAAACTGTTCATTATTGGACTTAACACTCACGTGACATGGTCTGGGGTTGACAGCAACATTAAGACCATGTACCTGTGTAAAACAACTGGAATAAAATATCTGCTCCTTGAAATGACTGTAACGATCAATAAATCAGTCACAGCGCTCATGTTACTTTAAATTTAAAGTTTATTTGTATTTATCATAGGCCTAATCTAGCGATTCAAATGCACATGGGATGCTTGTTTAGTGTTGCTAGTTTGTGGTGTAACTTTTCTGAGAAACTTTTCATGAGTATTATTCCCTTGCATGATGAAACTGATTCTCAACACTTTAAAGTCCCTCTAGCGACTCGCTATGAATTATTTAACTGCTGCCACACTGAGCTACATGGATAAAGAAACAGCTTCATGACATGACAAATTACGTTTATGCTCCATTCTTTTATTTTGAATATAAAATCTTCTCACTTCCGTTATTTTTCTGGCTCAATTCCGCAACCTTCATGGCTGTGATGGGTAGAGCGCAGGCGCAGCTTGGTGTACCCGCTGGGGCCAAGCCTTAGCACGAGACGGAAAAGGCCAATAACAGAGCGGCAGACACACGGACCTCCAATCAGGCGGCCGCAACCTTCCTGTAATTGTGTTGCCTTCAAGTCCCAGGGGAAAACCCCTCAGAATTGCCTTTTATCAGATTATCATCTGCAGGTATGAGTACATCGGAAAATGCTCTATAAATATAATTTCACTCTACGCAATGGAATAACAGGTATACTTTGAATAGGGCTGAACAGAGACAGGTGTTTGGCTATAATTCATTTAATGGATGAAGATGGTAAAATTTGAAGTCATAGAAATTTCAAGATTAAATTCAATTTGGATTGCTCATATAAACAATATTGTTTAGTTGTGAAAGCTATTCCTGTGGCTTTGATGAATCCGATTAAATTGATATGTAAATATTCTTCTGTAATATTTACATCTATATTCTGCTCATTGACAATTACAATTAAATGTAATAACAAAAAATTAAGACCACTATACATAAGAATGTGTTCCTCTTCCAATTAAAGAAAATGTTTTATTTCAAAGATTTTCAAGAGTAGACAGTGTCAAAATTAGAACTAAATAGCAGCCATTTCCTTTGATAATTTCAAAATAATTCAACTTTATATATCAATGCAGTGAATTCTTAAGAGTAAATTTTATATTAAAATCTAAAGTTTGGGTATAGCATAAACTATCAAAATTATATGAAAGCCATGTTTTGACAAAAACAGTCTATAATTTGCTTGAATTTGATTTTTTTTTTATATCATACAAACAGATGGACAACTTTGAAATGAAAAAAATAAAATAAAATAAAATAAAATAAAATAAAAAACTTAAAATCCAATCTTAATTCTTATTTTCAAATAGGAAAATGATAATTCTGCCAAATAAAAAACACTGTCAAATAATTGCTCATGTACTAATTATATCATGCTACTTTTATATTCTAATGCATAGGCCTAGATGTTAAGACAGGGCAGGTCTTTTTTGGTTTCTTTTTTGCGTGTTCTGCTCGTTTCTGCTAATTTGGTCCTCGACACGCACCGTACTTACATTCGGGTTTGCAGGACGCTGAATGAAAGAGGTAAAGTTTGACCAGCAACATGTTCAACTTTCACTAGTGTTAACTGAGACAGCACGTTAGTCAGCCTGCTGCAGTGTAGTTACAGTTCACCTATCTTTATTCTTACCCATGTACAGCCAGTCAGTTAGTCTTATCTTGCGTTGATAACGTAAGTGTAGCTATACTTAGCCGGTTCAGCTAACTTAATTTGCTAACTTGTTTGTTGTATATCATTCTGTTATAATTACTAATAATTATCCCTGGGCGTTGAAGCTTTTTGTTCATCACGGGTTTGTGAGAAAGGTCTTTAGGGGCTGGATTGATATGTGCGACACGTAGCCATTACTAAGACCACGTCTAGTTTGAAAGCACTCGCTTCAGTGAACCCCATTGAAATATCTGTCATTTTTATCTTCACTCGCTTATTAGCAAAATATTATACTACACAAAACGTGTTTGAAAGCATATTCTGTCGGAGCAGGACGTATTCTTTAATTCCGCATAAATATATCGTATCAAACGACATGGTTTAAAGAATAAGAATTTGTGCTAGCATAATGCAAAGCATGATGGATCAGTAATAATGAGTAATATTTTATGTGGTGTGTAAGTAAGGCAGCATAACAATAATCATCAACACATGCTGATGTTAATCACAACAACAGTAATCATTTACAGCTAATGTGCTCCAGTGAATAAGCTCCAGTAGAAGTGTCATAGTATGTATAGTAAGACCACGGTACTCTATGCTACAAAGATGTGTTTGGGTCTGTGGTTTTGACTGTACACACACCACCTGATGAGAATTTCCTCTTGAGATTTTTCTTGGGTTGTGTTTCTGATATAGTGGATCCTCATGTTGAAGATCCTTAATGTGAGGGAATTTTCTCTTGTGGATGGTCATTAACAAGTGACAGGATGTTCTAAGAATCAGCACTTGGGCGAATATAGTTATGTTTCCTTGTTTATGGTTAATGAACCAATAGTGTATTCACACATCCCTCTTCTTCGTCTTATTTTAGATATTCAATCAATTATGGAATGAAGCTATATAGTAATCTCTCTAAGTGTATTAAGACCGTCCTTAGGGGTTCCTTCTTCAGATTTGAGGTGACATCAAGCACAGGAGACTGTATTGATGAATCCACCCTCAGCATAACACATCCTGGACTCCAGTACTCTTTCTTCACGACGGATGATAAGATCTTTCCCTAACAATCTGACGCCACGAAGGCAGGATTTCAATATAACTACAGCCTGTTAAGTCCAAAACTTTAAAGTCATGCCTTACCTGGCTCCCTTAAACTATAGAAAAGACGTTTTTGGTGTAGAATGAAATAGATCAACTTGGTTTAAAATCAAGATCGGGGATCACCTGCTCTTTATCCAGTGGGAAATATAGGGGCTCCGTTGGATTTCTGATCCTGGAAGCTAGGGCGCCAATAGAGATAAAAAAGGCTGTGTACACAGGACAAAATATATTCTGATTTTGTCTAAACCTTCAAACCAGCAACACTGAAAAAGAAATGAAGCTTGGAGACCTTTATGCAGCTGAAATGTTGTTGAATTCTATGTATGTTTGTTTGATGTACTGATGTATAATGGGCAACAATCTGTCCAAAGCAGAAAACAAGGCTGAGCCTTCCGCCAAATTGCTCAATTCACCAAAAAGTAAAAAAGGCAGTGAAAATAAAACAACAAATAAGCAAGAAGCAGCGAAAGGTCAACCTGTCATTGATAAAAATGTCAAAAACACACCAGCACCAGACGTTGAAACACATTATCTAGAGACATATTCCCTCACACCCAGCTCTTTGCTTTAGTTTTTGTAGACTGTTTGCGTTTTAAAACTTTTATAACAAGACTATTTAATGTGCCACAGAAGTGTTGGTACCACTTTACAACAAGACTATCCCTGGAAAGGTTTTATGAATGGTTTATAAAGCATTTTAGTAATTAACTTGTTAACAGACTAAATCATTTATAAGCTCTTGCCAAATAGTGAGCCCACATGTCTCTGTACTGTTAAGCCTCATATCTCGTTAGTTACTCAGCTTTCTTTGCTCATCACATATTTGTTAAGTTACTAGTAATTAACCTCCGTCAGCGTCTTAGTGGTCAAAATTATATCACATGACCAGATTCATCCTCTAAGTATTGTTTACCTTGACATGTATCAGCAGCCGTCCTCATTCACACAGGTTTTGATCAGATTGTTCTGCACAAAGGAGATTAACATGGAGATGCTTTTGCTGGTTGTTCTCTTCTTTAGGACTTTAGCATTCCAGGTGCAACACAGGTGCTAACCTTCCATTACCTGGTGAGCTGCTCACCCATTCTTTGTCCTCCCTCCATCCATCTTCATGTTTCTTCATCTAATTTTTGCAACCATTTATTTATCAGTTACAAACATTTATAAAAGGAGTCTTATTGTAAAGTGTAAAACACATCACTTTTTACTAATGAGTTACCATAAGGCTCCTTACCAGTTATAAATGGTAGTAACTCATTAGTAAGATTAATGAGTAGTAAGTATTAACTTGATCTTGCCAAACAGTGAGCATCATGTATGAAAACTGCGTTATAACTTGTTTATAATATTTTATTTATGATTAAGTGAAGTGTTAACCGAATTAATAACCTAATAATTAAGCATTCATAAATCCGTTATAAGGGTAGTCTTACTGTAAAGTGGTACCTTCAAAATTGCCCAGCCCTGGTAAGATATATCTAATGAAGTGATGATTAATGAATGAATGAATGAATGAATTAAGTAAAGCAGTTTGTGGTCATGTGTCTGTGCTGCTATGATTTCCAATATGGCTGTGAAAGAATGTGTTGCGTCCCACCTGAAAGGCTGTCAAAAATCCCATGTGCCTGTCCGGCAGAGTGTCCCACAGTAAAGCCTCAGCGGTGTCATTTCTAAAGCACTGTTGGCTCAACACTGTTCAAGCATTGTCCTCACTTGTATTGCTAATGCAGACCTAGCAGTACAGGCCAGCCTATATTGTTTTGCTGTAAGGTAGATATGCTGCAGAAACCCCTGGAACAGTTTGGTGTGTAAAGTTTTTTTAAGCTTTAGCTGACCACTGACAGAGAAGAAGCCAGGTTCTTCTGAATCATAGACCTCACAGAAAATATGTACAGTGAATGACTTTTTCACTAGTGCCATAGAAAAGTAAACCTCCTCCACCACCAATCATGTCTAACTCCTCATCTTCTATTCATTTTAAACACTGTTAAGCAAAAGAGTGCTGGAAATAAAGGAAGTGACAACAGCAGCGGCATTATCGACAGCCACATTTTCTATAAACATCAATTCATAAGCACTTGAAGCTGTGTGTTAGCGGTGTAGCTGTGTGTTAGCAGCGTAGCTGTGTGTTAGCAGGTGCAGCTGACTTACCTGTCCATGTGGCCGTGAAGCTGTGGCAGCCGGTGTAGACGGTGCAGTAACAGGGTGGTGGACAGTGCAGCACAGCAGGCTGGCTTATCACTTAGATAACAGCAGGGGGGTTGGGTTGTGTGCCTGTATTTGGGAAGGGGGGGGGGGGGGGGGTTGGGCTACATGAGGCTCATATTCCTTGTGGTAACCTTAGAACAATATATCAGTTTACATAGAGAGTTTAACCCAAAGTAGCTGGGGACTAAGATATTGCCAGGAATAAAAACTTATGTTCATTATTTGCAGATAATGGGCAACCAGTCATATCCACCTAAAATCACAATACTGAATGTTTTTATGCATCCCCCATAGTTTACCAGATTTTAAATAGCTTTCTTTGAATGAACAGTCCAAAACTCAAAGAATCAAAAATCAAAAAAACCTCACATCTCAGAAGCTGGAAACAGCCATTGCTCGACGTTACTTCTTGATACATGACTTAAATCATTTACCAATTATCAAAAATTGTTATTGATTAAAGGTTGCCTCTGGAGTTGTTGGAGATTGCTCAGGTACTTCGCAGAATGTCGAAACATGTCTTTGAACCTTTAAAACATTTCTGGTGTTTAAAATTGATAAAAAAATATTTGTAGGCTTCAAAACCAGTTTTGGTGCACATACCAAACCTTTGTGATATGTTCTGGGTATCATCAAATCATTTGTGATTCATTTGTAATTTAAAACAAAAATCCCTTTTACGCTTCACTTCCTCATCCTACTTTCTCTTGAATGAAAAAAATTAATTTGCGAAACTAAAATTTGAATTCGATTTTCAGGCTTTTTGTATGGAACCAAAAAATGAATAGATGATTTAGTTTTTTGTTTATATGAATTCGGTTTTTGGTTTCAAAACGAAGGAATGTTAAAAGCAATCACCAAAAACTGACCATTCTGATTGGTTTTTCTTTTTTTGAGTCTGGCACGAAAAAACGTTTTTTTCCATTTTGTTTTTAAAACAAATTTCAGATATACGATTTTGATTATCCGATGATACCCAGACCTTACTTAGATACTGTGCTTTGAGAAATATGAAAAAAAATTTAAAAAAAAAAGTTAAGAATTTCAATGCTTAAAGTCTTGTTTAAAGAAAACCTAGGTTCATTTTAAATTGGCTCATTAAAGATTAATTCCAAAATTAGCTAAAGTTCAACAGTTTTTGATTCTCATGCAGCAGACACATTTCCTGTCAACACCAAAACTGAACAGAAGTAACTGAAAGGAAATGAATAAAAAATGATGATGTCCCTGGTGAAACCTCGTAACAGTCAAACCTTCCTGATAAAAACGTCACCTGGTTGAACAGGCGAGCAGCTGTGGTGCACCGGCTGGTCACCGCACCTTATTGTTGGGCCTAATGAGACAACCTGAGATGCGCCACTCGTCCGCTTAGTAAATTGTGGGTTAGACAGCGGGGATGTATACTGACGACCTGTGAATAATTTAATGCAAAGTTATGTCACGGCTGCAGGCCAATAATTTGATAACTGATGGCAGGGTTCGGCTTTCAAAGGGTCAGTCCATGGATACCTCCAAGCAGTGCGTCTTTCTGGAGTCTGGTCCATTAGTGCTATGAAGCAACAGGTGGCTGCAGCATTAGCTTCTGTTTCAAAAGCTGCATTCAGCTCCACTGACATGTGATATTCTTGAGTTTAACAGAGGGTATCACCAAATTTCCCCTTTGAAAGTTTTCCTTCACAGTGTTTTCTTGTGTTGATTTAATGGAACTGAAAGAACAGAAATGCTAATACTAACACAATTACAATTCCTGAATAAGGTTTTTTAGCTTATGAGAGGTCCAAGCAACAAAGCTACTGGAGCCCTGTGGTTTTTGTTTCTCTTTATTAGGGGTCTAACTTGAGGGGGCTGAGGGCCATGCATTGAACACTAAACGTTTTGCATTGATGGCGCCTCCAAAAGGAAGAATATTCCAATATAGTGTAAAATGCTCAGATTTGTACTTTTTAAAATCGGAAATATGAATTGACCATAGCTGCAGTAAAGCCATTTCGTCACCATTCAGTGGATGTGATGAAAAGGTTTCAGCTCTGTGGGAGGTATTGGGTGATTTATTTTGATTGTTTCAAGTTTGGAAGGTGGAATGTTGAGAAATTTGTCAAGAGTTTTTTTTTTTTTTTGATACTACACTTTATCTGTACATCTAATTATGAGATATAAACTTTTGGCATCGATGGCGCCCCCTAGTGGCAGAATAACTCAAGACGGCTTTGCCAAGCTCAGATCTAGCATCCATACATGTGCTCTGGGTCTGGTTAAAATCGCTTTAGCTTGTTTTAATTTATGAGCGTTTATGTGAAATTGAACTTAAACACAAAGGTTTAAAAATGTAATTTCTAAATTTTGATGTGTCAAACTTTCTGAGATAACTTTTTGGCAGCATTGTCTATAGATGAATCCATTCCAATTAATTTGTTCAGAACTGGAATACTAGTTCATTTTGCTTTCACTTAAAATTTTTGATAATGGCCTGAAAATTTGGCATGTTTAGAGCAGAAAATATAAATGAATAGAAAGATTGACATGACAAAAGTATTTTGGCCATTTTGATTATTATAGCGACACCTGCTAAATGACGTGCCAATTTTGGTGTGTGACCTTTATGTATTGTTTCTACACCTCCACTAAAAAATTGACTTCAAAACTTTTACAGTGTAATATTTTTTTTCTCTTTAAAATTGTTTGTACAATAAAAGGATCCGCAAAATTTGACAGGTGGGTTGCAAAGTCCACCCTCTACTCAGACACATACAATGACACTCAATAACCTGAAACTCTGATATAATCAAGTTTTCACAATTATCTTGAAAGAGGCTCATTTTGATCTCCCAAGCTATCTTCATCTGGTCTTGTGCTCTGCTTGGACCCTGGTATATTTCTAACGGAGTTGTTTCTGCTCTCAGGTATGACCGGCAGATGTGATGGAGAGTTTAAAGGCACGATTTGATTTTCCCAGCCCCGTCATACAAGCAGAGGTAAGCTGCTGACTCGTGTCAGGGCTGCTTCCATTTGATTCAAGTTGTGTTTGTGGCTTGTTGCACTGTTCCTGAGTAGACAACAAAATCCATGAATACAGCTTTAAAACTGATTCAACAATGGATTTAAAAGAATCCAAGTCATTAAATTCACACAAGTTGCTACTCATTCTAGTCTCAACACTAGTGCCAGTGTTTTCAACTGGCGGCCTGCAGACCAAAACTGGCCCACCAGCAATAATATATGGCCTGCCCGATAATTCCAGTTGCATTTTTGTCTGCTTTAAGGTGGCTGTAAAAAGCATTAAGGCCACATTGAGGAAAAAAGAAATTGGACATTTTGAGAATTCGATCATAATATTACCCAAATAAAGTTGTACTTTTGAGAAAAAAATCATAATATTTCAAGTAAAATGTTATAATATAATAAGAATTAAGTTGTAATTGTAGGTTGCGTGTTGTTTTAGAGGGGAAATATCAGAAGCTTTAAAATGAGGAGTGTGGTGCATCCTGTGAAGCAGCAGAGGTTTCACAAATAAGGGGATAATTCATCTTTTGGCTCATCATCATCATCATCATTATCATCATCATCATCATAATCAGCATCATCAGGACATTGAAAAGATTGTGAAGAATCTGCAAACAGCAGTTGCCAGAAGCAGCTCAGGCTGACACTGACTGACCTTTCACCTGTTTGATTGGTTTATGTAATATTATACTACTAAAAATACTAAAGATTATGTTTTTTTTTCTCTCAAAATCTTTCAATAAATTTAATATATTTTTGATAAATACTTTTAAATTCTCGTAATATTGCGACTTTATTCTTGTAATATTATGATTGGATTAGATGCAGAATAGATGATTTGAAGATTAGATGCAAAGATGCATATACAGTAAGTGTCTCTGTGAACCTACAGTATGCAGGCCAGGTTGCTGTGAGTAACCACAGCCCCTGTGAAGAGTAAAACATCTCTCGTCTGTTTTTTTTTTGTTTTGTTTTGCAGACAGTGAGAAATCTTGTTGCTGCTGTGCTAAAGGAAAAAGGGCAAAATGGACAAATCACACAGTCGTCCCTTCAGGTGAGTTACTCATCAGAGGGATGTTCTTAGGTGGTGAACAGGTGGAAACTGTTAAGAATCGCTTGTCGCTAAATTCAAGAACCCAATTACAATATGTAGATACCTGTATGCTAAGGATTTAAACCTTGGTTGTCTGACCAGGGCCCGGCATTGGAGGCTCTATGGCAGCAATGCTGCAGTGACTGCGCTCCGGTGTGTTCAGCCTGCTGTGATGCCGTGGTGCTGCTGGTGGATCAGGGCCACGCAGACCTGCACTACGTCCTCAACAGTGTCCTCAACCTGCTACCCTCTGCTAGGTACACAACACTCCCACCATCACCAATCTCTTCTGCTCATCTGCATCGTTGTATTTAAAGGTTCTGTAAACGATCGTCACTGCCACTAGATATTGCACTAGACCACCAGCATCTAGACCAAAACAAATGCTTCTTTACTGGGAAAGAAATTCCGACTTGGATTGATCTGCTAGGACCAGCCACACGAATGACATTGATGGAGGCGGTAAAGACTTAACAGATGTTTTGACAGTCCACCAGCTGACCAGGATCTCGGCCGGTATTCCTCAGCCGAAACTCCTGTGCTCTGGTCTCGTCTCTTTCTTTGTCTGAGGCCTTTTTAGATGAAAATGTGATTTCTTCTTCAGTGGAGGAAATCATGGAAGGTTGCTCTCACCTGAACGCTACATACTGCACAGAGCCACCTCACGTGTGGGCGGAGCCTGTGTGTTTAAACATGGGGAAAGCCAACGGTTTAACAGGACGGACTCAAATGCAAAAATGCACTTTCCCAGGCTGGTTACCAAAACAAAGAACAGAGAAACTCTGATTGTGACTCAGTGTGGCTTTGTTCTCTGCTCATTACTCCATTACTCCACTCTGTCACATATATAGAAAACAGCTGTTTGTTGCTGTATTATTGTTTAAAATCTCATTTACAGAACCTTTAAGCTAACCTTACCTTCACCACTCTCCATTATTGTTGAGGTCACAAATTGAAGGCTCAATAGACAACATGCAAATATCCATACAGTAACTATGGCAAAGCAGCAACAATGTCACAGATTGAACTGCAGGATGATTTTGTTGTCAGCGGTTAATCCAGGTGTGTCTCACACAGTAAACCTGACTGTGTCTGTCATTAGATGAGTTCAGCAGGGATTATGACCTTTTGTATTCTAGTTTAATACAACTTATTTTTGTAGACTTGGTCTTATTCCTATCACTATTAATAATATTGTAATCACCAAGTTAATAGCTTAGATATGGGGACATAGTGACATCACTAAAGATATGTCACACAAGGGAACAGACAATCAGATCAGAAAACTAGTCAATTTGCAATAAACCAAGAATTGTCCTTTAAGCTGAACCCTGAGAAAAAGAAAAGTCACCACTAGACGGTGGATTGGATCCTGACCTCCTTTCTGTGTGTCCTGTTTTTGACTTGAACTGTCAACAGAAATGCCCAGGGACTGATAAAGGTGATTGGACGGCTGCTGCAAATGCAGGCAGACCAGAGAGACGGAGAAACAACCTTCACCTGTCCCTACTCCATCAGGTCTGTCTCTGTTGTGTGTGTTTGAATGTGGCAAATTTTTTTTTTTTTTTTTTTTCACATCAAACTATTTCTAAGTTTTTTTTTTTTTTTCATTTCAGCAAAAAAAAAAAAGAAATATGTAATTGCCTTTCAGGGCTTCCGTACTAATTTCCCTGTTGATGAAAAGTAAATTTAAATTCAGACAACTCGACTAGTCTAAAAGTAAGAAAGCAATCAGAAAACGGTCAAAATTGAGCACAGTTTTATCAGGATCACAGCGGCCGTGGATAAACAATGTCATATTGCTATCCCCAGTGTGGCTAACGTTAGCAGTGCTATGCAGTGGCTATGTAACATCTTAGAGGCTTAAGTTAGTTAACTGGAGTTGTACATTAATAAACTATTTACCAGACTAGTATTTCTGGTGCAAACTAGCGAAGAACTTGGGTTAACTGGTGGGATGTTTCCTTTGATGAGTGAATCCCACCTCCATCCACTACAGATGATACAGTTACTATCCAGAGTAGGGGGAGTTCTTGGTGGTAAAGGTTAGTCTAACTGGTCGGATATCCCAAGGCTGATGTAGTGCAGTGCCTCCACTCCTCCTTGCCCTTCACTCCTCCTCCTCCTCCTCCTCCTCCTCCTCCTCCTCCTCCAGCCTTAGATCTGCACCTCTGCCAAGATCCTGGGGCCTCCTTAATCAGTTACAGCGGGTGATAAAAAGACTGAGCTGCTTTGTCAGTTTTTTTTTCCTTCATGTTTTCTGTCTCCTCCTCTCCATGTTTTTTTTCTCTACCTCTGACACCCTTTTCTCCTTTTTGTGTTTGATCCCTCTTAACCTCTCCTTCTCTACATCTCTATCCCTACTTTCTTTTGCTCCTTCCTTCCCATTGTCCTTTTCCTTCTCATTTTGTCTTCATCACTGTCTTTGCTGTCTGCGTCTGTCTGGCGGTCTCAACCTCCCTGGTGGGAAGATGAATGTGTTGAGGGCAGCAGGGTGGCGCCGTCGGACTGGCAGTCTGGTCCGCCATTGGTCATCGGGCCTGGCACCGCTGGGTGACTGTAAATGCTGTGGGATTAATGGAAGATGCACACTGGTGCCCATTGTTGACCGTCTGCTCGCTGCTGCCCCGTGCAATCTGCCACTGAGACTCTGAGCCACTTCAGCACCCAGCAGGACCAGGGAAGGTTCAGGGCTAGGTCCGCCACACCAGCTCATTTTTCATGTGATGTTAACCCAGCTGTAGCAGTGTAGCCGGACCTGACTATCCCCTGTAGGCTTTCCCACGTACTCAGGGGTTTCTCGCCTTACTGCTCAGGTACACTCACATGGTAATTTGCTCATTTCTATTGAAATAAAGATCCCTATTAAAGCAGTAGTGATTCAACCAGCAGCCCATTCATGGATCAACCACCTAGTCTTTGTTTTTGGGTTTGTTCATAAGGGGAGATAGCATGAGCAGCAATAGCAGTTATAGCTAAAAAGACACAAGCAGAAACTCAATAAACAGCCATAGATAGAGAGATCACTACAGCCTGACTGACACTGGTGGCTAATACTAATATTTATATTTAAGAACTACAGTATATCAGCTGATATTAATTAATTAATTAAGTTACTTCGTGGGTATTTTCGCCTTTATTATGATGATAGAAAGACAGACAGACAGTAAAGTTAGGGGAAAGAGGATGGAGCTCTAAGGAGCCGAAATGGAACGCGCCCTGACATACTTCTTTTTTTTTTTTTTTTTATGTAAACACAAACATTATTGTTAATGATACATTAAATTTGGCTGTTAAATAAATCAGTTCATGTCTTGCTTTGACTGGAACATTTTGCAATTAAAAAACAAGCAGTGCTCTCTGGTGGACAAGCTATGTAACAACAACACTGATTCTAACTCACCTTGAATGTATCTTCGGCGGTCCTGAACACATTTTCAGTTTGAATAAAAAAAAAAAATTAAAGTAATAACACCAGAAATTCAGAAAACTTGAAATACTTGTATCAGGTGCTATCTAACTGTTAGATGAGCTATTTGTAAGTTTTGCTATTGCTGCATAGCTAACGTTAGCATTAGCAGCTATTTACTGACCAGTCTAGAGGAAACAGTGTGAGTTCTTTACCAAACTTCATTCCTTTACACACCAACAGCTGTCTCCAGAGGTGGAGAGAAACACCAGAGTTAATTCTTGTCTCTATCTCTTTTCATATACTGAAGTTAGCATGCTAATCAGCCAGCGCTGGCCCGTCTCTCACTTTCCACAGTCACTATAGCCGCCAGTCTGTCCTGAAGATGTAGCTCTTCTTAGAGGACGGATGTCTTGTAAAGCAATGATGGCTGAAGCTCTTGTGTAATGGTAATGTTTAAGTTGTGTTTTGCCTTGTAGTGTTCAAATAGTAAATCAAATCTGTGGTGGAACCCCAGCTTCACCTTCACGCTGTTTCTGTTATGACTATGTTCAGCGCTACGCCAGCAGTCGGAGTGAATATCGATAGGTAATAAAAATCTATCCAACTTAATGTTATGTTAGGTTAATGTTAGCTAGTTGAGTCTACCTTTTCTTCCTCTCTCGCTCCCCCTTGCCTCGGCCGTGTGTCGCCACATGACTCCAATTCCTGTATCCGTTATTTCATATTAAAAGCCCTCTGCAGAATCATGTAATTGCAACTTTATTATATTGCAGCAGTAGGGATAATTTTGCACTGGGGGGCTGCTGCTGCTGCAAAATGTATAAGGCTGAAAGACTGCCTCAGAGGTTAGTGCAACCTGCAGACATCCACAGCACAGATTCTTCCTGGCTCATTTGTATGCCAGCAATTTGATTTAGCTGTGAACTTGGAGTTGAACTAAAAGGAGGGCGGTCTCTGTCTTGACTTCCTGCCTCTTCCTTTGTGTGGCAGCTGAAAAGTAGAGACCTGTGTGCGCGGCTGATGGATGGGAGCTGTATTGAAGCTGAAGGTTTGGAGATGGCCACGGGGAATCTGAGGAGGTAGGGGCAGAGATGGTCAGACAGATAACACTATGGGAGGGAAGGAATTCAGCCCACGCTGCAGGCTGTCACAGGCACAGACATGCTCTGAACTCAACTTCCTTCCTACACTTAGATATGTGGTGATTGATGTTAATGCATTGATGAAGTGGAGCTGATGATGGTGTCCACCCCCCACACACCAGCCCTGTTTGTTAACCTCTGGCCCGTCTGTGGGCTGCAGTCTTAACAATACACAGAGACTTCACCTTGGATTTGACCCCGCTGTTTTGTCTGGACTTGATGGGATTGCAAATTTAAGAATAATGGAGGCTACACACAGATCATATAGAGGCCAGAAGCCTGGTGATGGTGGTAGAATTTATTGTCTATTTTATTATTTTTGATTAAAAAAGCAACAGAACCAGAGATACAAGATGTGTCTCAATTCAGGGGTCTCATCCTTCAGAGGCTGTATTTGAAGACTGATTGCGTCACAGCAGCTCGACTAGACTGGTCCATTTCAAAGGCTCATTCAAATGCATCCGAGGAATGCGTCATTCTTTTTCTGCACAATGAAGGCTCCAGCAGGTGGATTCTTCTTGGCCCAACTCGCCCAAGATTCACTGTGCTGGTAATTAAAGCAAATAACCCAAGTATTGGGTTTAAGCTCAGTTCAACAGCTAATGGTACAACTGTTAAAACCACAGGCCTTAAAACTTCAAGTTTTTATGAAAAAAAGTTACATGTTGTCAAGGTTGCTCGGCAACAAGAGCTGTGCTTTGTGACTCAACGGTAAGGGCGGGACTAGCTGGTGATGCAAAGCGAAAACACTTTCGTAGACCACGTCCCCTGAAGGATGTTACCCCTGAGTTGGGACACAGCTGTTGTTTTTGTTAATTAAAACACATTGTTCTTCTTCACATTCCTTCTTGTCAAAGTCTGATGTCCATGTAATGCACAATGCACATCAGTCACTGATAGCTGGTTTGGAGATTCGGGTGTGTTTTGCTTGTAGCAGCTTATTTAGCCTCGAGTGTACTTTGCCATACCTGTAGTCCCACCTGACACACATGAAATAAACCTCTACAGGTACATCACTGCAGCAGGTGAGAGTTAAACCACTGGAGGTTTCAACAAGCAGTTACATTTCTCTTTAAGTTGTTGATAGTGGTGCAAGTTTAAATTATTACAACCTTCCTTTGTTTCCATAGTTACTGCACTATGATAATATACTCTTGATAAATACATAATGAGAAATCTTAAGCAAGATTCAAAATTTGCTAATTGGTTTCCAGGTTATATTTAAATGAACTGAAACCATGGCTGTTTAGAAAATAGGAAGTCATTGTAAAACTTTATCCTATCCTTTGGAAAATAGGAAGCACTAAGCATGAATGAAAGTACTGTATATGTCATTTGTTAAAGGGTTTAATTATGCAAACCACAGACAAGCCAGGGTTATTCCAGGGTTGAATTAGTCCTCCCAGGGAAATTCATTCATTCATTATCCATACCGCTTATCTTGGGTCGCGGGGGGCTGGAGCCAATCACAGCTGACATTGTGCCAGTGCAGGATTCACCTCAACATCTACTGGATGGATTGGTACATAATAGAGTGCTGCAGGGATGAGTGGCAAAACCCGAAAATAGTTTGCATTTTAGCACTTCCTGTTTGCTTGTACTGAAGTTTCTAGGTGTTTTGAACGGACTTTTGGTCAGATGACTGAAATAAGGTCTGTGGTTAACACAAGACATTTTTAGGTTTTATTCTACAACATAAGATACATCGGTAAATACTCCAGTCCTGATTTTTGGAAGCTTTTACTGTCTGTTAAAAAGGACGGTTGCTAACAAGTGTCTAAATGAGACTACAGAGGTTGTCAGGGACGTTAAACGTCATCATGTTGAACATGAAAACCAATTACTTAAAAAATGACTTAATCAACAACAATTGGCTGGATTGCCATGAATTTGTTACAGATATTCAAGGTCCCCACACAATGCAACCTAATGACTTTTCCTCTCATGCCATCATGAGGTCACATTTGTGGTTTTTAGAGTAAAATCTGTCACAAACATGGGAATAAAATAGGAAATATGACACTGACATCTATGTGAACGTGGCCTTGTTTTCCAGGACCAGCCCTCACCCATACATCACAGCCCTGGAGAACCGAGTGGACTGCTGGCCAGCTCTGCTGCTGGAGATTGATGATTTCATTCAGCAGGCTGCTGACAGGTCAGCCACAGCAGAGGCCCTGAACCCTCTATCCAATCACTCACTCCTTCAGTGCATGCATTTCAACGCCATCTGTGAAGAGCACCCATCCCGAACAACTCATCACACCACTGGCAGCTGTTGTTATGCAGCACTGACAAATACACACTGACACACAGCACATGGAACACAGAGCATTTAGCTCACAAGGACTGGGTCAAAGACACTTTGAGGCCAGATTGATGTGAGCCAACATTATGTGATGCCTCCAGACGTTCTTATTAACACATTATGTATCTACACACTGCAGAAATCAACCAGTCTACATCACCATGCTGGCCCCCTTCCTGCAGTACCTTTACTGTGAACCTCAGAGGCAACCCCAGCACGCCCTCTTACGACACAGCCTCCTCAGGGTGCTGCTGCCCACACATCTCAGAGTCGGATCGGTCCTCCAGGACAAGGACCAGGAGAAGCCCTCCACAGTGTCTGACAGCCTGCTGCACTGCCTCTGCCAGCTGGTTCCATACATGCAGGTGACGCAGTGATAGTGGAATAGGTGCCTTTAGGCAATAATCAACGAGAGGCTGACACCAGGAACTGCCTTAAATTGTTCGTTTTCTGAAGTTGTTGGAAATACAGTGCAAAAAATTCTAATGTTCTTCTGTTTACGTCATGTCCTGTAAAAGGACATGAGAATGAATACATTTAATTAAAAGTATGAAGAAGAAGTAACAAATTCCTTCTTTTACAAGTGAGAAGTTGAATTCATAAGCAATAAAACACAACTTCACTCAGTTCAGTTCAGTCAGGGGTTTTGCTGCTACAATCTTAATTGGTCTGGTGTGGTGTTATAGCTTAGGGGGCTAATGTTAGCAACATTAGTCAGCAGATAAATAATACTTTGTAACTGACATTACTCAGCGGGCTCGATAACTACGTGTTAGCATGTTGCAGGTAAACATTTGATATGTTTTTCTTTGAACCCACATGAATAAAATGAGAAGTAAACACAGCATATTTGACCATACTTGTAGTTTCCTGGTCATGGTCCCTTTCCCTTCACTCCTACTCACATCAACTAATGATGTTACTGTTTCTGTTTTTTACAGAATATCTACTGAATTGCATCTTTTGCTTTTGTTTACAATATATTTTTAAAGTGCCCATATGGTATAAAGGTAGATGTCCATGTGTTGTTTGATTATAAAGCAGGTCTAGCTTATATATTAATACTGTGAAAGTATCAAAGCCTCAGTCCACAGAGAAATGCACACAGCCTGTATTCAGACACTGAGCCTTAAATGGATAGTTCAGGTTTTTCTGACGTGGGGTTGTGTGAGGTACTCATGAATATTCGTTACATTACTCACAGTAGGTTCAGCGTGCTCCCAGTTAGGAAAGCTGACCGGGGGAAACCAGCAGAGTGGAAGAGTGAGCCACCAAAACAATCCATTATCGGTTTGAATGTATGAAAACTCTGCTCCACTCAAAGCTTTTATGTGTAGGATTTGTAAAATTCCAGCTTTGTTGGCTCTGAGGGAAAGAATAAAAAAAAGACAAATTAGCATACAGCAGTGATTTTTTTCTACAAACAGATCTTACACCAGTAAGATAACTGAAAAGATCCTGGAATGTCAAATAAAAATTTTTTAAAAAATCTACACGTAGATGCTTTAGAAAATTGAACTTTACAAAATCTTGTGGTCCAAGTTGGAGCTAAAAGACTGCAGCAGCTTAAAGGACCTGCAGCGGCCTCACTGGAGTATTTTTCTTTAAGGAAAGTGGTTAAGAGGTGTTGGTGTTGGTCTCTCTGTGCTGACAGGTGGACAGCATGGAGGCGGTGCTGGAGCTGTGTGGATTCGTGGACACTCTGCTTCGGGGTCTTGTTGGAGTCTCCGAGGAGCAGCGGAGGACTGAGAGAGCCAGGCTGCTTCTGCATCTGCTGTGCGCCTGTCAGCGTTGCCTCCAGTTGAACGGAGATTGTCGGCCACTTCTCAACCTGTTACAGCAGCTACTTCCTGCTGGCCAACAGGTCAGAAAGCAACGTTAATGCTTAGCTTCACTGTCTCACTCATCAGTACAGCCCATTGTACAGTACAAGCACTGTCACAATCTATAGCTGTGCCGTTATTTCTAGGAGCTGCCAGTGGACGAGTTGATGATGGGTGTGGCTTTGCTCCTGCTGGAGGCCCCTGCGGTTCAGCAGACCAGCCTGCTCAGTCTGGGTAATAACTGTCTTCATTTACATGAACGTGTATCTTTGCAAACAGTTTATCTTTGATCCCAACGGGCAGAGTTAAGACTTTCATGTTAGAAAGTGATCTACCAGGAATGTGTGCTCACATGGATTTGATTGGCCAGTGCAGCTTGACAAATGATATTGTGTTTCAGCAGATGTTCATTTTTGGCTGGGTGAAGCTGTTTTTGGCGAAGCCTCCTGCATCGGTTCAAATGACTGAGAGGGTTCAAGTCGAACACAGCATAAACAGGAAGTCAGTTTGCTATTAAAAGTCATTATACCCCATGACTTCAATAGACATCTTCATATTAGCGATTCAGATTTCAGCTAAACACTTGAGTAAAGCCAAATCCTGCAAAGTTGCATGGTGGGTCCAGGTTGACGGGGCTCGGGGCGTGTCTGAGGGCAGTGACTGCGTAAAGTTCCAGAAGTCCTGACGGCTGGTTTTAAGGCTCAGTTTCTGAATACAGGCTGTGAGCATTTCTCTGTGGACTGAGGCTTTGATACTTTCACAGTATTAATATAGAAGCTAGACCTGATCTATAATCAAACAACACATGGATATATACCTTTAGACTGTATGGACCTTTAAAGCAGTAGCCAGAATACAGAGATTAACAGTTTATAATTCAGAAGCAAATTAAAGCCAGAAAAAATGACGTTTAACTTTTAATGTATTTCCTGAGTTTAATTCTATAATCATATAATATAATATTATGACTTTTAATTACTATTGCAGAACAACTGATACAGGATTTTTTGTTGCCAATACTGATATTAATATTAGAGAGTTTAAAAAATCTGATAATTATCAACAGATTTGCCTCCAAAAAATGTACAAGACATTTTGCATTGTAGGAATAAACTTGTCATTACTCTGGTGGAAAAACTATAGAATAGTGACACTGTTTCAAAACAAATCTTTGGTATTTCTGGACCTTTAATTTCTTCTCAGGCTGTTATTATTGTGTTATTTTCTTATATGACTTTTTCTTGTGAAGTTTCCTGGCCTGTTACAGTGAATGACAGTCTGATGATGATGTCTAAAAAGGAAGAAGAAGCAGATATTACAACATGTATTTGAAAAAAATTCCACCAAACTTCATCACATTATCGTTTCTTCTGAGATGATGACCACTGTCTAAAAACATTGTTATTTGTGGTGTTTCCACTCAAGTCTTTTGATGTACACTTTCATCGTGCACATAAAAACACAGATCAAAACGCTCCTGTAGTAAGTTCTCGTCCAGTTCTCATTCTACTGTCCAGACCTTAAACTGAGAGAGAAATCTTCACCTGCAAATAAAACAAAGAAACCCAAAGCCAAACCCTCCAACTGTAGCTCATTTATAGGATTTCATTTGTAATTGGTTTATGTGATGGATATCATGTCTAGCTGCATAACTGTTCTTGATATGAAATTCATTATAGATTAATATGTTGCTGTTGTGAAGGCTGCACCACTTGGCCTGCTCAAAGCATATTATTTTACTCCCCCTCAGCAAACTGTCATATGCCAAGATCTGAACTTTACTGATTGGCACTAATGAGAGTGAAGAAGGAGAGCGTGAGCAATAAGTATTTTTCCATTTAATTAATTCCAATCGATTGCGAGCACAGAGAGTCTTTTAGTCAGTGCACAGAATGTCAACTGTGTCTACAGAGAACCATACGAGTTTCCAATATTAGTTCATATCTATTTAAGTTGGAGTGGATGTCTGTGTAACTACCATATTTTTTCTGGTTCCCTTTTAAACTTTAACTAATTACATTAGTTGTATCTCAGAACATTGTCTGGATTTTTCCTCTAATGTATCTCAAATTTAATAGTTGTAGCACTGCATCAGATTTAAATACATGAGGAGGTATATAAGTGTAATTTATTCATACATTATAGAATATAGTTGAAGCCACCATAATCCTTCCTTGCTATATGTTGTCCCCACTGTTGCTCTGTTGTTAATTAAATTTTTCTCCTGCTTTGTTTTACTTAACAACCTCATTCGTCTGTTTGGATTCATTAACCTTGATGGGATTTTTTCCCTCCATCTCTCTCCTCACACAGCGCTGAGTTTAGCTCCTGAGCAGGCCGAGCTGGCGCCCTGGTTGAGTCCAGTCCTGGTTCTTCCTGTGCTGCAGCTGCTGTCCTGCTCGGGCCTCACTGAGCCTCTGGCTGACCGGAGGACACACAGCCTCAACAAGAGCCTGGCCCACAGCCTGCTCCGCAGCATCAGCAGGCAGGCGGATACACCCCAACAGGTAACACTGAAGCTGGTCCTCAAAGGCTTTTTTTTATGGAGGCAATGTCCAAACTAGGGTTGCAAAATTCCGCGAATTTTCAAAAATGGAAACTTTCCATGGGAATTTATGGGAAATTATGGGAATAAATGGGAATACACTGGGAATTTTCAAAATTGAAGGTTGGCTCTTCATAGGGAACTTAAATACAGTTGAGGAAAGTATATTTTAGCATAATCTTGACTAAAACAAACAGATGCCATTCAAATACACTTGAATATCCATGCCATTCCTCAATCACATGCACAGAGCACACTGCTTACTGCATGGCTAACGAGACCACACCCCCTACTGGCACCGTGCACGCCTCCATCACATGTACAGAAGATTTCTAGAAAACTGGACCACACTTTTAAGCCTGAAGCACAGAGACTATTGAAGGCACACATTTGAGCCTGTGGAATAAACATATATAATATATGTATATATATATATGATATATTCCCAGTTAGTTCCCCTAAATTCCCATTAATTCCCAATAATTCCCATTATTCCCATGGAAAGTTTCCAATATGGAATATTTCCAAACAGAAAGGAAGTGGTTTGCTCTCAGATTGAGTCAATGTCCTCTGTATGGAGACTCACTGATCATCACAGTCTAGCCTCTTACACAGGATCAATTGCAACCAGTTAAAACAAATCAAACACAGTTACATGAACAGGACGTGTGGGGCACATGTAGAATAAAAGGTTTGGCAGTGGCCAGAAGATCAGCATCACAGGTCAGAGGGAAAAGAAAAACATTGATGGTCGTGGTATTAAAAACATGAGAGGACATTGAAAAAAGGTCGGAAGGTAGATAGCTTTGCAAGTTGTGCTAGCTTCAGAGCACTGGTGTTTCTTTATTGTTTCCACATTAGATTAGATTAGATTAGATTAGATTAACTTTATTTATCCCACAACTGGGAAATTCATTTACCACAGCAGAAAATAAACATGAATCATATATATATATATATTTTTTTTTTTAAGTATATTTTTTGGGCTTTTTATGCCTTTATTGGATAGCACAGTAGAGAGAGACAGGAAATGGGGAGGCAGAGAGAGGGATTCGAACCGGCGCCGACTGCAGTGAGGACTGTCGTCTCTACATATGGGGCGCCTGCACAACCCACTGCGCCACTTGACGCCCCAATCATATATTTTTTTTAAAGTTAATTTTTTAGATTGAGGTCTCTTTCTGGAGATCTTTAGTTAGTTACTTTGTCATCTACTGTGTAGAAGCTTAAACATTTCCAAACTCTGATACTTTGGTGTTGTGATTGTCCATTCAGGACGGCTTTGCAAGTGTTCTCCATTTTTGCAGCAAACAACACAATTTTGCAAGTTGCTGAGTTTACTGAGGGTCAGCAGGGCATGTCATAGGTCAAGCTGATAGTGAAGTTTTAGAGCGCCATCTCCTGGATCTAAAGGCAAACTACTTGAAATGTTTTGTTGCATTTATAGGCTGATGTTTTAACTTGGAACAGGTCGCCTCAGTTGCATTGACCAGCTGGAACTCAGACAGACAGACAGAGAACTTCTTTGCAAATAGCCAGTGAAATCATTTGATTTTAAACTGTGTTTGCATGAAACAGTAACTGTCATGACTCTATCATTATTAGCCTCTTTTACACAGCTTGTTCAAGGCCTGAGAAGCAGGAGTAGTAGTAGACACAGAACTGGACTGACATCTGTGTGAAAGGGAGAGCCGACATCGGACGCTGACACTGTTGTGTTACACATCGTAATTTCTGATTCACGAATGTGCTGGGGGAGCATTATGCTAGCTTCGTTTGGCTCACTGCAATCAAGCACAGGTGGCACAATGAAGGGTCTTCTTCATGATTTTATCAACATCCCTGTTGATAAAACATTATTATCAGTACTACATACAGTATGTTGTGTCTTACAGCTAACTCACGAAGGCAGATCTAATACTTTCATTAATTTAGGTTTCATTCTTAAAAGGATGAGTTGTATAAAGATTCTGACATATTTAACTCATTGTGGCATTGCTGCCTTCAGAAACCTGTAGTGGTCAAAGGATAGTTCACTCAATTCATCTATAGTTCAAGATACAATAAAGGAAGTGTTACAAGGTACCACACCATGTTTTAAAGAGCTGACACTCATTATTATTTTTTAATGAGTAGAATTATACTTTTTTTTAGCATTGAGTATTTTACTTTTTCATCCGTCTTCCTCCCTTAGCCTGCTCCACCACTCGTGCTTCCTCTCAGTTCCTGGTACAGCGAGCTCAGCGTGGCTGTGTCTATACTGCGTAAAGTGGCAGACGATCCAGCGCCAGCCGCCGATTGGCTGTTGTCGGTTCGCTTGGCCGTGTCGTCCGGTCAGCGTCTGCCCTGCTC
This sequence comes from Seriola aureovittata, assembly GCF_021018895.1. Classification (NCBI taxonomy): domain Eukaryota; kingdom Metazoa; phylum Chordata; class Actinopteri; order Carangiformes; family Carangidae; genus Seriola; species Seriola aureovittata. Next base: position 548,968 of record NC_079386.1, read on the forward strand.
CCTCACCCTCATCGTGACCTATCTCATCATTACGGGTCAGGAAGATGTCTGCCAGCTGGCTTTGGACGCATGCCAGTCCTTCGCTGCAGCTGACCCCTGCCAGGTAGGTAATCCACACGGCTCAGTTCAACACTGGGGGGCGTCTCAAGTAAAAGCCCTTCTCCTAAGCTGTTAGAAACTGACTGAGTATTGAAATAAGGTACTTGGTTAAAACTAGAATATACCTCAAGGCAAAACAGTTGATTCTAGTCCTGCTTTTCTCATCTTTCAAAAACTCACCAAGCATAGACCCAAATGTTTGTAGGGAAGCAAAAGTGTAAAAATGAAAAACAGAAGACATTAATATAGAGTTCAATAAAAATCATCTTATAAACACAAAATAATTTAATGTTCATGTTAACAGTGGGTGGTGGAGGTTCTTGAAAACAGGGAACCCCCTTAAGATTTTTTTTGGCAGCTGTTGATGCTGCTAGAACTGTAAGTGTCTGTCCAGAGCAGAGAGAGAAAATATATGGTGGTATTTAAATAACAGTCAGCAAAACATAAAGGCCAGGTAAAAAACAAAGGGATTTATTCAACACATATTTCTAATCCATGTTCCATGTGGAAAACTTGATTTGCTGTCAGACATACAGATAAAAACTAAGCAACCACTAATATATTATAGCATAGTGAATAACTATATGATGATTATTGTTATCATATTACTCAGTAATTATTACTATGAAGACACTACTGCTACAACACACACAGACACACACACACACACACACACACACACACAGACACACACACACACACACACACACACACACACACACATCTCCCTGGCTCTTCTAATACAACACCACATACATCAGTATGATGATGATCCAACAGCTTCAAATATCATTGCACATTTGCCCATTATTGATATTACCTGTGTTATCTGTCATCCTATGTGTATGCTTGCCTTTTCTTGTTTTGCTTTTTTTTTTTTAATTTTTGCTTGTCATACTAGTTCATCATTATGTTATATGTTAACCTCTGTTTTTGTTGTCACACTATTCCACCTAAAAAAAGGAAGTGGCACGCTGGCCACACTTGTTAGCTACTGGGTTAGAAACACATACAGAACTGGCAAATTCTTCAATAACAGCGTGACCAACTGTATGCTTTGTGACAGGCACACAAGCTGAACTTAGCAAAAACTGCGACTCTACTCTTCATCTACTGCTGTTGCTGGAAGATTAAAAAATAAATTAGATCAAATATGTTGTTGTGCTCTGCACCAACGTACTTAAAACTCCAAAACTAAATAAAGTCTCTGAACTGGCTCAGCACAAGATGACACAGCTCAAGATGACAGACATTCTTCTTATCCCACAGAAACTCATTCATAATTTCGTTGTACTGCTTATAAATCAAATCAGAGATAATTAAACTGAGCAGTCTCTAACATTGATTACATTTATGATATATTGGAAAAAATATTTCATTCATTTAAGGTCATGGTTTAGGATCAGCAACACACTGTTCAGGGATTCAACTTGAAGAGAAACCTCCATCTTCCTCTTAAGTCATGCAGGTGAAGTGGTTGCTATGCAACAGTCAAGGTGCAGGGCAGCAGTAAGTGCTTTATGTGTATTAAAGGCTGCACACTGCAGGGATGTTGACCACATGTTTTCCAAGGACCCTGAGTAGCTCTTTTTTTTTTTTACCCCAGCACTAAAGGAAGTGATGAAGTGTTAACCCAGCGTTGTCCCTCATTCCATTCTCTAACCTCTGTCTGTGAGAGTGGAAATGAGCTGGGCTCAGCAGACCCTGACCGTGGGGCAGATCATGAGGGGACTGGGAGGTTCATCTGTATGTTGATACCTCCGCAGCCCACCCTTCTGGGCTCTGTGCATATATACAGGTCTGCATTGTTAATATTTTGCAGCTTTAATAGGCAATGCTTTGTGGGGTAAGTAAAGAAACGATGACCTCGTGCTACAGCCAAAAACAAGAACAATGAAGGAAGTGGAAAATAAAATGAGCTACAAAATGAAAACAGAAAATGTATAAAGTTTAGATTTATTTCATCAGCTAATCAGAGATTTAGATTCAGGATGTTTGTGAAGTATCCTCACCCCCAGCTTCATTTGACTGACATATGTCTGCAGGTCCCCTCCCTCATCCCTGTTCTGTTGTTCAAGCTGGGGAAGGAAAAGAATCCAGACCTGGCTCATGCTTTGCTGAACTGCCTGCCAAACCTTGGGACTCATAAGGTACCCCCCCCCCCCCCCCCCCCCAACTCATGAACTGTGATTCTTATTAGAGTATAATTCATATTCTGAAAACTTACATGCGTTGTTATGTTACAGCTGTGTGTCCCAATGGTGCTACAGACTCTCCACATGCTTGCCAGCTCCCTTAAGCTTAGAGCTGTGGCGATGCGCCTCATGACTGCTCTCTGGAAGAAACAGGTCTGTAATAATAAATAGTGATCATCATCATATTCTTCCTGCCTTGACTCACAGCTGACTGTGTTCCCCTCTGTAAGGACCGAGTCTACCCAGAGCTGCAGCGTCTGCTGGGTCAGCAGGACAACAGGGTGGTGGTGGGGAGGGACGCCCAGTGGGAACAGATCCTGGCCCGGGCTGCCTGCCTCAGGGACATCTGCAGAGAGAGGTCTGAGCAACACACAAACACACACTCGACATGGTGTAACTGGTTTGCTCTGGTCCAACTCAGTTGATGAGTTTGTAAATATGTAGGTTCGGTTTGCGTTCACACGCATTCAAGTGAACCAAAATGCATCATTACGAAACACGTGAGAACGTTCACTCCTCCGATTGGTCAGATTGTTTGGAGCAGGAAAAGTAAACACAGGAAGAGGATTATGGGAACCATTGAGCTCAAACTTGTGAGTTCAGAAATCTTTCACACCAAAAACGAACTGCTCCAGAGTTTGTCTGGGACTGAATCGTACCAAGGGGGAAAACAAACCAGGGTACAGTTTAACCAGACTAAATCAGGTCTCGGTGCCAGCAGGTCAAGCAAAGTAGTCCAAACTAACTCTCCACAGCAACATTTTCCAGTTCCTCCTGAGGGATTCCAGGGTGCTCCCAGCCAAGATGAGAAATATATCATCTCTCCAGTGTGTTCTGGGTCGACCCGGGCCTTACCCAGAAGACCTCCCCCAGGAAGATCATAACCAGATGCCCAAACCACCTCAACTGGTTCCTTTCAACATGAAGGAGTAGTGGCTCTACTCCAAGATCCCCCCCGGATGTCCTCCCTCATTTAAGCCACCTGTATCCACGTCCATGATCTTGTTCTTTGGGTCGCTACCCAGAGCTCATGACCAGAGGTGAGGTTCAGAACAAAGATCGACTGGGCTCACCTCTCTCTTCACTACAACAGTCTGGTACAGTGCCCACTTCACCAGTGAAGCTACACCCATAAGTCTGTCAATCTCCTGCTCCATCATCCCCTCCCTCACTCCTTCACTTCACCGTCCCAACCTGCAGAGAGCAATCAGAGAACCATGCCCTCAGACTTTGATGTGCTGACCCTCATCCCACCATCATAAACATGAGGGTGTAGCTGACTGTATATAATGGGGACTGACAAAGGACTGACTGATCTTCTGTCTGCTGTTTTTCTTTGGTCATTTCAAATTCATTCATATTTAGTAAGTTATGATGTAAAAAGTTCCATGGTTTTCACACTTCACACATGTACTATGGACAATATTAGCTTCAATCTTATCAATCCTTGGTGCAGGACAATGGGCCTCTTCCTTACAGGCCTGTGACTCCTTATAATGAGGTAATGAATAATGAAGTTTACTAATAAAGTTACCACATATTACAGGTATAAAGGTGAAAGTCAGTTTTTGTAAGCATGAAAATTCTTGACCATGGATATAATCATGACACATCAATCCAAACTCAGGGTGTATTTGCTAGGTTTTCCTGGAGCTTTTAGCTGAATCAAGTGGTTTTCATCAGCACATGGAGTCTGCTCAGTTGTCATTAAGATGGCACTTTCAGGACTTGTTATCCACGTTGGTTCCATCTGTTGAATGGTTTTGTCAAACTATATTGTTCTTCCTCACCCTTTTTATGTGTGTGTGTGTGTGGTGTGTGTGTGTGTGTGTGTGTGTGTGTGTGTGTGTGTGTGTGTGTGTGTGTGTTTGTGTGTGTGTGTGTGTGTGTGTGGTGTGTGTGTGTGTGTGTGTTTGTGTGTGTGTGTGTCAGGCCTTATCAGCACGGAGGTGATATGTTGGCTGCTATTACACACACTCTGAACCAGTGCACCAGACCAGACATGGCAACCCCAGCTGCTCTCGCCCTGCAAGGACTACAGGAGCTGTGCCGGGCAGAGGTCACACACACAAACACAATACATGCATTTAGTTTCAAATTTTCCAGATAAATTAGAGCATCTTTTTTATAGATAGATAGATAGATAGATACTTTATTTATCCTCCAAGAGAAATTCACGTGTCCATTAGCTCATTGTGGATAATAATAATAAAAACAGTTAATAATAAATAAACAATAATAATTAGATTAATCCACTTCCTTTGGCTAAGGTGTTGTATAGCCTGAATGCAGTGGGAACAAAGGATCTCCTGAACCTCTCTGTTCTGCAGCGCAGTGAGATGAGACATTTGCTGCACCTGTAGCTGCTTCTCTGTCCTGTCCTGCCTCTGTTCAGCTTCTGTGTTTTCACACATGTACTGTTTCAAGAAGCAGATTGAACTGAGCTGTCTCATTTAAAACTCAGCTGTACAGGAAGTGTAGCCTCGAGAGGTGGTATGGGTTGGGACACTATGGAAATGATTCCTGTCAGAGAATCTTTGAGGTAGGAGGAAAGCTTATTGATCTCAAAACTTGTTAAACAGGTGTGGCCTGGCTGTCGGCGTATGTGTGTGGTCTGAATAAAGCATAAAGTACATAACGGGAACATGAAATATAATGAAATGGCCCTTTAAACATAAATTTAACAATAGAAATCATTGTTAATTACAATGTGTGTTAAATTGACCACTTCTTCTGTTCAGCACATTGGCCTAATATTAACATGAACAACTGCTGACAACTTACATTTATATCCTTCACGCACACATCGGGAGTGAAAGACAGTCCAGATTATTGTCCTTCGGCAAGTTTCACCGTCACAACTACAGGGAAAGACTCTGCTTATCAACTATGGCACCACTCGTTAATTGTGGCACCACTCGTTAACTGTTGCACTCTGTAAGTTGCGGTGATGGGCGGGGCTGTATGTTGGGAGTGAGGGAAGGAGGTAGAGCCTACATGCTTGATATGGCCTTATTTAGGGATAAAATTGGTAGGCTTTAGTACAAGCTGTTTATGTGTGCTGGTCACTCGTGGAACACATTTCACTAGTAAATATCATAATTGGCTGCCTTCCACTGAGCTTCATGAGGTTTATGTTACAGGTCGTGGACATCATCTCGACATGGAGGCGCCTTGGGCCGGAGCTCAGCTGTGAATCCCGTCCACTGATGGTCAGAGTTATAGCGGAGCTCCTGGCTCTGGTTCCCCAGCTCACTGTCAAGTCAGAGGAGTACGAGGTATCTGGTCCACATCAGAGATTTTTAATCATCAGAGGGTCATCAACAATATGATTGATCATGGTCTTTTTAAGGTGTTGTAACTCTTTTCACACATCTTAAGTAAATACACATCTCATCAGTAAATGTCAGGGTTTTGGCCTCAGAATCAAGATGGATGAGTTTTGTTTTCATCATGCTTATATCATGCATGCTTATATCATATTCATCAGGCTTATACAGGGAGCCATGCTGCTAAATGACATGTTGTGACACACCCTAACATACATACATTAGCTGGCTAGCTTGCTATGTTTATATGGCTTTATAAACACAGCCAACTATCTTTACATGTACATTTACCGACATGCCTGTTTTACATATTTATAACTTGGAAATGTAGGATGTAAACCAAAATAGCTTGTTCCTAGCTGAAGTCAGGTCCTGGTTAGCTTAGCTTAGCATAAAGCAGCTAACCTCTGTTAAAAATAAGTGTATTTTTACAACACCTCTGAAACTCTTTGATGAACATGTTGAATATATTTGTCTAATCTCTACTCAAACCGAAATGTATTGTGTAACTAGAAAATTCCAGGGAAATTTTGAGTGCCACGGGGGCTACTGCCGGGATGAGTACATGATTTATTTCCAGTGTTCATAAGTCACCCTGATCATATTCTGGTTTTGAATCAAATAAGAAAAGTAAAGAAAATGTCCAAAAAAGGACAGAGGGACCCCTGAGGGTTAATAAATCCCATGAACTGCTATTTAAATTACCACTATTATGTTTTTTTCTGTGCTAAATTTAACATTACTGGGGAGGAGAGCAACACGACTAGAAGTGACAGCGAGAGAGGGCTAGTAGTTTCTCCTCTTCTCTGTCTCAGCGGAGACCGTCACAACTTCATTCACTCTTTTAACAAAACAAAAACAAAAGCAACGAAGGAAGCAGTAAATGGACTTACATATTTAAGACCTAACTAAATGTAATTTAAGACCTAACATGCGGCTAATGTAAAGCTAGCAGAGCTTGGAGAGTTGGTTATCTGGTTGCTAGGCGCACGCAGGCACGCACTCAGGTCAGGAGCTGCCGTTGCCATGGCAATGTGAAAATCTGACCAGAATTTGGCTTCTACATGGCTTCAAAACAACTGCAAATTATGACAAAACCGTTACTTCTTTTCATAAACCGAAAAGACCGTGCCAAACACTGAAGCCAGAAGTTTCTACAGTCTCTATTTTATTCAGATATTCCTTAAAATGAGTGAGTAAGCTCAGTGCGAAGACAGAGAGAGATTCTTTTGAAAAAAAAAGACGATTACATTAGGTGTCAATGAGAGTGAGACAGGTATTGCTGCCGGACTCGCCACCCCCGTTTAAATTTTGTGCAGACCCTGCCTGTCAAAGTTACATTTTATGAATCCCAACAACTATGTCTACATTTTCAGAAAGAATTATTTGTCTCCTTTTTACGGTTTGGCCGCGAGCTCGAGTTAAAAATAAAAATAAAGGTTATTTTTTACTGCTTCACGCACTCTAGCCAACTGACGCTTTCACTCTAACTTTGAAGAAAAAGTGATTTGCACTCCTCCTTTGAGTGCTCACAGTTTGAAAAGTTTACATGTTATGTAAAAACAGTTCCTATCTTTTTGAGAGAGCAGAAGTTTTCCTCCGTTTTAAAGTTTGAATCACATTTCTACGTGCAGGTATGAGAGAGCTGGGTGACTCAGCAAAAAGGTGCAATTTTGTTGAAAAAAGGTGGGTTTCTAAAGAAAATTCCAATGCATTTCTAATGCATTATTTATTCCCAGTTTTTTGGGAATAACTTTGGGAAAAATTTGAATTTTAACACCAAAAGTCATAGCACCCCTTGCGGGATCAAGACGCACGTTTTGATGTATATATTACTGGGGTTTTCTCAAAGCTGCGGGACGAGTTACGCGCCGAAATTTGGCGGAAGAATAATAAACCCGAAACAGAAGATTAATAGATGCCTCGGAGCTGAGCACCCGTGGCACTAATTACTGCTCAGTTGAGCAGCAAAAGTTTCAGCACAGACAAACCAGTGTGTTGTGATGAATGGACTAAAACAAGATACAACATGTTAATCAGTGAGATTGAGAGGTGTTTCTGTATATTTGAAGAGCCAGGCTAGCAGTTTGCCCCTCTCCAGCCTGACTCCAGCTCTGTACTTCACACACAGACATGAGATTGATGTCAATTTTCTCATCTCATTCTCAGTAAAAAAGAAAAATTATTTCTAAAAATTTTTGTTTATTAAAAGCTGGGAGCTAGAATAACATGTGTGTCTGAAAAGTATTAACATGAATAAAACATAAGGAACAAACAACAAATGTAATGTATATTGTTTAGCATTATTTTGTTCTTAAGTTAAAATGGCTCTTTTGATAATTGTGGTAAAAAGGGATTTAAGGCACCTCGGTCAGTAATTGGAATCTCTTCCCATTTCCTTGAATGGGAAAGTGGTGTCAGAATTTGGATGACACATAGAGGCTGTTCCTCAGTAACATGATGTCAGACTTTCCTGACAAACACAATGTGTTGTTTGATTTTGAAAATTCTTTTAACCTTTTTTTTTTTTTTTTTTCCTCAGAAACTGAAAGAGGAGGTGGTCAGCTTTCTTTGGAATTATACTGTGAACAAGGTCTGTACTGAAGATGTGTGTGTGAGAGAGTGAGAGTAGAATATCTTTATTGTTATACCATAAGATTAAGTTATACTTGATGCTGTGAAAAACAAAGCATAAGGTGAAAACAGAACAACAAATAAGATGAAGTATTGCAACTAAGTAGTCATAAAAACACAAACAGAAAGCAACCACTGGTGTGCTTTGGTGATGAGTGCAGTGGTGTTAGTGGATCATGTGAGGTCCTCTGAGATGTGTATCCCCAGGGGCCGGTTGCACAAAACACCTTAGTTTTCTACTTAAGTCTGACACCTAAGGTTTAACTTCTCCTTAGATGAGGGAGTTATTTAACCTCCTAAGACCCGAACTCTTGCATGGCGTGCATTTTTAATTTCTCTTTGCTATTTAGGCTGATTGGGACCTGAGAAAAATGATGTCCACATATGAGGACATTAGTTTTAAATTTCGATTACTGAGTGGCAGTATAATATCATCATATGTGGTCACCAGGCCCTTGTTGAGAAAAAGTTAGTATTGTGGTCTAGAGAACCCAAAATGTGAGGTCCACATATGTGGACGCCAGGTCCTAGGAGGTTAAGGGTGTCACACAGAATCTCTTAAAAGGTTTCCTTAGTTAAGGAAAAAAGAGAAAGAGATTTTACAGCGGTAAAATTCTACTGTTTCCATAGAGACCATTGGTTTGCTGCCATTAGTACTTCTGAGCTGCGTAAAGTAGAGTAATCCAACTCTACACTCAAATTATAAACTAAAAATCTATGATGTAGAATCAGTTCCTCATCATTTATGGTCAACAGGGTTCTCCCAATCTTCTTGGGATGTGTTCATGTTCTTCGTTCATCACCATAACCTCAGCTCATGTTGCAGTTAAGACAGAGTCAGAGGTACCTTTTAGTTTTTTTCTTTACTTTGGTCACTAAGGTCTTTCGTTCAACAGTTTAACTGACTTTAAGTGAGTCCTTAAGTATAAGACTAAGATAAGTGAACATTTTAAGGAAACCTTAAGGAGAAGACTTAACTTTGTTTTGGGCATCTGTGTTTATTTTAAGAACACCTTAACTCAGACTTTAAGGAAAATATTAACCTAAGGTAGTTTGTGCAACTGGCCCTAGAAAACCTGAAGCTGGACACTGAGTGATGAAATCTGGAGCGTACTGATCTTCCTGTGACCTTCCAAAGTTGATGATTAGCTCCTTGGTCTTTGCTTTATTAACAGAGATGTTGCTCTCTGAGCACCAGGTTCTGCTCATCTACTCTGAAGGCTGATTTCACCACTGCTGGAGATCAGCCCAGTCACCAGTGTGTCATCTGCAAACTTAACATGGTGTAGGCAGCAAGTACAGGGACACAGTCATGAGTGATGAGGGAGCTGGGGATGTTTCTAAAGACTCATTTCTCTGGTGATTAAACCAAAATTTTAATTCAGACCACTTGATTAGTCTAGAAGTAAGAAAACAATCAGAAAACAATCAATTAATCAGGATCACAGCGTCTGTGGATAAACCATGTCTCATTGGTTTGCCAATTGTGGCTGATGTTAGCAGTGGTAGCACCAGCAGCCTTCTTACCTTGCAGGTTAAGGTCAACACACCTGAGCTGAATGTGGTTATGCATTGCTCCGGTGAACTCGTTGTATTTCAATTTATTCTTCCACCTTACTTGTTTACAAGATCTGGGTGTTAGCAGATGATAGTCGCTCAGGTCACAGATGTTTGTTTTTTTCCACACTTGCGCTGTGATGGCTGGCTTCAGTCACTCAGGAACTGTCGTTAGAGATAGAAAGGAGATGAAGATTCTTCTGCATACATCCTGTTCAATTGTTGCCTTGATTGAGGATTTTTCCATGATTTACAAAAATTCTAAATGTTTGACAGTTCAGATGGTTCCCAAAGCTGTGTTGATTTTGATGGATAAAAAATTACTTGTGGATGCTGCAAACAGAATTTTAAAAAGAATTGACAGAATGTAACAAAATGACAGAAGTAAAGACATCCAAAAGTTTAGGAAATGCTGAACTTAATACCTAATACATAATGCAGCTGCACTAATCAATAATTATATATTAATGTGTGTGTATGTGTGTGTGTTTTGATGTAACAGGATCCAGAGGTGGCCAGCTGTGGCTACAGGGCTCTTGCAGATTTTCCTGAAGAGGTCCACACAATAACTCTCCTTCCTGAGGCAGTAAGAGTCTATAACTTTATAACTGCTAATGCTCCACACAGATTATATCAGCTGTTTTTCCCTCCTAGAATTACAGTATTATGTAGCAGCTTATATGAAATATCATTAGTGTTACAATTTTATTACAGATTATCAGAATGTAAGAACTGAAATAGTAAAATAAATATAATATTGAATTACTTAATAAATAATTAAAAAAAATAAATTAATAAAAATATAATATCTAGATACAGTCCAGATATACAATGTCATAACCGGGATTAAAAATATAATGTATTCGATTTTGTCAAATATCAGCCCAAACCTTTGAAATAATTTAAATGAATTATTTTATTTTCTTCTAATCACTGTCTTAACATATGTAAAGGTTACAAATGTTTTAACATATGTAAAGGTTGTATATCCTAAAACACAGTGAGTTAGCTAGTGCTGTGGTTGCTGCTAATGCTAGCAGCTAGCTAGTCATGTTAGCAGCCAGTTAGTCATGGTAGCAGTGTGGCTGTAGGGATGTCATTGTGTGTCAGTCTTCGGGTCTCTTGAATGTTTTGGTGATCACCTGAAATTTCCTCTTGCACAACCAGTAGATCAATATTTGATTTGTCCAATACTTACTGCAAATTAACAAATATTAGCATGCTAACATGCTAAAAAAGAATGGTGAACATGGGAAACTGCTAAACAGCAGCATGTTAGCATGTAAGCTATAGCCTCACAGAACTGCTAGCATAAACGCAGCCTTTTTAGTCCAAAATTAGAGAGACAATGAAGAAGGCTGCTGATTGTAATCTGAGCACTGTACAAACCGTAACTAGAAGGTGCTGCCTTCTAAATTGTCATCACTACACAAAATCTCTGAATAAACAGTGAATACACCTAAAATCTAATGAAAACTGACTAACTGACTGTAAAACTAATGAAGAAAATAAAGAGGTCCATTTATAGATTATGATTAAATTTGTGGTTAATTTAGATTGTCTCTGTTCTCTTCAACATGCATGTGGTAAATGTGTCATATCTGTAATAATGAGCTTGTGTTTACATTGTCTTGTTGTATCTGTTCTGTCTGATGTGAAGGCCAGGCCGCCCACAAAGCTGCCTGAGGGTGAAGAGGATGAGCAGGGGGAGGAGATAGAGGAAGAGAAGGATCTCTCTGTCCCAGGTTCATCTTACGTGAAGCTGATGGCTCTCACCCCCACACCTGTTCTTCCAGGTAAATTACACTCACACTGTGGTCAAAGATTTAGGTGCTTCCTGCTTGCTAGGCCACGCACCCCATCAAACACAATTGCCACTGTTCATGGTGGGAGGCCAGGGAGGAATCATGTCAGTGGAGGGCCTGGATCTGGGAGGATGGTTGTTTCTTACCTTGTTACACTTTTTCTCCTCAGCGTTTGAGCTCTTCTTGACGTCACTGGTGAAGCAGGAGATGAGCCAGATGCCACGGGGGGTATACTTCTCTGCCCTGAGGGGGGGGAACCTGCACTCAGACCAGGGTAAAACAGTGGCAGGAATCCCAGGGTTCATGCTAAAGACCTATGAGAAAAACAAGCAGCCTGGGCTGAAGCCTGGACTAGCAGGTGAGTAAATTCAACCTCTGTGTGAAGATGAATATGTTAGGACCAGACTGTGATTCTCCACTGTTGGAACATCTGAATTTGGTTTGAGCAAATATTTATGTTGCATATTTGACAGGTAACTGACATCAAGATGATGTGATGATTTTATCTTATCACACATTTATCAGCATCGGATGATAAGTAACAAAACATATAAGCAAAAATGCAAAAGACATGTATGAAGTCATTTAGAAACAGCGGTGTCACTGTCTAGTTTGTCCATCAGAGAGCACTGACAGGGTTGGCAAAGGTCAGGGTCACTATTACCTCACCTCGCCATAACTTAAGAATGAATTAGATAATTATGACACAATTTAACACAAATGTCTAATAGGATGAAATAATAATAATATTAATACACTTTATTTATGGAACACTTTTAATATAAGAGATGTAGCTCAAAGTGCTTTACAAAATAAATGAAATAGTACAATAAAATAAGGCCAACTGTGAAGTTAGACAATATGAAAACAGTAAATGATATAATATATAAATGAAAATAAAAACAGAAAATAATAAGACTAATGAAATATGAGAGAATTAATTAAAAGCCAAATTAAATAAATAGGTTTCAGTTTTTCACATTACCTTCAACTCTTATAGCTCTTGGTAAGTTCTGTAGTTTTGTAGCATGGTTAAAAAAAAAAAAGAAGCTTTACTGCCTGTTTTCTTGTGCTTATAATTGTGTGTATTTTAAAAGCCAGAAGAAGATCTAAGCGCTTGTGAAGAATTATAAAACAACAGAGAATCTGCAGCATGACCCGGTTCCAATCCATGTAGAGCTTTAAAAACAAGTAAAGGAACCTTAAAATCTCTTCAAAAAGGGAGCGAAGCTAAAACCAGGTAATATGATTAATTTTCCTTGTTTTAGTTAAAGGTCCAGCAGCTCTGAATAAACTCAAGTTTTACTGCTTCAGAAAAAAAAGAATATTTAATAATGTAATCTATTTTAAATAAAATCATGAATAAGTTTCTCAGCATCTTTATGGATTAGGAACGGCTGTACTTTGGTAATATTTCTGAAGTGATAAATCTTCTTTATGTGTTAAGTGAAATTTAAAATAATGGCCAGACATGTCACTTCTGATTTGACCTCAGGGGCCATATGCAAGTTGACAAGAGAGTAGATCTCTTTTAGATTCACCAACCACAAGTATTTTTTCATCAAATGAGGAAGTGATCACATTTTACATCAAAAAGGCCAAAGGTCAACCTCACTGTGACATCATAATGTTCTGCAAAAACACTTCTGCCATTATTCAATGCTGCAACTCAGATAGATACTTTATTTATCCCCTAGGGGAAATTCATGTGTCCATTAGCTCATTGTTGATAATAATAATAGTAATAATAATAATAAAAACAGTTAATAATAAATAAACAATATTAATTACATTAGTCCACTTCCTTTGGCTGAAGTGTTGTATAGCCTGATGGCAGTGGGAACAAAGGATCTCCTGAACCTCTCTGTTCTGCAGCACAGTGAGATGAGACATTTGCTGCAGCTGTAGCTGCTTCTCTGTCCTGCCAGAATGTTGTGGAGAGGATGGTTGGCATTGTACAAGATGGCCTCCATCTTACATTGCATGCGTCTCTCCACAACAGTCATGAGTGAGTCCAGACTCCTGCCAAGCACAGACCCAGCCTTTTTGACCAGCTTGTCTAGTCTCTCTGCCCCAGCAGACTGCAGCATAAAATAATTTTTTTTTTTTTTTAACTTTATTCCCTCCAGGTTCCATTCTGTAACAGGCTTAGTTCAGTAAAAGGTGGTTCACTTACAAATCTAACCTCAGTTGTGAGTACAGCTATTCCATTTGATTATATAAGTTTAATATTCAGTATATTTATAATGCATAGTATATTTTAGTGAAAATTTACTGCAACAACAGTCAACATACTGAGTGAAGCCAGTCAGGTGAGAAGTGAGAGTGACATGGTTAAAATCCCCCTAAATTGCAATGAATGCATCAGGGTGCTGGGTCTGTACTCTCGCTACAGTCTCGTGAATGACGTCTCACGCGACTGCAGGCTCTGCTCATGGTTGAATGTAAACAACATTGGTGACGGTGTGAGAGAACTCCCTCTGTACATAGTACTGTCCAAGACCAACTGCCAACAGCTCAATATCCCGACAGCAGATCATCTCCTTCACTATGATGTGACCAGGGTTGCACCATCTATTGTTCACAAGCAGAACCAGCCCTCCACCTTTATTCTTCCCACTTGCTCTGGCGTCTCTGTCCGCTCGTACTGCAATGAAGCCGGGAAAATCCACACAACGGTGATGTTGTTTAACCAGGTCTCCTTGAAACACATGAGACTACACTATGATATGCTCGCTGGTTCTTCACGAGTGCCTCCAGTTCATCACACTTGTTAGCCAGGGAGTTGACATTTCCCATGAGGATCGATGGTAGAAAAAGGCTTATGTCTCCATCTCCTAGCCTTTAGCTTAGCCTCGGCTCTGCATCCACGGTACCGCTTCTTCAGCTCAGCCGGTATGGGATGTTTAACTCGATATCTGGTACACTTTCAAGCCAGGAGTTCTTCCCTTGTGTGCATTATTTTCTCCATCGTCAGACGAAACGACGACGTGGAATAAAAACATCAATCGACAAAAAATATACTAATATATACTAAAACTACGAGCTACGCAGATATGCTGCCACTTGTCAGCGCATCATATAAAGCAGAGACTGCGAAAATATTTCCTGACACTTGACTGGTTGGTGGAAGAAAACAACCATGAGGAGGAAATTGTAGATCTTCAACTTAAGATGCACCATCAGAACATCAGCACATGTCCACAGTCATCAGCCACATCTAAGAGATTATTTTTATGTTATGTTTAAATTTAAGAATAGTTATCAGTCATTTAATCAATGTTGATATCTGCCTCAAACATTCAGGAGGGCTCTAAGTACATTTTTTTTGCCTTTCTGCATTAAAAACTGAATAAATAACAAAAGCTCCAGGTTCACTGAGTTTGATTGACTGCAAATTTACTCATGTATATCCACTCAAGTACAATATCATCTAAAGCTGGTGCTACATTATTACCTAGTAAAGTTTCAAAATCTGTCAAAAAAAACCCTGTTTTACTTTATATGGGGCAGATTTCTCAGTCAGATTGTTTTGATCTAATTGACACAGAAAACACACAGCAGGTCGTGCTCTTCCTGTTTGTTTTTAAGTGTACTCTGTTCACTTTACTGGATGGGACCTTGGAGGACACAAGATTCATATACAAAGCAAAGAGACTGAGAGGTGGTGGTGGGTTGGTGGAGTCCAAGAAACAAATTTCTGCCCTAGCCCCACCCCATTACAGTGGATTTGACCTTGACCTTGAATAAAGCTCAATTTTGTGTGTGTGTGTGTGTGTGTGTGTGTGTGTGTGTGTGTGTGTGTGTGTGTGCGTTGAAGCTGGTCTGTTGCTCAGTTACGAGCTCCCTGTGCAGACTGATCGCAATGGCAAACCGATCGATCGCTTCCTCGTGAGCCGCAGCCGCAGCCACCAGCAGACCCTGACCGCCCTTATTCATGAGGTACATGTGAATCTGTCTTCTTTCTCTGCCTCTCACACATCCCTTTGGTTTTCTACACATGGAAATCAACCTCTTTTATTTTGCTGTGTTTGTGTCTGTAGGTAAACATCCAGCCGTCTGAATGGCACCGGGCTCTCCTCTTACCCCAGGCCTGGAGGGGCTTCATGAGCCGAGCTTTTCACACCATCTTACAGGTCTGTGCTTCCGGCAACTGACACACTGATTACATATTTATGGAAGACATGGCTGAGTTTACATGTGGTTCTAGAAAGGAAACATTCTCCAGGCAATGTTAAGTAGAGCAAGGAGAAGATTTCATTTCATCACATACTGTATCTTAACAACTCGTCTTTGTTTCACTTTTACTGCTAGAAATCATTTGAATTATTAAATTCATATGGATTCTGAAGCTCAAACATTTCATGACATCTGTTTTACATGCTTATTTATGTCTAGTCATTGGTTTACTTGCAGTATTGACCTTCTAAAAATCCATGCCTAACACACCCAGACTGTATGTTTTGTTTAGAGCTTGAGAGAATGAAATGCGCACCCTGCATGCTGTAGTTATAGTTATAGGTTTGTGATGTATTCAGGGTCGACGTGCTGACTTGGAGATGCAACAGAAACAAGGCAAAGAGAACCCCGAGGAACTGCAGTACAAACAGCACTGTGCCTGGCTTTGGTGAGCATCACTCACACAAACCAAGTGATAACTGTATACGTATATACACATACAGTGAATGTGTAAATACAGATACGAGAGGTGCTTCAGAACTGATCCTAACGTAGCTGATGGATTAATTCAGGTTTCAGTCAAGTTGCTCATTTATTGAGCTATAACAACAGAATTATAGGAGCATGTGTCAAATACTGACTATTTATATGGATAATATTGTATATCACAATATTTGAGCTGGAATAAATTTTGGATATTGCCCAAGCCTAATATATGGTACATCATCATGGTGACTCATGGCATGGACATAAACAATGGCCAAGCCATACTGTTAATTATATAGATGTGAAATTTGGTCATTTGAATCCTATGGTTCAAATGACATAAAATTTGAAAATGATCATGAAAATTTATTAACTGTGCTTGATTAACAGACTTCATTAAGTCTAGTCTTAGAAATTAAATCTAGTCTGATTTCAAACTAGAACAGATTTGAACTGTTTCATGCTATAATTTCACTCACTGCAGTTATTTACTGAGAATTTCTCTGATTTTGCACCAAATCTAAAAAAAAAAAAAATGGGAGCCTACAAAATCTTTTTTTTCTCAAATTAATTAATTTGTTGAAAATGAAAAGTTGGTCAAAAACATCATGTTTAACAACAAATAATATTGTTTGCTAAGTTTTTAAGTTTACATGTCAGGCTAACCTGTTCAGTTTTGCCAGCAGATGTGGTAGCTAGCATAATTGCCTTTTTTTTATCCTGTTTAACACAGTGTAATTAACTGTGTAAACATGTTACAAATCACAAGTATACAAATATAATTTATCTTGCTTTACTCAGCCCTTTGCACCTTTTTTTAATTCTCCATATTTTCCTCTTCTCCTGCGTTTTATTTGAAGTGTTGATCTATAAGAAGATATATTTGTGGTTTTAAGAACCAAAAACATCTCAATGTAGTTTTACATCTCCTCTCTCAGGCTTGTCTCTGGGGCTCTAGTGACACAGGTTGGTGAGCCTATCAGAAGAGAGGAGGCTCTAAGCCTCTCTTCTGATTGGCTGACTGAGTGACACATGGCCAGGCCAAAAATTTATTGTAGCCTACTACTGTAGCTTGGTAAAACTCACTGGTAAGTGTAAGTGGTGATGGTCAGTCAGCACTGAAATGAATTCAGACTAAAATGCTTTGATATTTCAGAATGAATAAACTTTAGACACTGGTCTCTAAATGTAATGGCCTGTGCAATGATACATTGGCTTTCTTTCCTCTAGCTTGCTAGCCCAGCAACGGAATCAGCATTTGGTGTTGTGTACTAATACAGTTTAAAAAAAAAATGAAAGTAATGTTAAGATTTCGTATATCACTACAAAATATATAGCAATTATCAGACTAAATCAAAGAATACTGGTAATTGCCTTCATCCCTGTCACAGTGTGTCACATGCTACCAGAGCTAACACCTGCGTGCTGCCAGCCAGGTGGTGGATGCACCTGTCTGAGATGAAAGGATACAGTCCGTGTGTGTTAGTTTTTGAATGCATGCTATTGTTCATACATCACTGCATTAGCAGAACAATCTCTCAGAAATGACGCTTTCTCTTTCTTTCCTCTGTGTTTATCTCTCCTCCTTTTTCCTTCTCATCCCTCTCAGGGCCAGAGATCAGCTGGCAGACGTCATCAAAGCTGCTACAAAGTGAGTCTCACTTAATTTTAGATTCACAGGGAGACCTGTCATGTACAGCATGTTATACAGGATTAAGTTCAGTGGTAATGTGCTTTTCAGGGACAGTCCTGTTGTTCAGGGAAACTCAATTCTGGCTCTGAGCGGCCTGGCTGCTGTCCTCACTAAATACGAGAGCAACCTGCCCACTGACAGCGATGGCAGCCTCAGGGTGAGTTCATTTTTTTATTTATATTTGTTTGTGTTGTATAGATTTAGATTGTTTGAATTTATACATTATCTAATTCAAATTGAATTAACACAATTATTAGTATTAGTATTATTAATCTGTTAATAATGTTATTAATCTGTTAATAATGTTATTAATCTGTTAAAAACATCATATAGATCTCTCTATCATCAGTGAGTGGCCATGTGTTTTAGTGCTGTTAAAGCTGTGGTAGCAGCTTTCAAAGGAAATCTTCCACTAGCATTAGCATTAATCACCTGTTAACTGTCCTGGAGAGAAACAGCAGGTTCTCTCCATCTCTGAGGTGTTTCACTGATATTAACACACATCTGAAGGGATGTCCACATGCATCTTCATGCTTTGGAGAACAGCCATAGCCAGGCTGCCTTGTTATTAAATTCTGGTAATATTCCGTTTTTTTCTAAAATAAAATAAAGTAAAATAAAATCCCACATAAAGACCAGAACAGACAAAAAAAAGCTATTGAAAACATATTAATAAGCGTTACTGTTGCTCTTAATTGACATCGATACTCATCCCCTCACTTTCCCAGTCAGGTACAGAGATAACTTTAAACTCTTCTGGTCTCTTGCACAGGTTTGCATTGTCAACCCTCAGCTCATATGTCCTAACTGTTATGTGTCATGTGATAATAAAGTAACTTGACAAACCAACTGACCTACACAAACAAGGAACAGAAGGGGGACATTTCCAGTATACTGACCGATCAGCACTGACACACAAACTAACTACAAAAGAAATAGGACAATTTGTATATAAATTGAAATACAATCCTAGTAATGTATCCAAATACCAAACTTAAGTTTAGTGAAATACACAAAATATCTAAACTAAATACCCCCCCCCTTAATATTGTGGGCAATTTGTACAGCCATATTGGTACTTCCTTCATTTAGGACCAATACTTCCTGGGGCCTATCCTTTAGCCAAGAAGGACCTCCCCAGCAGACACAGAAAAGGTCATTAGAACACATTGAGATAAATTGTGTGTGAGTGTGAGAGTATAGGGTGGTCTGGTGGTGTGTGATCAGTGATCAGATTCACTGTATGGTTATAGGTGTGGAAAGCTCTCCAGATGTTGTTTTCTGATGTGTGATTTCAGGCTGGACCAGAGTTTGTGCCCACAGCCAGCTGGTTATCCATGGTGCTCGAGACCCTGCTCAGCATAATTAGCAGCAGCTACAAGGCCAGAGGACAAGTTTTCCCATGGTTCCTACATGTAAGTCTTAGTTTGGTGTTTTAGCAGCTATAGATAGAAGTACTTAGGACAAACATATTTTATTCAGTTAGTTTCTAAGCAGCAGCCAGTGTAAAATTAGTACAAAACAAAATAACCATACAATATATACAGCTCCAATGCTTCACTTTGAGTCAAAAAAATTACACATTGTGATGGGCCAGTGAGCACAGTTCCATCACACGCACGCAACAGCTCCATTGAATCCCTGAATGACAGGCACACAGAGAGAGACGATAAAAACTCAGAGCAGGAACCATATTGTCTTCAGGTTGTCCTTCTGTCCGTCCCATTCTCATGGACACGATATTTCAGTAATGCCTTGATCAAACAAACATTCACTAGAACTCAAAGACGAACTAATTAGTGATCAAAGGTCACGGCGACCTCACAAAACACTTTTTAGCCATAACTCAAGACTTCACAGAAATTATAAACAGGGATGTAACCTGAAAGTAGTCTGAGGTGGCAGAGGCAGACAACCATGAGGAGGTGATTCTAGTCTATAACTATACTACACTGCACTGAGAGTGTCATTACAAACTCTGAACCTCCTTACTGACTCTAAGTGTAGGTTAATGAATCAGCTGCTGTACTGTAATAAGGTCTGCAGACTCTTGACACCGTCCTCCTTCTCCTCCTCAGCGTTCCTACTCAGGTGAGAACACAGCAAGTGCCATTGCTCGCTCCTGTGCCAGTCTAGCGTTGTCCTTGCTGGTTCCGGTGCTGGTGGTGTGGCAGAGGGATGGCCTGGTCCAGGTCCTGTCAGCCTTGAAGGCAGGCCTGCCTGGCTCACCTACCGCTGATGACTCCCAGGCTGTCCAGTTCCACTCCGGCCTTGCGCTGGGCATGGTGCTGTGCAGTCTGCAGCATCAGCACCTCAGGTAGGGAGTGTACTGATTCAAACATGTACTGTAACCTGTAACTGGCTGAGTGAGGTTTCAGCTGCTTGTCTCTGTTCCTCAGTGACATCTCTGCTCAGAAGGACACTGATCTCCTCCTCAGCTCTCTGGGTGCTCTGGAAAGTTGCTCCTTCAACCCCGACCTGGAATACAAGTCAGTGCTCTGTCTGTAGACATGATGTATAAGTAAATGTGGGTAATGTATGAGTACATGTGGGTAATGTGGGTACTTTCGTTCAGTAATAGATGGTTGATTCTTTATGTGTGATGAATCACAAAGGTTAACATAGTATTGTAACACACCAAGCTTCCTTTTGCTGACAGATAGATAGATAGATAGATAGATAGATAGATAGATAGATAGATAGATAGATAGATAGATAGATAGATAGATAGATAGATAGAGTGCCTATAAAAAGTATTCACCAACTTGGATGTTTTCCCCTTTTATTGCTTTTATAAATGGAATCATGGTCAATATAATTTGGCTTTTTTGACAAGACTTTACAAATACAAACTCTTTAATGTCAAAGTGAAAACAGATTTCTGCGAAGTAATGTCAATTAATTAAAAATATATAATGTAAAATAAGTGATTTTTAGTGACTGACCTAATTCAAAAGAGGTCCAGCCAATTGGTGCTAGTAGTCTCAAAAGGAAGGGAAGAGGAGGAGCGCTTTGAATACACTGAGCATCACCTCCATTGTAGCAAATAAATTACTTTCATTCCATGTATAATTATTAATAAAGGAGGCAGAGGAATAACTAAACATAAGACACAGAAAGAGAGACAGTAGGAAAGAGGGAGGGCGAGAGAGAAATCATCGGTAACGAGGCTTCATACTAACCGCTCTGACCAACTCTACATATCAAACAGAGGGAGTTAGACATAAAGATCTGCCTCTAATAAAAGTCTGTTATGTTCTGGAGTTGAAGTAAATAAAGTCTAAATATTGTGGATCCCAGATGGAGGCTGTGCTCTGTGTGAGAGACACTGTCTCTTCTAACTTTCTCTCTGAGTGATCATGTTACCGTAAATACAGCTGAAATCACAGCTCAGTCTTTGTCTTTCATTTATGTGTTTGGTGATTTGTCAGACGATGTCAAAGCTATAAAATCAGGATTTGACCGTAGGTCCTGACATGTACTAGGTTAAGACCTTGATTTGTTTTTTTTGTTGTTTTTTTGCTGCTGAGTCTGACCTTCATTTCATTGCTTTGCTTAGTGTACATTGAACCTTGTTATGTTACAAATAAACCCCCCCACGCCCCCATGATAATATTGTATCTCATGATATTTGGGCTTGACTGTATTGAGATATTACATTTTGGATATTGCCCAAGCCTACTAACTATACATGTTATGAATTTAAGTTCACAGATGAGAAATGGACTAATTATTAAAAGTAAAACCATATATTGAGCCAACAGATTGTTCCTGACTAACCCTGCTATCCCTAGAGCTACATTGTTAGCATGGCTAAAACCTATACACAGCAGATGTTGCTTCTCTCCTCTCCTCAGTACTGGCTGTATGTTGGGTCTGGGTCTGGTGCTGGCAGCTCTCTGCAGTAGTGGACAGAAGGACCAACACATCCACGTCATGCTAACACTGGACAAACTACTATCCAGCCTGCAGGACAGCAGCGGGCAGGGACGCATGATGCAGGAGGTACAACAAGTTTTACTCTGCTTTAACAGACCAAAATAAGTGACACAGACCACACAGGCTAGTAAAACATATTTATTAAGGTTGTTTTTTTCTGGAATGGAGTAATATTGACTGTGTGCAGGTCTTGGCGTACTCTGTGGCCTGTGTGGGCGTCTCAGCCTTCAGTGGAGGCCTTATAGACGCTGCCAAGGCTGAGGAGGTCATGAACACTCTGCGCACCCTGACTGAGGAGAGCCAGCAGGTCAGCAGCAGAGTGTGTTGTATCTACTGGGATAATGAGGAAGTATTTGTGGACACATACAGTTGTATGCAGAAGTTTGGGCACCGTGTTAAATCAGTGCTTAGTGATCCAGAGAAGAGTCTTTTTTGTTTTTTCTTCCTGAGATATTCACACAGTTTGTTTAAAATCTACCCACACATTCGAAATGATTATTAATTTTAATGAATTTAACGATTGTTTAAGTCAGGTCTGGGAGGTTTGTTTGTTGAAGTGGTTCATGGTGGATTTTCAGGTCTGCTTTGAATCATTGTCCTGCGGTAGAATCCACCTTTGTTTCACTCTCACTTTCTCAACTGACTACAGGACATTTGACATCTCCTCAACGCTCGATGGCACGAAGCACTGACATAGTCGGATGCACAATGTTTTGCAATTTTTTTTCTATAAATAAAGAAAAACAGGGCATTTACATGGGCAATATGTCAGCCTTTGCGTACAACTGTACAGTTTTAACATTAGTATGTGGTTTTGAATTCATATGTCTAATCTATGTCTTCTAAGAATCAGACCAGTGAAATAGCTTGAGTGGTTAGTAGCTGTTTAATGCTGGTCTTGTGTAATAGCTGTATCACTGTATCAAACATATTGATGATGAAAAAAATGAAAACCAGATCAGTGGACACAGGTTTAGTTCTCACTGCTTGTGTCCAGACCCCAGGTTTCTCTCTGGCTCTGGGGCTGGTTGTCCACGGCCTGTCACTGTCTGGTCACGGTAAAGCAGAGGACATCCACCCCCGACTGCTGGCTGCCTGGATCAAGATCTTACTGACTGAGGTACTGCAGCTACATGAAGAATGGACCATCACTGCTCATTCATACACTTTAGATTCAGTCTGTTTATACCTGCTGAAACTTTGTGTTTCAGGGTTGTCCCACTATGCAGCGACTGGCTGCTGTCAACGGACTGGTGGCTCTAGTGGGATCTGAGAGTTACCTCATTCAGGTGAGAAATCCACCATCATGTTTCTGAAGCTCCATATTTGCCTCTTCTGTGTTTTATTTGAAGTGTTGAGCCATAAGAAGATATATTTGTGGTTTTAAGAACCAGAAACCATCTCAGTGTAGTTTTACATCTCCTCTCTCAGACTTCTCTCTGGAGCTCTAGTGTTACGACTCCTTTGGTGGCAAGGTAGAAAGGAGACGAAACAACAACCAAAAACTGAATCATGTAGCCATGTCATAAGTAAGGAAAATGGTTTATTAAAACAGAAATCCATTAACAAAATACAATTGTGCAGGAGGATGGGACGAGGTGGTTGTACCAAACAAACTGAAAAGTACAATAAAACTGGGCCTAGCTAGACTCAAAATAAAACTTAAACCAAAATCCTGAGTCTTATCTAATAAAGAAGGTTAACCAAAAGTAAATACAAAGGTGGCACCAACCTTAAAACCTAGTGTGTATATACAGAGGAGTCCTACGTGAGTGCAATGTATAAAGGGTACCCCGACTTACCTATATCCACCACCTCACTCCACAAACCTTGTTTTAAGTTACTAAATTAGATGAACAGTTGTCACTTCATTGTATCAGAAATGGCTCCAAGCTTCTTTTACATAGAACATTTTGACATGTGACAACATGTAAAGCTCCTTCCATTTACAGTAGCTCCCTCAGTCCTGGTCCTGGTATGTCTCACTGTCACTGTCATGCTCACACATCTTTAATGTTCTGTGTCTCGTGCTTTTCCAGCAATGGAAAGTCAAAATGTCTGCTGTGAAGAAGGAGTACCATGTGGGCAATAAATTGATTTAAAATGTTTAATAATGAAGTGAAGTGTTTGGTGCTTTGTTCATGAATATTTTTGTCACTTATCTTGTGTCGTGTGTTCCAGCTGAAAAGTGAGCTGGAGCTTTCCTCCCAGCAGCAGAGCCGGCTGAATGAGGTCATTCGAGCCATCACACAGGTGGGCCCACGCATTATGTTATTCATGCTGTTGTTTTTAATGGTAAAAATTGTGAAATTATCTCAGTATAATTATTACAATACAAGTCTGACTTTGTCTAGTTCTGTCAGACACCTGCTGCTTTTTCTGCAGCCATGACACCATATTTCCTACTTAAATTCAAGATATTACATCATGTATTTAAATGTAATTGACATTAGATTTGTGACGCATTGTAAGACAATTTCTTATTTTGTGATTATTTGTTTCGTTAGTTCTTTTTCTGTTCTTTATTAGTGACTTTGCATTACAACAAGTGTTACATATAATGGACAGACATGTAAAGACAACAAAAACAAACATTTATAGAGACATACAAATGAAAAGTGTGTGTGTGTGTGTGTGTGTGTATTTATGTGATATAGTAGTGGACATTAATGATGTTATATAAATAAAATTCTAAGGAAAATAATAATAATAATAATTTACATGATATCCTGTCAATGTAATTAAGAAAATAAATAGATCTTATGACAAAAAATGTGCTAATGTGATATTATAAAATACAATGTTAGTTCAGATGACATCAGGCTTGGGTGATACCCAAAATTTAATATACAGTCCAGCCCAAATATCATGATATTTGATATTATAGAATATTGTCCCAAACCTAAATGACACTGAACCTCCTTTCTTCTTCATGTACATCAGCCTATTTTACTCTCTCTCTATCTCTCTCTCTCTCTCTGTTCCAGGTCATAACGTTCTCAGGTGCCATTGGTTTACAGTCCAACAGCGCCTGTTTGATGGGTCATTTACATTTGGCCCACATGTCCACCAGCCACACTCACACAGCAGGTAGGAGCAACATGGATGAACTCAAATCAGTTTATTCCTCTTACCTTAGAAATCAGTCACTGTCTATCTTCAAAAGTGGGAAGTTGCTTGTTGGGTGTGATATGTTTTTTTTTATGTTTTTTTCCCCTCTGTGTCTCCTCCTGTCCCCCCTCAGTTCCTCAGGATTTCAGTTACCTCTCAGAGAAAAGTGTCCTCAGACCCATCATTGACTTCATCTCAGAGGCAGGAAAGAAAGGTTTGTAGACCAGTTTAGTTTAACAGGGTTTCTGCTGATTAAAAAGTCAAAAATCCAATTATCTGAATTTTAGGCCTTAAAATGTCTGGAACACAATTTTGACAGGTCTTGAAAATTGATTGGATTATGGAGTTAACATCACTTTCATAAAGCTGCATTAACTTCAGGCTTTTAAATGTGTGTTTGTGAAATATTTGTATTCACGCTGTAATAAAACTACAAAACAAAACCACCATGGAACCAATAACCACTAATGCAAACTGTGCAGCTTGGCTGAAGGCCTGTTGAAAGTCAATAGATTAATTTAAGATTCTTTTTTTTGCCAGTGTGGATGTTAAACAATGTCTTAAATTACATCATAGTGGTTTTAAAAAGTCTTAAACTCGTTCAAACTTGCAAAAACTTGAAAAAAGTTCAGTGTACAACTTTATTTTCTCAACAGCACAAACACATATAATATCATTGAGTTACATCAAGATACATTGAATCAAAACAATTCATATTTTGAACTCCTTTGTTTCCAGGTCGTGAGTCGTCTGCTCCAGCTGTGGTGAGGACTGCACTGACCCCGCTGGCTTCAGTTGGAGCCAGTTTCCAGTACCCGCCCATAAACTGGAGCGCTGTCCTGTCTCCTCTGATGAGGCTCAGCTTCGGTAACAGTCCTCACAGAGTCACGTATCTGTACTGGAAGCCAAAGAGTCAAAGCAGCATGTTGAAATGTTTTGTCTTCAACAGGAGAGGAGGTGCAGCATCAGTGTGTGGTACTGGCAGCGAGTCAGGCTCAGTCTTCCCAGAGTGCATCTCTCTTCCTGGGCTCCTGGCTGTCCCCCCCCCTGGTGCACAGTCTCAGTGTAAGTTCCTCAAGTACGGCTGTAGAGAGGAGAACAGAGTATTAACATCATATACTGATATCAAGTCTAAGTATGTACAACAGAGAGTCACATGATTGATGATAAGGGAGGCTGCTTCATGTTTTCCTGCAGCTTTACTGATTATATCCTCATTCTTATATAAGTCTGTGTATATAAGAAAAAGGCAGTGAACCTGTTGGAATGACCTGGTTTTCTGCACTGACTTGTCATGAGATGTGATCAGATCTCTATACAAGTCACAAATGTAGACACAGTGTCTCTAAACTAATATAACACAAACAATTATAATCTTTTGTGTCTTTATTGAACAAAAGCCATTAAGCATTCACAGTGGTGGTGGAAAAAGTAATTGAACCTTGCATTTTATAACTGGCTGAACCACATTTGGCTCCAATAACCTGAAACCAGCTTCCAGTAGCTGCTGATCAGACCTGTTCAATGTTCAGGAGGAAGTTTGGCCAGTTCGTCTTTAAAGAAGTGCTTCAGATCAGACATATTCTCAGGATGTCTGGTTCGTACTTTTCTCTTGAGGTCATTCCACATCATATCTACTGGATAAAAGGTCTGGGCTCCGACTAGACCGCTCCAGAAGGAAACTCAAACTCAAAGTGTTCTCTTTTTCAGCATGACGGTTCCCGTCTCCGCGTCATGTAGAAGACAATGTTGAAGTAACAGCTGGCAGTTGACTGATTGACTCTAACGAAGAGACTCAGACAGCTCCTCGTTTCACTGACCTATTTTTATGCTAACAAGCACTTCAGGATATGGGGGATAACAGCTGGTCTCAATAAAACTACTCAGTCTGACAGAAAAATCATAATCAAAGCAAACTTCAAACACTAACGATTGAACTGCAAATAAATAAATGATATGGCCAACAGTCTAACTCTAATCAGGATCAGACATTTCCATTATGAATAATATAAAGACACAACTGATAAAGATAAATGAATAAACATAGATAATCATTCTGTAAGTCAATATAATGACGTTCTCACTCAGACTGGATGAACATTCATATATTCATATCTATAGATCTTCATTTAACAGGCACACACTCACCTGGGGGACGCAAGCCCAGTCTGACTTGTTCCCCCGGTAATGCACTTTATATAGCTACATCGTTACCATGGATACTGTGTTACCTAGCACTAAATACAGAGTAACCTCATAAAAATATAAAAATGACACAAATTTGTACACTTTACAATGAACAAAGGTAAAATTAATGACAAAATTTAAATTTCCAAGATTTTGCTATTAGATAAAGTTAATTTAAAATAATTTAAAGCTCAAATTATGTTTTTAATGTAACATGCTAGAGACACATGTTACAGAAACCATTACTTTGAAAACCAAAAGCGAATTACATATTTTTAGATTTATTTCAGCATTGTTCCATAATTTAACCCCAACAATATAAACACATCTCCTTTTATTTTTATTGGTTCAGTAAACTAAAAACATCTCTCAGATTATATTTGCTTAGCTCTAAACATTATTTGCATTATTTTATAATTTTGTATAATAAATCATTAAATTTCATATTAAAGGAACAGAGACACAATGGATGAGTGTGATCATAGTAGCCAGCCTTATTAATATATATAGCTCGTTTTTGTATTAAGACTATTTAACTGAAATGGCCTTATAATGTAATATATTCCAAGATTTATACAGGATTACTATTGACATGAATGTTTTTTTTTAATATAATCAATATGTTGTTTCCATGTTAGTTTATGATCAGTCACAAACCTGAGGAATTTAGTCTGAAACCTCTTTCAATTTCAACATCACAGATTATTAGTTTGTATATTTCTTCATCAATAAACCATCAATTGAGGTTTTTTTTTTGTATTTCTTGATATCAGACTAACTCCCACTCATGCTAAATTAAGTAATAACAATAATAATGAGTTGTATTAAAAACTGATACAGGCTCATGTAATTGTTATTGGTGCTTGCACTGTGGCACATGATCATATTTTATGACATGGCTGTTGTGAACAGTTACTACCAGCAGGTGTCACTAGTGAACAGACCCTGTTAATGAGGCTGTGAGTAGTGATACCCAGTGTTGCGCCTTTCAGAGATGTCTGGAGATTTTTACAGCCCCTTGTCCTCTTCCAGTATCAGACCCGGGCTCACCTATATGACACCCTCGGCTTGTGGATGAAGCATGTTGCCGAGGACAAGCTCCAGGTCTACATGGAGAGTCTGGGTTTGCAGCACTTCCAGGAGGGCCTTCAACCCCAGCGTCTGTCCCTGTGCCGCTCTCTCCTGCAGGGCCTCGCTCAGGCCATGGCCCTCCCAAACCCCCCCAGTAACTGCTGGACTATCCTCTGCTCCACCACCGAGAAGATCTTCACCCTCCTGCCGAACCAGATCCGGGTAATACATGAGTCTTTACACCTTCAGACACTGATGGAGTTTTTACCTGACATCCTCTCTTCAGCTGACTCCTGTCACTGTTCATACACCAGTGACAGGAGTCACTGGTGTAAAAATACAATACATTTTTGGCCTGGCCATGTGTCACTCAGTCAGCCAATCAGAAGAGAGGCTTAGAGCCTCCTCTCTTCTGATTGGCTCACCGACCTGTTGTTACTAGAGCTCCAGAGAGAAGCCTGAGAGAGGAGATGTAAAACTACACTGAGATGGTTTTTGGTTCTTAAAACCACAAATATATCTTCTTATGGATCAACACTTCAAATACCACACAGGATGTATGGAGCTTTAATTCAGCTGAAACTTCAGCAACTGCTTCAGTCTTTTAGTGCTTCAGCTGTGAAAAGCTGCTTCTCCCATATAACATCAAACAATTCAATTATGTGCAGTTTTTAACTTAAACCTTTTCTAGGTCATTGCTATTTAAAAAAAATGTTACTCAATCATCTGTAGTTGTACCAGGCCGACCATCTAACAATGCTCTGTTATATTTTTCTTTTTGTATTGCAAAATTCATTTGTTATAGGATGATGAAGTGGATTTGTACACAGGAGTGGCCAGATGTCTGTCTGAGATGTCTGATACAGAGATCGATCGGATCGCTCGAGTTACTAAGGTACAGTGTTGGGTTTCTCCTGCTGCCTGTCTTTATGCTAAGCCAGGCTAACCACAGCCTGATTCTACTTTACACACAAACATAAGATGGATGGATATCTATCATCTCAATCTGAGAGAGAAATCAACAACTGCATTTTCCAACATATTTCTAAAACAATTTCTGAACACTTCCTGTCAAATTAAAAAAAAAACTGCAGCAGAAGTGAAATCGCTTCAGCATCATTAAGACGTTTCAACTTCAATCTCACACACTCTAACTAACTTAAAGCCATCATTTGTACATTTTTATGATTACATCATCTTTAAAATGATTGTGTTTGTAGAATGAACTGAAAATCTGTTCAGTTTAGATGTCAACAGCTGGACTTAAAAACCTACAAGTGAAAAAATACAGCTGCAAATTTGGTACAACTATACATTAAATTGAATCTAGCTACATGCTTAAGATAATTATGTAGAGACGATCAGTGTCCCATTTCAGAGGCCGGATCCTTCGGAGGACGAGGGCGTGGCCTCCGAAGACCACATAGACTGCAAATGACTCTTTTCTGAAAAGTGATTCATCACTGGTGCGCGATGAATCTTTGCATCCACCCACTTGGATCCATTTGTGTCCCAGGATGTTTAATGTTTAGTATAATGTGTTTTAATCAATCAAAAGCCCATTTAAATTCTTGGAGGATAATTCAAGTTTATTCTTTTAGATTCAGATGGAGAAGACGTGCTTCATCCTGGCTTACCTGACTTCCCAGGGCAGAGTTCCCCTCCTTGGTCTCAATGACATCATCGCTGGTGTGCTTCGTGGTTGGCCAAGCCGCAGAGTCGGCTGGATTCTCCTCCAAACGTTTTATCAGTGTCGCTTGGCAACCAGTTCCAACACGGGTCAGAGAACAACTTCTCCTGCTGCTTTCACATGATATGAGAAAAGCCCATTAAGCTTTCAAATGATAATACTACTCTGCTGTTCATCACACTGGAGCTTTTGATGTGGCCTATAATTCCACACATTAGGTTTTAATGATTGATCTGTTGATTTGTTTGTACGTTGTGTGTCACAGGCATCTCCAGACGGATGGAGTGGCTCCTGGAGCTGATGGGCCACATTCGAAATGTTGCCTACGGCGCAACGTCTGTCACATGTGGAGACACAAAACTGGTATGTTCCTGAGCCGTGTGCGCCTGTGTGTGGTGTTTCCACAGCAGTGAGAGTGTTGTCGTCACACGCCACAGATGATATGTTGAGAGCTCCGGGTTTCAGTCTGTAGTTTGGAGTTAAAGGCTCCTCAGGTGGAATAACTTGTCTGAGATGGTTGGGAATGCTGCTGCAGTCTCGCTGGGTGTGTCCTCTAGCACAAGTTAAATGTGAAAACAGGTTTTTACAGAAACCCTGAGAGGCAAGTGAATTTTTTTTTTTCTGGGAATAACGTTCCATGTTTTATCAGTGAAAACAACCCAAGAGCGGCTAGCGAAAGAAAAAATAAAGTTTGGTTTTTTTTTTACTTTTTTTTCAGTTTTCTAAGTTTTTGTTTTTTTCATCTATGAAAACAAGTCCTGAAAGGAAAAATATTTTGGCTTTGTTTGTTTTTTAAGTGTTTTTTTTAGCTGTATAAACCACTCATAAGAGGCAAGTAATGAGAAAACAACCCCAGAGAGGCAAGGTTTAAAATATATATATATATATATATAAATACATTTTTTCTTTCTGTCTTCCCAGAAAAAAAATCACTTGTCCTTGGGGTGTTGTTTATACAGATGTAAAAAAAACAAAAAAGAAAAACTAGGGAACATGAACCTGCACAATGTTTTCACTAGCCTTTTAGGGCTTTGGTAAGTTTTATAATTTAAAATTAAAGTAATTTAAAAATGAGCTGAGTATCAAACAATCATGTACAGAGTAGAAAATGTTTTGTTGTTGAACTGCTGGCAACATATTCATTTTTTTTTGTAAACTTTTACAACCCTTTAATGCCATGAAAGTCAGTAATCCTGATGTAAAGTACGTAATTGAACACCTCTCCAGTTGAGAATCGATTTCCCTTATTTTTTCTGCAGGCCACAGACTTCCTGTTCCAGGTCTTTGCTGCTGCTGTAGTTTCCTGGGGGGACCACTTCATGCCACTCCTCTATGGCATCCGGGCCCAGTGGTTTCCATGGCAACAGGGCTCCAAGCCTCGAGCTCTGCAACACAGTCTCTACGGAGAGGAGTCACTCGCTGACCATGCCCTGCCACAGTGTCTGCTGGGAATGCCCCACAGCCTGGCTCTGCTTCTGGGCAAAGAGCCCTGGAGCAGCCAGACACAGAAGGTCAGTGTTTCTGCAGCTTCATTCCAATGAGGGCAGAGTGCGGGGCCCCACCTTAGGCACACGGGGCCACAGCTGAATGACGATTGACACATTTTTCATTTATTTGATTTTTATTTTTTTGGGAAAGTTTTTCGGTTTTAGACAAGACAATGACAGAATGTAATGTGTGTGTGTGTCTCAGTTCATAGACTGGCTTCTCAGCATCACAGAAGCTCCTGGCCAGAGTGTGTCGACTGCGACCACCAGCACAGCCAAAGGTGAAGATCGCAAATGCAGCAACTCATACAAATACATACAAATACAATACACACTGCTCAGACATAGCAGTAGTTTAAAATGTAAAGCTGCTCTGAAGTATTGACACGCAAACATAGGAGTGTTGGACACTGTGATGTTTAGCAAACCAGACAGACAGACAGACAGACAGACAAGTCAACAGTTATAGTGTCTGTTCCACTGAACAACAGCTGCTGCTGAATTCAAATTCATGATGAAAATGAGACTAAAATTTTACTTAAGAAACCTTTATGCGGGAGGTATTGCAGTCACGTGTGTTAGGCCTCCAGGATACACACAATGGCTTATGGTGAGTACTGAATGTAAACACAACTGAAAACTCCTGAAACACACACGATGTCCTTCCTCTTACAAGTACGTCACACATTCACAAAAGCAACAAACACACTGTTGGTACAAACGAGTGGCTTATCTGATGGTGCCTGTGTTGTTGTTTCAGCTGCTCTGTTGGCCCTGAAGTCCTCCGCCGAGTTCAAGAAGAAAGCTGTGTGGACCAGAGCTTACGGCTGGTAATTGTATCGTAACCACGGCGATGCATACTGAGGGTCTTCACGACCAAAACAATGCTGGAGCTGTAACACACGAGCTGGACCTCTCCTTCCTGAGCCTGTCGGATGTGGAGACAGTGATGTCTCTGAATGCTGCAGCTCCACAGACTTTCAAATAGAAAAACTGCACCGCTGCCGTCGCTCTGCTTCAGTCATACATGACGCTGATGTTAACAGGAATGTGCTCTGTCAAATAGTATTTCTATTAAAAGTGTAACAGAAAATTTTGAATGGTCTGATTTCATTTTGTGGCTTCTGGGTTTTCTTAAATACACATTTAACAAATCAAACTCACTGAATTTAAAAAAAAAGTAACAGACTTTCCAGGAAGTTCCAGGAAGATGTTACAGAAAGACTTAAATGGTCCAACCATTTAGTTCTTATTTCCTTTTCATCTTCTTCTTCCATTTCTCCAGGTGTTGTTGTCTCTCCTTCAGCAGCTGCCAGATTGTCACAGAGGCTCCTGAAAGGACAACACTGCCGTTAGAGAGTTGGCAAAAACAAAATAGTGTCAATATGGTAATTTTGTATTTATGACACAGATCTAACAACTGCAAGAGAATGGCTGTTAAAGAACTGTCTGTGCAAATATTCCATACATATATAAACACAGCTGGAAACAATAGCTGTGGTTCATCAAGTAAAAATGAAATAGTCTGAGATGGTAGGTTTGGTAGTAAAGTGTTTGGCAGTCACATGTGTCTAGTCTCTTTAGGTTGCTACAAGTCGAAGTATGGTAAACCACAACTCAGTCTAATTTCAGGCAGGTGGGACAAACCAGTCTCCTGTATGACTACACCCTTAAACTCTTTAATCTCCTTAGTCAAGTCAGGACCAAGCATCAACCTCCAGGCTGAAACCTGAAGCCAACACTTAAGTGCAAAAGGCTGCAGTTCCTCTAATGACCACTAGAGTCTGGCTCCAACAGTGAGTCAGTCCCCATAGACTCCCATGTTAAAGTTTAGTTTAAAAGAGTGAGATGAGTAGATTGGTATCAATTTCAAATCACCGTTAGAGGTGGAGTCAGGATATGGTTAGCTTAGCATAAATATTTGAAACTAGTCCAAAGTTCAGATGCCTAACAACATCGCCACAGCTGACTGATTAACATGTTTTATCTTGTTCTTTTAACACCAACAACACTATTCTGTAGCCATGCTGCAGACTCATAGCTCTGTTAACTGGCTGCACTTAACACAGCAGTACTTTGAGATACATGCTAACAGTAGCACGCTAACATACAACGACAATGCTAACATGCTCATATTTCATAGGTCTAATGTTTACACTGTTCAGTAAATTAATAAAATTGGTTAGCATGCTAACATTTGCTAATTAGCACAAAACACAGTACAGCTGAGGCTGATGGGAATATTAGGTTTGCAGGTATTTGGCCATGAACCAAACAAACTGAACAAACTGAAGTTTTGAGCTGGTGGTGGCAGTAGATAGAAAGTCACAGTATCACTAAAATCATTAGGATTCATCCCTCAGGGACCATGAATGTCAGTACAACAAGGAAGACCAGACATGAAGGCTTATTCCCTTTAACCTAGCATGCAGCCCATGAGGTATTTCTTTGTTTTGCCTTATTTTACTGGTAAAATGTCATTGATTGTTTATTTTGACCTAACCTGCTTTCGTTTCCACGGTGGATTTGAATCAAATACATCAGTAGCAAGAAAAACGCTTGTGTCTGCCTGTGCTTGTAGGGAATACTCACGCTGTAGTTCTTTGCAACCTCTCCTGCCTTAAAACTGGTTGCCAGGTATGGTCAGTTTTGCTTTTGCTTTTGGTCTCCACAGGCTGATGGTATGAAACCTGGCAACCTCACCCTGATAACAACACTTCAGGAGGTTGCACACACTCACTGCTCCTGACTGTTCTTTTAGCACAACAAAAGATAAAATAATTTCTGTCATGATAACTTTCTAGACTTCTAAAATCCTATAGTGTTACAAACAGTGATTTGCCATCTGATGAGCCTTTAAATGCATTCACTTGTTACTCATACTGGACCTCTGGGTTTATACTTCAGTGTCTAACAGGCGTCTGAAGCAACACGCCTCCACCACTGTAGTCCATGTCTCTTAAACACAGTGCAGTCAGAACACTGGATAACTATAATCTTACCAAGAGCAAGAACAGGCAGGTAGACCATCAGGAATACAGGGGGGTGAATGTGTGTTGAGTTTAGTGCAGCTGGCTCAATATACGGCAGGGCCTGGTACAGAGTGACGCCTGAATAAGACCAAAAAACAAAAACAATTATAGTCAGCAGAAATAAATCACATTCAACTTTTTAATACTAATAAGTTGTGAGAACCTGCTGTTTTAAAAATCAACCTGCTATGGTCCAATAAAGACAAGGTTTGGGTGGTATCCAAAATTTTAATACCTCCATACAGACATGCCCAAATATCACAATATATACAGTATACGATATTATCGCAGCGCACAACTCTATTATACTATAATTATATTATTGTCTTTTATGTTTCAGGTGTTGTTATGCCTCCATGTCAGTGACAGCCACAGAGGGGGGTGTTATGTTTTCAGGTTGTCCATCCGTACATACTGTACATACGTCTGTCCGTCCCATTCTCATTAACACAATATCTCAATAACACTTTGACAGAACTTCTTCATATTTAGCACAAACATTTCCTAAGACTCAGGGATGCAGTGATTTTGGTTGTCAAAGGTCAAGGTTGCAGTGACCTCAGGAGACACGGTTCTGACCTTGTGAATGTGATATTTCATTGATGCCTTGAGGGATTTTCTTCAAATTCAGCACAAACATTCATTTGGACTCAAAGATGAACTGATAGGATTTTGGTGGTCAAATGTGTCTGTGACCTCACAAAACACGGTTTTTGGCCATAACTCAACAAATTCATACACTAATTATGACACAATTTAACTCAAATGTCTATAAGGATAAAATATCCAAAAGACCAAAGGTCACCTCCCCTCTGACATCATAATGTTCTGTGAAAACACTTCTGGACATTATTCAACACTGTAACTCAGGAAGGAGAGACTGTGACCATATTTCCTGTAACTTGGCTGGTTGGTGGAGGACACAAACACAAGGTGGTGATTCTAGTTTTATAATATATAACATGTAATATATAATATAAAAAAGTTATATGAAAAATATCACATATGGTGGGTAATATCGGTATATCCCATATTATCGAATATTGGTCCAAGCCTAATAAAGACCATTTCCTGCTATGACTAACTGTTGGCTGGTGTTTTGAACAGTCTTAGCCTGTGTCCCTTTAATAGTTTGTTTGGCTGCAGTGAACAGCAGTTTGTGTCCTCTCTCTCTCTCCCTCTCTCTTTCTATCACACACACACTGAACTGGAATGTGCTTTCCTCACACACTTCCTGAAATTTTATCATCGGCTCTGCTTTGTCAATTCATTTCCTGTATACACACTAACTTCCCTTACACAACACCAGTCTTTAATACATTCAAGTATAGTACAGCTCTTATTGTTGAGCGTAGTAGTAAACTGTTCACCTTCAGTGGCGACTGACAGGATGTATAAGGGGATCCAGAGTGTGTAGCGAGTCCACAGCATGGTGATGGAGGGTGTATCCATTACACGCAGCAGCTCATGTGGGTACCTATCACAGAGCACACATCAAACTGTTGAGCACAGTACTAACTTTCAGTTTTTTCAGTCAGTAGATAAACATGTAAAGACTCCAGGTTTCTCCTTTTATTCATGATGGTGCAACATGACGAAAGACTCATGATAAAAACTATGATTTATTTTGCTATTCCTACGTGTACCTGGCTATTCATGTATGTTCAGTTTAACCTTTGCAAACAATGCTGTGTCATACTTGCTACCATTGCTACATGCTACCAACAGGAGAGGTTTTACCCTCAGTGGCTTCGATCACTGTATAATATCAGAGAAGTTGCTCGAAGTGATGAACCAAGAATCAACCTCCAGTTTAACGCTTAGTTTGACGATGCGGTGCTAAAAACTGCAGTTCCTCTAATGACCACTAGAGTCTGACTCCAACAGTGAGTCAATCCCCATAGACTCCCATGTTAAAATGTTGTGTGAAATAAATTGAAAGTCCTTGTAAGAGCTGAAATTGTCAAGTGGCCATCTTTCGTAAAAAGCACAAACAGACTGGATGAAATGAAACGAGATGTTAGTGATGTGTTTACCGTAAGAGGTCCAAAATGTTCCACAAGAAGAACTGGACACACACAACTGGTTTACTCTGGACCTCTTCCAGCATGATGACCATGATCAACAGGAAGTTCTTCTCCACGACCTGAAGGAGCAAAACGACATCCACAATCTACCCACTGCTTCAGATATGTGAAGAATTTTATATCAAACATCAGATAACAGGATTAACAATGACATTCCACTGAGGTTACACACTTGAATGAAGCGAGGAAGGAGTCTGGCTTTCTCAATCCCATCTGCGATATGGAAGAGCTCCAGGATGGAGAGCAGCTGGCAGAGACTCATCACGAAGCCGACGGAGTAGAACGTGTCTGCTAAGGCATCTGCAATGTCAAATAATCACATGGTATCATTGATCAAAGCCATTTTACGCACAGAGGTGGACAAAGTACACAGCTCCATCACTTGAGTCAGAGTACGGATCCTCCTAGTTAAACTCTAATACGAAGGTTGTTCAGTCACATTTTTACTGGAGTTAAAGTATTGGAGTACTTGATTTTAAAATACTGAAGTATTCAAAAGTACATTTTTGTTGTATTGTTCCACGTTTACAGAACCTAATGACTCTGAAACAAACTATTGACTTCTGACTGACTGACTGACTGACTGACTGACTGACTGACATGTAGAATAAAAAGACTGTAGACATGGACATAAAAACAACTGAATCAACATAAGGAGCCTTTGGTGTTTTCATATTTCTATTTTTAGTCAGTGGTGAACTCTGGTCGTGGTAAACACAGCAAACATTTCAAACTAAATGAATCTTTCTTTCTTTATAAATCTTCAAACACAGACTTCAGATCAGTAAAGAATCTTCTGCCTCATCTTTATCTGACGTCGCCATCATAAGGACACTGACAGGTTCAAACATGTTTTTCTTTTTTTTTTTCCTATGATGAACACAGCGTATGGTTTATCACATTTTCAAAATAAAATAAAATTCATTCCACTGGTTAAAAGCTCTGCTTCAAAGTAAGAGTACTTCACTACTTCATAGAAATGTAGTGGAGTCAAAAGTACATTATTTGTTTTTAAGTGTAGTGGAGTAAAAGTCACAAGTTTACAAAAATAATAATCAATAAAGTACAGATACTGAAAGATGTGCTTATGTATAGAACCAAAGTAAATTTACTTTGTTATTGTCCACCCACACTTACTCATACTCTCCTGAGTTAAAACCTGTATCTGTTTAAAGAGCTGCTCTGTCCACTGGGCTTCTATCTGAAACTTAATAAAGCTCACCTTGACCAAATGTGAAGAACCTGGCTATGGTATTAGCCAGGATCCATGTGTGCCCACAGAACTGAAAGAGGTTGTATGAGAAAATGTAGACGAGCCTGAAGCTGAGCCTGCAAATGAAAACAGTTCACAGATCAGGTTTTCGATCATTCAGTGTGGCTCTTTCACATTCTGAACACCTTAAGTTTCACAGTGTAACCAGTTATTATGACCCGTGTATATTCTCATTTGTCCAGGTCATAGTATCCTAAAGGAGTTTTTTAAATCGAAAAACAACTGGACTAGGTTATTTGTCTGTGAAGACGTTTCACCTCTCACCCAAGAGG
Source organism: Seriola aureovittata (assembly GCF_021018895.1). Lineage (NCBI taxonomy): Eukaryota > Metazoa > Chordata > Actinopteri > Carangiformes > Carangidae > Seriola > Seriola aureovittata. The sequence continues at coordinate 587,094 of NC_079386.1, forward strand.
CTTCATCAGTTCATGTACGCATCTGACCAGGCTGGGACTGGTCCTACTTTCTGGTGTGGAGACCCAGGTATTTAACCTCTTGTGGGCGTTCACGAGGATGATGATGTCACTGGTTCCCTTTTGTGCTCCAAGTGTCAACGACAATCGTTTGCATGACTGTCGTTGGTGGAAAATTGGTTTCGACTTCGTTAGTGCTCTATTGTGTTATAACGACAGTCGTTGGAGTCACCCGCCACTTGTGAACAGTTGTTATTCTTTGAGGCTAGATTGTTGAGTCTCCTGGGAAGGGATGAAAGGGCAGCATTGTAAATTGGAGATAGGTGGTGTCTGAGACCTCCTCCCCTGTTGAGGGATGGTTTCTCTATTTTAACATAGATGGCCTCTTTTACTCCTCTTTCGAACCAACTGTCCTCTCTGTCTAGGATGTGGACATTGCTGTCCTCAAAGGAGTGGGCTTTCTCCTTGAGATGTAAATGAACAGCAGAGTCCAAGCCTGAGGAGTTAGCTCTCCTGTGTTGGGCCATGCGTTTGTGCAGTGGTTGTTTCGTTTCTCCAATGTAGAGGTCATTGCATTCCTCGTTACACTGGACTGCATACACCAGTTATTATGACCAGCGTCATGGCAACACTTACAGTAAATGTTGATGGTGCTAGTTACGTCTGTGCTCTTCCTGTTACAACAGGTCAAAACCTCAGAAGTTTACTGCACGACCGCCAACACTGATCCACTTCGAACTATTTTTAGTAGATTTAATTACATGGAAACTACTGTAATTAATTATGCATTTAAGGTAGGGGCGGTTGCAACAAATCCAATTCCTCCAATCAGAAACATGCTAGAGTGATGACACTAATTCTGCACATGCTCAGTGAGACCTGAGCAGCCAGATCAACACGGTCCACACAACAATGCTTTTGCTAATTATGTCCCAAACAGATGCAACAATAATTGCTCACTTTAATGCATAAGAAAATACAAACAAATGATTTTGTGAATGATTTTGTTAGTCTCTCGTGTTCTTATAATATATACGTCTGTTCTGTTCATAAGCAATAACATAAACTGTGCCTATATTTGACTGAACGTAGGTTCAGTGTTCTACACAAAACAAAACTCAATAACTGTTTGACAAATATTACAAAAATAATAATATAATATTATTGTAAAACAGTGCATGTTTTCAGAATACTGTGCTTAATGAGACAAAAAGTCAAAGTTAATTAGTGAAATTTAATGTATTTTTAATATGTTGCAACCGACCTCAGGGCTGGGGTCACTTGCAACATCTGAAATCTTCCAATCAAATAAATATGTATATGATCACGTATGATCGTCTGTATAATGTACAATTTTGTGTGCCAGACTTTTGATTATACTGATACTTTTATTCAAGTAGAGAATGTGTGTCTAACCAGCAGCTTCTCAGAGAACGTGAGCTTCCCCCTCGGGCAACTATAAAACCTCCCTAAGGAAACCCTGTTAGAACCTGTGGTGGAGAATGGATCCACATTCTTTAAACACTGCATTCACATTGATTCATGTCCACTGGGGGCAGCAGAACAAACCATAAACACATCTGACACATTATGACTTAATAAAGGGTATGGCATTTGTGTTAGCGAGCAGTTGCTTATTTGCACATCCAGCAAATACATATTGTTCATTTAGATTCCTGATGGTGTCGACCTGATGTATTTTCAGTCCGGTATTTACTCTCCATCAGCTCCTGAGAAAAACATCTGTCTTTTTAACCAGTAAAATCTCCACTACGTTCACCTGAGTCGTTAAAGGGAGTTTTCCTTTCCACTTGCTCATGGTGGAACTTTGGGTTTCTCTCTATGATATTCGAGGTCTTGACCTGACTCTGTAAAGAGCCTTAAGATAATGTCTGTTATGATTTGGCACTATATGAATAAGATAAGTCATTTGATCCAGTGTTTATTGAAAAATATTGCTCAGTGCAGCTTTAAGAACATTTCACTGTGGGACTCTGACACATACATGCAGGTTTTGCTACTTTGACTTACAGTGGCTCTGAATACTTGTTCCACTACTGCAGGAGCTTTGAATTGCTGATCACTTGAGAACAGCTGGGACATGTATTGTCCTGCATGAAACCCTCCTTATCTTGGAGTAAGGTATAAACATACAGAGATATAAAGTGATAAAGCTCTACAATCTTTTACTGAATAACTGTGGAATGAAACAAATGAAAGGGTTCTGCTTTTACTTTTTAGTATTTGCAGAGACGTCCTCTCAGGTTTCTTGACATCAGTACAGATGATACGGATTTAGATTTCCACTTCTGACTGCAGATAACGAGTAATAAGAAGCCTTTTTATATTGAATTAGCTGTTTGTGTCTGGAGAGCTGGCTCGCTTGTCGTTCCTCAACACACCCTGAAAATACAGAACATTCCTTCCACAGTGAGAGCTCACACACCGCTGTGTTACTCTGAAATACTCACTCACATTCTCCGTCTTTTGGTCCTTTTGTTGCAGCTCAGAATCCCTGTGTGAGTTTGAGGAGGATCATTTTTCCAGCTGAAGTTTGTGTCTTTGTGCAGAACACAGACCCGCCTCTTACTTCATCCTGCTTCACAACTGGAAGCAGAGAAGAATGCTGCAATGTGTGTGTTTGGCAGAGTTTCCTCAGGCCAATTGTAACAGCGAGGAGGAAGTGGACGGTTCCATGTATGAGAACTGACATCAGATCAGTCCCAGCACCCCCCTCCACAAAACCCATGAGCTGTCAGCCAAGAACACAGAAGTCAGGAGAGAAAGGAGAGAGCGAGCAGCAGGAGAGTTACAGCACACACACACACACACACACACACACACACACACACACACACACACACACACACACACACACACTACGTGTCTATAATTTTAGGGTTAGCAGCAGAAACAAGTTCCACCTTTTTGGTGACCTGAGCAGAAAAGCATGAATTCTTACAAAATCTACTTTAAGTTGAAAGTGAAAGGGAATCATAAAAACAGTGTGTGACTACAGTCAGAATTAAACACAGTGTGTGTGTTCATGATAATGAATAGAAAACAAAAAACACAAACATCTAAATAATAAACTGAAATTACTCCAAAAAAGATTTTTTGATTTTCACATGTGACCTCTCGTAACCATGAAACCTTGAACAGCTGGGCCCTCATAGAGTTTTCATAGTGAAAATAAGAGACAAAAGTTTTTTCATCATTGACACATAACAGTTAGAGGCTCTGCTCTCAGTGGAATAGTGTGCACTGCCCTCTAGTGGTGCAAAGAACAAATTCATCTTGCGGATTCAACTTGTTTGAAAATCATTTCCTGCAACAAAAACTCACAGTGAAGAGTCTGACACTGTTCGTATCAGCTGCTGCCGGAACACAGTGTAAATATTCATGTGTGGATTCATTGTTAGAATATACCTCAATGTGAGTGTCAGAAAAAAGTGAGCTGGGTCAAAGGTCAGGGAGGCTGAAGGCCAGGCCACAGAGGAGCAGTATCGCATGCCTGCTCTGGTGAACAGTGTGGATTACACCTCAGTTAAGATGATAAAATTGTGAGATATTAAAAATACATTGACAGTGTCACTAGCTCTGTTCGTTTTCATGTGCATTTCACACACAGTACATTTGTCTGTTTGCTGAACCAACCTGAAGTTAAAAGCACTGAAGAATAAATTCCTTCCAGCGGGTTCATCCCTCTTTAGTGTCCCCTAGAAACATTTCTGTTGTGTTGTGAGTATTTGCAGCTAATGTGTTGTCAAACTGATGAAGATGTTTTCTGAATGTGTTTATGTTTTTGTCTATTTGCATGTGTTTTCTTAGGTTTTGTGTTGATCTCTCAGAGAAACACAAACTGCTGACTCAGTCCAAAGTTTCAAAAATACACCTACCAACACCTCTGGAGCTCATTAATGAACATAGAGAGAGTTATATGCTGGATGTATTTTTCCAGTGTATGTGTTCAGGGCCTGTGGGCTGTTGTGTGGTGAACAGCTGGTGAACACAGGTTACTAAACCTGTGACCTCACAGTGACGACAGGAAGTCGTAGGCTTCATTTATTCCTCTGCTGGGTTGTGTCATACTTACAGTGGCTGTGTAGTTCCACTCTGTAGCTGTGTCCTGGCTGACAAATTCTTATTTCCAGTCTAAGGGAGGAAATCGAGGAGAGCTCACGATAAATATGAACACATGAAACCTTTTATTATCTTTGCCCCCCTGTCTGCACTGATGAAAAGCCAGAGACAGATGGAAAACAGATTAGTCTGGTTCTAAGGTCTCAGTCTCATATCCTCTCTGACATTACAGCTCATTTTCTGTATCAAATGCTGCGCTGCACTCGAGAACCCTGCAGCCTCTGACCTTTCTGCCACGGCTGCACAGTCACACTTCACAAGCCGTGTGATGGAAGTCATGCAACTGGTCAGATGGAGAAAGCTGTATGTTGATGAAGACTAAAGATTATCACTGAGCCTGGCACCTCAACAGACTAGTCATGTAACTGTTTGAACTTGGATGATCTCATAGGTTAAATCATTTGAACTGACTGTCCACTTACTATGTAGTTCAACTTTCAACCAAACCTCATGGTGTTGATCTGCTGTTGGAATTCGCTCAGTTGCCTTAGAGATGTTTCAATTGCCGTCATGTGATCGAACTTTGGGCACATCATCTCATGTACAACCAAATAATGTATTATAATATAACTTCTGGCCACAAGATGCAGTTGAAAGCTTTGGAAAAAGATGGTAAGTGGAGTTTGAATTAAGATGATTTTGTCAAACTATTATTTCAAAGTCAGGTTTTTAAAATTTTATTTTAGGTTCATACGGCTCCGGTACATTTTTAAATGTATTATAACAGAGAACAATGTTTTATATTTTTCACAATAAACCTTTTCTCTTACAAATTATGCTCCTACTGTATTTTTGGGCGAATTGATCTAAAAAAAAAAAAACAGTTTAGCACATGACAACCAGTAGCTGTGTGAAGTGATCAGAGCTAACTATGGTCTGAGCTAACATCGGCACGCTAACATGCTCACAAGGACAAGGCAAATATGCTGATGTTAAGTAGGTGCAGTGTTTGCCACCATCTTTGTTTAGCATGCTAACATGCTAATATGCTAACATGCTTATCAGCACTAAACAGTGATTAGTTTTGCAGGTATTTGGTCAATAACCAAAGTACTGAACTACTGAAAGTACCTGAAAGTAAGTGATTGAAATTTCAGCAGCTCAGTATCACTTAAAAACCTCAAATGGTACAAAGATAAGCAATAAACTACATTACCACTACAACTGCTTCTAAATAAATAAATAAAAATAGTTTAGGTCACTAAAAACTAAAACTAAAATTTCTCAGGGATAAAGAAACTGATGAACCTCCGTTTTTTCCTTTAGCAGTGAAGTTAGTGAAGCCATGACAGTTCATGAAACACTTCCTCCAGGTTGATGACAACAAACCTTCTGTTTGTACAAACTGTGTCACTACACCCTCTGATCGTCCTCTGGTTCATCACATGATGGAGACCTGCACAGTCTCCAGACCTGACACCTGTTGTAAGAAGAACTTCAGAAGTGAGTTCAAATATTTATATTAACTTTAGTTCAACAAGACGATTCAATAATAAAAATAGCAATGATTCCTTGTTTTTAAAAATCTCTGTTCTTTACTTGCTATATTTTCACTGGTCAAGTTGACTGTTCACGGCCAAAACAACCCTCAGGCCACCGGGACATGATCCTTTCCTCTTCACCAGATAATTCAGAGTTTTCCCACAGTTCAAACACTACATCTAACTCTCAGTAATTTAAGTATTCTTTGGCTAATCCTTTGTTTGCTTGTGCCTCAGATCGCCGCTCTAAGGATCAACTTCATTAGTTTTTCAATGAGCGTCCTCTTCACATGGTGGCACCGAAGTCTCAAACAATTCACATAAAAGTGCTGAATCTGCCATTAGACATTTCCGTCTTTAAAGCTACTAACAGACTGTTAGCTTTAGTAGTGCAGCAGATGAGCTTGTATGTGAAGGTTACTGTGCATTTTATGACTAAAGCATGAAACTTTCCCCAGTGTTTCTATAAACCATGAAGTTTATTTTCATTTTAGATGTGACCTGAGTGTGGTCCAGACCAAACTAGCATGTTAGCTTTTGATAAGAATATTTGCTAATGTGCTAGCTAGTCATGTAATTCCATAGAACACACAGAAGTTGTCAGTGTTTTTGACAAGCTATATCTACCTTAACGCCTGGAAACACTGGGGTCTGCAGTCCCCTGGCAAATATTGTGCTCTAAGCAAAATGATGTTACACGGCCACAGCAGCAAATAAGTATCCACAAGAACAAAAAATGCAATTTTGGCAAAGATATACATGCTGGCAACATGCAATGCTGAGGTCAATGACCTCTCAAGGTCACCAGAGGTCAGATACAAATTGCCTCCATGTCTGAAATAAAACCTTGGGGTATGTAGATAACATGCTGAAACTGGTTGGACTGTCTGCCCCTCTATAGAGCGGACGTGAACCTCATCTCCACACCCTCACTTTGTACTGTAGTATATGAACATCACACTACTTCCTGCATTGGTGTTACATAGGGACTCCACTGATTAAGAATCATACTTCCATCATGCTGGGGCACCTCCTGTGCTACACTTCCCATGAGGCAACTTGGTGATGTCTCTGGTTTGCGATGCATATTTTCTGTTTGTGTCTAATATTTGGATACTGGACCAGAGAATATGATACAACAGTTTTCACAGCTGAGTCGTAGCTGTCTCCTCCTGACGAGTAACCTGATCTTCATGTGTAAAACCGGCGGACTGGCCCTTTAATTACAGTCATGAGATACAGGACAGTGTCTGGACGAGTCTCTATTAGCTGCTAAAGAAGATGTCTCTCATGTGCCTGGAGACACAGACACTTTTTATAAGCTACTTCATGACTTCTCACAGCTGAAAACAGAATATGACATATATTTGTTTATGATATGCATTTATTTATGTTTGCTGTCATGGCGATAAACTGTGGACTCTGACAGGGACTTCACTTATTACAGGAAGGGCGTGTTTATCAGTGCATTCTCCTTGTTAACCACTTATGTCACCTTCTTAATCCTTTTTGACTAATGGCCTGACATGAGTGACCACCCGCTGTTTTAATGTGCACTCCACAAGTAACTGTATCACCTCAAGAAGCTGCAGTCACCAGGCCGTCTCACTAAAATAGTCTACTAAATATATCCTGTTTGTGCGACTGGGTTTACAGTAACTAAAACCCCTGTGGATGTTTGGAGCAACAACTGAGGTTCTCATAGTGTTTGGACCAGCAGACAGTCAGACTGTCATCAGGCATGTGACCTAAAAGTCTGTCTGGAAAGACTCCTCCACAAGACTGCTTTACAAAAGCTGTACAATTAAGCCACATTTACAGTGCAACTGTGCTAAAAATATTTATTTCCCTTTTTGTCAGGAATGAGATTAATTGGACCTAAACACAGACAAACAGGAAGGCTGAGAGGTGCAGTTAAAATAGCTTTAATTGTGAATCTGTTCAAAACTTACAAGCTTGTCAAACAAAGATCCAAACTTCAGAGGCAAAACAGGTTGAGACTTAAATGCACAGTCTGTAACTTTTGCCTCTAGGTTTCTCCCTCAGTAACAATAAACAACAAAATAGCAAGAAAAGACAGCGGTGGGTGATATCATGAAATAGCGTGGGGTCATCGGGGTTGTTGTCTTCACCACCATTACCATCAGCTCCTCCCGGTTTGGATTCCTTCAGTGTCAGTGGTTCAGGAAATGAACGAGAGCAATGAACGTTACAATGATTAAAATCGCAGATTTCTCTGGTTTGAGAATTGATGGAAACATTTGGGAAAATGTAAGAACACAACTCAACAACATATAGAACATGGATCTAGTTGTTTTTAGACATTTTACTGTGGAAAAGTTACAGATTATAACATTTTACCATGGAGGTAAAACAATACAAAGACTGTAAGCTATAACATGCACTGTTTTATGTCATATGTCATCAAGCCCATAATGTATTTAACTGTAAACTCTTTTGACTATGGCCCCGTAACTGCAGTATTGTGAGGTTTAACAACCAGAAATCGGTGCATGTTGAGAGAGAGAGAGAGAGAGAGAGAGAGAGAGAGAGAGAGAGAGAGAGAGTGACTGCTTTTTTTTCCAGAGAGAAATGTGCTTCTATGCAGTGTAAGACTGAAGGGTACCACTTTACAATAAGACTATCCTTATAAAGGATATTATATTTAATATTTATCTATTATTATTATTTATTTTTATTATTGTTGTTTATGATTAGGTTATTAATTCAGTTGTTAACACTTTATAAATCATAGATAAACACTTAGAAACACTTTTCATACAATGATACAGGCTCAGTATTTGGCATTAGTAACTCATTAGTAAGATTAATGAGTAGTAAGCATAACTTGATCATGCCAAAAAGTGAGCCCGCATCAGTGTATGAAAACTATGTTATAACCTGTTTATAATTGTTTATTTATGACCTCATTATGAACTATTTATAAATCATTTATTTATGATCTTATTGTAAAGTGGTGAAGTTAACTAATACTAACACACATAGCTAACGAGCTAACCGCTATGTCTATAAGGTGATTGCAAGTGATTGACAATAAATAATACCAAAAACTGCAATCTGCCAAATAAATCTATCAGATCTAGAGATCAAGTGTCATGAATGAATGAAACCAGGCTGTTCTCAGTCAAGTCACTGGGTGTGATCACAGAAAGCTGGTAAACAGAAAGTATTTATGAAGTGAGTTTCACCCGGTTAAACTCAGGGTCATCTCTGGTTTCCCTCTCACTATCTACAGTATTGAACGCCGCTGGCAGCGAGTGACGGGGAGATTTTTTGCCTACCAACAGCACCCCCCCCCCACCCCACCCCACACACACACACACACACACACACACACACACACACACAGAGGATTCAGGATCCCTGCCAGTAAACCATCAGCATGCCCAGTTATTCATTCCAATTAGACTGGACACGCTGACTCCGAAACACTCTGAGTTCAACTGGTGCAACCAGTCACTTAAACGTTTGTCTCATCCCATTCAGACTTTGTTATTCTTAGACGGGATTCTTTTCATAGATTTTTATAACCCTGATATGTAGCTGATATCATAGGTTGTTTTTTTTTAGAGCTAGACACTATTGATTATTGTTGTAATGTGTTAAAACAGACCCACAAAGATTCATCAACACAGTTGCGCTCAGCTTTACAGAGCATTTTAGCTTCTTGCAGCTCTTTGTTTTGGTTTTATGGCCAAAAACTGCACTTATATATTATATGTTAAATATATATATGTATGTTATATTATTATTATTATTACTATATTATGTTATAGATCATAGAGAGTTGTCAGTGTTGTGGTTACAGCCTCAAAGTGGACAAAACACAACACAACACACAAAAAAAAACATAAATGCAGTTAGAGTCACTCTGGGGATTGGACTGTTGCTACAGCATCTTTTTTTGATGGCAGAATCAGACAGAAATATATATATATATCTTACATCAGAAACCATGTGATCTGATTTTAAATAATTCACTGTTTTGAAATCATGTGCTGTAAAATAAAACCTCCTAAAACACATCTGTTATATTCACTCATCTGTTTCTGATTACAGACTTTAGTTTTTGTTGCTGTAGTTCATGTGAACTCTGTGACACTTTTACAGTTTAATGTCATACTGTTTTTTCGTTCTTATTCTTTGATCTTGGTCTTTTCATCTATTTTGAAAGAGTTTGTATTGTAGCTGGTAGCATACGTTCTGTTTTAATAATGGTGAAAACTGTAGTTAAGACTGCACTTATCAATATTTTTATATTAACAATGGATCACATGAATATGTGTAATGTGAAAGAGGTGACTCGTACTTTTCTCTGAATGTTTAGCCTCTTTAAACTTGTGGTTTTGGCTCATTCTAATTATCCTCATATTCCCAGCTGTTTGTAGCTACTGAGGTCTCATAACAAGGACCTGATCCAGTGCACCTGTAATTAAGTTGGAGCTGCCATTTATTTGAAAAACACTTCTTTCTTTTTCCCTCTTTCTGTCAGTGAAGATCTGGTATAAAATCTTATGCAGTGCCTGGTATTATCCTCTTGCCCCTCATCTAATATTAGATTGGATTCAACTCTACAAAAATCTTAAGCCTCCAGTTCTATCATCATAAAATAAGAAGTTACAAGATTTAAAGGAAGAACCCGTTTGCATTACACAGTCCCATCTTCATATAACATCCAAAACAAACTCATAGTCATTCATTTTTCACCATGACTCATCTCCACCATATAACTCTGAGTCTCCAGGAACACGTCTTCATATATTCTGGGAGTGTCTACGTGTTGTCAGCGTTTGGAGTCAGTCAGCGTCAACTGTATGTTCTTATAATGTCACCTGAAAAGGGTTGTGTTCAAGGACATTGATTAACAGTATTTTAGTTAGACTGTTTTCTTGATGATGGACGACACAAATATATGTTCAGGGTGTCCTTAATTAACATCCCACTCTTAGTTTGTAGCTTGTAGCTTTGAGGTTCTTATAGGCCCATGGACTGTTGGTGTGTCCGTCCCTTTATCTTTTACAGTGAAACAGTAAAACATGAGCTGTCCATGGTGCTTAACATTCACCTTGAAACCATGTATTTTTGTTCTTTTTTACTTCTTTAGTTATAAATGGGCTTTAACAAAGTAATAATGGTTTTTAAATTCTACATCCCAGAGTTTAAGAGGATATCAAATGTTAGCATGTTGCTCATTCTTCAAAATAAAAGGGTCTACACCCTTCGGCACGTAGACCACTTTATCTTAGAAGATATATAAACTGGTATGGAGTGTGAAAAAGGGGAAGGAGGGGATTGCATGATGGTAAGTGTGGGACGCAACTTTTTTGGGACTCAAAATCAGGAAATCTCGACCTCGGCTGCACAGATCGGATCTGGATTTTTTCTGTGTTTAAATTTGTCGGAAATTGCTGGAAACGTTTTCACTTTGATTTAGTAGCAGATTTGCCTCGCTACAGGTGAGGGTGGCTCACTTTCACCTGGTTTCCAGCTGGATCATGGACTCAAACAGGAACGATGAGCAGTTCCTTCTCCAACAGCTTATGGGAAATGATACTTTGCTACTTGTTAAAGAAGTGAGGATAGATCTATTCTCCAGGTAGAATCACAGGAAGTACAAAAAATCCACAGACCAAATATAATCAAATATGGCTCAAATATAATCTTTCAATTTTAATCATTTGCATATTTGTTTAAGCATTTATTTTTATTATTTTACAATTTATTCATTCCTTTATCCAATCCTTCAAAATAAAAAAGTAACATCAACTCAGATAACTGAAAACAACAATCTTGATTATGACAAAAAATCTGGTCAAAACTGCATCTATTCGTCTTCTCATGAGAAAATGACACATTCATCCTGACTTATTCATGCATCTTTCAAAGGCCCCTCGTGGTCCCTGGCCCCTAGACTGGTCCCCAAACCCGGACTAACCCCTGGCCAGCTTCATCAGTCAGACTCACAGCCCCCCCCCCCCCCCCTCTCTCTGGAGTGTGCGGTTGCTGAGTTGTTGTCACTTGGCTGTTTATCTGCCTTTAGCTGCGTCGTCCCCTCCTGTGTGACATGGCTGCGCTTTTCACATTTTGTCACAAGGCCTTCATCTGAGCCGCGCGTGTATTTTTAAAAAGAGCCAGTGAGCCGTCTGTCTGCACAGACGTGTTTTCTGTTGGTCAGACACAAACGTTGCTGTCATTGGTTTCTGTGTTCTGTCCTATCGTCGTCAGACCCTGTGAGTCTGTATATGATAGATTTGATAAATCTACAGTTTGATGAAGCTTTTATACATAATACACTTGGCCTGTTATTCAATAATATTATGATAGATAAATATATATGTGACATTTTTCATCAAATATTTATATAGAAATAGAAATAATAGAAAGTGATAAACAAATATTAAAATCCACACAAGATTCTATGATTAATAATGTTGCCCATAAAGTTGGAATCATTTTGTTTTTAGACACAATCCTCTGTTTATTCCTATTCAAATGCATGTTGAAATTTGATAGTTATACAGTAGGTAATTATTATTAAATATATATCTTTTTGTTTATAACCTTGGAAAATTTGCGGTTCTCAGCATTTTTGTAAATTAAAATAAAGTTGTATTTTTTATTGAAGGAGTTTGTGACATATTTTCTGTTTTCTGTGTCTTCTATAATAAATTTGTCTGATGTGTTTCTGCTTTTGCAATAAAAATGAAATTGCTTCCTCCATCACTGAAAATCCATGAACTCTAGATATTTTTCATTTCAAAAGTGCTGGACAGAAGATGCTGCTCACTCTCCATCAGCTGCATCAGACGCTGTTTTCAGTCTGTTGTTTCCTCCTCACTCCAACTTCTCTGCTTTTCTGTTTGGTTGAAGTGGGTTTAACCAGTTTTAACCCGCTTCTCCTCATTGAAATGATAAAAAAAAGTTCACTGTGCAGCCTATATTTAGTTATGATGTAACATGGAATCGTATAAAAATTGACATTCTCTAGAGGTAGCCATGCAGAATGAGTATTTATAATCTTTTTTATAAACTCCTCTCAACGACTCCTATTGGTCCGCGAACCCCACTTAGAGAACCATGTGGCCTAGACAGTAGTTGGTAAAGTCTCTGCGCCGTTTTAGATCCTCGGCTTTCGGCTTCGTGTCGCGCTGAGCTGGAATGTCTGGAGCGCGTCCTTGTCATCAGTGTCTGTCTAACAGGACGCGCGGCTTTGCGCGCAGCACCGTCTCTGCCTGAGGGACGGAACTATCCTGGGGGGCTCCATC